>NC_137649.1:6765430-7492930 GCF_963383615.2 Lipophrys pholis
AAAAAAACAGGTGCGGCAATGGCCCAACCCTGTACAGGGCCGCCGAACCAGTACCGACACCGGGCTAAGAAAAAAATAAAAAACCCTAATAGACCCAGATAGAAAATAAAAGGCGAAAACAGTATGGCCGGTACAGCCACGCCAAACAACTCTAACCTCGGCCAGCTGACCGGCTACCAGGGAGTTCGGTCCTTGAGCTGCACCTGCAGACTTCGGAAGCGTGCACGGAACGCAGCGTCTCCCAGGAAACAACGCGGAAAAAAGAAGGCGGGAGAGCGACCCGGGAAGCTCGAAGCCCAGCCTATTTATAGGTGGAGAGGAAATGTTTAATTACAATATAATATCAAAGACCCAGAATCTTTTTCTATCTTGTCTTTGATTATTCCATTTTGTCAATGCTTCTCCCGTGTTGTCTTTGTCTTTAACATTTGCTTTTTGTCACTGCATTTACTCGATGAGTCAAGCCGCCTGGAAAAGACAAAAGCAATAAAATGCAATTCAGCAAGGTCTGTGGGCGGGTCTTTCTATTCAGGGTTTCCTCTCTAGTCCCAAATGTCTCATTCATCGGTAAACCCGGAAATATAAAAAAGACGAGTGGACAACGCACAATATGTATGGACTGGTCACCCTGAATAGAAAGACCCTCCCACAGACCTTGCTGATTTGCATTGTATTGCTTTTGTTTTTTCCAGACGGCTTGACTCATGGAGTAAATGCAATGACAAAAAGCAAATGGAAAAGACAAACCAGGAGAAGCAATGACAAAATGGAATAAGCAAAGACAAGATAGAAAAATTATATGACTACCTTTGTATATTTTTGATATTATTGATTCTCTTAATATTTCCCCATTCATTTCCAGAAGGAAAGAACAAATGAAAGGTTTGACTTAAAGTTTGGCGTGACTGTCCGGCAAAACAAACAAAACAGGTGCGGATATGGCCCAACCCTGTACAGGGCCGCCGAACCAGTACCGACACCGGGCTAAGAAAAAAATAAAAACCCCTAATAGACCCAGATAGAAAATAAAAGGCGAAAACAGTACGGCTGGTACAGCCACGCCAAACAACTCTAACCTCGGCCAGCTGACTGGTGGCGTGACTGTCCGGCAAATCAAACAAAACAGGTGCGGCAATGGCCCAACCCTGTACAGGGCCGCCGAACCAGTACCGACACCGGGCTAAGAAAAAAATAAAAACCCCTAATAGACCCAGATAGAAAATAAAAGGCGAAAACAGTATGGCCGGTACAGCCACGCCAAACAACTCTAACCTCGGCCAGCTGACCGGCTACCAGGGAGTTCGGTCCTTGAGCTGCACCTGCAGACTTCGGAAGCGTGCACGGAACGCAGCGTCTCCCAAGAAACAACGCGGAAAAAAGAAGGCGGGAGAGCGACCCGGGAAGCTCGAAGCCCAGCCTATTTATAGGTGGAGAGGAAATGTTTAATTACAATATAATATCAAAGACCCAGAATCTTTTTCTATCTTGTCTTTGATTATTCCATTTTGTCAATGCTTCTCCCGTGTTGTCTTTGTCTTTAACATTTGCTTTTTGTCATTGCATTTACTCGATGAGTCAAGCCGCCTGGAAAAGACAAACCAGGAGAAGCAATGACAAAATGGAATAATTAAAGATAAGATAGAAAAATGATATGACTACCTTTGTATATTTTTGATATTATTGATTCTCTTAATATTTCCCCATTCATTTCCAGAAGGAAAAAACAAATGAAAGGTTTGACTTAAAGTTTGGCGTGACTGTCCGGCAAAACAAACAAAACAGGTGCGGCAATGGCCCAACCCTGTACAGGGCCGCCGAACCAGTACCGACACCGGGCTAAGAAAACAATAAAAACCCCTAATAGACCCAGATAGAAAATAAAAGGCGAAAACAGTTCGGCCGGTACAGCCACGCCAAACAACTCTAACCTCGGCCAGCTGACCGGCTACCGGGGAGTTCGGTCCTTGAGCTGCACCTGCAGACTTCGGAAGCGTGCACGGAACGCAGCGTCTCCCAGGAAACAACGCGGAAAAATGAAGGCGGGAGAGCGACCCGGGAAGCTCGAAGCCCAGCCTATTGAGGAAATGATTAATTACAATAAAATATCAAAGACCCGAATGTGCTCACCACCCTAATAATTCCAACCTTTTTATATTAAATAAATTGCTTAAGACGATAACGGGGCAAAATTCTAATAAGAGGAGCAGAAACGAAACGGGGAGGGGCCCGCAAGACGTAACAAAGAGATATAATGAAACACAAAGTCATCAAAGTCGCTTCATATGTCAGTTCAGCTACACATTTTTACACAGAGAACCCAAATGGCTTTACCCTTTCACATGACATTTTTAAATAAAATATAAATGATTTTCTGTCTGGGTTTACTCCCATATCTAGATGGCTGTCAATGGCTCTTCTGAACCCAAGCCTTTGACCAATGTTTTTTTTAACTTTTGTCACGACGACTAGCCGCCCACCTCACCAGCAAAGCATATTCATTGCTGATTTTACAACCTGACCTCACAGATAAGAGCAAAATGAAGAATACGACGTAAAGGCCAACTATCAAATTGAAACCATTTCCAGAAGGAAAGAACTCGTGGATCAATAAAACCCTCACTCCACCCAAACTCACCCGATGCTTGTTACGTCCTACACCTGCACTTTCTCCTCGAAGAGCCTGGTCATAACAAAAGGGCAACGATCAAATTGAAACCACTTCCAGAAGGAAAGAGCAAGTGAAATGGAACGCCGTCTTTAAAAGTCAGACATACCTGTGAAGAGAAACTATTGGAAATGAAAAACAAAACAAAAAACAAGCAGACAATATAATGAGAATATATTCAAAATTGAAAAAACATCCTCAGATATAACATGCACACACACCTGCCTTTGAGATCTTGGAGGTCTGCTCTTTGTGTGACTTTGCAGAGCTGATTAAACACACTGTCTTCAAAGTAGTACAAAGGGCCTTTGTGATGTCACAACAAATCTGGCTGATGATGTCAGAGCAAAAAAAATAAAAAGACTCAATTCAACTTCAATTCAACTTTATTTATATTGCACTAAATACAACACAGTCATTTCTAGGTGCTTTTAACAGAGAAAAGCCCAACGAGTCCACATGAGCGAACAACTGTGGAAAGGAAAAACTCCCTCTAACAGGAAGAAACCTTTGCAGAAACCAGACTCAGAGGTGGCAGCTTGCTGCAAGCCCAAATATCCCTTTTTTTAAACAATGTTATGAGTAAGGCCTTAGCATATTGTTGCATGTTTCTTGCTGCTGGCAAATTAAAAGAAAAAGAGAAAATTCGCATCTATAAAAAAGCGCACTTTCAGACCCATTTGTTAATAGACCCATTGATTAGTTCACTAAAGACAGCAGCAGTAAATTCAGTGTCTACCAGGTCAAATGAAAAATATTTTTACACCGGAATAGCCAAAAGAGTTCAGTTTTTCACTTAAAAATACCACGAAATCGTCTCAGACTGCTCCATTAGGCTGATGGAGCAATTGGGTAATGCTAAAGATTAGCAACTCCTACTATGGAGAAACCAAATGAAAACTAAATTACGTAACATAGGAAACTGAAAAAATTATTTTCAAGAATAGCTTACTCTCTTAGACTGTAACAAATTCAGAAAACATACCTGAAGAGAAGTGCAAAATACGATTCTCTCTAACTCCAGAACTAAAGATGGCGCCTTCGGCCTTCAAGTCCAGCAGGCCGTTGTAGGTACCAGATCTGTCCGGGCTACCAGATCTGTCCGGGGCGGGGCTTGCGCATGCGCTCACGCGACCAGATCGGTCCGGGGCGGAGTTCGTGCGTGCGCCTGTCGATGACGTCACATAATGTGATTTACGGCGACTCCATATGGACAAACTACATTACGGGATTCATTGATGAATAGATAGATAGATAGATAGATAGATAGATAGATAGATAGATAGATAGATAGATAGATAGATAGATAGATAGATAGATAGATAGATAGATAATTACTGTTACTTTTTGTTTGACATATTTTTGTATAGTTTTCATTATTAACATACACACACCTGGACAATATCTTTGGTACACCTTTGTTAATCAAAGAAATACCCACAATGGCCAGAGAAATATCTTGAATCTGACAAAATTAAAAATAAATAAAAATGTAATGATTTTTCCTCCTTGGTTGTCTCCCATGAAGTCTACTGTGGCTCAAACAATGACGAATGGTGCAATCTGACACTGATGTACCTTGACCTTGGAGTTGATCTTTAATTTATTTGGGTATTGTTATGGGCTCTTTTGTTACCATTCATATTATCCATCTCTTTACTTTGTCATCAGTTTTCCTCCTGTGGCCACGTCCAGAGAGAGTGGCTACAGTCCCGTGGATCTAAAATTTCTGTATAATATGTGAAACTGTCATCACAGGAGCATCAAGCTGCTTGGAGATGGCCTTGTAGCCTTTAGCTTTATTATGCTTGTCTATCATTTTCTTTCTAATCTCAGACAGCTCTCTCCTTGACTTCCTCTGGGGACATGGTGTGGACCACGCTAAACATGGACCAAACAGCGCAGTGGCGACTCTTCACCCAGTAAATAGGCCGACTGCAGCTAAAATAAATATTTCATTCATACAATATCAGAAAGATATTTGTTAAGAAAAGTTTATTGGCAAATATGCTGAAAACAGTGACACATTTGGACCTTTTTTGAAACAAGGAAATTAAAACAAATTTATGAATCGTTGTCTGAAAAGTATCATGTGTTCACCCTCACCCATTAGTAGTGGATGGCACATTGAGGATGGGGAGTTAACAGGGACCTGGAGGACTACAAGTCCTGCTCCTCAAGGTGTGTTTGCAGCTCCTCCACGGCACCTGCCAGCAAGTCAAATGTGATCCAGACAGATGTTCATGTATGTCAACAAGACTGATTGATAGGGTGCCAGCACTGTGGATGTTCTGAAGGAAACAGAAGATATAGTGACATGAGAGGATATTTCTGACAGTGATGGAGATGAACCATGAAACATCCTGTAAAAACAGTAGAAATAAAAGCTTATGAGGTCTATTAAAAAAAACATGAACTGTAAAGTGACAAAAGCATCTATTGTTAAAAGAAGAATGAAACTGTGCCGCTGTAAACACTGTAAATAACAAACAATGCTGTTACAGAGATGTGTGTGTTTGTGTGGCAAAGTTCTCCATGGTTCATATATGACATTAGTCGAAGAAGCGTTTTTCCACAAATGTGCAAAGTTTCATGGTCTACATTCACATTTCATGATAATAATTCCTCAAGACTTTTCTAAAATGTTATCATAAATATATAAGTGAATCAAGTATCACAGAGACTTTGTTTTTTAAACTTATACTTGTATAATAAGTATAATTCTTCTGACCGCCCGTCAGACAATCCCCCTCACTGTCCACTTT
The DNA here is from genome assembly GCF_963383615.2 of Lipophrys pholis. Lineage (NCBI taxonomy): Eukaryota > Metazoa > Chordata > Actinopteri > Blenniiformes > Blenniidae > Lipophrys > Lipophrys pholis. The sequence continues at coordinate 6,770,861 of NC_137649.1, forward strand.
TAAAACTAATCTTAAAACCCACTTTTATTCCTTGGCTTTTAACCATGTTTGAGACTCTGTCCCTGGTTTTATTGTTGCCAATCTATTGTTGCCAATCTATTGTTTGTTTATTGTATTTCACTGTTTTTACTCTTTGCTGTACTTTTTTATTTTGTCTTTTATTGTAAAGCACTTTGGCCTCAGCCACAACTGTTTTAAAGTGCTGTATAAATAAAGCTGACTTGACTTGACTTGACACATATTTAACTGCTTTGGATTTCCTGCTGGGGGGTCCAGGATCCAAGGGGAATTGATCTTTTTTTCTTTCTTTATTCAAATCACAGTTGAAATCCCCTCCTGGGATTATTCTGCCTTTACTTCCTTTGTCATCGTCACTGAAATGTCTTTAAACAATGTGGGCTGGGCGGCATGGCTCGGTTGGTAGAGCGCTCCTCTCTCAGTTGGAAAGTAGCAACTTCAATTCCCATCTCTGCCTGCCAACATGCCGAAGTGTCCTTGGGCAAAACACTGAACCCCAAACTGCCTGGGTGAATGCAGCTTGAGAGTGAGTGGTTGGTAGTTGTTGCTGATGGTGCAGATTGCCACTAGATGCCACTGTTGGTTTGAAGATAGAGTCTGAAAGACTGGCGATGAAGTGGACTTTCAAACGTTTGTGGAACAGACAGTGCCATCTAGTGGCTTCAGAAAATAAAGACAGTGTTTCATGAAGCTTCATTTGGCCATCACTCTCTGGGCAGCTGTGGCTACAACGTCCAGTATGGACTGAAGGAGTAAAGCAAAGTAAAGCGTCTTTGAGTCTCCCAGAAAAAAGAGTTATGTAAACAATTCCAGTGTTGTTCATTCATGACATATTTCTGCTCAAACTATTTCCGGATCTGTCAGGTTTCCAATATGTGTTCCCCCCAATGTTAAAGTCATTCCTACACCATTGATTAGAAGAACACGTAGTAGTGGACTGTGTGTGTGTGTGTGTGTGTGTGTGTGTGTGTGTGTGTGTGTGTGTGTGTGTGTGTGTGTGTGTGTGTGTGTGTGTGTGTGTGTAGGGGGTCTGGAGTGATGAGGGTGAATGGTTGTAATGACCTTGAACATCCACCAGAGGGAGGCAGAAGTCGGGTTAGTGAAGGAGGGAGCGAGGGGGAGAGAAGAGAAGGACAGAGTTCTGGCGAGGTTCGGTTCTGAACCCCGGTTCCTCCACACAGAGATTGAAGTAGCTTCTGGAAGCTCACTTGATTCTCTGGTTCCTGCGGTGGGGAACCCAAGTTCGTATTGTGATGGTGGAAGGAATGCAGCTTCCAGGGAGGGGTTGCCGGGGACCCCCTGGTGGGGGTCACGTGACCAATGGCGAATTTTTCCAGTGGTGACCACATGTTTCTTTATTCTCAAAAAAACTTTGTCACCCCCCCACGCCCCATTGGCCGGAGGGGGTGAGCATGGAGGCCAGGCCCAACGGTGCAACAATGAAAACCAATCAACACTAAAAATCTGTCTGACACTTAATGTTTCTAGGCTCATTATAACTAACACATATGTAAGGTCACAGTATATTGCCTTCAAAATGTCTGCTTCCTGGCTTGTTTTTTAACTTTCCAAGTCATCAATGATGTCCTCTTCAAACAGCTGCTTGTCCTCTTGTGGTTGATGCTGATTATTGTAAGACGAGTGAGGCGATCCCGTCCCTGGATGACCTCTGACCTCAGGTTGTTCGTGATGAGCTTCAGCTTTGAGAAGTTCCTCTCTGCTGAGGCCACAGGCAGAGCGCAGGGCGTTCTCAGGGCGATCCACAGATTGGCTTATCTGAGTTCCATTTCATTTCCAACTGTGGAAAAAAATCTAACAACATTTAAAACATCAACATTTAAAAACCGTCAGCATAGTGAAGGCAGAAGTAAAGCGGGGCAGGACGATCCTGGCAGTGTGAAAAAAACAAGTGTTTTTCCCAATAAGCAGTGAAAATATTACTTTAACATACCTATTATTATTGGCTACAGCAAAGTCACCTTGATTCAGCCATATTTCTGTTCTTAAAAAAAAAAAAGAAATTCTACAGAGAGATTCACACCAGCATTTAAAAAAACATTTTTTTCCCCGTTACAGAAACGTGGAGATGTGTTGATATATTTTATTGGAATCAACTTGTGTCCAGTCCAGCATGAGAGGCCCCAGTTTGGTTTTGTCCTCCACCGTCCAAACAAGATATTACTTCACCCATAGATACATATTGTATATCTATGACTCCACCAGCTCAAATCCTCTCATGTAACCCAGAGGAATGGAGGAAGTTTAACACAACCTTCCCAAGAGAGTCAGCTTTTCCCCCTGACTCTAGAACCGTTTTCAAGGAAAACACCACCAGAACCAGATCAGACGGACCTACAAACAGCTTCTGCCTATGACAAGAGTATAACTTTCAGCGAAATCCCACATGAACACAAACCATTCAGAAGTTTTTCAATCACCTTTAAACTACCTGCCACACAGCAATGCCCCAGTCTGAGCCTGGTTAAAATAACATCATCTCTCCGCCCCAGCGTACTCCTCCACTTTTTACGTTTCAACTGAAAGTAGCACAGGATAAAAATGTCGACTTTTCCGCTCCTGATCCCAGTCCTGTTGCCAAATTGTCTTGAGCTTTTCATAGCAGATGCTAATCCATTCCCCTTTGCCCATTATAGTATATTAAATTCTATTGTTTCTTTATTCAAAGATTCTTTAGCTAATCTATCAGCAGTTTCATTTCCCTCAATTCCCAAGTGACCTGGCACACACAGAAAACAAACGTGACAACTGGACCTTTCAATTCTTGAAAGGCAGGGCAGGATCTCCATTATTAGATCAGGTCGAGCTCTAGAAGCTCCTTCATCTAACGCCACCAAAGCAGCAGCAGAATCCCAGCATATGACACTGTTCTTTGGTTTATTATGCTCTACCCAGTTTAAAGCTCTTTGAATTGCTAAAATTTCATTAGACAAAATAGACATATTATCTCATATGCCTATGCTGGTTAGCAGATTCTCCTCAGCAACAAAAACTCCAATCCCTGTTTTCCCAGAAACTGGATCGTTTGAACCGTCTGTGAATACTTTCATGATTCAGACACATCTTTACATCTTCGATGAGGCTATTTCTCCCGTCTTCAAGGAGAGACAGCTGAACCTCAGGTTCGGGAAGAAACCAAGGTGGAACAGATGACCAACCAGACACAGCCACTTTTCATCACTCCAACGCAAAATCCTCCGCCAACTGCTTTATTTGGTGTAAAAAATTGGACTTCTTTCTCTTACCTGAGAATTACCAGGAACCATCTAAAAGGCACTTTGAAACCGAACTGGTCCTTGTGCCACATGGCTTGGCCCAATATCGAAGCCCCGATTTTTTCCTCCTGATTTTTAGTGGCAATTCCCCAATTTCAATGAGTAAGGCAGGGATAGGAGTGGTTTTAAGGGAACCACTACAGATTCTCAAGGCCTTCGCCTGCACCCGGTCGAGCTTACAGAGAACCGATTTAGTAGCTGAGCCAAAAGTCACACAACCATAATCTAAGATGGATGAAAAATCCTTTTCTAGGTGGCCTTAATCCTCTTCCGTAGTAATAAGAAAAGGATTTATTAAAAACTAGAACCCGGAGATCTGAAGATTTTGTGTGTCTGCCTCTTCCTTGATCACATCATCTCCATGGCAACAGACGCTGATCTCCTCTGACCTCCTCCATGAGGTGCCTTTCACATCCACTTTGTATGGGACATTTTCCCCAGTGTTTTGGGATTTATTTGGGAACGGTTTGCCGAATTGTGAACAAAAGACATTACAATATATTCCCGAACGATCCGCACATTTTGATAGACTTTCTGTGTCCGTGCTCCCAGCGGTGCGGGACTATAGTTTTTAAGACTTAATGCTTACTTATCATAGAATAATCAACAAATAAAGCAACATCTAATTTAAAGTGTAACAATGAAAACCAGCCAACACTAAAAATCAGTCTCACACAACATTTTAGTCAAATCATTAATGATATATTTCAGGTCACAGTATATGACCTTCAAAATGTCTGCTGCCTGGCTATTTTACTTGTAAAGTCATCAATGATGACCTCATATGACAGATGCTGGTCAGACATCTCATGGTTGATGCTGATTATTGAAGGACCAGTGAGGGTATCCTGTCCCTGGACGACCTCTGACCTCTGGTAGGTCTTGGTGAGCTTCAGCTTTGAGAAGCTCCTCTGCTGAGGCCACAGTCACAGACAGAGTGCAGGACATTCTCGGGGCGATCCACAGACTGGGTTACAGTTCCTCCAAATGTTTATCATAGAGCCGTTGTGTCATCAGAAGGTAAGGTTGGCGAGTTGCTTCTTTTTTTTTTTTTAACCTCATACTGGTTTACCAAAAACAAGCAACTGACCATGAAAATCTGCAGATGAAGATGGTCCGACTGCTTCCTGGTCAGGAGAAGGTCCTGAAGAATGGGATGGTCCACGAAGCTGGAAAGATCCCTCTGGCTCAATGCCTGGAGCTCAGAAATATTTTAGAATTGCTCCTGTAAAGACAAAGCTCTTTAGCTTTTCAAGCAAAAATGCTCATAAGCACATATTCCTTTTCATAACTGCAGTGATGTTGCAGTACGACAGAACATTTAAATTAACCTGCCTTTGTCTTAAACATTGTAATGTCCAGTTTCCCTTTAAAGCATGTAAACAATTATAATATTGTTGTTTTTAAGAGGTTTCTGCATTATATTACACACTGTACATGTTAAAGTAATAAAACTAAGATAAATGATCCACTGCCACAATAGTATAAAATAAATATCAACAGGCCAAATACTTAAAAGTAAACCTTTACACTTCACATTTATAATTGCAGATCTATATAATACACACTACAGTTGTTACAGTACTGCTAAATAATGATAAAGGAACGTTTGGTGTCAAATCACTGAGAGACAATTTACACTCAACAATGACAGAGCATCAACAACACCCCCCAGTCAGTCAGTCAGTTCTATGGCTGCACACTGTCCACTCATGTGATATATTCATTTTAAATCAGGCAATATCCATGAAGGAAACCAATCAAACCAGCCAGCCAACTTGTATCTGAGGCAAGCAGGACAAATAAACTAATTTGCTGAAAACTCAGTGTCCAATCCAGCCAACATCACAATCCTTTGACTGTCCTCCTTCCATTTTATTTTCCTTTTGTTTTTCCACCCACGAGGAAAAATAATTGTGTGCTCATTGACAAGAATAACTCGTAGCTGTCAATCGTTCCGTCACACCGGTCGCTAGTGTTTCGGATTAACTGGCGTCCCTGTTAACTAGTGACCGACTTCTTACAGTCATTGCTGTTCGTAACTGCAGATATTAAAATAAAACTCACTTCGAAACTTTATCGTAAAATCAGTTAAAAAGCGCTGGCTAGGACTGCTACGAATTTCTGTCGGGTTTGTTATATCTAATGCCGGTCACTAGTTAACATGGAAACCAGTTAATCCGAAACACCGACCCGCTGCGTGCGCTCAAAAAAACCCCACTTAATTTATGAATGAATTTATGAATTAATTAATGAAAAGGACAATATCGTTATTAATATGATATATAATGAAATTATTAAAATTATTAATTCATATTATGACTCTGAAAATGTTGACATTACTTTCAGTGGAGGCCAATAAGAAGCTTTTGACACGAGAAGGGACAGTTAGAATTTAATTGACGTTTAAATGTGGTGCCGGCAGCAAAACCCTGCTGGGCTTCACTATCTCCACAGCCTTCGCAGTGAGAGCACCTATCTACCGGCAGAGCCATACTTTGAGAGATTCGAGCCATTACAGAGAGCAGAGAGTGACTACAGAGAGTATTTTCATCACCTATCAGAGTAAGCCTTTACACAGGGAGCTTTACACAGTTTTTTGGACTTATCTGATCAACTCATGTCACTTAATCCTAATGTTGCTCTATATTCACATGTGATTGTGTTGTTTTTGAATTATGCTGTATACTTTTAGCTGTACTCACACTTTATTGAATACAGTTTACATTTCTGAGTTGTTTTGATGGTTTAACACAGTAACAGGAGTATAACTCTGATGGTGTAAGTTCAAAAAACTATCAAATCGGTCTTCAGCTATTGAATAACAATCATTTGTTTGAGGCCTACAAATTCCATCAAGGCCTGACTGCTAATTGCTAAAGCTGACCTGTGATGAACTGGAGGTTGTCTCCATCACAACACACACACACACACACACACACACACACACACACACACACACACACACACACACACACACACACACACACACACACACACACACACACACACACACACACACACACACACACACACACACACACACACACTCATACAAACAATTAAAGTGATATTGCTATTTTAACTGACTTAGTAGTTTCATCATAGTCAATCATAAATTCAGTCTTTTCTGATGTAAAGAACTATTAGTTCCAGTGTTTATATCATTATTCTTGTAGCATGTTTTGCTTTAAAGTGACTGTGAACCTCATTCTAATGTTCAATGCTCTTTCTATCCCCAGAATGCGGCATTTAAAGAACTCGCAAACTTTTCTGGGCGAAGAATTCTCGCCAGACCCAGTCCAGCTTCTTCAAGAAGAACGAGATCCTCCGGCAGAGTATGTGTTTACACATTCTGTCGTTTTTAAATCATGCTGTATTCTTTAGGTTGCCCCAGTTTAGTGACTCCAGTTTACATCTCTGAGTTGTTTTGATGGTTTAACTCAGTAACAAGAGTTAAACTCTGAGGAGAAACTTTTCAGTTTATAAACATTAAAAAACTCCAAATACAATCCAGTTTTAACTAAGAGAGTGGAAAAAGTAACATTTCACATGATGTGTTTTTGCTCAGCATGAGTTGTTATTAGAAATGTTATCAGTTGTGTTTATATATACTGCTGTGAAATCATGAATCCAGTCTTTTCTGATGTTAAGAACTATTAGTTCCAGTGTTTATATCATTATTCTTGTAACATGTTTGGATTTAAAGTGACTGTGAACCTCATTGTAATGTTCAATGTTTTTTCCATCTCCAGAATGGACCTTGACAAAGTCCTGGAAAGTCTTCTGGAACAAAATCTCACACCAGACCCGCTCCAGTTTCTGGAGGAAGAAGGAGATCCTCTGGCAGAGTATGTGTTTACATATTTTGTTGTTTTTAAATCATGCTGTTTTGATGGATTAACACAGTAACAGGAGTTAAACTATGATGGGAAACTTTTTAGTTTAAAAATACTGAAAAACTCCATATACATCCAAGTTTTAACTAAGAAAGTTGGAAAAGTCACATTTCACACTATGAAACTGAAGCTGTAAGTTCAGAAATCCTTCAAATTGGTCACTCAGCTATCGAATAACAATCATTTGTTTGAGGCCTACAAATCCTATCAAGGCCTGACTTCTTACTGATGAAGCTGACCTGTGATGAACTGGAGGTCGTCTCCATAACACACACACACACACACACACACACACACACACACACACACACACACACACACACACACACACACACACACACACACACACACACACACACACACACACACACACACACACACACACACACACACACACACACACCCCTCCTTATTATTAGTACAGCTATTTAATTGTGGTTTATGTTCTCTTGAAGTATTTTCAGTTGTGTTTATATATACTGCTGTGAAATCATGAATTCAGTCACTTCTGATGTTAATAACTATTAGTTCCAGTGTTTATATCTATATTCTTGTAACATGTTTGGTTTTAAAGTGACTCTGAACCTCATTGTAATGTTCAACGCTCTTTCTACCTCTAGAATGGAGATTGTCAAAGACCTGGAGAATCTTCTGGAACAAAATCTCCCTCCAGACCAAGTCCAGCTTGTTGAGGAAGAAGGAGATCCTCTGGCAGAGTATGTGTTTACACATTCTGTTGTTTTTAAATCATGCTGTATTCTTTAAGTTGCCCTCAGTTTAGTGACTCCAGTTTACATCTCTGAGTTGTTTTGATGGTTTAACACAGTAACAGGAGTTAAACTCTAAAGAGAAACTTTTTAGTTTAAAAATACTGAAAAACTCCAAATACATCAAAGTTTTAACTAAGAGAGTGGGAAAATATACATTTGACACAGTGCAGTTTTGCACAGCATTAGTTGTTACAGCTATTTAATTGTGATTTATGTTTATTAGAAGTGTGATCAGTTGAGTTTATATATACTGCTGTGAAAGAAATCATAAATTCAGTCTTTTCTCATGTTAAGAACTGTTAGTTCCAGTGTTTGCATCATTTTTCTTGTCACGGTTTTTACTTTAAGGCGACTGTGAACCTCATCCTAATGTTCAACGCTCTTTCTTTCTCTAGAACGGACATTGACGGAAAACTGAGAGGTTTTCTGAACGAATGCTTCTCACCAGAACTGGTCCAGTCAGTCCTGAATGAAGGCGGTGATCAGGCAGACGTCTCCTTCCACCCTCCTGAGGGGCAGCCTGGACCCCCTGCAGCAGTCGCCCTCCCTCAGCTGGACCATGGACAACTGTCTCAGTGTCCAACTCCACCAACGGCGGCTGCTACCTTCCATCAGGCTCATCCATCCATCCAGACGGGGCCTCTGAATCAGGGACAGGTGAGACGTTCAGGGACCGTTCAGGGACAGGAACTTGTGACAGTGACAGTCTCTCAACTTGTGGAACTTGTGCACTTAACACTTTTCCTTTGTCTACAGGATGTTGTGGGAAACAACCAGAACCTGTGTCCTGTCCGCCCTGCTGCTCCTCGTGTCACCTGCAGTTCAAAGTGAGTTCACCTGTCCACTTCTGGCTGTTTGTACCTACATGAACATCATTACATTCAGCTTGTTTACCAGAGCTTCACTTCAAGCTCTGAGTCACTGCACAGTTAGAAAACCTCCATTTATTTAGTCTCAGTCAGGCCTGAGTGTGTATCACATTGGGTGGAACACCAAACATGTGATTTATGTTTGAAATCTTCCTGAATGCTTGCTCTTAACATTTGGTTTTGGTGCCTGCAGAAAACGCAAGCGAGCCAAGCAGCCCAATGACGACCGGCCCTACGTAAAGAAGCCACCAAACGCCTTCATGCTGTTCTTAAAGGAGCAGAGGCCCATTGTAGCGGCGGAGCTCGGCGTTAAAGAGAGCGCTGCTGTGAATGCAGAGGTGGGAAAGAGGGTAAGTTGGCCGCTCCTACATGTTGGAGATAGAAATTCCTTACTCATGTTTAGAAGCTGACTTGTCTTTGTGTGTCTGTGTGTGTTCTGACAATGTGTCGTCGTCTCTCCACAGTGGAAGTCATTAGCAAAACTGGAGCAGCAGAAGTATTTTGAACTGGCGAGAGCAGAGGCACGGCTCCATGAGGAGCAACACCCAGGCTGGTCGAGCGCCTCTAACTATGTATGAACTCTCTCCTCACCTAAAACTCACAAATGTTCATATGACGTCACTAAAACTGCTAAAAAGTTTTTTTTATTTTTTTTATCAACGGAGTTATTAATGTATTTTCTGTTTTTAGGGTAAAAAAAGACCACGACTGAGAGGTTCCACTCAGACTGGGGCTCCCAACCCTCCACAGACACCAGGGCAGCCTGTTATGTACTTCTGGCTTGACAACTTTGGCCAGATTCATCAGTTCCAGCCACAATCCAGCCCGTCATTCAACCCTGCAGTGACTGAACTGTTCCCTGCTTCACTTCCACAAATAAATAAATAAATAAATATTCATTATCTTTCTATCATTATTTGTTTTTATTACCATATGATGAGAAGCATTGTTTTATATTTTATTGTGGTGTCCACCTGGACGGAGGTTCTAACAATCAGAATGGAGTGGGTGTGTCAGTGACATGTGGGGGTGTGTTGGTGACGGGGAGGTCATAAAAGAGGAGGTCCGGTGTCGCACGTAAAGCACGTTGCTGTCATAAAGGCGATTTCTTCCCATCTGTGTTAGAGTAGTTTAGCCGAGCACCGGTCCCGGATGTGTGGCACAAAACATTGAATCCAACTGAATTTGAACGGAGAGAAGTGAATCTAAAATACAGTGTCGATTTTATTCATGCCTTCATCTGTGTTCAAAGTGAGGATGAGGAGGTCTTGTTCCTGTACATGCTCCACTCAGCCTCAAAATGTACATGTATGATCACGGGCAGCGCCACCTGGGGGACATGCTTGCAATCGCCGACAAGGATGCGACGACCCGTTCAACTGTGCTTGTAGCTGTTACGTCCACTTCGGTGGAAAAATGAAGAGACGTAACATGGCAATAAAAACAAAAGTGAAAGGAGTCAAAGTGGAGTGACAAAAGAAAAAACATTCATTTGTGATTCCAAACTAGACGATATAGTTGTGGAGGAGGTTGGGACTGGGGGTTGTGCCAAACAAAAATTGTAAGTCCAATCAAACCAGGCCTTGCTATCCCTTACCGAAATCAAACAAAATCCTAAACAAAAACCTGGCTGACTTATGTAAAAACAGTGGATAAATCAAAGTGAATACAATGGTGGCACCAACCTGATAACCTAGTGTTTTTAACTACAGAATATCTACGTGAGTGAAAAGTGAATAGGGACCCCAAACTTCCCGAAGTCACACCTCAACCCACAAACCTACGAACCACTCGGGCAAATTGACAGACAGAAGCGCTCCACACACACAAACATGCGACAAATATCAACTAAAGACCAGCCTCCTCCTCCTTCTCCTTCTTTGATTTCTTAACGGCGGATGTGGACAATAGTATCGCACTACCGCCACCCTCCTGATTTTCCATGCATGTGAACGATCAACTGCATGGCTCACAAGTCTTAAGAAATGTAGCACACAAGCTACAAAAAAACTAATAAAAAAATACCTAAACTCGATTTATAAATCCAGTGCTCCTAAGATACTCAAACAAATAATTAACAGCTCTATGATCAGAAGGCTTATTCAAGAAGCTTTGTAAACTGAAGATCTCCCGCAAGTCCTCCACCCTGTTTCTTAAAACATTTCTTTCCCTGTCGAAGGCCATGCACTTAATCAGAATGTGCTCCACCGTTTCAGCTTCATGACGGGCCTCACACTCTCCAGATTGACGTTTTCCCATCAACTGTAGAGTTTTATGTAATCCTGTATGTCCTATTCTTAATCTTGTGAATATTGTTTCTTCCTTTCTGCATCGACGACATTTACGCCCCATCTCCACCCGGGGATTCACAGGATAAAAGACCCTCCCCTTGGTTCCCCCATCCCCTTTATCCTGCCATAACTTTTTAACATAATTCTTAACTAATGACTTCACCTCAGATTTAGCAAGTTCACACTTTCTAGAAACAATGTTTGCTCTTAAGGCCTGCTTTGCAAACTTAAGACCAGCCTTCCCTGCAGGAGTGGTCCTTTGAGAAGGAGTGTTGCTGGCCATGATTGGCCAGTTCCCGACGACACTGACGAGCCACAGGTGCAGGCGACTAAGTTGATCACACCTGAGAGCAGACAGAGGAGGAGGGAGAGGAAACCACAGGAGGGAAAATAAACCCACCCACAAACCAAACTATTACATGCCGGGCGTGTAACAGTAACTTTAATTCTGCTTAATGTGGAGGCACTGAAAAACTGGATATTTGTTAAAGTAGAACTGGTCCTTCCAAGATGTGTCCTCTGTAGAACAGATTCCTCTCTGATTCATCAGTACAGAGGCAGCATAATAATCTACAATGAACAAAATTATAAAGGCAACACTTTTGTTTTTGCTCCCATTTTTCATGAGATGAACTCAAAGATGTAAAACATTTTCTGACTCATCTCTCTTTGCAGGCTGCCATCTTCTGGCCAACACATGGTTATTTGGGACAGCTTCTGACATCGCAATGATATGCACATTATAGTGCAATGTTGTCTACCACCGCTTTATCCATGAGGTGGTAACATTTGTTAGTGATCCAAGCTACTTAATAAGAAGACTGAACAAAACACGTGAAAGCACAGATTTGTATTACAGCTTTCTTAAGAGTAGCAGACATAAAGAAACACTGAGACCTGAGTTAAGATACAGGTGATACTGCCTCAAATCCATGCTGTCAGTTTGGAAACATTTGCATGCGAAAATCAAAATGCAACAGGTAGAGTCAAGCCATCAAGTCTCCTGGTGGCTGATCCAAACACCTGACAGCCAGCTCAGTGCAGTCAGGCAGCAAAAACTGTTTACTAAAAACAAGCAACTGACCATATAAATCTGCAGATGAAGATGGTCCGACTGCTTCCTGGTCAGGAGAAGGCCCTGAAGAATGGGATGGTCCACGAAGCTGGAAAGATCCCTCTGGCTCAATGCCTGGAGCTCAGAAATATTTTAGAATTGCTCCTGTAAAGACAAAGCTCTTTAGCTTTTCAAGCAAAAATGGTCATAAGCACATATTCCTTTTCATAACTGCAGTGATGTTGCAGTACGACAGAACATTTAAAGGGGACATATCATGCTAAATCCACTTTTTTAGCCCTTAAATGCATTTTGTTGTATATTTAGAGTGTTTAGAAGTACAGAAAAGTTCAAAGTAGTCTCTTCAGGTGCTCCGTTGATATCTTTATATTCTGTTTTGGTCATATTTTGCAATCTGTTTCGATTTTTCTATTCTCTATTATGTTTTTTGAACAATGACGTCACAGTATTCGCAGCGGAACTGCCAAATTAGGACATCGACTCCGGGCCCAACACTTCGAGCAATCCGCCATTTATGTTTCTTGCTGCGATTTTGTAGTCCAACCTCAAGGATGCCGAAGTTACGAGAGGATAAGTCGAAATGTTCGGTTGTTGGATGTAGTAACCCACAAGCTTCGTTACACCGTCTCCCAGCATCAGAACCTTTTCCAAGTGCCTGGTTGAGTTTTATTTTTCACAGAAATGTACCCACATCTGTGGGTAAGGTCATTTTTGTGTGCGCGAAGCACTTTAAGGACGACTGCTTCAGCAACCTCCGCCAGTATAAAGAAGGATTTGCCGAAAGACTTGGTCTGATTGAGCGGTCAGTTCCTTCTATCTATGGAGACGACGAACAGAGCACTTCGGTAAGCTGTATATAACGCTAAAAAGTGTGATGATAAGACGTCCCTGTCATTGTTTTGTTAGCATTAGCAGTTGCACCGTCTTCATATGTTAGCGCTGTGTGCTCGTTTTAGATTATAATGTAACTTCTGTGTTAAATAGTCGTTGTAATACAGGCAGTATTGTAGTAGTGGGCATGGATGGAGAAGTTAGTGTAAATATAGTAACACACCATTGCGTTACATCCATATGAAGACGTTGTTCTGTAGGTGCATCATCGTCATTTTCATCTCGCTCCGCCGGGTCCGACTCTGGCTCCAACATGTATGGCTGGATGGACAAATCTTCCGTTGTTGACATTTTGTAAATAATGTGTGAATATAAAGTTTCTGCGCCGCTAGATAATTGTATCTGTTCTATCAAACTACAAAGATGGCCGAACAGGGTGGAGTTGAACCGAGTGTCACCTCTGCAACCTGGAGAGGAGGCGGGGTATGAAGTGTCTCATTTGCATTTGAAGAGACCGCCCCAAAACGAGTTGCTCTCAGAAGCACATCAGAAAAGGGGTTGAAAAGGGGCCTGTGGAGCTCTAATAATGAGGAATTCAGACCCAAGCATTGCAGTTCCGCTTTATATAGACCACAACTGTATGATTTATATGTAAAAAGGAAGGATTTAAAAGCATGATATGTCTCCTTTAAATTAACCTGCCTTTGTCTTAAACATTGGACTGTCCAGTGTCCCTTTATAGCATGTAAACAATTATAATATTACTGTTATTAAGAGGTTTCTACATTATATTACACACTGTACATGTTAAAGTAATAAAACAAAGATAAATGATCCACTGCCACAATAGTATAAAACAAATATCAACAGGCCAAATACTTAAAAGTAAACCTTTACACCTCACATTTATAATTACGGATCTATATAATAAACACTACAGTTGTTACAGTACTGCTAAATAATGATAAAGGAACGTTTAGTGTCAAATCACTGAGAGACAATTTACACTCAACAATGACAGAGCATCAACAACACCCTCCAGTCAGTCAGTCAGTCCCATGGCTGCACACTGTCCACTCATGTGATATATTCATTTAAAATCAGCCAATATCCATGAAGGAAACCAATCAAACCAGCCAGCCAACTTGTATCTGAGGCAAGCAGGACAAATAAACTAATTTGCTGAAAACTCAGTGTCCAATCCAGCCAACATCACAATCCTTTGACTGTCCTCCTTCCATTTTATTTTCCTTTTGTTTTTCCACCCACGAGGAAAAATAATTGTGTGCTCATTGACAAGAATAACTCGTAGCTGTCAATCGTTCCGTCACAGCGGTCGCTAGTGTTTCGGATTAACTGGCGTCCCTGTTAACTAGTGACCGACTTCTTACAGTCATTGCTGTTCGTAACTGCAGATATTAAAATAAAACTCACTTCGAAACTTTATCGTAAAATCAGTTAAAAAGCGCTGGCTAGGACTGCTACGAATTTCTGTCGGGTTTGTTATAGCTAATGCTGGTCACCAGTTAACATGGAAACCAGTTAATCCGAAACACCGACCCGCTGCGTGCGCTCAAAAAAATAACACTTAATTTATGAATGAATTTATGAATTAATTAATGAAAAGGACAATATCGTTATTAATATGATATATAATGAAATTATTAAAATTATTAATTCATATTATGACTCTGAAAATGTTGAAATTACCTGCAGTGGAGGCCAATAGGAAGCTTTTGACACGAGAAGGGACAGTTAGAATTTAATTGACGTTTAAATGTGGTGCCGGCAGCAAAACCCTGCTGGGCTTCACTATCTCCACAGCCTTCGCAGTGAGAGCACCTATCTACCGGCAGAGCCATACTTCGAGAGATTCGAGCCATTACAGAGAGCAGAGAGCGACTACAGAGAGAATTTTCATCACCTATCAGAGTAAGCCTTTACACAGGGAGCTTTACACAGTTTTTTGGACTTATCTGATCAACTCAGGTCACTTAATCCTAATGTTGCTCTATATTCACATGTGATTGTGTTGTTTTTGAATTATGCTGTATACTTTTAGCTGTACTCACACTTTATTGAATACAGTTTACATTTCTGAGTTGTTTTGATGGTTTAACACAGTAACAGGAGTATAACTCTGATGGTGTAAGTTCAAAAAACTATCAAATCGGTCTTCAGCTATTGAATAACAATCATTTGTTTGAGGCCTACAAATTCCATCAAGGCCTGAACTGGAGGTTGTCGCCATCACAACACACACACACACACACACACACACACACACACACACACACACACACACACACACACACACACACACACACACACACACACACAAACACTCATACAAACAATTAAAGAGATATTGCTATTTTAACTGACTTAGTAGTGTCATCATAGTGAATCATAAATTCAGTCTTTTCTGATGTAAAGAACTATTAGTTCCAGTGTTTATATCATTATCCTTGCAGTATGTTTGGCTTTAAAGTGACTGTGAACCTCATTCTAATGTTCAATGCTCTTTCTATCCCCAGAATGCGGCATTTAAAGAACTCGCAAACTTTACTGGGTGAAGAATTCTCACCAGACCCAGTCCAGCTTCTTCAAGAAGAACGAGATCCTCCGGCAGAGTATGTGTTTACACATTCTGTTGTTTTTAAATCATGCTGTATTCTTTAGGTTGCCCCCAGTTTAGTGACTCCAGTTTACATCTCTGAGTTGTTTTGATGGTTTAACACAGTAACAAGAGTTAAACTCTGAGGAGAAACTCCGTTATCGTTATTCTTGTAACATGTTTGGCTTTAAAGTGACTGTGAACCTCATTGTAATGTTCAATGTTTTTTCCATCTCCAGAATGGACCTTGACAAAGTCCTGGAAAATCTTCTGGAACAAAATCTCACACCAGACCCACTCCAGTTTCTTGAGGAAGAAGGAGATCCTCTGGCAGAGTATGTGTTTACACATTTTGTTGTTTTTAAATCATGCTGTTTTGATGGTTTAACAGAGTAACAGGAGTTAAACTATGATGGGAAACTTTTTAGTTTAAAAATACTTAAAAAAAACTCCATATACATCCAAGTTTTAACTAAGAGAGTTGAAAAGTAACATTTCACACTATGAAACTGAAGCTGTAAGTTCAGAAATCCTTCAAATTGGTCACTCAGCTATCGAATAACAATCATTTGTTTGAGGCCTACAAATCCTATCAAGGCCTGACTTCTTACTGATGAAGCTGACCTGTGATGAACTGGAGGTCGTCTCCATAACACACACACACACACACACACACACACACACACACACACACACACACACACACACACACACACACACACACACACACACACACACACACACACACACACACACACACACACACACACACACACACACACACACACACACACACACCTCCTTATTATTAGTACAGCTATTTAATTGTGGTTTATGTTCTCTTGAAGTATTTCCAGTTGTGCTTATATAGACTGCTGTGAAATCATGAATTCAGTCACTTCTGATGTTAATAACTATTAGTTCCAGTGTTTATATCTATATTCTTGTAACATGTTTGGTTTTAAAGTGACTGTGAACCTCATTGTAATGTTCAACGCTCTTTCTACCTCTAGAATGGAGATTGTCAAAGACCTGGAGAATCTTCTGGAACAAAATCTCCCTCCAGTCCAAGTCCAGCTTGCTGAGGGAGAAGGAGATCCTCTGGCAGAGTATGTGTTTACACATTCTGTTGTTTTTAAATCATGCTGTATTCTTTAAGTTGCCCTCAGTTTAGTGACTCCAGTTTACATCTCAGAGTTGTTTTGATGGTTTAACACAGTAACAGGAGTTAAACTCTAAAGAGAAACTTTTTAGTTTAAAAATACTGAAAAACTCCAAATACATCAAAGTTTTAACTAAGAGAGTGGAAAAATATACATTTGACACAGTGCGGTTTTGCACAGCATTAGTTGTTACAGCTATTTAATTATGATTTATGTTTATTAGAAGTGTGATTAGTTGAGTTTATATATACTGCTGTGAAAGAAATCATAAATTCAGTCTTTTCTCATGTTAAGAACTGTTAGTTCC
The DNA here is from genome assembly GCF_963383615.2 of Lipophrys pholis. Lineage (NCBI taxonomy): Eukaryota > Metazoa > Chordata > Actinopteri > Blenniiformes > Blenniidae > Lipophrys > Lipophrys pholis. Next base: position 6,787,994 of record NC_137649.1, read on the forward strand.
AGTGTTTGCATCATTTTTCTTGTCACGGTTTTTACTTTAAGGCGACTGTGAACCTCATCCTAACGTTCAACGCTCTTTCTTTCTCTAGAACGGACATTGACGGAAAACTGAGAGGTTTTCTGAACGAATGCTTCTCACCAGAACTGGTCCAGTCAGTCCTGAATGAAGGCGGTGATCAGGCAGACGTCTCCTTCCACCCTCCTGAGGGGCAGCCTGGACCCCCTGCAGCAGTCGCCCTCCCTCAGCTGGACCATGGACAACTGTCTCAGTGTCCAACTCCACCAACGGCGGCTGCTACCTTCCATCAGGCTCATCCATCCATCCAGACGGGGCCTCTGAATCAGGGACAGGTGAGACGTTCAGGGACCGTTCAGTGACAGGAACTTAGAGCTGTGATTTCACTTGTTAAGAAGTTAAAGATGTAGAGCAATGTGGGACTCTTCAGGTGATGAAATATAAATTAAATGTCCACAACTGACGGTTGAGACGGTTGATCATTGAGTTTTAAAGGTAGTAAACATAGAAAATACTTTGGCTGGTTATTGTGATTGAGAAATTACATCTCTCTTAATTGCACACAAAATATTTTTAAAAAAAGACATTTGATTAAATTACATTGAATTTATTACAAGGGATTATTCAACTCTTAAATCACTCCACAAAAACTCACCTTTCCTCCTGCAGTCAGCCTTTAAATACCACCTCACTCCATGTGTGTGTTGCCTCATAATCAATCAAAGTGATCTGGTGTCTCCTGGTGTTGATCTTAACAGTCTCTCAACTTGTGGAACTTGTGCACTTAACACTTTTCCTTTGTCTACAGGATGTTGTGGGAAACAACCAGAACCTGTGTCCTGTCCGCCCTGCTGCTCCTCGTGTCACCTGCAGTTCAAAGTGAGTTCACCTGTCCACTTCTGGCTGTTTGTACCTACATGAACATCATTACATTCAGCTTGTTTACCAGAGCTTCACTTCAAGCTCTGAGTCATTGCACAGTTAGAAAACCTCCGTTTATTTAGTCTCAGTCAGGCCTGAGTGTGTATCACATTGGGTGAACACCAAACATGTGATTTATGTTTGAAATCTTCCTGAATGCTTGCTCTTAACATTTGGTTTTGGTGCCTGCAGAAAACGCAAGCGAGCCAAGCAGCCCAATGACGACCGGCCCTACGTAAAGAAGCCACCAAACGCCTTCATGCTGTTCTTAAAGGAGCAGAGGCCCATTGTAGCGGCGGAGCTCGGCGTTAAAGAGAGCGCTGCTGTGAATGCAGAGGTGGGAAAGAGGGTAAGTTGGCCGCTCCTACATGTTGGAGATAGAAATTCATTACTCATGTTTAGAAGCTGACTTGTCTTTGTGTGTCTGTGTGTGTGCTGACAATGTGTCGTCATCTCTCCACAGTGGAAGTCATTGGCAAAACTGGAGCAGCAGAAGTATTTTGAACTGGCGAGAGCAGAGGCACGGCTCCATGAGGTGCAACACCCAGGCTGGTCGAGCGCCTCTAACTATGTATGAACTCTCTCCTCACCTAAAACTCACCAATGTTCATGTGACGTCACTAAAACTGCTAAAAAGTTTTTTTTATTTTTTTTATCAACAGAGTTATTAATGTATTTTCTGTTTTTAGGGTAAAAAAAGACCACGGCTGAGAGGTTCCACTCAGACTGGGGCTCCCAACCCTCCACAGACACCAGGGCAGCCTGTTATGTACTTCTGGCTTGACAACTTTGGCCAGATTCATCAGTTCCAGCCACAATCCAGCCCGTCATTCAACCCTGCAGTGACTGAACTGTTCCCTGCTTCACTTCCACAAATAAATAAATAAATATTCATTATCTTTCTATCATTATTTGTTTTTATTACCATATGATGAGAAGCATTGTTTTATATTTTACTGTGGTGTCCACCTGGACGGAGGTTCTAACAATCAGAATGGAGTGGGTGTATCTGTGACATGTGGGGGTGTGTTGGTGACGGGGACGTCTTAAAAGAGGAGGTCCGGTGTCGCACGTAAAGCACGTTGCTGTCATAAAGGCGATTTCTTCCCATCTGTGTTAGAGTAGTTTAGCCGAGCACCGGTCCCGGATGTGTGGCACAAAACATTGAATCCAACTGAATTTGAACGGAGAGAAGTGAATCTAAAATACAGTGTCGATTTTATTCATGCCTTCATCTGTGTTCAAAGTGAGGATGAGGAGGTCTTGTTCCTGTACATGCTCCACTCAGCCTCAAAATGTACATGTATGATCACGGGCAGCGCCACCTGGGGGACATGCTTGCAATCGCCGACAAGGATGCGACGACCCGTTCAACTGTGCTTGTAGCTGTTACGTCCACTTCGGTGGAAAAATGAAGAGACGTAACATGGCAATAAAAACAAAAGTGAAAGGAGTCAAAGTGGAGTGACAAAAGAAAAAACATTCATTTGTGATTCCAAACTAGACGATATAGTTGTGGAGGAGGTTGGGACTGGGGGTTGTGCCAAACAAAAATTGTAAGTCCAATCAAACCAGGTCTTGCTATCCCTTACCTAAATCAAACAAAATCCTAAACAAAAACCTGGCTGACTTATGTAAAAACAGGGGATAAATCAAAGTGAATACAATGGTGGCACCAACCTGATAACCTAGTGTTTTTAACTACAGAATATCTACGTGAGTGAAAAGTGAATAGGGACCCCAAACTTCCCGAAGTCACACCTCAACCCACAAACCTACGAACCACTCGGGCAAATTGACAGACAGAAGCGCTCCACACACACAAACATGCGACAAATATCAACTAAAGACCAGCCTCCTCCTCCTCCTTCTCCTTCTTCTCCTTCTTTGATTTCTTAACGGCGGATGTGGACAATAGTAGCGCACTACCGCCACCCTCCTGATTTTCCATGCATGTGAACGATCAACTGCATGGCTCACAAGTCTTAAGAAATGTAGCACACAAGCTACAAAAAAACTAATAAAAAAATACCTAAACTCGATTTATAAATCCAGTGCTCCTAAGATACTCAAACAAATAATTAACAGCTCTATGATCAGAAGGCTTATTCAAGAAGCTTTGTAAACTGAAGATCTCCCGCAAGTCCTCCACCCTGTTTCTTAAAACATTTCTTTCCCTGTCGAAGGCCATGCACTTAATCAGAATGTGCTCCACCGTTTCAGCTTCATGACGGGCCTCACACTCTCCAGATTGACGTTTTCCCATCAACTGTAGAGTTTTATGTAATCCTGTATGTCCTATTCTTAATCTTGTGAATATTGTTTCTTCCTTTCTGCATCGACGACATTTACGCCCCATCTCCACCCGGGGATTCACAGGATAAAAGACCCTCCCCTTGGTTCCCCCATCCCCTTTATCCTGCCATAACTTTTTAACATAATTCTTAACTAATGACTTCACCTCAGATTTAGCAAGTTCACACTTTCTAGAAACAATGTTTGCTCTTAAGGCCTGCTTTGCAAACTTAAGACCAGCCTTCCCTGCAGGAGTGGTCCTTTGAGAAGGAGTGTTGCTGGCCATGATTGGCCAGTTCCCGACGACACTGACGAGCCACAGGTGCAGGCGACTAAGTTGATCACATCTGAGAGCAGACAGAGGAGGAGGGAGAGGAAACCACAGGAGGGAAAATAAACCCACCCACAAACCAAACTATTACATGCCGGGCGTGTAACAGTAACTTTAATTCTGCTTAATGTGGAGGCACTGAAAAACTGGATATTTGTTAAAGTAGAACTGGTCCTTCCAAGATGTGTCCTCTGTAGAACAGATTCCTCTCTGATTCATCAGTACAGAGGCAGCATAATAATCTACAATGAACAAAATTATAAAGGCAACACTTTTGTTTTTGCTCCCATTTTTCATGAGATGAACTCAAAGATGTAAAACATTTTCTGACTCATCTCTCTTTGCAGGCTGCCATCTTCTGGCCAACACATGGTTATTTGGGACAGCTTCTGACATCGCAATGATATGGACATTATAGTGCAATGTTGTCTACCACCGCTTTATCCATGAGGTGGTAACATTTGTTAGTGATCCAAGCTACTTAATAAGAAGACTGAACAAAACACGTGAAAGCACAGATTTGTATTACAGCTTTCTTAAGAGTAGCAGACATAAAGAAACACTGAGACCTGAGTTAAGATACAGGTGATACTGCCTCAAATCCATGCTGTCAGTTTGGAAACATTTGCATGCGAAAATCAAAATGCAACAGGTAGAGTCAAGCCATCAAGTCTCCTGGTGGCTGATCCAAACACCTGACAGCCAGCTCAGTGCAGTCAGGCAGCAAAAACTGTTTACTAAAAACAAGCAACTGACCATATAAATCTGCAGATGAAGATGGTCCGACTGCTTCCTGGTCAGGAGAAGGCCCTGAAGAATGGGATGGTCCACGAAGCTGGAAAGATCCCTCTGGCTCAATGCCTGGAGCTCAGAAATATTTTAGAATTGCTCCTGTAAAGACAAAGCTCTTTAGCTTTTCAAGCAAAAATGGTCATAAGCACATATTCCTTTTCATAACTGCAGTGATGTTGCAGTACGACAGAACATTTAAAGGGGACATATCATGCTAAATCCACTTTTTTAGCCCTTAAATGCATTTTGTTGTATATTTAGAGTGTTTAGAAGTACAGAAAAGTTCAAAGTAGTCTCTTCAGGTGCTCCGTTGATATCTTTATATTCTGTTTTGGTCATATTTTGCAATCTGTTTCGATTTTTCTATTCTCTATTATGTTTTTTGAACAATGACGTCACAGTATTCGCAGCGGAACTGCCAAATTAGGACATCGACTCCGGGCCCAACACTTCGAGCAATCCGCCATTTATGTTTCTCGCTGCGATTTTGTAGTCCAACCTCAAGGATGCCGAAGTTACGAGAGGATAAGTCGAAATGTTCGGTTGTTGGATGTAGTAACCCACAAGCTTCGTTACACCGTCTCCCAGCATCAGAACCTTTTCCAAGTGCCTGGTTGAGTTTTATTTTTCACAGAAATGTACCCACATCTGTGGGTAAGGTCATTTTTGTGTGCGCGAAGCACTTTAAGGACGACTGCTTCAGCAACCTCCGCCAGTATAAAGAAGGATTTGCCGAAAGACTTGGTCTGATTGAGCGGTCAGTTCCTTCTATCTATGGAGACGACGAACAGAGCACTTCGGTAAGCTGTATATAACGCTAAAAAGTGTGATGATAAGACGTCCCTGTCATTGTTTTGTTAGCATTAGCAGTTGCACCGTCTTCATATGTTAGCGCTGTGTGCTCGTTTTAGATTATAATGTAACTTCTGTGTTAAATAGTCGTTGTAATACAGGCAGTATTGTAGTAGTGGGCATGGATGGAGAAGTTAGTGTAAATATAGTAACACACCATTGCGTTACATCCATATGAAGACGTTGTTCTGTAGGTGCATCATCGTCATTTTCATCTCGCTCCGCCGGGTCCGACTCTGGCTCCAACATGTATGGCTGGATGGACAAATCTTCCGTTGTTGACATTTTGTAAATAATGTGTGAATATAAAGTTTCTGCGCCGCTAGATAATTGTATCTGTTCTATCAAACTACAAAGATGGCCGAACAGGGTGGAGTTGAACCGAGTGTCACCTCTGCAACCTGGAGAGGAGGCGGGGTATGAAGTGTCTCATTTGCATTTGAAGAGACCGCCCCAAAACGAGTTGCTCTCAGAAGCACATCAGAAAAGGGGTTGAAAAGGGGCCTGTGGAGCTCTAATAATGAGGAATTCAGACCCAAGCATTGCAGTTCCGCTTTATATAGACCACAACTGTATGATTTATATGTAAAAAGGAAGGATTTAAAAGCATGATATGTCTCCTTTAAATTAACCTGCCTTTGTCTTAAACATTGGAATGTCCAGTGTCCCTTTATAGCATGTAAACAATTATAATATTACTGTTATTAAGAGGTTTCTACATTATATTACACACTGTACATGTTAAAGTAATAAAACAAAGATAAATGATCCACTGCCACAATAGTATAAAACAAATATCAACAGGCCAAATACTTAAAAGTAAACCTTTACACCTCACATTTATAATTGCAGATCTATATAATACACACTACAGTTGTTACAGTACTGCTAAATAATGATAAAGGAACGTTTAGTGTCAAATCACTGAGAGACAATTTACACTCAACAATGACAGAGCATCAACAACACCCTCCAGTCAGTCAGTCAGTTCTATGGCTGCACACTGTCCACTCATGTGATATATTCATTTAAAATCAGCCAATATCCATGAAGGAAACCAATCAAACCAGCCAGCCAACTTGTATCTGAGGCAAGCAGGACAAATAAACTAATTTGCTGAAAACTCAGTGTCCAATCCAGCCAACATCACAATCCTTTGACTGTCCTCCTTCCATTTTATTTTCCTTTTGTTTTTCCACCCACGAGGAAAAATAATTGTGTGCTCATTGACAAGAATAACTCGTAGCTGTCAATCGTTCCGTCACACCGGTCGCTAGTGTTTCGGATTAACTGGCGTCCCTGTTAACTAGTGACCGACTTCTTACAGTCATTGCTGTTCGTAACTGCAGATATTAAAATAAAACTCACTTCGAAACTTTATCGTAAAATCAGTTAAAAAGCGCTGGCTAGGACTGCTACGAATTTCTGTCGGGTTTGTTATAGCTAATGCTGGTCACCAGTTAACATGGAAACCAGTTAATCCGAAACACCGACCCGCTGCGTGCGCTCAAAAAAATAACACTTAATTTATGAATGAATTTATGAATTAATTAATGAAAAGGACAATATCGTTATTAATATGATATATAATGAAATTATTAAAATTATTAATTCATATTATGACTCTGAAAATGTTGAAATTACCTGCAGTGGAGGCCAATAGTAAGCTTTTGACACGAGAAGGGACAGTTAGAATTTAATTGACGTTTAAATGTGGTGCCGGCAGCAAAACCCTGCTGGGCTTCACTATCTCCACAGCCTTCGCAGTGAGAGCACCTATCTACCGGCAGAGCCATACTTCGAGAGATTCGAGCCATTACAGAGAGCAGAGAGCGACTACAGAGAGAATTTTCATCACCTATCAGAGTAAGCCTTTACACAGGGAGCTTTACACAGTTTTTTGGACTTATCTGATCAACTCAGGTCACTTAATCCTAATGTTGCTCTATATTCACATGTGATTGTGTTGTTTTTGAATTATGCTGTATACTTTTAGCTGTACTCACACTTTATTGAATACAGTTTACATTTCTGAGTTGTTTTGATGGTTTAACACAGTAACAGGAGTATAACTCTGATGGTGTAAGTTCAAAAAACTATCAAATCGGTCTTCAGCTATTGAATAACAATCATTTGTTTGAGGCCTACAAATTCCATCAAGGCCTGAACTGGAGGTTGTCGCCATCACAACACACACACACACACACACACACACACACACACACACACACACACACACACACACACACACACACACACACACACACACACACACACACACACACACACACACACACACACACACACACACACACACACACACACACACACAAACACTCATACAAACAATTAAAGAGATATTGCTATTTTAACTGACTTAGTAGTGTCATCATAGTGAATCATAAATTCAGTCTTTTCTGATGTAAAGAACTATTAGTTCCAGTGTTTATATCATTATCCTTGCAGTATGTTTGGCTTTAAAGTGACTGTGAACCTCATTCTAATGTTCAATGCTCTTTCTATCCCCAGAATGCGGCATTTAAAGAACTCGCAAACTTTACTGGGTGAAGAATTCTCACCAGACCCAGTCCAGCTTCTTCAAGAAGAACGAGATCCTCCGGCAGAGTATGTGTTTACACATTCTGTTGTTTTTAAATCATGCTGTATTCTTTAGGTTGCCCCCAGTTTAGTGACTCCAGTTTACATCTCTGAGTTGTTTTGATGGTTTAACACAGTAACAAGAGTTAAACTCTGAGGAGAAACTCCGTTATCGTTATTCTTGTAACATGTTTGGCTTTAAAGTGACTGTGAACCTCATTGTAATGTTCAATGTTTTTTCCATCTCCAGAATGGACCTTGACAAAGTCCTGGAAAATCTTCTGGAACAAAATCTCACACCAGACCCACTCCAGTTTCTTGAGGAAGAAGGAGATCCTCTGGCAGAGTATGTGTTTACACATTTTGTTGTTTTTAAATCATGCTGTTTTGATGGTTTAACAGAGTAACAGGAGTTAAACTATGATGGGAAACTTTTTAGTTTAAAAATACTTAAAAAAAACTCCATATACATCCAAGTTTTAACTAAGAGAGTTGAAAAGTAACATTTCACACTATGAAACTGAAGCTGTAAGTTCAGAAATCCTTCAAATTGGTCACTCAGCTATCGAATAACAATCATTTGTTTGAGGCCTACAAATCCTATCAAGGCCTGACTTCTTACTGATGAAGCTGACCTGTGATGAACTGGAGGTCGTCTCCATAACACACACACACACACACACACACACACACACACACACACACACACACACACACACACACACACACACACACACACACACACACACACACACACACACACCTCCTTATTATTAGTACAGCTATTTAATTGTGGTTTATGTTCTCTTGAAGTATTTCCAGTTGTGCTTATATAGACTGCTGTGAAATCATGAATTCAGTCACTTCTGATGTTAATAACTATTAGTTCCAGTGTTTATATCTATATTCTTGTAACATGTTTGGTTTTAAAGTGACTGTGAACCTCATTGTAATGTTCAACGCTCTTTCTACCTCTAGAATGGAGATTGTCAAAGACCTGGAGAATCTTCTGGAACAAAATCTCCCTCCAGTCCAAGTCCAGCTTGCTGAGGGAGAAGGAGATCCTCTGGCAGAGTATGTGTTTACACATTCTGTTGTTTTTAAATCATGCTGTATTCTTTAAGTTGCCCTCAGTTTAGTGACTCCAGTTTACATCTCAGAGTTGTTTTGATGGTTTAACACAGTAACAGGAGTTAAACTCTAAAGAGAAACTTTTTAGTTTAAAAATACTGAAAAACTCCAAATACATCAAAGTTTTAACTAAGAGAGTGGAAAAATATACATTTGACACAGTGCGGTTTTGCACAGCATTAGTTGTTACAGCTATTTAATTATGATTTATGTTTATTAGAAGTGTGATTAGTTGAGTTTATATATACTGCTGTGAAAGAAATCATAAATTCAGTCTTTTCTCATGTTAAGAACTGTTAGTTCCAGTGTTTGCATCATTTTTCTTGTCACGGTTTTTACTTTAAGGCGACTGTGAACCTCATCCTAACGTTCAACGCTCTTTCTTTCTCTAGAACGGACATTGACGGAAAACTGAGAGGTTTTCTGAACGAATGCTTCTCACCAGAACTGGTCCAGTCAGTCCTGAATGAAGGCGGTGATCAGGCAGACGTCTCCTTCCACCCTCCTGAGGGGCAGCCTGGACCCCCTGCAGCAGTCGCCCTCCCTCAGCTGGACCATGGACAACTGTCTCAGTGTCCAACTCCACCAACGGCGGCTGCTACCTTCCATCAGGCTCATCCATCCATCCAGACGGGGCCTCTGAATCAGGGACAGGTGAGACGTTCAGGGACCGTTCAGTGACAGGAACTTAGAGCTGTGATTTCACTTGTTAAGAAGTTAAAGATGTAGAGCAATGTGGGACTCTTCAGGTGATGAAATATAAATTAAATGTCCACAACTGACGGTTGAGACGGTTGATCATTGAGTTTTAAAGGTAGTAAACATAGAAAATACTTTGGCTGGTTATTGTGATTGAGAAATTACATCTCTCTTAATTGCACACAAAATATTTTTAAAAAAAGACATTTGATTAAATTACATTGAATTTATTACAAGGGATTATTCAACTCTTAAATCACTCCACAAAAACGAACCTTTCCTCCTGCAGTCAGCCTTTAAATACCACCTCACTCCATGTGTGTGTTGCCTCATAATCAATCAAAGTGATCTGGTGTCTCCTGGTGTTGATCTTAACAGTCTCTCAACTTGTGGAACTTGTGCACTTAACACTTTTCCTTTGTCTACAGGATGTTGTGGGAAACAACCAGAACCTGTGTCCTGTCCGCCCTGCTGCTCCTCGTGTCACCTGCAGTTCAAAGTGAGTTCACCTGTCCACTTCTGGCTGTTTGTACCTACATGAACATCATTACATTCAGCTTGTTTACCAGAGCTTCACTTCAAGCTCTGAGTCACTGCACAGTTAGAAAACCTCCGTTTATTTAGTCTCAGTCAGGCCTGAGTGTGTATCACATTGGGTGGAACACCAAACATGTGATTTATGTTTGAAATCTTCCTGAATGCTTGCTCTTAACATTTGGTTTTGGTGCCTGCAGAAAACGCAAGCGAGCCAAGCAGCCCAATGACGACCGGCCCTACGTAAAGAAGCCACCAAACGCCTTCATGCTGTTCTTAAAGGAGCAGAGGCCCATTGTAGCGGCGGAGCTCGGCGTTAAAGAGAGCGCTGCTGTGAATGGAGAGGTGGGAAAGAGGGTAAGTTGGCTGCTCCTACATGTTGGAGATAGAGATTCATTACTCATGTTTAGAAGCTGACTTGTCTTTGTGTGTCTGTGTGTGTGCTGACAATGTGTCGTCATCTCTCCACAGTGGAAGTCATTAGCAAAACTGGAGCAGCAGAAGTATTTTGAACTGGCGAGAGCAGAGGCACGGCTCCATGAGGAGCAACACCCAGGCTGGTCGAGCGCCTCTAACTATGTATGAACTCTCTCGTCACCTAAAACTCACCAATGTTCATATGACGTCACTAAAACTGCTAAAAAGTTTTTTTTATTTTTTTTATCAACGGAGTTATTAATGTATTTTCTGTTTTTAGGGGAAAAAAAGACCACGACTGAGAGGTTCCACTCAGACTGGGGCTCCCAACCCTCCACAGACACCAGGGCAGCCTGTTATGTACTTCTGGCTTGACAACTTTGGCCAGATTCATCAGTTCCAGCCACAATCCAGCCCGTCATTCAACCCTGCAGTGACTGAACTGTTCCCTGCTTCACTTCCACAAATAAATAAATAAATAAATATTCATTATCTTTCTATCATTATTTGTTTTTATTACCATATGATGAGAAGCATTGTTTTATATTTTACTGTGGTGTGCACCTGGACGGAGGTTCTAACAATCAGAATGGAGTAATGGAGTGGGTGTGTCGGTGACATGTGGGGGTGTGTTGGTGACGGGGAGGTCTTAAAAGAGGAGGTCCGGTGTCGCACGTAAAGCAAGTTGCTGTCATAAAGGCGATTTCTTCCCATCTGTGTTAGAGTAGTTTAGCCGAGCACCGGTCCGGATGTGTGGCACAAAACATTGAATCCAACTGAATTTGAATGGAGAGAAGTGAATCTAAAATACAGTGTCGATTTTATTCATGCCTTCATCTGTGTTCAAAGTGAGGATGAGGAGGTCTTGTTCCTGTACATGCTCCACTCAGCCTCAAAATGTACATGTATGATCACGGGCAGCGCCACCTGGGGGACATGCTTGCAATCGCCGACAAGGATGCGACGACCCGTTCAACTGTGCTTGTAGCTGTTACGTCCACTTCGGTGGAAAAATGAAGGGACGTAACATGGCAATAAAAACAAAAGTGAAAGGAGTCAAAGTGGAGTGACAAAAGAAAAAACATTCATTTGTGATTCCAAACTAGACGATATAGTTGTGGAGGAGGTTGGGACTGGGAGTTGTGCCAAACAAAAATTGTAATTCCAATCAAACCAGGCCTTGCTATCCCTTACCTAAATCAAACAAAATCCTAAACAAAAACCTGGCTGACTTATGTAAAAAAAGGGGAAAAATCAAAGTGAATACAATGGAGGCACCAACCTGATAACCTAGTGTTTTTAACTACAGAATATCTACGTGAGTGAAAAGTGTATAGGGACCCCAAACTTCCCTAAGTCACACCTCAACCCACAAACCTACGAACTTCTCGGGCAAATTGACAGACAGAAGCGCTCCACACACACAAACATGTGAAAAATATCAACTACAGACCAGCCTCCTCCTCCTCCTCCTTCTTCTCCTTCTTCTCCTTTGATTTCTTAACAGCGGATGTGGACAATAGTATCGCACTGCCGCCACCCTCCTGATTTTCCATGCATGTGAACGATCAACTGCATGGCTCACAAGTCTTAAGAAATGTAGCACACAAGCTCCAAAAGAACAAATAAAAACAAAAAAACACCTAAACTCTATTTATAAATGCAGTGCTCCTAAGATACTCAAACGAATTATTAACAGCTCTATGATCAGAAGGCTTATTCAAGATGTTTTGTAAACTGAAGATCTCCCGCAAGTCCTCCACCCTGTTTCTTAAAACATTTCTTTCCCTGTCGAAGGCCATGCACTTAATCAGAATGTGCTCCACCGTTTCAGCTTCATGACGGGCCTCACACTCTCCAGATTGATGTTTTCCCATCAACTGTAGCGTTTTATGTAATCCTGTATTTCCTATTCTTAATCTTGGGAATATTGTTTCTTCCTTTCTGCATCGACGACCTTTACGCCCCATCTCCATCCGGGGATTCATGTGATAAAAGACCCTCCCCTTGGTTCCCCCATCCCCTTTATCCTGCCATAACTTTTAAACATATTTCTTAACTAATGACTTCACCTCAGATTTAGCAAGTTTACACTTTATAGAAACAATGTTTGCTCTTAAGGCCTGCTTTGCAAACTTAAGACCAGCCTTCCCTGCAGGAGTGGTCCTTTGAGAAGGAGTGTTGCTGGCCATGATTGGCCAGTTCCCGACGACACTGACGAGCCACAGGTGCAGGCGACTAAGTTGATCACACCTGAGAGCAGACAGAGGAGGAGGGAGAGGAAACAACAGGAGGGAAAATAAACCCACCCACAAACCAAACTATTACATGCCGGGCGTGTAACAGTAACTTTAATTCTGCTTAATGTGGAGGCACTAAAAAACTGGATCTTTGTTAAAGTAGAACTGGTCCTTCCAAGATGTGTCCGCTGTAGAACAGATTCCTCTCTGATTCATCAGTACAGAGGCAGCATAATAATCTACACTGAACAAAATTATAAAGGCAACACTTTTGTTTTTGCTCCCATTTTTCATGAGCTGAACTCAAAGATGTAAAACATTTTCTGACTCATCTCTCTTTGCAGGCTGCCATCTTCTGGCCATCACATGGTTATTTGGGACAGCTTCTGACATCGCAATGATATGGACATTATAGTGCAATGTTGTCTACCACCGCTTTATCCATGAGACGGCAACATTTGTTAGTGATCCAAGCTACTTAATAAGAAGACTGAACAAAACACGTGAAAGCACAGATTTGTATTACAGCTTTCTTAAGAGTAGCAGACATAAAGAAACACTGAGACCTGAGTTAAGATACAGGTGATACTGCCTCAAAGCCATGCTGTCAGTTTGGAAACATTTGCATGCGAAAATCAAAATGCAACAGGTAGAGTCAAGCCATCAAGTCTCCTGGCGGCTGATCCAAACTCCTGACAGCTCAGTGCAGTCAGGCAGCAAAAACTGTTTACTAAAAACAAGCAACTGACCATATAAATCTGCAGATGAAGATGGTCCTACTGCTTCCTGGTCAGGAGAAGGCCCTGAAGAATGGGATGGTCCACGAAGCTGGAAAGATCCCTCTGGCTCAATGCCTGGAGCTCAGAAATATTTTAGATTTGCTCCTGTAAAGACAAAGCTCTTTCGCTTTTCAAGCAAAAATGGTCATAAGAACATATTCCTTTTCATAACTGCAGTGATGTTGCAGTACGACAGAACATTTAAATTAACCTGCCTTTGTCTTAAACATTGGAATGTCCAGTGTCCCTTTAAAGCATGTAAACAATTATAATATTACTGTTATTAAGAGGTTTCTACATTATATTACACACTGTACATGTTAAAGGAATAAAACTAAGATAAATGATCCACTGCCACAATAGTATAAAACAAATATCAACAGGTCAAATACTTAAAAGTACACCTCACATTTATAATTGCAGATCTATATAATACACACCACAGTTGTTACAGTACTGCTAAATAATGATAAAGGAACGTTTAGTGTCAAATCAGAGAGACAATTTACACTCAACAATGACAGAGCATCAACAACACCCCCCAGTCAGTCAGTCAGTTCTATGGCTGGACACTGTCCACTCATGTGATATATTCATTTAAAATCAGCCAATATCCATGAAGGAAACCAATCAAACCAGCCAGCCAACTTGTATCTGAGGCAAGCAGGACAAATAAACTAATTTGCTGAAAACTCAGTGTCCAATCCAGCCAACATCACAATCCTTTGACTGTCCTCCTTCCATTTTATTTTCCTTTTGTTTTTCCACCCACGAGGATAAATAATTGTGTGCTCATTGACAAGAATAACTCGTAGCTGTCAATCGTTCCGTCACACCGGTCGCTACTGTTTCGGATTAACTGGCGTCCCTGTTAACTAGTGACCGACTTCTTACAGTCATTGCTGTTCGTAACTGCAGATATTAAAATAAAACTCACTTCGAAACTTTATCGTAAAATCAGTTAAAAAGCGCTGGCTAGGACTGCTACGAATTTCTGTCAGGTTTGTTATAGCTAATGCTGGTCACCAGTTAACATGAAAACCAATTAATCCGAAACACCGACCCGCTGCGTGCGCTCAAAAAAATAACACTTAATTTATGAATGGATTTATGAATTAATTAATAAATAGGATAATATCATTATTAATATGATATATAATACAATTATTAAAATTATTAATTCATATTATGACTCTGAAAATTATGACATTACTTTCAGTGGAGGCCAATAGGAAGCTTTTGACACGAGAAGGGACAGTTAGAATTTAATTGACGTTTAAATGTGGTGCCGGCAGCAAAACCCTGCTGGGCTTCACTATCTCCACAGCCTTCGCAGTGAGAGCACCTATCTACCGGCAGAGCCATACTTCGAGAGATTCGAGCCATTACAGAGAGCAGAGAGCGACTACAGAGAGTATTTTCATCACCTATCAGAGTAAGCCTTTACACAGGGAGCTTTACACAGTTTTTTGGACTTATCTGATCAACTCATGTCACTTAATCCTAATGTTGCTCTATATTCACATGTGATTGTGTTGTTTTTGAATTATGCTGTAAACTTTTAGCTGTACTCACACTTTATTGAATACAGTTTACATTTCTGAGTTGTTTTGATGGTTTAACACAGTAACAGGAGTTAAACTCTGATGGTGTAAGTTCAAAAAACTATCAAATCGGTCTTCAGCTATTGAATAACAATCGTTTGTTTGAGGCCTACAAATTCCATCAAGGCCTGAACTGGAGGTTGTCGCCATCACAACACACACACACACACACACACACACACACACACACACACACACACACACACACACACACACACTCATACAAACAATTAAAGAGATATTATACTATTTTAACTGACTTAGTAGTGTCATCATAGTGAATCATAAATTCAGTCTTTTCTGATGTAAAGAACTATTAGTTCCAGTGTTTATATCATTATCCTTGCAGTATGTTTGGCTTTAAAGTGACTGTGAACCTCATTCTAATGTTCAATGCTCTTTCTATCCCCAGAATGCGGCATTTAAAGAACTCGCAAACTTTACTGGGTGAAGAATTCTCACCAGACCCAGTCCAGCTTCTTCAAGAAGAACGAGATCCTCCGGCAGAGTATGTGTTTACACATTCTGTTGTTTTTAAATCATGCTGTATTCTTTAGGTTGCCCCCAGTTTAGTGACTCCAGTTTACATCTCTGAGTTGTTTTGATGGTTTAACACAGTAACAAGAGTTAAACTCTGAGGAGAAACTTTTCAGTTTATAAACATTAAAAAACTCCAAATACAATCCAGTTTTAACTAAGAGAGTGGAAAAAGTAACATTTCACATGATGTGTTTTTGCTCAGCATGAGTTGTTATTAGAAATGTTATCAGTTGTGTTTATATAGACTGCTGTGAAATCATGAATCCAGTCTTTTCTGACGTTAAGAACTATTAGTTCCAGTGTTTATATCATTATTCTTGTAACATGTTTGGATTTAAAGTGACTGTGAACCTCATTGTAATGTTCAATGTTTTTTCCATCTCCAGAATGGACCTTGACAAAGTCCTGGAAAGTCTTCTGGAACAAAATCTCACACCAGACCCGCTCCAGTTTCTTGAGGAAGAAGGAGATCCTCTGGCAGAGTATGTGTTTACACATTTTGTTGTTTTTAAATCATGCTGTTTTGATGGTTTAACAGAGTAACAGGAGTTAAACTCTGATGGGAAACCTTTTAGTTTAAAAATACTGAAAAACTCCATATACGTCCAAGTTTTAACTAAGAAAGTTGGAAAAGTCACATTTCACACTATGAAACTGAAGCTGTAAGTTCAGAAATCCTTCAAATTGGTCACTCAGCTATCGAATAACAATCATTTGTTTGAGGCCTACAAATCCCATCAAGGCCTGACTTCTTACTGATGAAGCTGACCTGTGATGAACTGGAGGTCGTCTCCATGACAACACACACACACACACACACACACACACACACACACACACACACACACACACACACACACACACACACACACACACACACACACACACACACACACACTTCTCATTATTATTAGTACAGCTATTTAATTGTGGTTTATGTTCTCTTGAAGTATTTTCAGTTGTGTTTATATATACTGCTGTGAAATCATGAATTCAGTCTCTTCTGATGTTAATAACTATTAGTTCCAGTGTTTATATCATTATTCTTGTAACATGTTTGGTTTTAAAGTGACTGTGAACCTCATTGTAATGTTCAACGCTCTTTCTATCTCTAGAATGGAGATTGTCAAAGACCTGGAGAATCTTCTGGAACAAAATCTCCCTCCAGTCCAAGTCCAGCTTGTTGAGGAAGAACGAGATCCTCCGGCAGAGTATGTGTTTACACATTCTGTTGTTTTTAAATCATGCTGTATTCTTTAAGTTGCCCTCAGTTTAGTGACTCCAGTTTACATCTCTGAGTTGTTTTGATGGTTTAACACAGTAACAGGAGTTAAATTCTGAGGAGAAACTTTTTAGTTTAAAAATACTGAAAAACTCCAAATACATCCAAGTTTTAACTAAGAGAGTGGAAAAATATACATTTGACACAGTGCAGTTTTGCACAGCATTAGTTGTTACAGCTATTTAATTGTGATTTATGTTTATTAGAAGTGTGATCAGTTGAGTTTATATATACTGCTGTGAAAGAAATCATAAATTCAGTCTTTTCTCATGTTAAGAACTGTTAGTTCCAGTGTTTGCATCATTTTTCTTGTGACAGTTTTTACTTTAAGGCGACTGTGAACCTCATCCTAACGTTCAACGCTCTTTCTTTCTCTAGAACGGACATTGACGGAAAACTGAGAGGTTTTCTGAACGAATGCTTCTCACCAGAACTGGTCCAGTCAGTCCTGAATGAAGGCGGTGATCAGGCAGACGTCTCCTTCCACCCTCCTGAGGGGCAGCCTGGACCCCCTGCAGCAGTCGCCCTCCCTCAGCTGGACCATGGACAACTGTCTCAGTGTCCAACTCCACCAACGGCGGCTGCTACCTTCCATCAGGCTCATCCATCCATCCAGACGGGGCCTCTGAATCAGGGACAGGTGAGACGTTCAGGGACCGTTCAGGGACAGGAACTTATAGCTGTGATTTCACTTGTTAAGAAGTTAAAGATGTAGAGCAATGTGGGACTCTTCAGGTGATGAAATATAAATTAAATGTCCACAACTGACGGTTGAGACAGTTGATCATTGAGTTTTAAAGGTAGTAAACATAGAAAATACTTTGGCTGGTTATTGTGATTGAGAAATTACATCTCTCTTAATTGCACAACAAAATATTTTTTAAAAAAGACATTTGATTATATTACATTGAATTTATTACAAGGGATTATTCAACTCTTAAATCATTCCACAAAAACGAACCTTTCCTCCTGCAGTCAGCCTTTAAATACCACCTCACTCCATGTGTGTGTTGCCTCATAATCAATCAAAGTGATCTGGTGTCTCCTGGTGTTGATCTTAACTGTCTCTAGACTTGTGGAACTTGTGCATTTAACACTTTTCCTTTGTCTACAGGATGTTGTGGGAAACAACCAGAACCTGTGTCCTGTCCGCCCTGCTGCTCCTCGTGTCACCTGCAGTTCAAAGTGAGTTCACCTGTCCACTTCTGGCTGTTTGTACCTACATGAACATCATTACATTCAGCTTGTTTACCAGAGCTTCACTTCAAGCTCTGAGTCACTGCACAGTTAGAAAACCTCCGTTTATTTAGTCTCAGTCAGGCCTGAGTGTGTATCACATTGGGTGAACACCAAACATGTGATTTATGTTTGAAATCTTCCTGAATGCTTGCTCTTAACATTTGGTTTTGGTGCCTGCAGAAAACGCAAGCGAGCCAAGCAGCCCAATGACGACCGGCCCTACGTAAAGAAGCCACCAAACGCCTTCATGCTGTTCTTAAAGGAGCAGAGGCCCATTGTAGCGGCGGAGCTCGGCGTTAAAGAGAGCGCTGCTGTGAATGCAGAGGTGGGAAAGAGGGTAAGTTGGCCGCTCCTACATGTTGGAGATAGAAATTCATTACTCATGTTTAGAAGCTGGCTTGTCTTTGTGTGTCTGTGTGTGTGCTGACAATGTGTCGTCGTCTCTCCACAGTGGAAGTCATTAGCAAAACTGGAGCAGCAGAAGTATTTTGAACTGGCGAGAGCAGAGGCACGGCTCCATGAGGTGCAACACCCAGGCTGGTCGAGCGCCTCTAACTATGTATGAACTCTCTCCTCACCTAAAACTCACCAATGTTCATATGACGTCACTAAAACTGCTAAAAAGTTTGGTTTTTTTTATCAACGGAGTTATTAATGTATTTTCTGTTTTTAGGGTAAAAAAAGACCACGACTGAGAGGTTCCACTCAGACTGGGGCTCCCAACCCTCCACAGACACCAGGGCACCCTGTTATGTACTTCTGGCTTGACAACTTTGGCCAGATTCATCAGTTCCAGCCACAATCCAGCCCGTCATTCAACCCTGCAGTGACTGAACTGTTCCCTGCTTCACTTCCACAAATAAATAAATAAATATTCATTATCTTTCTATCATTATTTGTTTTTATTACCATATGATGAGAAGCATTGTTTTATATTTTATTGTGGTGTGCACCTGGATGGAGGTTCTAACAATCAGAATGGAGTGGGTGTGTCGGTGACATGTGGGGGTGTGTTGGTGACGGGGAGGTCATAAAAGAGGAGGTCCGGTGTCGCACGTAAAGCACGTTGCTGTCATAAAGGCGATTTCTTCCCATCTGTGTTAGAGTAGTTTAGCCGAGCACCGGTCCCGGATGTGTGGCACAAAACATTAAATCGAACTGAATCTGAATGGAGAGAAGTGAATCTAAAATACAGTTTCGATTTTATTCATGCCTTCATCTGTGTTCAAAGTGAGGATGAGGAGGTCTTGTTCCTGTACATGCTCCACTCAGCCTCAAAATGTACATGTATGATCACAGGCAGCGCCACTTGGGGGACATGCTTGCAATCGCCGACAAGGATGCGACGACCCGTTCAACTCTGCTTGTCGCTTTAATTCTGCTTAGTGTGGAGGCACAGAAAAACTGGATCTTTGTTAAAGTAGGACTGGTCCTTCCGAGATGTGTCCGCTATAGAACAGATTCATCTCTGATTGATCCGTACAGAGGCAGCATTATAATCTATAAATGACAACACCAACTGTATACATTTTTCTTATTTATATCCAGCATATATATATTTATTAAGCATACAGGGGACATAATACACACATGATAAATAGATACATATAAAAGACAGTTGATTGTAATCCTTCTCAGTTGAGGCTCCACATACAGCTTTGGGGGCCCCCTGGTGGCCTGAAGGTGTCCTAGGCACAGGCCTAGTCTGCCTTTAGAAGAAATGTCCCTGGTCAGAGATACCAAATCACCTAATGTATGTCCTTGGAAAGTCTCAATAAACCCCACCAAAGGATTGAACTGAGGATATTCTAGCTGTCGAGCAGGACTTCTATCCATTACACCATCATAAGTCCCACCAGACAGATTCAGACAAATTCAATTTATTCACAGTAACCACACTTCAGAACATGTGCAGCCGTAAACCGAGGTCTGCCTCCACTCACCCTGAAGATAGCTGTCCCCCCAGGGGTTAGGCCTGTGCCAAAGACTGGGACATCACCCGATTAAATCATTGGTCTGGCAAGGTCATCCGTGTCTTTTTTTCTCTCTCGGACCACATCAACATGTCCTTCAGACAGACACTGAAGACAAAGCACAAAGGTCAGAGGGGTGCGATTAGGAAAATATCACAAGGCTTCATTAGCAGTTCTCTACGAGGTGCCTTTGAATTAAATAAATTATGTATAAATGTTCCTCTCACATGAACAAAAACATCTATTACTGATTGGAGCTGAGAGACCTTCATAAGGTGTTTCAGAGGAGATTGAAGCTCAATTGTGCGGCTGGTCTTCTATAATATATAAGCAGACTTTATACAGCAGCAGGGATGGTGAGCACCGTCGCTCTCTCTCTCTCTCTCTCTCTCTCTCTCTCTCTCTCTCTCTCTACACCACCAGGAGCTCGCACTCAGTCCGGTGCAGATGTTGGTGCGTCGCAGCACATCCAGCGTGTCACGCTGATGAAGTGAAGCGCCTCCATCCTCCTCCCTCCATCCTCCTCCCTCCATCCTTCTCCTCCTCTGGCACCGCGCAGGACGCAGTGTCTCCAAGCACCTGCATGGATTTCATGGAAGTGATTTGCCTCCTTCGTTTCTTTTACGCACCGTCTTGAGGGCGCATTCCGGCTGGAACGTGATGTCCTGGGTGTATTTCCTCCGGAGGCAGTTGAAGTGAGTGAAGGGAAGCCCTGCGGGGAGCGGACACGTCCCTCTGTCCACTGTACGCCCAGATGTCATTTCTATAAAAAGAATTAAGTACAAAATAGCTACTTCAATTTGTACGTTTTGTTTCATTGCCAAAAACAAATATCAGTATGTTCTACTGATTAGCATTGTTAACCATTCCTGCTTTAATCTCCTAACCGTGATTGGGGGACACAGGGGAGATCCGTCTTCTCCAGGGCCGAAGGCAGCTTTTCCTCCAGGGTTACTCCCGGAGACTTCACGCTTGTTCACAGTCGTGGTAGCACCGAAAGAACAGGCCGTTTTGCTGCCGAAGAGTTGGGGCTTTATTGATTGACTGCACTGTAATATACATATTAAACTTTGTACCTACCCCGGTCGCCGTGTCTGTCTCTCACTGTCATCACAGGTACACACACAGATGTAAGCTCCGCAGGCTGATTCAGAATGGCGCGCCTCAGTCACTCATGTTCACGCACTGAGCTGCCTGATCTACACACATTTGAGCGAGACACATCCCACAACAGAAGCCCCACCATGGACTGGTAATTAGCAATAATTCAATTCCATCTAAATAACATAAACTGGTACACAATCCCTATATCAATAGGCCTGAAATGTGAAGAGACAGCTGTGTCCAATATTACATAAATTTATAAATCAATGCAGGTCGGGTTAGTTAAATTGTAATAACAAGCGTCTATTCAGTGATAAAATTAGCAAATTTATCAGTGAACACGAGTGAAAAATATACATTGAAACGCAATTATCTCTATTTAGAAAGAGTACATTACACTTACACAATATATGAGACCTATTCTTTGGCGACCGGGAGTATTGCTGACTGACTGATCCTGTAATCAGAATACAACACTTACAAATGCAATAAAGTGCATGTATGTAAAAACATTGTCTCTTCAGCTTTTGTCTTATTTTTTTTTTTAACAGTAACGATGAAAAAGAAAGTGCTTCTTAGAAAGTACATAGAACATTGTGAACGAGACCAGAGTCCAAAATAGACTGTAAAGCTTCTAGTGCAAATATGAACTGTTTATATGACTCACTCAAGTGACCCAGTCCCCGTACCGGTCCAGTCCTCTGCGCTGACGTTTGGGCCGTGATGCATGCTGAGCCTGGCAGTGTGACTCTCCCACCGCACCCCCACCATGGTCAAACATCACATGGGAAGGAGTGGATGGAAGAGACAGGATCCCAGTGGAATCATTAGCAGGTGGGGCAAGCGGCCTGGAGTTGCTGGGGCCGTCACTAGTGGCAGTAGAGAAGTTGTGCAGGCCGAGGTCCTGGTCTGCTGGGTCTCCGTCCACAGCTGGTGGCATGATCTCAGAAGGTGCCCAGTTCTGGGCTTGGTCCAGGACACAGGCGTTGTCCAGGGGCTCACGGCTGCGGGAATGTTTCAGTTGATCATGGTGGATGACTTTGACTTTGGCTCTGGGGCTCTTCTGGATCCGATAGACTAGATCATCTAACTGTCCCATAACAAAGAAAGGTCCTTCGTGGGAGGGAAGGAACTTTCTGACTTTATTTTTGACATGACGTGTTCCTTTGATGAGATACCACCCACCATCTCCGACTTCGTACTGCGTGTGTCAAGCGTTTTTGTCATATTGTCTTTTTGCACGTGTGACTGACTCACCCAGGGCTTCTCGAGTGATGTTGTGGGTCAGTTCCAGCCACTTGCACATTTGTTGCACATCCTCTGGGGCTGATTGTCCGAGTCCGGGGCCAAACCAGCTACAAGGTCCACTGGTTCACTTATTTCTTGTCCGCACAGTCAGTACAAGTCTGCTCAGGCACACGGATCCAGACCACCCGGACTATTATCTGCTGCTGGTTTGCATCCAGCAGTTCAGGTTCTTCACCTCTCAGTACCACCAGCTGCTCCAACACCACCAGGAGCTTCTGCTGCTGAACCTCAAGGAGATCAAGAGGTCAGAGAGGAAAACAACAACAACAATCATGTCCCAGCTTCTTTTCATCATAAACAAAACATGCTTGCAGCACTGCATTATGTAATGATGGTGCAATATGTAACAAGGTAACACATTTTCAACTCATTAAGTAGTAACGCAGCATTTTTCTAATAATCTGCCGTATTTTGTAATACAATTCTTGAATGCATATTCTAATAAACTTTGCCACATTTTTTAAAAACATATTGCAACAGTTTATTCCAGAATGTGGGTTAAATAATTAAATGCACTCAGTGGCACTTACAATCTAGTTTCATTTCTTCAAGTAAAAAGAAATGGCTGGTGGAAATACTGACTGGCTGTTAACTTTAAAAATCTACCAGCTACTATTGCAGGTGATCTAAAGTTCAACCTGATTTAGAGCCCTGAATTCTACAATTGCTATGCCGGCAGGACATGAGCAAAAGCAAAGAGTGACATATAATTCTAGTCCAACTGAATCATATTTTTTTTATCATGATTAAACATAGAACCATGGATACGGATAAAGGACAAAATGTATTACATAACACACCAAATTATTACATTTCTCAAAAGTGGAACACCCATATTTTGTAATAACTTGTTGCATATGGCAAAATGTGGCACAGTTTATTACAAAATGCGTTCACGAATTTTATTACAAAATGTGGCCTTATTACATAATAAGTTGAAAATGTGTTACATCATTACAAATTGCACAATTATTAATAATAGGGTTATACAATAGTCCTAAAGTTTAAAGGAGTGTGTTTGTGTTTCCTCCGTCTGCCGGTCCACCATGAAGCACCTGCTGAAGATGGTGGAAAGTGGGATTCAGGCCAGCAGCTTGGGCTCGCCGTACCCCTGCAGCACTGCAATGCTGTGAGTGTGTCGTCTGCAGCCCTGCAGCTCTTTTCTGCCACACAGATTTACATTCATGAGGGAAGAAGAAATTCTTCTCACTTCATCTGTCTGCTGTGACATTCATCATATTTTCCACTTTTTACTGTAAAAAAACCCCAAACAAACACATTTGTTGATGATGTAAATACGTTTGACGAATCGGCTGTTCACGGCAGCACAGCTCCCGTTCTTCAGCCCCGACCTGGACTCACGGAACCACAAAGCAACAGGTCCGAATCCACAAACACGTCAGATCATTCGATGTGGTTTCTCCTTGATTTCACCATCAAAGGATCTTTGACCTTTCTTTGTTTGTGCTTAACAAAATGCAATAAGCCATCCAGTTGAATTTAAGTAGTTTTACAAAAGTAAATAAAAGCCCCAAATGTTAATGAATAGTAAAAATGCTGCAAAAATTTGAGCAACTGCTGCCAGAAAATCTGTCATCAAGCTGAGTCAGCCTTCATAATCATAGCATTTGCACTCGGTGTAACTAACAGTAGTTGTTGATGTTGCCAGAAGATAATTTATAAATCATCGTACTCTCTGAGGAAAGTTAACAAAACTACCCTGTATAAAGCCAAACCTCCATCAGTGTGCTTCCTCAATAAATGAGTTGACTGTATCTTATCATTTGGAGTTTTTTGACGCAGTAGTTCAGACGTTCCTGATAATATCTGAACATTAAATGCTTTACGTTCAAAATGCAAGCAATTGCATTTCTTATTTTGATGATTAAAAAACAACAGTGTGAAAATATTTTTCAGGCTTTTAAGTGGCACTATTTAATAATAATAAATATAATAAAGCAAAGTCTAAAGTCTATTTAAATTTGAAGTCATGCCTCCTTTGAACACTGGGTGGCGGTGCTGAGTCACTTTTAGAGGTAGTCTCAGGCTTTTGTTGAGGCCAGTAGTTGCAGATTTGCAAATGAAAATCCTGAACTTTCGTTGCAATTTAGGTGTCAGTTTAAAGGACAACGGTGCTCAGAGCCACTGAAAACACAACTTTTTGAAAACGCTGCTACTGCACATCTTGGTCATGTCAAAAAGTTGTACTGCACATGCGTGAGCAGATGGATAACAACAACAATGGCGGCCTTATCCAGAGTGTCTTGACTCCCTGTCTATATTCTCCTGGGACTTAATAGTTTACAGTTGAGAGTCATTGTATTAAAAAATCCAACTTCATCATCTGGACTAATTCTTACTTTTTTTTTTTTTACGGTTTTAGACACTTTGAGGTTGAATAACGAATTGAATCTCATCAGGACTCGGGGATCCAGTCGTGGGGAGACGAGTCCAAGTGGAGGAGCGGGACGGTGGAGAACAACCACATGGCCTTCAGCGAGAGGAGTCGCAAGGACAAAGGAGGCTTCAGGAGCTCTTTCAAAAAAAAGGAACATCAAGGAGCGTCCACATCTTCAATTCGTGTCAGATATGTTAAAATGATTGGTGATTTTGGAAACACATTCAATAGATTTGTGAACACCTGTATATCGACTTCAGAGACTATTCTCAAGACTTTAGCCTGAAAAGGAGATATTTCAGTTTGAAGAGAAAACAGAGAGCAGAGTTGCCACTAATCAGAGTGAGTGTTTACATAGGGAGCTTTACACAATTTTAACCATCACATAATTTTAATGTTGCTCCATATTATCAGATTATGTTGTTTGTATTCTTTAAGTTGCTCTCACAGTCTATTGAGCCAAGTTTACATTTGTGAGATAATATTTGTGAGGTTTATGTTTATTCGAAACGGTATGAGGTGCATTTATTTATACTGCTATGAAACTATAAATCCACTCTTTTCTGATATTTAAAAATATTAGTACCAGTGTTGATATCATTATTCTTGAAGCTCATTTGGCTTTAAGGTGACTGTGGAACTCATTCTTCTTTTCATAGTTCTGTCCATCTCTCGACTTGAACGGGAACCTTGAGAATGGAGGAATACAACCATCAGTATGAGGAATTGTGGGCAGACATTGCTGAAGTCCTTAAGGCGGATGGATCCAATCTGCAGGAAGGCACCTTCGAACCGACTGCACCTGTCACACTCCCTCAGTGGAACCACAGTCCAACTGGAGGACATAGTGAGGGGATGAAAGGTGGCAGAAGCTCCCCTAACATTTGAGTTGCAAACTCCACAAACGGCTGCTCCCACCAGTTTCCTTCCAGCTCAGCCGTCCAGCCAGATGGGAGCTTCGAGTCAGGGACAGGCGAGACATTCATTCTGGTGTTGATCTTAAGAGTCTCTGAACCTGTGGTCATTTACTCACATTCATTGTATAAAAGATTTGACTTATCAGGTTGTGAATGTATTCCTCTTCTCTTGTCTCCAGTGTGTGGCTCTTCCCAAGAAGCGCATCAGCCTCAACATGCAGCCTGTTGTTGTTCTGTAAGTAAAACAAACATTTCTCTTTCGTTTCTTTGTCCTGACTCACTTTTCACTAATCCAATGTGTTTGTATGCACCTTTCCCTCTGCAGGAAAAGACTAATGCTGCATCCTCATGAGTCTGCTACGCTTCCCATCAACACCCCCAAATCACGGTGAGTTAACTTCCCGTTTTGGCTCTAAATAAGCTTTTGGTTGTGTATTTTTTTACCTACCTGAGTGTGTATCAGGTGTAACTCCATAAATCCTATCCAAGTTTGATTTATATTTGAAATCTTCCTGAATGTGTGCTATTACCATCTGTTTTTTGTGCGTGCAGAAAACGAACACGTGAAGACCAGCAGCAGTATGTCTGTGGAAACAAAAGACTGAGACCCCGAGGGTGCTTGTCCCTCTGAGTGAGGCTCCCCACCCTCCAACTAACTGGCCGACAGCCTCCATGAACCCCTGGCAGACACAACCAGGTGTTTTCAAGCTCTGGTAGCCAGTGTCAGCGGACCGTTATCCAGCCACGGCTCAGTTCTTCTTTCCCACATGGACTCATCCTCACGTTCAGTTTTCTTTCATTCAGAGGACAGTGCAAGAAACCTCCAGTGGTGGAGCAATGCTTTTACCCACTGCTGCCGCATTTCAGCCTTTCAAATCCCACAATAAATAGGAATGAAAACAGTTCAATGGCATCCTATCATGATTTGTTTTTATTACACCAACATGAGTAGCATTAATTAAGTGTAAAATTATCCTCTTTGTTTTTTTCTTTTAACCTGACGATTTTTGATGCTTAAAAGCACAGACAAAATAAACACATTAGTTTCTGGTTTTGCTTCTCCTTATGAAAACAGATTGGAATTTTTCTTCTAAGAGTCATGGCTTCAGCTGTCACTGAAGATGTTTCATCATCTATTTTCCTATTGTAAGCTGAAATCAGCGATGTCAGGAATTTCAAAGTGGGTGACTGTGGATGCTGGTTCGAGTCCTATTGTGTATATAAAAAAAAGAAAAAAAAAGAAAAAAAAAACACAAAAAATGAAAGAAAGCTAAAAAAGAACAGTACAAGGAAAAAAAAACTATTGGGGGATTTAAGTTTATATAAATACTTGTTGTAAAGTACAGATTTGTACTGTTTTTATTAATTTGTCAAAGTATGTAATTGACTAAATATAAAGTTTGAGCTCTTTAATGAAAGCTTTTTTTTATTTGCAACGGTAAATGTAATACTTTGACATCAGGGATAAAAGATTTATCAGGTAAGTAGAATACATTTTTAGGATAAATGTATTAAATAGTCCTAATGACACATATTTCACGTGTTTTACTTTATCTGTGGTAAATCAATCAATCAACCAATCAACCTGTTTGTACACATATACTGTAGGTATTGCACCAGGCTGCAGCATAGACAGAAGACAGGAGAGCTAATGTTTATTGCAGCTGCCATCTTGGATGGGGTACCCTTGTGCCCCTAGTGCATTTATTTCTACACCCCAGACACTTATACTCCTTTACAAAGTCCACACTGGCACCACCAGTTCCTTGGTCTTTGTCACATTGAGCTGCAGATAGTTCTGCTCACAACATGCTGGCCTCCATGTCCTCATTGTGCATTTGTTGAGTAGTTTTATTTCACAAACCCTAGTGTGGAAGGGTTTTCTGAACTGTATGCATAATGTTTCGGTAGCTTAAGCTGTCATGCCCCTGTTTTGAGCATTTATATAATTTAAATAGTTAATTAAGACCGGGGTAAGGCGAGTGACTCATTGGAGAATTCCCCAAGGCAGCCATCTTGGGTGTTGGCTCCAGTCAAAGTCCCAAATTGTTGTTTCCAAGGGGTTGCTACATTAATTTAGAGATTGTACATGTTAAACTAATAAAACTAAGATAAATGATCCACTGCCACAATAGTATAAAATAAAAAACCATAGGCCAAATATTGGAAATTCACTTAAAAATTAACCTTTAAACTTCACACTTGTAATTGCAGACCGCCATAATACACACTATTGTTACGGTACTGCTAAACAACAATAAGAGTAATGTTATGTGTCAATTAACTGAGAGACAATTCACAGTGAACAATGAGCATCAATAACACCCCCCCACTCAGTCAGTTGGTCCTATGGCAGAACATACCGTCCATTTATGTGACATATTTAACCATCTGGCCAACATTTATCTGAGGCTAACTAGCTGGTTAGCTATAAAGGACAAATAAACAAATTTGCTGAAAATTGTGTTAAACCTCCTCCTATCCAGCCAACAATTGTTTTACCTTCATCCTCTGACTGTCATTCCTCCATTTTCTTTTCATTTTGTTTTTCAACCCACTAGGATAAATTGTGTGCTCATTGACAGGAATACCGCGTAGCTGTCAATCGTTCCCGCCGTACCTGTCGCCGGTGTTTCGGATTAACTGGCGTCCCTGTTAAATCGTGAACTGATTCTTTTAGTCGTTGCTCTTCGTAACTGCAGACGTTAAAATAAGAATTACGTCGAAACGTTATTGTATATGCGGTTAAACAGCGCTGGCCAGGACTGCTACAAATTGCTAGTCAGGTTTCTAATATATGATGGCGGTTGCCAGTTAACATGGAAACCAGTTAATCCGAAACACCGGCCCGCAGAGCCACTCAATGTGACAGAGGGGTCCAACAAATATGACTTCAAATTGCCTCAAAAACACCAGTCACAGCTCGTTATTGCAATTTTTCTTATTTATATCCAACATTGATATTTTCTAAGTATATTGGGGACATAATTAACACATGAGAAAGTTACTTATAAAAGACAGGAAATTCTAATTGTTCTCAGTTGAGGCTGCATATACAGCTTTAGGGCCCCCTGGTGGCCTGGCGGACACCAGACAGACCAGAGGGACACCAGACAGAAGCGAGCTGCAGTTGTCCAGGACTCCAGGTGGGAGGTGCTGAGGGTGTAGGCGAGAGTGGCTGTGCTGCTGCGTGCGAGGAAAGAGGTGAACTGGGTGATATTGAGAAGGTGGACGTATGTATGCTGAGAGCGTGATGTTACTGATGTGAATTTGAAATGAGTATGACAATGAAATAGCCAGACCCTCAGAAAGAGGTTTACTATAAATTTTAATTCCTAGGCGCCTCATCAGTGGACCAAACGTCCTGAACACCTAAGAATGGTTGACGCAGTCACGTAATTTAAATTAGGCCTTAAAACACCATCAGTTGCTCAGGCTTTGCGTTAAACAATATATTTTACTTATTTTATTACCTTTCCCTCAAGCAAACCTTTATTTTATTTGTGCTCTTTTTCTGCTTTAATCTTGTTTTAATGTATTTTCTACAGTATATGTCCTTGTAAAGGTATGTGGATTGCCATGTGTGTGAATGGTGCCTTCATGTAAATTAATTTGCCTTGCTTTCCCTACACTGTCATGTCAACAACCTATACTACTGTCATTATCACAATATTAACGCAGGCTACTGATACCACCCTCACAGTTCTAGACAAATATTTCATGACAATTTTGAATTAAAAGAATCAATTTGCAAGATAAAAAAAAAAAAGGCACCTGAAACTGAATGCTGTGTCCACACGGTGGCGCCAGAGACCAGTATAAATATCCCCCATGAAACTTTGCCGCCTCGACATGATTCATGGCAGTAATAGATTATAAATGTAAATAAAGAATGGTTATAACATACACAATCATCTTAGTCTTGAACCACAGAGCGGTAAAAACAAAAACAAAAACCACGAGCAGAGATTGTTTTGGAAGTTAAAATCCTCATCATACTTTTATCATGTCTATTTAGTCTGAATCAGTTCGGCTACAGTTTGTCACTCTTGTGTTATAGTTTTAGGTATAAAACCTCTCAAAAGACTTAAATTGGGATTTCAAATTAAGTTTTTCTGTTATTTAATTAGCTGATGAGGCAAAAAAAACCAACTTCTGCTATTATTCCTTCAATCTTCTTTTCCGCTTTATCCCGTGCGACTCTATTTCACTGCTTCAACTTGATTTATTATCGATTATATGACACTTTCTTGTTGATGCTGACAGCTTATTGGACTTTCATAACAGTATCAGTTCTTGTTTACTGAATGCGGATGTGTGCTGTGGAGTGAGATTTTAGACTTTAATAACAAAATCTTGTCAATGTTCATGTCACACACACCAAATAGTATGTATACGGTGAAATAATGTGAGAACCAGAATGTTCTTGTAAGCAGAAACACACTGAAGACTAGAACGGGCACTCGGTGGAGCGCAGGCCTTCGCCAATGCCAGATTTGTTTGCGGAACTGAGTTAGCATCGCTACCATGATAGCCATTAGCTCATATCGATGCTCACGAGGTAGGTCAGGTAGCCACACCACTTTGAGGCCTTGTATGGAAACTTTTTACACACTTTTTGGGTATTTATTTGGAAATGGTTAGCAGGTAAAATTCCCAAAATCTAACTGACTGGCCCTTGGATGACGACAGATCCTCCCTGAAGATTTCATGCAATTCGGGTGAGTAGTTTTTGCGAAAAGTTGGTAAAATGCATACATCAAACCAATAAATAAAAAATAAAAAATAAAAAATTAATAAATGAATAAATAAATAACTTTGTTGGTCACCCAACATTCGTTGGCGAAGGTAATAATGTAATAATGAAGGTAGCAATGTATCTCATAATGATATTCAAGCCAAGTATATTTAAAAAATCCCATCTCTTTTCCCATAAAAACGTATAGATTTCGACTTTATTTTAAATATCTTTAGTTAATTGTTATGAAAAAAAAACTAACTATTAAATTCATGGTTCCACTAATTGTGATATATCAAAGTCATAATTTCACTTTTAAACTTGAATACAGTCGTTCATATTTTTTAAAGGCAAACAGTTCAGAAATATAGGAGTTATTTTATGAATCTCTCATGGCCTGATGGACATGTTGGATGTGAATCAGTGTTTACAATGGGACATGTCTCAGTATATCAGCTCATTTGTTTGGTTTGTTTTTATTGGCCATGCACAAGATGGACACAACACTCATTTCTATGAATAAATGAGGAATTTGAGGGTCTTAACAGATTGATGGCTTTTACAGAAGTCTGAATTCCTTGAAAAACACAAGCTAAAAGAAATGATAAAAGCTGTAAAAATAATAATAATAACCTCATATCACTGTTTGAATATTGAATTGAATCAATATGAAGGTATTGGATTCCGTTTGAACACAGGCATGCAATCACTGCTGCACTGCATGTGTGTCTTTGACTTTCTAATGTTCATCGTTTGTGTTTTCCCTCAGAGATTATTTCCTGTTTTGCAGCCCCTCAATGCCAGCCAACAATGACGGGAAGGATCTTACTTGCAGTCTAGACAAACGTCTAACACACTCTGAGCCGTGGTCGTCTGCTTCATCTCTTGTCTGCTTTGTTTGTACCGTCTGGGTTCATCAAAGCTTCTGCACAAACATTAACTTTGTCTTTTTTTTCTTCTTCTTCTTCTTCTTCTTTTTTTTAAACGTCACCATGAATTTTATGTGATTTATTGTGGCAAATGTTGTTTTTTTTTTCCTCTCTTTGTCTTTACAGATATACGCGTTCTAATTCGTATCACTATCATTCCGATACTGTTCTCATACACACATATCACACCTTGATAGTAATTTGCGATGAACGCCTCAACTTAGTTTCCATTTATATTCGACATGAGCTTAAGTGGATGAGTTTGAGAGTGAAAAGAGAGCAGCCTTTTTTTCTTTTTTTTTCTGTTATCGTTTGGAGTGAGAAAGAACCTTGAATGACCCGAGCAGAAATTCTATACAGCAACTAGACAAAAAATAAATATTCAACTGAGGGCAGAACGTTCTAGGTCTCAGTGCTCGGCACTTCACTGTAGTTTAATTAGATCAAAAGAGACTCTGGACCTCTGCGGTGACCTCCGTAACAACAGTAACGTCATACCTGCACAGTCAATCCGCTGCACATCACAGGTTCAGGTTCTTCCTGCCTGTGCTT
Organism: Lipophrys pholis; assembly: GCF_963383615.2. Classification (NCBI taxonomy): domain Eukaryota; kingdom Metazoa; phylum Chordata; class Actinopteri; order Blenniiformes; family Blenniidae; genus Lipophrys; species Lipophrys pholis. The sequence goes on from NC_137649.1 coordinate 6,820,182, forward strand.
GTACTCATGGCTGCGTATGGCTTCAAGTGAATGCTGTTTGCAGGGCGAGTTGAATAACCGGAGTTATAACAACTGGCCTATTTCCTAACGTGTGGGCTTCGGAAATTCTCACAGCATGGTGTTGTCTTCGTGGTTTCACGTTGCCGAGACGTTGCAGGTGACACTCTGCATTTGCATGGAAATTTTGGAAAGTGATCTGTGGTGCGGCGTCTCGGCTTTTCAGAGAATTACTTTTTTCACGGTAATTCCCACCTGCAGCTGTACTCGGCCACAATCGGCGCGATATGCACGTAACCCACGAATCCTGTATTCTGCGGCGCGCATCGGTCGCCATCCCTCTCGCCCATGTATGCGTCTTCAAAGAGAGCTGTGGTGAACTTACTTCCCTATTCTTTGAAAATGTTGTCATAAGCCAGCGCTCTTTAGTTGAGAGTCACATGATTAACTTCCGCAAACACTCAAACCACATGTGCTGCGATGACGTCGGCACTGCCGCCGTGGCCTCGTGTGTCACTGCCCTGTCCTCCCTCTGGAACTGAAAAGAAGAAATGCTCTTCAGTGTCACATTACGGTGGCGATAAGATGAGTTAAGATGTTACCTAGAGGCTGACAAGTGGTTAAATTAAAAAAAAAGGAGGTTGCAGAGAAAAGCTTTTCCAAAGACGTGCACGGCAGGATAATTCATTGCACCTGCTCTGACAAAGTCCAGAAACCTTACACTGGCTTCCCTGCAGAGCATGACACCTTTATGAATGGCTCTGTTGCAGCTGGGTGTCAGCACACACACACACACACACACACACACACACACGCACACACACACACGCACGCAGGCTATGTAAACGAGCTCTGGTTGAATCCTCCCCTGGACTGTTTGTTGCAGCGTTGCCAGTAAATCCAGCCAAAGAAGTGAAACCAGATGTTTAAGGGTTAATCCAGTTTGAAACACAGAATTTGAGTGAGGACTAGTCGGCGCTCATTAGTCTGACATGGAAGTAAAAGCCCATTTGGATTTCCAGGCTTGTCTAATTGCCGTTGCCAAAACTTGTGGAGGTTCATCTCAGGGACCTGCTGGGTCACAGCAGGGTTTGTGTGTGGACGAGTCAGGGTTACACAGCTGGAAACACTTTCAAATATCAATCTCGGCGTTGTCTAGCAGCGCTGGTCGTGGCTTGATTTTTTTTGCCTTTAACTGCATTTTTTGGAGGATTGTACAGCCGGGAAGGAGTAAGGAACTTCGTGAACTCTGGGCTGTTGTGTCATCACTGCTCTGCATCTACATTCATTATTAATTGGGCCTCAGGAGAGCAGCATCATTTGCAAGAGCGGAATGTTTTCTCTCTGTCAATACGCACCTCCTTTCTATTTTATCACACTCGGCAGCCACCCACACAGACCAGCCATGTTTTGGTAGGCTTCTTCGGGAGGTGCGAGCCGGTTGTTTTAAACACAATCCTTCTGAAGTGGGGAGAGTAAGTGGATTTTCTAGATCATTTGAGGTTAAAAGTATCATCCAGACACAAATCCACTTCCAAAGGATTCACTCATATTTTTGTTATTGAACTCACCTCAACCACTGTGAACATGTGTTTTTTTTTTTTTTTTAATGTTCAGGTTATCAACAACACATTAAACAAACAGCTTTTGGTAGATTGTGCGGTATCGGACAATACAAATAAATGCATAGGAAGACGCAGGCACGTTAACGAATGAGTCCACTGAACATAATAATACAAGGACACTATTTACATTCCAGAGCACAATGCGGGAAAAACAAACACCATCCTTACCACAGAAATGGAAAAAGATCAAATTGGTTGCAGATATATAGTCCACACAAAGTTCCACATAAAAGAAACGTCTTTTCTGTCTGTGAGTACAAATGAGAACCGACAGGAAACAAGACACTAGACGATGCCACGTTTCTTTGCATGTCATCCATTAGCAACAGTGTCACTTTATTTTCCATCTGATGGCCGCCGCTGTCAGCAGATGACTTCACACGGAAACCATGATTCACCATGAATGAAATGACACCCATGACAGAAGGCCATCTGTCTAGTGTGTATCAGAGGAACAGACACTTAAATAAGCGATCCTGTCTGTCCTCAGATTCAAAGCAGACCATGAGTGTGAATCCATCTCTCTGGCCTTGTTCACTCTGCAGAGAAAAGCGAAAAAAATGCAGATTTTTCACTCACAAGTGGTCCATATTCGACCTGTTTTGTGGGTGTGTGAAAGCTCCAATTCAGATTTTTTTCATACCAGACCCAGGCCTCGTTCATATGTGGTTTCAATTTGGATATTTTTCGACATGCGACTGCTTCCTCATTGACGCATGCCTGACGTCACGGATAATCGTGGGAGGAAGCAGCTCCGCCAAAATGTTAAAAGCTGTGCTCTATTTTTTACCTTCTTCTCCTTCTTCTTTCCTTCATCATTTTCTCTAGATTTTGTCACTATTGTATTTAACAACCACTAGAAAACTGATCTACACTGGCTGACCAGTGTTGCCAGATATGGCAGTATGCCCCAATTGGGGAGCCACACTCTCTCAACATTTAACTTTATTTTGTGCATTTGTATGTTTATGGTGTGTTCTTTATTGCACTTATAATGGTGTTATGGTTTTAACATGATTTCTACACAGGCTGAGATTTGGGCTAGATTTTATTGAGGTGTGTGAGTTTTATGTTGTTTGGGCTGGAAACAGCGAGTCACATCTGGCAACCCTGGCGCTGACCGGCGTGCTCTGCGTGACTTCACGCCGTCTTCTGTGCTTTGGGGACGAAAATACCCGGTCCGATCACGTTCACACGGCAGGTCGCATTTGAATTGATCACGCAAAAAAATCGGATACCAGCAAAAAATCGGAATTTAGTATAAAGTGGTTTGAACGTAGCCTATGTCACGGTAGAGCTGATCTCAGCTGACTACAGGTCAGTACAAGTTGGACAGGTCGACCGTCCATCACAGGGTAAAGACAGTGAGAAAAACTGTCATACAGATTCCTATCTCCCGAGGGGCAGTTGGAGTCACCTATCAGCAGCAGGCATCGCATGAAGAACATGCAAACTCAGGAATGTCCCAAAGCCTGGACTTGAATCAGGTCCATCTGAATGGCGCATTCACATTCCTCTGTTTGATGTGGACCAGAGTTCTCTTTTGGGACTTTCTGGGAAAGTCTGTTTTGTTTGGGGAAATGTGAACGCACCCCGAACTCGGTTTCGAATTTTTCATGTGGAATCTGGTCCCCTTCAAAACACCGGTCTCGGTCCTCTTTCAAACGGACTTTCAAGCGGGCAGGGTGAGGGTTGAGGGGACGTGACGTGGAGCGCAATGCATTTTGGGTGCGTGAATCTGAAAAAGACGTGGAAAAGAAAGTGGGAGTCCTTATTTCTTAGTCCTTATTGACATCTGGTGTGAAGACTATATTTCGCGGTTGTTTGTGGCTACCCATTAGCTACGGGCTAACTAGCCTAGCCACCACGGGCTAAAGTGGCGGGACTTCTGGTTATAGTCGGGACCAACCAGTGAGCTGTGTTTCTCCTTTACTTCCTCTCTGGTCTGTTCACAACAAATAAAATGAAGCAACAGTTTGAGCAGCAGGCTAGGCAGTGAGCTATCCATCATGTTGCTCTGTACACGACAATGCAAGAGAACCGAGACCCACGTTTTCATGTGGAGCAGAGTTCCCCTCTTTGATTCGGACCAGAGTCCAGGTGAGCTTTCACACCTGTCCATACGAAGTGGACTTTCCCTGACACGAACTCTGGTCAGGACCAATCAGTGCGGGTGTGAAAGTGCCCCAAATTCTACTATTGTGTATCTCGGTGTGAAAGACTTTCGTTCCTGAGCATGACTGTTGCAAGTACAGAGAAAAGATCACGAGATCCAGATTATCTCATCTGCCAACATGGTTTTCTCTCTGGGACACACTCGACTCTTTTCTCCAGATAACAAGCAGGGCTTATGTTTAACTGCTCACTCATTGAAGCCGAGGGGTTTAGTTTGCAGCTTCATAGGACACTTGCAGCCAGAGTTTGTTGAAAACCTTTACAGCTTGGCATGTCGTGTAATAACTTGATTGCATTTGCAGCTGGTTGGCCTGAACTCGCACATTTTCTTAATGGAACGGACAGGACATGGAGCCTCTTTGTTTGCAAAGTGATGAAACTCCTCACTCTTCCCCTGAGGACCTGACACGAGGTTGAAAGTCTCCAAATTGTTTTTGTTGGGATTTTTCTAAATTAATATAGTCGAAAAATATCGTTGTTGTTTTTTTAATACAGAGATTGTTTAATGAAGCTACAAAAGCTGCTTATTTTTTTTCCCTCTTTGAGAAAACGCCTAGTCCAAGATTTCTTTGGCCCGTTTGAACATAGCTTTTATCGCCTCTCTGAAGTCACAATGCACACTGAGTTTGGGCTAATTCACAAAATGATCCCTACATAAAGCCAGGATACATGCTATTGTGTAAATGAGAATTGGTAAAGGGGGGGGCAGCTGATTATGTGGTGGAGCAAGCTGCGCATCTGTTTGGCTTTAATTAGAGAATTAGCAGGAAGCCGAGCTGCACTTTTCATCAGTGGACCAAAGGAAAGAGAAACTTCACAATGAGACACCCTGCAGAGCTTTTGCAGATACTGCTGAGAGTAAGTCCACGGATGATGAAATTTGATATTCACTGAACATCATACAGTAATTAATCCACTGCCCCTGATCATAATCAGAGATGTTATTCAGCTGGAACTTAGATAATTATTTTTCAATCATAATGAAGTGTATGTAGTCTGCTCAGCGTTACCTGTCGATGTGATCAAACGTCAAGCTTTGTTTCAGTGCCGAGATCACAGCTCTTCTTTTGATGCTCGTAGCAACTTCTGAAAAGTTTATTCTATTCCGTCATAATGTACTCATTACCATTGATGAGTTCAGGCCGAATCACTTGCAGATGCACCTGCACCCACACAAAGGACTCGGCCCCGAAGGGGTGTGGGTGTGAAGTTTCATTTTCTATGAGTCACTGCAAACACAAAGAAACATTCTCGCCAATGTATGTTTTATAAACTGCTGCTGCTCTGTAGTGTTAAAAAAAAGCTACTCATGTTTATGTTACACAAAAACCTGGATTATGTGCACTCTTTGTACTCATCCATCCATCCATCCATCCATCCATCCATCCATCCATCCATCCATCCATCCATCCATCCATCCATCCATCCATCCATGACAGGTTGCACTTTTTAACAATGTAAATCAGACCAATACAACACATTTTACCCAGAAACCTTTTTTAACTATTTAAAATGCTTTTATACTGATGCATTTATTTAGACTGACTTGAAATCATTATTTCAACATTCATATTTTTCAGTAATTATCATTATTATCAAAAAGGTTTAAGGTCAGCGGTTACCCGAAAAATGTAATAAAATATGAACTTTTTAGAAGTCGATGACTGTCAATCCAAACAACAAATGTGTTTGAATGATCATTTCATGGTCATGGCCTCCTGGTGTGAACTGTGACCTTACGCTATCAACTTACCTGTCGGGACCCTCATTTCCACTGCGTGGCTGCACACCTGTAGCAACTCCCAAAACGTCAAGCCGAAACCTTCCGTTTGGGAAGGACATGGAAGAAATTTTATTTATTCAGAAATTTGTGAATAAAGCAGGCGCGCTTTCATTATGTGTAATTTTTACTACTGTGTAAATGCAGGCTCCAACAAGGGCAGCAGCCACAGGATAAAACCACACTCTGTAGGGTAAAGACATTCATACATAACTTTTCGGTCTCTCGTTTAAGCCCTTCTTTCAGCACTTTCATTGCCCCCTTAACCCCAAAGCCTGTAGCTATAATTATCTATCTGCTCTGTGGTGAATAGGGAGAGGCCTTAGGTTTCCAGATTAATTACCTTTGTGTGAATATCACTGCTGGTGTTACTGGATGAATAAAGCTGTCAGACGCCGCACCTGATGGATGAGAAGAGGGAGGCTCACACAGAAGAGCTCGACTTATCTCAGAGGGTTATATAAGCCTTGTGAGATTACAGGTGCTAAATAATGAGAAGCAGAGTCTGATGACAGAATGCATTTTTTTTTCAACCACATGGCACAGCACAACAAAAAAATAAAAAAATAAATAAAAAGTCATCAATTTAATGATTTTCTGTTCCCTTAAAGTTGGCTTCTCACTGAATGGTTCATTATTGTAAATGAATATCAGGTAAAGAACAAACAGGGAAGCTGTCAAAGCTGTCAAGACTTAGAATATATCTCAATCACAAAGTGACACCTTTAACAGCACGGTAGTCTAGTGGGAAGCGTTTTTCTATGGAGTCTGCATGTTCTCGCCTCGTGACATTCCCCCAGAGCTTCAAGCTTGTTTCCAAAATTCAAAAACAATGCTTTTTGACTTGAAACGTCTTCGTGTAACCTGAACCTTTATTTTGACTTACGTCTGTGTTTGTGATACCAACCACTGAGAGTCAGAAGACATCAGCTCCAACTCTTTGTGAATCTCAGGGGAAAATATATGGATTTTATTCTGTCTTCTTTTTGTTTTGATAAACTATTCCAGAAATGTTTTACTGGCTTGGCAGAATTTCACCATCGCACTGACTGCACACGCTACCTTTTGTGAAATTCCTGTCTCATTTTTGATCATGTTCGCCATTTTTTCCCAACCAGCAAGCGCTGACAGAAAAGATTATATTCATTATGTTGTCCTTCCATTAACCTGGTCTCTGAAAGAAAGGCCTCCAGGGATGATCCCAGCACAGTCTTTAGCCTAATCGATTTTAAAAGACTTCAAAGAGTATCTCCTTCATTATCTCGTAAATCATGCATGAATGCCTACTGCAACTGAAGACGGATTAAAAAAAAAGACAATTAAAAGCACATTATTACATTAAAGCAGTAATTTGGAATTGATGGCCTACGCGACAGGGCAACATCATTCTCTGTTTCTTGCACCGGAGGTGCCGTGAACATTTATGACTAATAAAATCAGACGTCTCCCAGGCAGCCATTCAGAGGAACAGAAAGGATGAGTGCTGCAACCTTTGTAAAGCCACACCTCGACAAGAAAACTGCAGATTTAATTCATTTTGTTGGCAGGTTTGAATTTCAATGGTAAGTTCCTCCTTTCATGCTGCTGTTTATTTGTATAAACATATTATATCTATATAGTATATATATAATATATATATATATATAATATATATTCAATTATATTAGATATATAATACATATTTTTTATTTTCACTTCAAATGATAATTCCAGCTTGTATCAAGAGAAAAAAAATCTGTGGATAATTTACAATTAAGACTGCACCAGTAGCGGCCAGGGCCTTGTCACAATGTACTGTTAAAAACATATATGTCCGATTTTTGCTCAGAGAAGATAAGAAATTTTAAAAAATACAGTACCATTAAGCTCTTTTATTCATTAAAACATTTCTAATGGCATAAGAGACACTCTTGAACAATCAACCACGATCAACTAAAACCAGGACAAAAAGATAAAAAAAAATTTACAAAAAAGAATGCAAACTAAGCCCCGAATCAAACCAGGTACCACAACATCATGAACCCGTTTAGTCATCACAATTAGATTTTAGATGTTCCCAATGGTAAACAGGCTATTGCAGGCCTGTTGATGTACAGTATTGATTCTCAATAATCCATCTATTTTCCATAATTCTTTACAACGTTTTAGGTGAAAAGGTGTCGTTATGTGTGTTCATTTCAGAAACGTTTTGGATTTACAAAAAAATGGGCACATTTTTGAAAACGATGTCAGTTTATATGGAAATGTCAGAAACCCTGAAAATGCAGTAGTTCGTTGTCAGGCCATGAGTTGGTGCTGTTGGTTGTTTTTACAATGAAACCACTCACATGCACACAGCTCATTATGCTATAATAATTAAAATTAATGATAACTACAAGGACATTCGCATGGACAGGTGGCGAAGTTGGATCGCTATTACGGTTTATCTTTAACTCAAGCTACCCACCAAGTCCCAGGCGAATACGAACTGGGAGTCATGACACTCTGGAGGCAAGCACTATCAGTAGCAGTAGCAGCGTTTCAGAGAAGACATTTCCATGGAGACAGAGTTGAAGCATTTTGGGAAATTTGCGTTTTTGTGTCTATCTCCATGCACATTCCAAGCACATCAAATGACACAAGAAAAACTCCACTACAAGCACATGCAAAACATATTTTTTTTACAAACCCCAAACACAACTCTCACACCAAGCAGGTTAATTATCAAAGATCTAAATCTGTATGGCGTCACCTAGTCAACCCACTCTTGTGCTCCACACACAAATGAGTTATCAAAAGCAGAGACTGTGACGATTCCATCAATATGACCATAACTCAGCAAACCAGCAGCCAAAGAAGACAAATGTTTTAAAGCGAGAAACAAACAGCCGGTCTTACCTTTGCTGTTTTGTGATGAAATGTCATATTTGAAAGCAATGACCACTAGTTTTAGTTATGCCACATTTACACGTACCCAGGTTTTTACAAAAATTGATATTTCCCCCCTCTACCTTTAAAAAAAAAAAATAAATCTTCATTTACACATACCGGCATGTACACCTGGTTCAGAACTACTATGAGCAGCCAAACCTGTAGGGGGCAGTGTAGCGAGAAGCATGAAACCATGATAGCCAATCAGAATCCGGAAAAAAAACACAAGGTCACGAATTGTGATGTAAATACCCGCCTACCCTCCTTTAGATGCAACCGGAGACAGAGTTTTTCCAGATTTCTACTGAGTTTTCAGGAATCACCGCTTGTGGTGAGTCGTAGCTGCGTTTATGTGTAAAAGTGAGCGGGGATGGGATTTGAGTAGCACCCACTCAATTCTATTGGATCTGATGGTTCAATAGAGATATCAATCATACAGATCGCCCAATCTGATAGTGTGAGTAGCAGTAAGGAGCTTTACACAAAGTCTGGTGGATTAAAGAAATAAAAGAAGAAACCCCAAACTGTTGTATTTAGATGTGATGGACACCAACAGTCACACAAATGCCAAACATATAGTTTATTGTATGAGCAATTTTAAATGGCACAAATGGTGCTAAAATGTTCCAAAATGGCCATTTCAGAGATTCTCACCAGTCGCCACTAAAACCTTTTAATGTTGCTCTGCTTCACTCTATCAGAATCAAACCTGGCAGACGATATGTTTACATCTTTTGCTATTATTTTTACTGATTAAAAGCTGCAGCTGCATAATTCCTAGAGGATTTTCATTCCAAAAATTGAATTTCTTTAGGCAGAATTTAAATCTATTCATTTTTGGTATGTAGTTACCGAGCAGAAGGCTTAAAAAGAGCCTGGGGCTTTAAGAGTTTTTTTTTTTACCGGTTCCCTGTAAACTCACACCTCGTTGTTTCAAGCCCTACTCTACACAATAGTTCAGAGAAGCTGGTATAGATTGCTGCTTCATGGGGGGGGGGCTATTCTTGTTACAAGTGCAAAAAAAGTAAATGGATAATCACAGTTCATTTTTAAGTCCATACGGTGTGTTTAAGGGACAGTTGGAGCACCAAGCTTAGAACTACTTGAGTCATTAAGAGAGAGCCAGACATGAACAGATCCAGCATAACAGCGTCGAACACAGCAGACAATGGCCTTTGATTGAAATATGTTGGGAAAACCACATGCATACTTCACATAGTGTACTTCATTTTAATGAATACTGATTTCGTGATGCTCCAATAACCTGTGACTTGGCATAGGAAAAAAAACAGAATCCACTGAGTGTTTAAACGTGTTTGTACCTTTTCTTACCTAAGAGATTTTACTGCTTTTCAGCTCTGAGAGGCACTATTGTGACTCGGTCTGATTGATTGATCTGCTAGAAAATAACCTGGTAATTGTTTTATCATCAAAAAAATAGATACATACATAAAAAAAATACAGATGTTATATTGTATATTTCTTTCTTCTGTTCATTGGACAAAATGGCATATTTGTAAACCAAGTCGAAACGTAACATCAGCGAAACTCAGCAATGGACAATTAAAAACACAAACCTTTTCTGTGTGTGTGTGTGTGTGTGTGTGTGTGTGTGTGTGTGTGTGTGTGTGTGTGTGTGTGTGTGTGTGTGTGTGTGTGTGTGCGTGTGCGTGTGCGTGTGCGTGTGCGTGTGCGTGTGCGTGTGTGTGTGTGCGTGTGCGTGTGTGTGTGCGTGTGCGTGCGAGCCCCCCTAAAACCCGAGATGACGAACACGTGCGTCCGTGGGACCTCATGTATGAAACCATTATGCTCTGTGTCTCCGTGTTGCTGATGGGAGTTGAAAGTTCAGCTGTAATGCGGCTTAAGAACACCGGAGGCTGTTCTCTGGGGAATCAAACAGCCATCAGAGGTCACTGCTTTGTCTGAAGCTGTGACACATTAGCAGGTAATTACAGAGGAGGCACTCTGCAGCTGTATAAAACATGCCTGTGCATGTGAACGCAAATGCAACTGCACTAATCCCACTGGCCATGAACGGGGGTTGTTCATTTCACTGAAAATGCTTTTCTCTCCGTGTCTTTTCCAGTCCAAAAGAGTCCAAGTTAATTTGCAGACATTTTTCCTCCTGAAATGAGATGTGTTTTTCTTTAATGATGGGGCTTGGATGAGGAAAAAAATGTAAATGAAGAAGTTTACACCCAGTTCTTATATGAAATCGTCTAACACAGAGTGGGGTTGTTCACTACATTAACCATATCCAACAGTTTATCTTTGCTTTTATATCTCCATCTTTTTTTTCCCAGGAATAATGAATATTACTGCATGAATGGGCATTTGCAAGAGAAGATTTGCATCTCAGTGTGAAAAACAAAACATAACACTACAAGTGTTGATTGTTCTGAAACGTTGCCACATGAGGTCTGAATCAACATATTGTGAATCTTATGATACAGACACCAGTGAGTCAGAGGAGTCATAGGAAGTCATCACCTCAATCTGGCTGCAGTCTGGGAACAGTACAATCAGAGAGCTCATTGTGCCTGCCCTTCCTACAGAGGAAACAACTGCCAGTGGTTATTCACTGTATTTTCACCTCATCTTTCAACACTTTGCCCCAGGGCAATAACAAAAGAGAATCGGATGATGAACAATGGCCGCCCCATTTCCTACCTGAACTTTGGTAAAAAGACGAGGTGATGACGAGGGGGATTGATATCAACATTCCCTGTGACCCCCGAGCAGGATACGCATGAATGGGTGGACGGATAGAGGGATGAACCCTTAAAAAAATAGCAATGATAACAAACGAGGATATTTTACATTAATTGGCACTTTGTCGGCCACACAGTGGAGCAGTGGTGATTAAATTTGAATTCTATTCTAAAGGCCATCTATATTCTATGAATCATAAAATGATGGAATATCAATGTTGATAAAAGTAAAATTCAGGACATGCTGAAAACATGAAACACAGACATTCATTTCTTTCTTTTTTTTACCAGAAATGCAAGATTGAATTAGACCTTCATGTTAATAGAAATGTAACGCTTGTATCAACTCACAATAAAAGACTCAGACGAATGTCTGTAAATTTCAATCTCTCTCTATTTTCATTATTTCCATCTAAAAACCATTAAATTCATCCTTTCTCTTTTTAGAAAAAGAGTCTCGTTTAAACCTGATTGAATTCATTTTTAAACATCAGTACACTTCACCTTTGCTCATGTTGGGTCTGCCACCACCAATAAGATATATTATGACTGTCTGACTTTCAGTCTCAAAGGTAGATTTATCTGTATCTGTAATATTCAGTTCATTGTTTCATTTACACATGGATGCTAAGAACACAGTCATTTCAAAGATAGAAATCCAACTACCACAGGAAGAAACCTTTGGAGAACCGGGCTCACAGGTGGAGGCTTTCTGCTTGTAAGTTGGGGTTGAAGGAAAGAGACAAAAGGAGAAGCACAGAGCAACAAGCAACAAGCAACCAACAAATTGGCTCGGACTTTATGTGGGCAGGATCACAAACTTCCACGTCTACTGTCAGAGATTCTGCAGGAATGTAGAGAGAGAGAGGGAAGAAAGCAGATTACAGGAGAGAAACAGAATAGTAGAGACATGTTGTGGTCAAATATGAGCGTATGTAGAGTGAGAGAGGACAGAAGCTCAGTGCAGGTCTCCCTGCAGACTAAACCTATAGCAGCTCCAATAGAAAACAGTCCAGGGTGGCCTGAACCAGCTTCAACCTACCAGCTTTATGAAATAGAAAAGTTGTATACAAAACCTTCAAAGTTAGAGAGTGAGTCAGCCTCCCTAACTGAAACTGGGAACTGGTTCCACGTGAGAGGAGCCTGAAAGCTAAAAGCTCTGCCTCCCATTCTACTATTAGAGAACCGAAGAACCTCCAGCACACAGCACTCTGAGAACCAAGTGTTCTTCTGGTTGTTAAGCGCTTCATAAGTTAAAAGAAGGACTTTTAATTCTATTTCGGGTTTAACAGGAAGCGAATGAAGAGAGACGTGATCTCTCATACTCTCGCTGCAGCATTTTGAATCTGCTGAAAGTTTTTTAAACAAATAAATACATTAAACAAGTGAAAGAAAGCGGCTGAATTATGAGAAACCCTCTGAAAACCACCACTGACTTTCAGTCACAGTGGGTGGCACTTCCCTCAGAGTTCACTGAAAACACAAACATTTGAAGGTAAAACGTCTAATGAGTGAAACACAATCCTAAACTCAATGATGCACACAATGAACATGGTTCTCTCTATACAACACTTACTTTTCCAACCATCAAATCATCTTTGAGTTGCTGGGGAAAAAAACCATTTGAATTGGCCTATGTAGCACAACTTGTTGTTGGGACATTCATTCCTTAAGGGAATTTTGTTAAAAATAATTTGAATGACTCACTTGTTGATTCTCTTCATAGTTCTTGTCACCAAATATCTGTCCGGCGTCTCTGGGTGCAGGGTGGAATCTACCGAATAATGGATCTTTAGTTAATGCACACATTGGCCCATCATACAGAACTAAGTGTTAGGGTTAGGCAGAACCATGACGGATCTTTGAGCAAATAACAGATCCATTATTATCGCAGCGCAATAGGTAGACCACGTAAATTGCCCAGAAGTGCTTTACACATTGATTCCAATGATACTTGAAAATGCTATAATCAATATAAGAATAAAAGGTTACATAGTCCCTTGCATAGATGAAGTACAATTTGCCTGATTGTTAGTGGTCATCACACGGCTTCCTATGTGAAAAACAAACATTGCCTGATTTATTCTAATTTGTTAAAAGCTGAATTTCTTAAGCCAGTAAAAAAAATCAGTAAGTCAGCAGATCCTTTACAGCAACCAGTGACTGCAACACTGAGGTTTTATTTATCTGCCTATAAAATGTGTCACACGAGAGGAAGAACCAGCCTTGAGCCTGCAGCGTAAATCCTCCCTGACAGGACTGCTGAGATAGCTCTACGTCCACAGCAACGCTCTGAGAGAGCTGTCTCTGCCTCGCCGTCCACACAGCAACAAAGCTCACACAGCCGGCTTCGACCAATCAGGAGGCTTTGAAGGTGACAGGCCCGGGCCAGGTCTTCCTTTGCTCTCTGTCGCTATGGCTGCTGTGGGTTTTTTTTTTTTTTTTTTTTCTGTTTCTGATAGAAAAACCTGGACATGTAGTGAGAGACAGTATGTTTGTGTGGGTGTGTGTGTGTATGAGAGAGAGAGAGAGAGAGAGAGAGAGAGAGAGAGAGAGAGAGAGAGAGAGAGAGAGAGAGATGAAGCTCCTGCTTATTCCCTCTATTTCCTGCATAACTTTCCTGAATTACATTGCTGCCTGCGTTGGCTTGAATTCATGAAAAGTTTTTCGTCTGTAAAATGTGTTGTTCTATGGCTGACACATTTCTCTTGGGTTCACACCTTCCTTATTTTGTGGTTTCACATGCTTAGTGTTTTCGATAGTTAGATGTACGTAATTGTCTGCTTGTCTAGACATTAATACCACATATATGGGAAATCAGCTTCTTGAGGTAGTCTAACAATGAGCTGACATTCAGATATAGTAAGGAACGACATAGTCACACATTCAAAATAGAATAGAATAGAATCAAATAGAATAGTTTCGAATAGAATAGAAATACTGTATCAATCCCAGTAAATTCTTAGTAGCGTAGCTCCACACAGTTGTATGAATTTACAGTATTTTAGAATAAAATAAAATGTTACTTCAGTACTCTATATACACGTAATGCCTGACAGTAAATAGATCCAATAAAATACACAGAGAAGGGCTCGACAGTTACATGACAGCATTTGGACGTGAAAACTGAAAACGCTCATTGTGTTTTGATTGTCCGTTTACATAACAAGGTGCTCGGAGCCACATAAAACGCAGGTTTTTGAAAACCGCTCCCGGGATGGTACTTTACAAAAAAATCTCATGATTCCCAGTGTATAGTCTCCTGGAACTTGGTAGTTTTATAGTTGACCGTCACTGTAGGAACAATCCAACCTGGTGGTTTGTCCATACATTCGTCTACTCCTATTGTTAATGTTTATAGCGTATTGTTCTCTGTGTGCATGTGTGTGTGGCTTCAATACAAAAACCAACATCTGCAGCCACGAGTGAAAACAACGTAGTTTTTTGGCATTTCTATCATTTCCATGTTAACGAACAATGTTTTCAAAATGTTGCAGTGTAAATGCAACACTTTTCTGAAATGAAAACGCAAAGACGATGTGTTTTCCCAGGAGGCGTTGTGTAAACATGGCCTGAGAAAGACTGTTAACAAGAAGAGTTATAGAGGTTGAGGGCCACTGCATGCCGTGCATGTTGCTGGCATTTGTCTGTTGCTGAAGGTGCTCCGACTGTTGACCTGTACATCATGGAGGAGGTGAGAAGCATTGCTCGGGAAAGACCTCAGCGTGGATCTTATCCTTCTCTCTGAGACCTCAGATATGTGATTGGGCTGAACTGTAGGTTCCACACCTGAGCACTGAACTTGTCTGCAAAGCAATCGTTGTGGGTGTTGTGGTGGTATGGCCTCAGCAGTCTTTCCACGTGCATAAACGGCTCACACTATGGTTCTTAAAGAAACCCCACACCAACAGAGACGTTGGCTGAAGTTTTGATGTCTTCACACCTTGATTCTTCTTTGTGTGATTCAGGTTTAACCTGCATTCGTAGATCGCTTGTGGAACTGTTCAGAGATAATGCTTTCTGCTAATGTTGGTTTAGGCAGTGGTTTCCAGTGGTTTCATGCCACATCCCTAAAATCACCAGCGTCCAAAGTCGATCTTCAGACTTGTCTATTGCACACAGATTTCTGCAGCTTCTCCATTGTTGTTATTATGAACTGTAGATGGTTTTATCTTCCAAATATTCACAATTTTGCATCGAGGAACATATTAATGTTTAGTTTTTCAACTTGTATGCAGTTTCCTGAACGTCCACCTACATGTCACATCTTATCCAGTTTATTGGTTGAAATGTCAGTGAAGAGTAAACGAAAGAGACACTGAACCCGATGAATACACTGTAGAAAAGTTCATTTCGCATAAATTGTTAATGTGGCGTCATGAATGTAATGTTTTCATAGGAAAACAAAATCAATATATCTTATTTTCATTTAGAGTTTTAGACCATCCCAACATTTTGGGGAATCTACTTACAAAGGTAAAGATAAGTAGTGACAATGTTCCGTTGTGATTTCCCTGCAAATATTGTAAACCAATTTTTGGCAACATAACAATTTGCTGCATGTGCTCACCTGCATTATTATCGTAAACCAAACCAATTGATATTTAAATCATCGCGGTCATGAACTTCTGCACATGTATTTCTAGTTTCTTTTTGTCCATTTAGAAAAATCTTTCATGTCTAGTAGTGCTTTAATGTTGAGCTGAGATAAGTGCTTCCTCTCAGCTCACCAGTGCATTCATCCCGCCGTGCACTTCAAAACCTCTACTTGTGCTGTTTGGAGCATCGGGTCCCTGTTATTTGTGTATTTGAGACTAATTGTATCCCAAGTAGTTCTCCTCAGTGTGTTGAGGTAGATAAGGTCTCAAAGCAGTGAAATATCTTTGAAAAGAGACAGCCAGTCACAATGGATTTATTGTGTGAATATCCTGAGGTGACCTCTATCCTCCCTCGGTGTGCGTATTATTGCTGGAGCCTGTTGGTGTCCATCTGGGTGTTTGGATTTGTTCGCTGTCAACCAGTCCAAGAACAATACTCTTTCCTCTTGTGGCCTGGCTATTCTGCTGGCATCACTTTCCCTCGCTCAGATTTTATCGAGGCACCACACCCTGACCAATTAAAATATACAATCAAAAAATAAATACACCGGCACTTTAGAGTGATAACCTTTGATTCTAATATTAAAACTTGGCTTGTATCGAGGAAGAAACACTGTAGCAGTATATATCAGTCAGGTTGTTGTAGAAATGACTCACCTTGCTTTTGCCAAAGATGAGTCATCGTAATTTATGAATTAACCAGAGAGAGCAAAAGAGAAAAGAAATCTTAATGGCAAAAACTGATATCAGGATTGGACATGGACTCAATGTAATTCGAATAGCACAAGTCAGGGGGTTGATGAGCATATACTTTTGCTGAGATCAGCTCACAACGAACAGTAACAAGACAGATGTACTTTTACTTTACAGCCATCTTTAAACAACAACGTTTCTAAATGAAAATGGAAAGCTATCGTTGTGTTTTTGGGACATGTTTACACATCAACGGTGCGCCGAACCACTGAAATGCAACTTTTGAAAACGGCTTCCAAGGTGGAACTTTTAGTAAATGCCCCTACTCCATCTCTGTGGAAACGAGGGGAGACTTCTTGAAAACGCTGCTACTGCACATCACAGCCGTACTATATGGATAATAACAGTAATGTTTCCTCCAGAGTGTCATGACTCCCAGTCCATATTCTCCTGGGATATGAATGTCCGTGTACTGGACACTATTAATGCTTATCCTGTATTGTTCTCTGAGCACATGTAGTTTCATTACAAAAACAAACAACAACAAACACTCGTGGCCCAACATGCTGACTACATCGTTTTCAGCGGTTCGGCCATTTCCTTGTGAACAGGCATTGTTTTCAAAACGTTGCGAAGTAAACCTGAAACTTTTCTAATGCGGAAAAAGTAAAAATGATGTATTTTCACTTGAAACATCGTCGTGTAAATGGGCCCTAAATACAGAATGACACACATATGCAAATATACAAACATACTGTACATAAAACTCTTCTTGGCAAGCTTCCACGGTGGAGCATTTTATCTGCAAGTGTAAATAAGGTGTTGATACCTTTATGGGTTCACTTTTGACTTTGCCAGCTCCAGCAGTGTTGACCCAGGCTGTTTTGTTTGCCAAACGCATGAGTTAGTCCTCATCCCTAAGTCTTTTCTGCCCCGTGTTTAAAATCAACCAGCTAGTGTTTGAAAAATGAATAAGCCTTCTTTTAAATGAGTGAGTCTCTGGCAAGTTTAGAAAAAGGTTTGGAAGATATTCATATTTGCACATAATAAAAAAAAAAAAGAAAAGTGAAAATAGCATTGTCGTAATAATGAGTCAGCCATCGTTCTGTCACCCATTTTAAAATGCAATGGGACAGAAGCACAGCAAATGCCTCGTCGTTGTTACTCATTGCTGACCCGGGCATCCTCCTGCTTGGCACCCCACAAAAAAACGGCGCCAGTTGCATTTTAGAAAACAGATACTATCTGGCCCTGGACAGGGAATGTCCGGTGAGGAAGGGTTTGGATACGCAACAACAGAAAGCTCAACAGGTGAAGCAACAGACATGTCAATAGTAACACAATCTGTTGACGTGGTGCTATGCAACACGTCTGGCGATGTTTTCGCTTCTACTTTTGCATGTCCAAACACACACTTCTGTCACAAATTAGATCGCTGGGGTTCTTTGAAAACAACCAGCGAGACATTACACAATCAGTTTCATGATGAAGAAAGTTGATGCTGTCATATATCACAAGTGTTGATCAATATAAAAAAAAAATGTCTCTCAGGGTCTCGTACTAACGCTGAGATATAGAAACGTGGGGTTGATTATGTGTAAAGATAGACGTCGTTCCTCCAGAGTGCATATTCAGACAGTGTGGGAGATGTGAGTCGTGGTTCGCTAAATCATTTCTGCCGTCCTTGTATGAACCTTTGCTGTGTCAATACCGAGCATCAAACACAAGCTGCCTTATTCACATTTTCTGCATTGTATCATCTTCGGTGAAGCAATTACTATTTTTGAGAGTGCATGAAGAAAAAAGAGCCTATGAGAAGCGACACATCGCTGAGTGATACAAAAACGATGGTTTTTAAAGAAACACATTTTTTGACTATCCTGTAAAAACCGAGTGCAAATGTAGTTAATTCCACTTTGATGTGACATCTTGATCTGTTTCTTTTGCCAAGTGAGTTTCATAAAACACATGCTGTCTCTTGGAATATCACTTCTCTTGGTCTTTGACACATGGATCTACGGGCTCATTTTGACTCATCAGATAAACCAGACGTTATATTTAGCCCCTGTCCCTCAGCCGTCACGCCGTCCCTTCACTCAGCTGAGACCAACTAACAAAACATCACAGCATCAAGCACTCCAAGTTTTCCCACGACCGTCTGTCCTCGACAGTTGGCCCCGACAGTTAGCGAGACAGGTGCACGTCTTTCACTATGCAGTGCATTCGGGGTCAGCGCCGCGCTGCCACAATGACCTTGAGTCATGAGGGAGCCGGGAGGACCTCACTTGTTTGCATTTACAAGACCCAACATTAAACTTAAGACTGTTGTTTACACTGTGAAATTACAGGAGTCAGAGCAGACTGATAGTTACACAAGTAGAGCATAAAGGCGTTCACCCACAGTCATTGTGTGCTTTGAGTGCATGTTCAGTTTTGCTCAGAGGGATGGATTTGAATGAGTATTAAGTCTGGTACTACGGGTATATCGCAATGCTGTCAATGAACAAGTTCAGATGTGAATTTATGTGCTGGTATTTACAGCAGAGGCTCAAGTGAGCTTCAGTTGCTTGGAATTGTTTGTTTATGTCTTTAGGCTATTTATTTTTTGCGTTGTGCATTTACATTTGCCAGTCCCTCATTCTGCATTCAGTCAAAATGCTCTTTGTGCTGTGGTTTCATCCACAACTCTAATATAGTAGAAGAGACACATACACCTCCAGATGAAGAGTATTTTTTTCTAAAGCAGGAGTAACAGTGGGAAAATAACTTAGTCAGCAGCACAAAAGAAATCCTGCTGTCGAACTGAAAGTTTCAACCTCGCCGTTCTAAATTGTTGACTTTTTGACCTGGAGCTGAAGTTTGCCTTGACCCCTGCACAAGTGCACAATGCCCCAGATTGGGTCAGATTTGCGTGCCACGAATACCTGGAGCGTGGGTTTACTTATGGAGTGAGGCATGCCGGCAGCACACACATGAGCAGAGATGCAGCTGCTGTGTAAAGCTTCTTGTTATGGGCCTGTGATACTTCTACATACCAAACTATCAGTGAGTGTGGATATGAGAAGTGGCACGCTCAGGGGAGTGACACTGATATGGGTGTAGCTGATGTGTGAATGTGTCATGTATACGTGCAAGTTTGTGTGTTTATGATGCAAAAACCCACCGCTGAGTGCAAGCAACGCACAGTGTATTGCGTGCGTGGCATAGCATTTGAAGCTATGAAATGTATTCACACAGAGGAATGCTGATTTAAGTAGCGTCACACTATTGATAGCTTCTCAAACAAAACTTGAAAATCCCAGTCATCAGGAGTTTCAAGGTTGTGTAACATCAGCAGATTTTGCAGTACGCGTGCCACTGCGCCAGTAAGAGTGGGATGAGGAGATCATGTTATGAGTGTGTGTCTGTACATGTTTGTACGATGCACCCTCCTCCACATGCTCCAGCGAAGATACGGTTGCAGGCGGGGTCTGTGTAACATTAGCCGCGAATACTGATGGAGATAGAGCGTCTTAATGAGATGGATAGAGTGGGGGGGGGGGGGGGGGGGGGGGGGGGGCAGCGTTGTGGTGGTGTGGGGGGGGGGCAGTGATACCGGCGGTGCAGGGCCCTTCCTGACCACTTCAACTTGCAGCCTGAAAGGAAGCGTGTGAGAAAACAATGTGCAATGTTTCCTTGCCACACATGCCATTATAGTACAGGCTGCGGTAAGTGCGATAACAACCCTCCCTGCCATGCTGAGCTATTCTGGGAGGAGTGGGCTCAGGAAAAACAGGATATCCCCTTTGTTTTAGCTGTGTGCATGCGCAACACACTTTTAATCAGTCTCACCCTCAATTTGTTTTCATTTCGTATTTGCCTTCCGACTGTCAGAGGTGAACGCAGGTGGAAAACCTGTTTTCTCACTCCAAATTTATTTGTCAGAATGTGGGTCGGAAGGCTGTCGGGGGTCAGTGGGGTTGCAGCTGCTGCTTTTAAATGTCCACTAAATGATATTGAGCACATCTTTGTCAACCAGTCATTAAAACCTTGTGAAACCACACTTTATTTTTCTCCAAAAGCGCACTGTTTTATAATACAGACAAGTGTCCACAAGATGTGTTTACAATATATGAATCACGTCACATGTGAAATTTGAGCTCATTTCGAGGTTGTGCTGCTGCAGTGTGTTGTCACTTCATACTACACGTCTTTTCTCCTTGTCTCTCTTCTTTCTCCCCCTTCACGTGCCCTGCTTCACATGAATGTGGAGTTATCCGTCAAGGAGGGAGGGGGAGGGATGCTCCCCCAACCAGCCGAGCACTAATCCATCCTACAGTCTTTAATACACACTGACAGCATTGAAAGGATTTGTTTTTCTGCATTCCCCCCATCCCGCTCTCTCCATCACCGATCTCAGGTTACAGTGAATGCTTGAGCTCCAGCTTTGTTTGAAAAGAAAAAAAAAAAATCCCAGTTGAGACTTTGACCTGGACTCACAGCTACTGCCTCCCACCACCCCTACCCCAAAAACCTTCTCTTTGCTGACACTAAATCACTGTTTGTCACAGTATTCGAATGCTTTTTTTAAATGAAAGTGAATCATGAACACGGCGTGGTGACAACTGTTTAAGTAAGCTGTTCATACATGCAGTAAGAAACTTTTGCTGGACTCCACAGCTGCAGACGCCTCATTCCCACATTTTGTCCCGCATACAGAGAGAAGATTATGTTATCTAAACAAAAGCCTGCCATGTAGCTACTAAATGTCGACATGATTAAAATGATATAATACATATATACTTCAAGAAATAAGTGCACACGGACAATCAAATGACTACAAATGATGGTTTTAGTTCCTTACTGACACTTATACTTGAAACACACACAAGAAGTTGATGCGTCCTGTGATGAACCATGAGTGTCTCCATGGACTTTATTCCTTCCACTCAATAAGTTTATCCTTGGAAAAAGTCCAGTCTGTCTGCAACAGTCGCAGGGAAACTCGGCCAGAGTGAAATTCTCACAGTTTGTTGGTGATGGCTTTGTCGTTTTTACTTACCGCCTTTGTTGTTGGAAAAATGAGTAACATGTCAGAACAATGTGGATGAAGAAAATGTTCAAGGCTTCCCAGAACTGCAGCTGAAGTTTTGAGACCATGTGTCAAGATTGATATTTGCTTCAATAAAAAAAGTTTATCACCTTGAAAACACAATGAAAGATTAATGAAGATTACGTGTTGGCTCAACACCAACAATTACAAAGCTGTGTGAATCCTTATAACAAGAAGTCTGCCTGATGAACAAGTGCAGCTCCAGCAGAGTGTAAAGACTCATTTTCCTTTCATTGCATTCAATTAAAAAGACAAAAGGTGAAAATTATTTCAGTAAAATGTTTTCTGATTACTTTCTCACAAGAATGAGAACCAGTAAATATATAAAAACTATTTATGTGTCTTAAAGGTCCCATATTATGCAAAATTTACTTTATAATGGTTTTTCTAACAGCAACATGTGTCTCTACAGCCTGTGTATGAGGCCCCGGAAGTGAAGCAAGTCTGTCACTTCCTCACTTGCTCTGCTTTTTAGTGAATGTGTGCTCATACAGGACACTTTTCCCTTCATGATGTCAGGCAGGGAAATTGAAAAAATAAATAAATAAAGCATTTCTTGAATCTAATACAGATCAGGGGAGTTGCCCATTGCATTCATTTCGAACTATTTTATTTTGCATGTTCACTTCGCTGTAATGTTCTGGCAAATCCATGATCGGAGAGGGCTTCCCCAGCATTTCTTAGAGGAAAACTACATCGGCTCCACGGAGAAAACAGTAAGAGAACTATTGGAGTAGACCACACAGTGGGGGCTCCTTTTTTTTTTTTAAGAATTACATGGCCAGTAAATGTTCCTTCAATCCCCCTAAAGTGTAAAAAGATAGAAGGAGTTGTTTACAGTCTAAATCATCCGAACTGGCCCTTTAAGATGTCAGGCTCTGAGCGTCTGTGTTAGGATGGTCCCCATGGATAATGATATCATCGCTTTCGTGTTAGATAAGCGGCACCTGGAAAGTCCCCTGTTTGTGACTGTCCTTGCTAATTTAAGAAACTGGATGACTGTGGACTTTCATAAAGATAAGTGCTCCTCGTTGCGGTCATATTGTTAATACAATATGTGCACAAGTGCTTGTTGCTTTCTCAAAGGCACATAGATATGGTTAGTCTTCCCTACATTGCTTTGTTTAACAATGAGAAAGGAATAGAATATTTTCATATTGTGTCATTATTAAAAAGATGAATGTGACTGCAGTACAGACTAAATACAGCATTCAGCACTATATACGTAACTATCCCCCTCAGCCATATAAAGCAAGTGGTCTCTATTCCAAATATGTGTGTGGGACTGAAAAAAACAAAAGGATTCTGCTGGTTTTGTGACTTTTTATTGTCACATGATGTATAAAAGGTCAAACAAAAAGACCCATATTGTCACAGATTAAACTGTCTGTTTTAAATCTCTGAGGCGGTGATAACATTGTTTCTCGAGCACACAGACTCCTGAATCATGTAGCTTTACTGACGGTGTGTGCGTGAGTACGCACGCTAGCAGCTGGATGTCATTACTCATGTTTGCGTGTGCTTTGCTCAGCTCCCCTTTTGGCCTTTTACGAATGCCCGTGGTGCCAAAACCTGATTCCCCTTGCACTGCTGAGCAACCAGCAGTTTAACGTGCTGCGGAGAGCTAGTCATGGTGACATCCAGCGTTGAAATAAAATCCTCGAAATCTGGAAATCGGCTAAATGTTTGATCAGCTCTCACCGAGCGCTTCTACATACATCAAGACATCACCGGGGAAAGGTTTCTGTGTTTGACCTCACTCTTCACAACACCGTGAAACTCTCAACAATCAGCACTTGGTTGCTTTGATGTGTAAATAATGATATCGTGGCGCTCGCCAAAGGCAGAACAGAACAAAGATGAGACAAATCAATTCTGCTTCCAAAATTCATCAACTGATGTTACCAGATGCAGAGTGTACATCACTTATCAGTTATCATGGTGGCAGTTTGGTGGTTTGAGGTTTGGGTGCTGGCTGGGCTGGAGTTTGTATATTCTCCCTGTGCTTGTGTGGAGTTTCTCCAGTCTGATGTTTGATGTGGTGACCATTATAGGTGTGAATGTGAGTCTCTGTGATTGTCCATCTCTCTGCTTACGCTGTGGCAGACTGGTGATGTATTCGGGGTGTACCATAAAGCACGACTAAAATAATAGAATTGCACTTTCTATTCATCCATACCGCTTCTCTATGGCTTTATCCAGCCCAACGTCTCTGGTTCTTCATAATTACCTTTTCAGGAGCTACTCATTTAAAAAGTTGTGCTAAGTTAAGGATTTAATTATCAGGAATGTATTTCACAAGCCAACAGTCATGTTAAGCTCCAATGCCCTGAAGAACATCAGGAGTCCGACACCTCACACTGACCAGTTGTGGAGTTGAAGTTATTCATTTAATTAGAGGAAGATGCTCTACAGTCTGGATATTGTTGATTTGAGCAAGAAATGAATTTCTGAACATCAACTGAACGTTGATACAAGCCACCAACGTGCACCAGGAGCAGACAGGTCTCATAAAGGTAATCTCATACTTATGTCACACTGCTAATACGTCACAGCTACCCTGGATACTGTATGACGTTGATATCAGTTATTGTTGGACATCCCTCATATCAGTGTCAGAATGGTTTTAGCTGAGGATTAATGAGGAGTTTAGTGAATCGTCATGACAACAGTATTATATAATACTAATGTAAACAGTGGAGAGCAGGTCAGAAAGAGACAGCAGCTCTGTGGTTTTGCGTCTCTGCAACTGCAACAAAAGCAAAAGAAAACTGCATTAATCTGTCTTTTCTGACAATGTAATCACAGAAATCCCACTGTTAAGACATTTTTTTAATGAGACTCAGTTGATCAAACTAGTTAGGTGACTGACAGAAACATTTTTTAAGCCAAAAACATTTACAAAATCTTATTTTTACCATATTTGCTTTGTAAGCAGTGCATTTAATGATTTTAATGTCCAAAAGCACTGAAATAAGCATAGGAGAATGGCACATATAGAAACCCCGGGGTCATTAGTTTTATACTCTGTTTACTTGCTTTGTGACAGGAAAAGTGTCTTATAAATAAACAGTACTACTGGGCTTGCACAGCAGTGAAACCACTCAGTGTGTGTGTGTGTGTGTGTGTGTGTGTGTGTGTGTGTGTGTGTGTGTGTGTGTGTGTGTGTGTGTGTGTGTGTGTGTGAGTGAGAGTAGGTTTTGTTATCTCTCTAAGTGAAAAAGGTCAGCACAACTTGTGCAGACACATGTGATTGTGAACATCCCTGTAGATGCTGAAGGCTAAAACCACACTATTATCAACAGCCATCAGCATCTGACACGAGGTTTTCATGTCTGTGGGAAAGAGTTTGATGGGAGCTGAAATTAATGCAATAATTATTGCATATGACAACACAGTATGAAAGAGACCACTTCTCAGCTCGATACTCACAGGACGTACTTTATGGTTATAGAAAAATAAGGTTTTCATATTCAATAGATATAATATGAGCCTGTTAATGTGTGTGTGTTCTTTTAAGTCGTACTTAAGAACAATAACACCATTGATTCTGATCTGATGGTTGGTGTTTTTATAGTGGAGGAAGGCCAAAGAGCAGCTTGCTTTAGGTGTCTCACTCCTTCAACACACCTGATTTCTCTAAGTAGCTGAGCAGCAGGGTCATCCTCCATGAGACTGAAACTGGACATCAGTAGTAGCCTGTGAACCTCCTCACACTCCACGGCACTGGATCAACGGTATTAAGCCAAAAGATATTCCAACGATTGTAATTCTTTTTGTCACACTGTGTGTGGCCATCTTAACAAAGGGAAGGATGGATTACCACTTTGTATAAATAGACAAAAACAAAACATCACAACTCTCTTTTTTGATCGATTAAACTGAAGCTGTCCAAAAGAACCAAAAGGACACAACAAGGGGGAACTTCACAAAGAGTCACTACGAGGTACCCAGGATACAATGCATGAAATGAATCCATTGACAGTGTTAAAAAATGGCCTTGACTTCATTTGTCCAAATATAAACAATGAACCATGTTCAGCAATTTTTTTGTGTACAGGTGCTTTACTCAGACTAAGGCCCTGATTACATGATGTTTCTAGTGAAAACACGTTGTTTCTGTGTTTTCCTTCATGAAAAGACATTCGCACAGAGAAAAACACGATGTAAACATTAACAATGGCGAGTACATGGACAATTGAAGGAACAGAAGACAAAGTTGGATTGACTCTCAACTATAAAACTACCAAGACCCAGGACAGAATGGCCTGGGAGTCATTTCAATCTGGAGGCGAACGTTGTTGTTGTTGTTCATCTACTTGTGCATGTGGAGAAGAAATAATTACTATGGCCATAGTATGTATGCACAATATCAGAAAATTTGCGTTTCCATGGAGAGAGACGCTTTCAAAAGGTTGTGTTTTCAGTGTCTCCGAGCACCGTTGACGTGTAAGACAGACCCCCAAATCACAACGAAGGCCTTCTGTTTTCACGTGAAAACATTATCGTGTAAACAGGGCATGACATCCAACGAGGAACAGATATTGGACTTTTAAATAAGACACATCTCAACAGATGTATGTCTCGATTTCCATCAGGACAAGAACTTGGCACACCTGTCATCTGATAACTCTGTATGAGTCACCAGTTCCCTTGTCTGGCATGAAATAACTATAGAATGACCCATAGGATAATTCCGAAGAGTCTTTACAAATCAACCTAATGTGGCGTCGACAAATAAGCAACATCTGTGGTTAGTTGGACCGGCGGTGAGTCACTTCTGCTGCTGCTCTAATCATTTCTCTACTCATTGTGTGTGACTGACGCTCCGAAAATGTTGTTTTTAATATAGCTTGGCTGAAGAGATCATGGGGACAGCCTCACAATCATAACAGTCCCAAGTGTTGGCGAACAAGGCTGACAAGCGAAAGCAGCGGGAGCCGTTACAATGCACTAAAGCTTGGCTCGCACGGCAGAACAAACACAGCTACACAAACTGACAGCAGACGCAGACTGGAGCGAGCGCTCCACCAGCGAGCCGAGGAGAGACGAGATGCCCACAGCTTAATCATTTCTCATGAGTTTCATGTGTCTGCTTCTCTTTACTCTGGTATTTCTATGCATGTTTTGTTGGGTTTTACAAGCCACTTTAAAATAAAAGAGAACAAATGTAGTTTTTGGGGCAAAATAAAGCTAGAACTCACCATGAAAATGCCAATTGAAGAATTATTCCAAGTGTGTTTATGTGCTTGTCCACCTAAAAGTTGCATCTGTCTATTCAAGACATAGGCCTTTAGAATTAAGCAAGGCAATGCTTTGACATGAGTTGAATTTGATTTTCAGCAGTTATTTACTATTTTCAATTTATTTGTGCCATAATACAAGGCTGTTGTTTCTTTTCCCATTTTGACATTTGAAAGACTTTATAACGCCGTTAAAACACAGTGAATGATGGGTTTCCATTTCACTAACAAAAATTGGACATAGATTTAATGTCTTTATGTGAATGTTATTTACTGAATGGACAAAGACTTCTGCTAAAACAGTGCCCACTCGCTTATTAAAAAACGTTTAATTTTTCAAAAATATACCACTGCAGATCTCCAACTCTGTCACCACCCCCGGTGTCCACTTGACACCAAGGGGTGTGAAACACAGTCCATCTCACTCAGTGCTTTAACCATGAAGTCGAGTCCATTAAGAGCAGAAATCCAGATGTTGTTTCCTCTGGAGGAAGGCCAGACTACTGTGTCTCCTCTGAAACAGACCAGAGCCCGTGATGAGCTGAACGACTGTCAGCGTCCAGCAGCTGGACCGTCTCAGTCGACAATCCTGCATTTTTATGCGCTTCTGAGATGTGGAGATCATAACAAAGGCAACTTTTCCAGCAACCTTTCTACGTATGAAGTGACAATTCAGCTGCCACCAATCCAAGGGGAGTGAAGTTAATGCCAGTGTGTCATGATTAAGCCTGCAGTTGTGCTTTTCCAAATCATAGGCGTTCACTGACTACCACTTTATTAGCCTGTCCATCGTTGGAAACTTAGACTAGGATGACACGGTGTAATTCTATGGTGTTTCCATCAAAAGCATTATATTTCTTCTTGGTGGGTTGTTCCCAAAAGTCACATCAGACCTTGAAAAAAATTTCACGAGCTTCATTATTCTGAATGCGCATATAAAGACTGGGGGAGTATGACAGTGGTGTAGTGTTTAACAGCCCCACCTCATAATGAGGGGACGGCAGTCTGATTCTGAGTGCAAATCACTGCTGTGTATGGTTTGCATGTTCTCCCTGTGCATAGGTTTTCTCTGGAGGTTGTTACAGAAAAGACTAGGCAACCACAGAGGTTTCAACAAGAAGGAATGTACGAAATTTCAGTGCCACCCAATGCTATTTTTAATGACGCTATCTTATAATTTATTGATAATTCTGATAATATTTGTTGGTGCAAAACACAGTGAAATGTTTTAGGAAGCATGTCCTCCTACAGTAAATCAATATATCACAATTAGATTTTTTTTTTTTTGATCAACAAATACAAGAAACGGCTCGAGTTTGTAGGTGTTCTGCCTGAATCTGACGAAAAGGTCTGAAGTCTGTCTCCTCTCATGTTTTCTGCAGCCTTCAATATGTGTTTGACCAAATTCACCCTCACAGGGCTTTATGTTAATGCTCATTTGCTGGCAATAGGGAAGTAGTTGCTTTCACTTCTGTAACACCAATTTTTCAGGTTAGGTCTGTGTTTCAAGAAAAAAAAAGTTAATATTTCCTCATTCATTGTTTTTTGTTTACATTTCGCAAGGTGGTCACACACGAGCATCATTTTATTTTAATTTCCAGAAAAGAGGACACTTGGCTCATCATTGAGATGCTTAAATGTCTCATGTGTTTGATGTATTGAACATGTGCGTCATCTATATAGAAAAACAATTCAATTATAAGACAAAATATTAAATCTCTATAAACGTAAAAACTAATTCAGATAGGACTTCTCCGAGGTTATTTAAAATTTTCTATGATGCCTGAACCAGGGGTGTCAAACATAAGGCTTGTGGCCTAAAACTGGCCCACAAAAGGCTTCAATCTGGCCAAACCAAAGCACCAGAGCGTTCACCAAAATAGGCATTATGTTGAGATTGTTGTCATTTTCGGAAGTAATTGTTTGGTTTGGTGAACATATCGGTATTTTCATAACCTCTAAGAGAACACTGTTTTGTTAGGGTTTTTTTTTTGTTACTCTATCAAGTACCTGCATATCTGATTGAACGTGTGTTGTTTGTTATGGCATCCAAAATGCAATAATTTCCTACAAAGATAAATCGACCCACAGGTACAAATAAAGTAACCTTGACTTTGATCACAACAAAGAAAGACTTTTTATGTTTAAATTTAAAAGGTTATTATGGCACTGCTTTTCAAGTCCAGCCCACTCAAGAGGAAATTGGTCTGCATGTGGCCCCTGAACTAAAATGTGTTTGTGACGCCTGGACCCTAAACTAATCTCTCTTAAATAATCAATGGCATGAAATAACCTAAACACCAACTGGATGGATGGATGGATAATTATATGTAAAAAAAAAAAAATCGAGCTTGAACAAAATTCCTCTAACAATTTCTTCAATGTCATCATGGTGACAATCTTTATTTATAACGGACAAAATTTCTGGAAGGCTGGTTTTGGCCCGAGGCCCAAATGTTTGACACCCCTGCCTAATGGCATTTTCCTACTGCTGGATTTGACCAAAAAGTTATTTAAGTCAATCATTTAAATTCAGAATCAGTCTGACAAAAAGTTATGGGTAGTTTAGAACGAAACTTTCAAATGTAACAGCAGTAATTCAGAAAAATGTTTTTTTTTTTGTTACTTAATGATGAAAACAGCAGTGGAGAAGTAGATCGTGTTTGAAATCAGAGTGTTGAGTAATTTTCCCCGTGTTGCAGTTGTCATAGTTTAACACGACAACTCGTAGCGTCCATGCCTGTTTAAATGTCACAAACGTGTTCAGCTGACTTCATCTAAGGAAGTTCAACACATGACCGCTTTTGCCACCATTTCCTTCCTCACCTTCACTCAGCGCGGCCACGTGGCCTTTTCCCCAGATAGAGAAAGTCCCTCTCAGCTGTTGGTCACGCGCCACAACCTGATAAAGAGCCCTGAGGCCAAGCGTTGCATGTGAAGAAGTGTGAACAATAACCGGGCATGGTGACAATGAGAGCTGCTCCACCGCCTCTCTTCCTTCCCGCCACTCTCTCCCCTCACTCCCTACGGCATAAGATGACAGCTAGACTACAATGCGTTTCAGCTTTTACGGCGTATACTCAAGTGATACCACTGTGACATGAGTCCACCTGTGCTGATCCTGCATTGTTGTGATTGTCACGGTCTTGCTCAACAGGAAACACACTGCAGTGCTTTGTAATATTACACAAAACGTCTGGTTCAGCTGGTCAGATCCGAAAATGAATAAAAAAAGCCAGTTGCTTTCAGCCGAAATCATTCATATTTATGATATCGTACAAGGGCAGAATAAACCTGGACAGTTTGCCAGTTCATCACAAACAGAAAGAAACAGGCTACTAGGTTTTTGGACTGTGGGAGGAAACCAGAGTACCCGGGGACATCCATGCATACACAGGGAGAACATGCAAACTCCACACTAAAGAACCTTTTCGCTATGAGGCAAGAGCACTAACCATTGCACCATGCAGCCTCCAGCTCCCACCCCCGAAATATGTATACACTTTGACAATATGTGTATACTGCTGCGGTGTGCACAGAGGAGGACTCAGGACGGACGCCACCGTCAGTGGAGCAGGAGCTCATTTTATTGAAACGAATCAAAAATCAAAACGACCAAAATCACAAAGTCCTCTCGAACATTAGAGATACTGGAAGTTCCAAACACACAGAACACGGACGGAGGCCACGTACCCGGGTATTTGAAAAACTTGTGATATTTCTCTGCGTTTGGGCAACGCATTTACACATAAACGCAGCTCCGATTCAACACAAACGATGATTCCTGAAAACTCTGACCACAGTGGAGATCTGGAAAACTCTGTGTCTCTGGTTGCATCTAAAAGGGGGTAGGCGGAGAAGAGGACACCTAATATATACCACAGCCACCAGGTGAAGACAATCACACACTCATGCACAGGTGAAACACATCAGAGCAGGAAACAGCAATCAGACACGTGGAGGGAAAGTTAAGGAAACGTGAACCACACACACACGCACACACACACACACACACACACACACACACACACACACACACACACACTGCCAATCATTATCTTAAAGATCATCTTAAACTCCCATATGGAATGACAGGAAAATATCTTCTAGCCTCATCTTGTATTTGTTTGGAGTCTAAATAAAAAATGTTAATGCAGCTATTTCATATGGAATTTACTGATTATTGTCTTCTTTATTTGCTCTCATAGCAAATGCTTTAAAGAAAGTATTATTATTATTATTATTATTATTATAATTACACACACACACACATACACACTTCTTGTAAGTAAAACTATATAGAGAAAGTAATCTAAATTGTATGAACCAACACAACTTTCAAGACGTACATTCTTATCATACATAGAAATACACATATAATGCATATATCTGGTTCAACGTGTCTGGAAAGGTGTAGAAAGAAGTAAAACATGATAAAATGGCTGTAGTCTTACTACATGGACAATGAGACATTGGATGTGTTTTCAGATTTAAAAAATAAATAAAAAATGTGGCTCAGAGGGAAAACCCCACAGTGCCTGTTGTCTGTGTCTTTGGCGGTGGTGTGGAGGCATTAAAAGCTTGGCAGGATAGTGTTGCACTCGTGCCTCTTCGCTTGTCGATTTGAATTGCTGCCATGTCAGAGTGCCAGGTCCAGGTCACAGTTTGTTAGCCTGGTTCAGCAGGGGGAGTAAGGACCCATGTGAGGGCCATTGTCTGAAACACTCGACGGCGGTGTCAGTTTCTCTCGCGGCGATACTGCTGATTGAGATGGAAAATCAGCATCGCAGTTCTCGGGAGGTGTTGAAGTGTCTCCTGAAGTCACGCAAAAAAAAAAAAAAAGCGACAAATGATGGATGAAGTTATAGAGAGGAAAAGCTGCAACTTGCATCCAGCTCAAAGTTAATTATATAGCAATGAATGTACTGATAAACCAATTCAACAGTTGAGTATTTAATTGCATTTTTTTTTCTGGTGAAGGCAAAGATTTAGTTTGATTGATGATTTATATGGAGTTGTTTTCTCCAGGTGGTTTCCTCCCACAATCCAAACACACACATTCGAGGTTCACTTGTGGTTATTGAGTGTGTGTGCTCATATGTGTGTGTTTCACTCTGGTTACTGCGGGCCAGAGTGCGTGTCTGGTGCTGACCAGATTGTAAACAGGTTGCAGTAATTTGGTGCAGCTGCTTTCATATCAACTGACGGGATTGAGCTTCATATTTCTATCAACAGAAAATACTCTTGCCTTTTTGTGGAATTGTTCCATGGAGTGAATAAAGCACACGTATTAATATTTATGTGCGTTATGGAGAGCTATACATTGATAAAGTCATCTCGAGGAGTCTTGCTTTGGCTTCAGGTTTTGATGTTTGTGGATAATGCGGTATAGAAGATGGATGGTATATGCAGTTATTTGGAGCTAGAAAATGCTAGACAAAATTCAGTCACCTGATTATCACTTTTCAAGTTTATAACACGAAAGATAA
The DNA here is from genome assembly GCF_963383615.2 of Lipophrys pholis. NCBI lineage: Eukaryota > Metazoa > Chordata > Actinopteri > Blenniiformes > Blenniidae > Lipophrys > Lipophrys pholis. The sequence continues at coordinate 6,852,495 of NC_137649.1, forward strand.
TTCTCTGTCTGGGTCTGATGAGTGGATCTAGTTCCTGTTGATGGTTTTGTTGATCTACATGTGATGGGTTGTGATCAGTAATGACTCCCTTCGTTTTGTCTCCTCAGCTCCCCTTTCTCTGTTGAGTCAGTTTCCAGTTTATCTCACTATTTGCCGTGTGTCTATGGCAGAGGTGTCAAACATATTTTAGTTCAGGGGCCGCGTACCGACCAATTTCATCTTGAGTGGGACTGATAAAATAGTACAATGATAGCCTTTTAATTTAAACTTTTTCTTTGTTGTTGTATAAGTGATGAAAATGTTTCTATTTTCACAAAACCAAATAATTACTATAGAAACTGATTACAATCTCAATATAAAGCCAATTTTAAGGAAACCTTCTGGTGCTAAATAAAGTAAAATGTCAAAAAAATATAATAATGTATTATGTATGTTTGCTAGATCTCAACCTGGGTCTCAGTGTTGCTTTGTGTTCACTATTTTTAACCATTTAATTATAAATTTTTCAATCAGATGTTTTCTTTTAAATTTTCACAATTTGCTTGGTGGTTTGTCGAGTCGATTGGAGCCTCTTGTGAGGCGGTTTTGGCTCACGGGCCTTATTGTTGACCCCCTGGTCGTATTTGTGTAACTCGTCTCGTCTGTTCACGATTTGACCCTCGTTTGTGACCTTGTTTTCACTTCCCCTGTATGTCTTCACTTTCAGTCTATACGTCGCACATTTGCGGCCTCACTGGATCATTTCTGCTTGTGTGTAAACAGACTTCACAATCCACTGCTTCGGCAGCATTGACACTGTCTTACCATAAGGAGCATGCTCATTCCGCTCGGTCAAAATCATAAAACTGTCTTGATTAGCTATTGGAAGAGACAAAAGAGATAAGTTACTTGCCTTTATGTATTTGCAGTATCTACAATTTAAGTGATACCACGTTTGTGTGTTTGGTGTCCACAGTTTTTGCAACGTCAGCACAATATAAAGACATTTTAATGGCTCTTTTTTTATTTTTTTTCATTTTTAAATGAAGTTTTAAAAGGAAAAAAAATATTGCATGATTGTGTATTACCTGAAGGAACAGTCTTTCTGTATATTATGTGAAAATTTTACATGGGAGGGACTTGTCATTATGCCTTGTACATGATTTTAGTTTTTCGGGGGGGGTGCACGAGAAAGAAGATATCAAAATTTGCAGCAGCATTACCTGTATTTTGTTTATACAAGCTGGCTTTGTGTGAGTTTCTCATCAGTTTGTCAGCAAGTGTGGAGTTTTGCGAGACTCGAAGTTTGTTTATTTCTCAGCTAAATCTTGTGTCTCTCAGGAATAAAGAGCTGCGGCAGATCAACAGTGACAGAAGCTGCATGCATTAACTCGAGCAAGAAAGACCAGGAGCACTTTCTCTCTCACAACAGAATGACGATGATTTTCAACGACTTCTCTCTGCATTAGTAGTCAGTGTACCTGGGGTAAAATCATGTCTCCCGTTTTAACTCGTGTATGACAATGATTTACTTGTAAGAACATTGAGGCTGGTGAGTTTTCTGGCTTCACACAGTTTTTTTCCATGACAGCTGTGGATAATATTTCAAATCTGAGCCCGTGTGACCACACTCTTCAGTGATCGCCTGGAAGAAAGTCATCACTGTAAATAAAACTCCTCGGGAACCAGACAAATGACCAGTAAAACGAAGCCAAATTTACAGAGAAATCTGACAGCGATCGCACCATCTGTGTCCAAGAGGCAAGCATTAGTGCTCATTTCCTGTCATTTTCTACTTCGGCGTGCAGATATAACACAATTCAAAAGCAAAGAAACTACAAGAGAGAAAGAAAGACTTTATTCTTAGCTCAAAACAGAGAAGGAAAAAGGAAAAAAAACCTGACAAAGTGCAGACGCATCGAGGGAGAAATTAGCTGGTGAACTCAATGAACTATCCACCACTTCATTTAAAGAGGCAGGTTCTTCGTTGTCTAGAAATCTGAGAGTCCCATTGAGCGTCTCAAGTCGAGATACAAGGAGACACTTATGGTCTCTCTCAAGTGTCCTCATAAACCACATTGTTTCCAGACACCCCCCCCCCCCCCCCCACACCCCCCCCCCCCCCCCCCCCCACGGTTGGGCAATGCCAAAAGTTCCCCTCGCAGGCATGTTCCAGTGGGCTTGTTTTGGGGACATCTGCTACCATGTCCAAATATTGTTTTTGGCCGGGCCTTTGCTGGCTCTGCTGTGAGAGAAGCAGAACTGGGAACTATTTTTACCTCAGCAGGATCGACTGTGTTAACATACAAAACAATGCTTCTCTCCCTCGATCGTCCAGCTGCAGAGCAGGGCCAACAACTGCTGCAGAGCGAGAGCGCACAAAACCTCTGACCTGAAGCCTGGTGGTGAAACGCTATACATGAACCTTTAACCTCCTTGACTGTGTGAAACTCCAAAAATCATTCAAAATTATTCGTGAGAGGATGTTTAATATAGAGATACACACTCTGACATGAAAGCATTCCAGACTGCATTCAGTCTACTGAATTATTTCACCTTTAATGCTCTTTGTGGTCGTTCATTGTACATTCAGCCGTCTTGCCCTCTAAACACTGATAAAACACGATCACTTGGCTTGAGGGGCGAGCTGCACCTCTCACACTCATACGTTCTCCACTCTACATAGTCCCATGAGACCTGGAGTCACACTTCATATGCATCCATTGCACTAAACAGGGTAAGTGCCCAATTCAATTTATTTTATGTTTACAATAGGATTCTTAAGGCCAACACTCGATGCAGGGAACTTCGATATTGCAGTGGCACTTGCAGGAAATTATACTCAGGCTAAGTAATGGAAATGAAAACATTGGAAAGGAAAGGGTCTGTGTTTGGAGGGAAGACATAATGACTGCTAAAGCTGTTTGCCTTTAACATCATGTTACACTATTAATAGACCGCTTCTGCTCCAGATGGCGAGAGAGGAAAGCTATAGAGCATAAAATAACAATCCAGTCGTCAATCCATTTAGAAAACAAAACAACCACTGAGGTAAGCGAAGTCTTTAGAGGCGACAGATTATTGTTGTAAAACTTGAAGTCCTTTGTTTCTTCTCACGAACATTTGATCAACTCTGCCATGTGTTCTACTAATGTGTGTGTTAGATGACCACCACACGCCTCAGTTGTACAATAAATGTTGCAGAATTTGAAAAATTTTGTATAGATTTGTTCAAATAAAAGTCTAATTTCGAAGATGTTGGCTTTGGATAAACTTTCCATGCACTGACAAATCCTACAAACTACATAAAAAATTGCCCCCAATCATTAAAGTGAGTACGATCTTGTTGTGAGGTGACAGTGCGACACACGACACCACACAAACTCACATGTATCAACATTTTCAAGTGAAAAGGGAAAACTTTCATTGTATTTCGGGTGTTCGTTTACATGACATCAGTGGTCAGAGCCACTGACAAAACAAAAATTCTGCAACTTTTTTGAAATGAAAACGCCCCCCCCCCCCCCAAAAAAAAACTTGTCATGTAAACAAGTCCTAAGAGAAACTCAGAAACGTCTCTTCCATCCATTTGGAGTTGAGAACTATCATGAAAGAACAATACCTCATAACACAAAGTTAAGCAGGTTTTCCGGTGACAGGTCAGCTCATCAGTGTTTCTGTCCTACACTTAATTCTTTCCATGGGGTCCTTCTCTATGTACATCTTGTCTCCTGACATCTTTTCTTTGAAAACCCGTTAATATGTATGTGATGCTTTCATGAAATTCTCAGAATCCATCTGCTTATATACACATGCACATACAGGCTTATTCATTAAACGCCGACTGAGGACCGGAGATTGTTACTCTTGTTACTACGTTGTTCTTAAACCATTAGTTACCGATCACAAAGGAGTTTCGTGTTACCTCACCATTATGTCACTGTGTAAACTGATACTGACCTTTGTCCAAGAGGCGCACTGTCAGAAACTCAACTTTCCAGGAACTGACAAACCACAGACGGGCAATAAACATTAGAAGAAAAAAATCCCTCCTTTGGATAACATGGGAGTGTCACTTATTAGTTGATGATGAGAAACCTGTCTTTTGTTTAGGAGATGTAAGTAAATCAGAAATGCTGTAATTCCTCAAGCAGAGTGAGCTATTTAAATAAAAGCCATAATGGGCTTGATTCAACAGCCAGAGCTCACGCTGATCTTTGTGCTCGTATTCGCAAAATGTTTTGGCACCATTCAAGCTCAGACAGAATCACCTAATGTTTGAAAATGTAGAATAACAGTTCTGCTAAACACTGGTGGTGTTTACTCATGGCAACACAAGCCCGTTGCTTGGACTTTGGTCTGGAAAGATTAATGCTAACATGAATGTTGACACAGATTGGTAACAAATGAGTAAGTTGTTCCAAAAAACAAAAATAAATAAATGAATTTGATTTGTTATAAATGTGTAATACAGACTTTCTTGTGCCAAGTTTAAAACTAAGAAGTATCATTATCAATCCATTCATCTTTTATACATCTTTATACAACAGAGTCATGGAGCAGTGACGCCCATTCAAGGAGAAATGGAAGAAGGCAGGACCCAGTCTGGACAGATTACCATTAAATCGCAGGACAAACACTGGCTGCTGATACTTGGATCATGAGCTCTCTGATTAAATGTGTTAATGAATTGATAATCAGTCTTATGGAAAAACTTCATTCTGAGCTGATTTCATTCCGGGTGCATCTAAACCCACACATCAAACGCATCATTTTAGAAAGCATTCACGTAAACAGGACGTCCAGCATTCACACAAACCTCAAACACATGGGAAGAAAAGAGAGAGAGAGAGAGAGAGAGAGAGAGAGAGAGAGAGAGAGAGAGAGAGAGAGAGAGAGAGAGAGAGAGAGAGAGAGAGACCCTTCTCAGACTCTGCAGACTGCCTGTCAGTTTTATAACATGTAAAATATATTCTCATTAATAAAATAAACATATAATAAATATCGCTTCCCTTTAGAGCAGGTGGGTCAAACCCATTTTAGTTCAGAGGCCACATGCAGCCCGGTTTCACCTTGAGTGGGTCCGACTGGTAATATATTGCCATAATAACCATTAAGTTTACACTTTTAAGATTTTCTTTGTAAGTGCACAGTGTATGATGAAAATGTCTATATTTTTACAAAACCAAACAAATACTCTAAAAGAAATTACTGCAATGTCAATTTTAATGAAATGGTGCAAAATACATTGAAAAGTCCAAAAAGTTCTGAGACAGCTGTTACATTATAGTCTTGTTTTTTTTTTCTTTTTAAATTCATCCTGACAGCATGGCTTTGAGGCTAATGCAAGTCTGCTCGTTTTCATGGCAGCGTCACCATTTCTTAGCCTGAGTGTTGTGTCTGTTACTCTTAAGGTTTTGTTTACCAAAAAAAATCTTTTTTCTTTGAAATCTGTTCAATTAGCTTGGTGTTTTGGCCAGCCGGATTTACCCACGGGCCTTATATTTGACACCCCGGCATTAGATCAGAAAAGGAGAGAGAGAGAGAGAGAGAGAGAGAGAGAGAGAGAGAGAGAGAGAGAGAGAGAGAGAGAGAGAGAGAGAGAGACAGACAGAGAGAGAGAAAAACAAAACCCTCCTTGGACTCCGCAGACTGTCTGTCTGTCTTTGTGCTTCAGCCCTTCACCACTCATCTGTCTTGGATTAGACCACAGTCTCCACCAGCTAAATACCCAGTTATCATCTCAGGGGTTTATCCTCCCCTGATACAGGTCAGAGATGACAGAGACAATAGCAGACTACAGCAACTCCTCCCCCCCTGCAGGCATGTCTCAAGTCATTTAATGTTTATTACCCGGAGAGAAGGATAGGTTGTGTGTGTGCGTGCGTGCGTGTGTGCGTGTGTGCGCGCGCACGCGTGTGTGTGTGTGTGTGAGTGTGTGTGTGTGTGTGTGTGTGTGTGTGTGTGTGTGCGTGTGCGTGTGTGTGTGTGTCAGGAGCTGCAGTTGTGGACAGAAGGCAGGGTGGCTCAGTCTGAGTGGAGCCAGGTAACGGAGCAGCGCCACCAATTTGCACGAGTTGATCTCTGCGAAATTGTGACTCATGGCACTTTTCTTGTTGCCTCCATTCATCGTTACTACCCCAACCAGGGTTTGAGTCCCTCAGTCTGTCATATCTTTGTCTCTACTTCTAGTCCGTAACCCCAACCGGAGCTGGTGCCCGGTTCTGCAGGTTTATTCCTGTGTAAATGGAGTTTTTCCCTTTCCACCATTGCTTATGCTTGCTCATGTGGAATTGTTGGGTTTTTATCTTTAAAAGTGACTCCAAATGATTCTGTTGTGCTTGGTGCTATACAGATAATTGAATTTATGAAGGTTGTTTTTTTTTTTCTTTGTGGAATTACTCATTTTTAGTCATTATACATTAAATTGTGATCACGCAGGTCTGGTTTTTGTACAAAGTTGTTAAGTGCATATTCCCAAACTGGCAACATCAAATAGATGAAATCCTGCAGGAGAAAACACTGAAAATCAGGGTAATTTATACATCACTCCAATAATAATCTATCCATTATAATACTCTAATGTACTCTAATACAGATGATTGCACTTTGCTTTTAGATATCTTTCCAGGAAAATAGACAAACAAGGCCTGTTGTGCACCATTTGTCCTCTAGTGTATTTACTTTTTATAATAATAATAATAATAATAATAATGATGATAATAGCAATCATGGCATAAGGGAAAGAATACAAAATCCATCCACCCACACGTGCTGGAGCCTCTCTCAGCTACTGTAAGGTGAACTCGAAGTAACAAACTGAAAAAAAAACAGACGATGACGCACACTCACATTCACACCTATTCATAATTTGCACCCTATTTACACGACAGCGTTTCAAGTGAAACATCGTTTTTTGCGTTTAAGTTTGAGAAAAGTTTCTCGCTTACACTGCAACATTTTGAAAACAATGTGTGTTTACACAGAAACGGCAGAAACGCAAAAAAAAAACTATGTGGTTAGAATGTAGGGCCACTAGTGGGTGCTGTTGTTTGTTTGTGTAATGAAGCCACACACATATTTGATCAAGTTGGATTGTTATTACGGTGACTCTCAACTATAAAACTACCAAGTCCCGGGAGAATATGGACTGGGAGTCTTGACACACGGGAAACTGTTTGCAAAAAATATCTGCGTCGACATGACACCATGAAAACGACTCAAAACGCTGTAGTACATATACCAGGCCTGTAGGTGGCGCTGCACAAGACACAGCGATGGCATCATTGTGCTCATGCTCACTAACATAGAGGAAGACAACGGAGGTCAGCGTTAACTGGAGAGAGAACTGTTTGGAGTATCCAGCTGCGACCTGCATGAAACTGTTCAGAATGTCTTAGGTAAGCAATATTTTGTTTTAGTTGACAGTCTTTACAGTGGACAGCTGGTCTGGAGAGCTGAGCGTTGGTTTGTCCCACATTCAAAACATTTAGGACCTCGCGTGATCAGATACTTGTGGCAGTAGGTATCGTGTGAAGGAAGTCGGGCTAACCCCATCAGACGGTCTCCAGCTACTGCTGCACAAAATGCACTTTGGCCTTCCACACAGCTAAAGTGCTTCTCGTGACATGAGTGTCCTTTATCAGAGGGACAGGAACTTTTCCCCAGGGATGGGAAGTCCATTTCCACAGAGGATGGAGCCACACATATGGATTTCACGACACCATATCTTTTGTTCTTTTCCGTGAATGTATTCTGTTTCACATCTTCGCATCTTACTTAAAAAAATAAATAAATATTGTTCATTATTTGAAAGTCTCTGCGTCCTGAGGCATTTATGCACCGGTGAAAACTTGGCAGGAGGCGACACACTGCAAAGATCCATAATTTGTCACAAGAAGAGTGGCTAATGCCGACAACACTGGAGGCGCAGAGTCTCCTCTGATCTGTTTCTGTGACTGCAGCCCTAAGACTCGGCAGGAATTCGAAGGTGATAATTGAAATGTCATCACTCTGCGCTTCATCTCCTCAGATCACGCTGTGGATTTTTTAACCGGAGTGATATTGTGAGCGCTCTTTGTCTGTGTTCAGCGCAGCAGCACAATGGCCATCAAAACAACTGAGGCCCCATTTATATGACAACATTTCAAGCGAAAATGCAGCATTTTTGGCAGCGTTGCTGCAGAGAACAACACGCTATAAAACAATTTACATTAACGTTCATAAAGAAAGTCAAGTGGATTGACTGTCCACTATAAAACTACCAAGTCCCAGGAGAATACGGACTGGGTGTCGTGGCACTCTGGATGCCGCCATTGTTTTTATTTCTACTCGCACATGTGCAGAAAAACTATTTACTACATCCATGTGCGGTAGCCGCATTTCAGCTGTCATCATGGAAACGGAGCCTGAGCGTTTTCAGAAAGTTGTGTTTTCCCCTTTTTACACGACGACGGAGTCGGAGCATTTAAAAAAAAAAGTTCCACCTTGGGAGGCGTTTTCAAAAAGTTGTGTTTTTAGTGGCTCCGCGGCTGTCGCGGAAAGAGAACACCAAAAGGCAATGAAAAAGCACTTTCACTCGGAAAGTTTAGTAAACTGGGCCTGAAGTAAAGAGCTGAGCATGTGGTTTCATGGTAAATTTGATACGGGACACTATGGACGTGAAATGAAGAGCGAATCTTATGGCAGAGACAAATGTTTGTGATAAAAACCTGGGAACTTTCTCGGCTCAGCGGCTTCATGCCAGTCAGGCTGCAGTTGGGCCACTGAAGGGTTAACGTGCAGAGCTTGCAGGCAGAAAAGAAGAAGTAAACAAAAAGAGAGAGGCACTGGAGCTTCTCTTGCAGCCCAAGTTGAGGCGTGACCCTTGAGATAGGCACCGCTATCATGAGGGCGTCTCCCTGAGTGACTGGCCAGGAGAACAGAGAGGGCTTTGTCAGGGCTGTGTGCAGAAAGAGAAAAAAAAAAAAAACTGCTGAGCCAAGCAGACCCTCACCCCCACCCTCAGCACACATCCACCCCTCCTCTTCCCCCTCCATTTTTTTTTCTCTCTTTCTCCCCGAAGACACACACACACACTCACACACACACTTGTCTGTATTTATCAGCGGTCCCAGAGGAATAGGCTTTCACTCCAGCTGGTGGGAGGTTAAGAAGGGGAATACAGGGCAGCCTGTTTTGTGGTTAAGAACTTAAAGCTGCGTCAATATGTTAGTGGTGGAATTCAGGGTGGATTTTTCAGCTTTAGTGTAAACTTCTGCAAAGCACTTCAGACACACTGGGGTTATAGTTAACTTTTAAAAAAACATGTCATTCTGACTGCAGGGTGGTGGTGGTGGGGGGGGGGGGGGGGGGGGTGTCTGTTCTTCATCTCTAAACAACAACACAGATTAAAATAACTTTTTTTTCCTCTATCTTTTCTCTCCGTTTGCTGGTCTGCTTGCAAATGTCTCAGTGAAATTTTGCGGGGAAGAAAAATTGATGTGACTTTTTGAATGCGCTTTAGTTTATGCACTGCCTGGTCAAATATTTCACATAAATCATTATATCAAATTATTCTCAAACTGAGAAGGAAAACATGTCAGGGCGTGCCGTTCTCTGACAGCTAAAACCAGAGTGCAATTCTAATTTATATTTACTTGTCATTTGTCTCTTTGTTCCTCGGTTGTCTTCTTCTGCGCAAATAAAAGGGCAGACAGCCCAGCTGCAAGTGGGCTGCGTTGCCTGTCTGTGTTTAAACTGACTCTCACTTGCCAAACACACTGTTTGCATGAGCAGAAACACACGTAGTCTATCTGTGTGTGCAAGACAAGTTAAAACCCCCCCCAAAAAAAACCAAATACCCCGGAGCAGACAGCTGTAACTATCAGTTCATATCATCTCACCCCACAGCGCAACACTTCAACTTCTTAATATCATTATGAGGTTCAAGTCTTCTATGCAAACAAGACTTTTCAGTTTTTCCTGGGGCCATATGTTTCCGCACCACCCTTACACACGCACACGCACACGCACACGGTTTACTTAAGGTCTCTCTCTCTCTCTCCTGCCCAAGGTATCACATGTAAATAAATTCGTTTTTAAAAAAACATAGCGCTGAGCTTCTCAGTTTTGATGACATCATCTTTTCTGAATGCTAAATAGATATTTGAGGTCTTTTAAAGGTTTTCTTTTTTTTTTTGGAATGACATTTTGAGATCCAGAAAAGGTTTTTATTCACCAATGTGATTTTCTTTTGTTGTTGTAGTGGATTTTGTCTATTTGTAGCACTGGGGGTAGTGTGAATTGATGCACACGACTTATAAATGGTAGCAGTGTGGCTTTAGGGAAAGGAGAGCCCAGAAACATTTTTACAAAAGCGACTCAACAACCACTTGGCGGATGGACAATTTATACAAGCACGGCCTCCTGAGGATTACTTGTAACATTTTTTGTTATCTATCACTCTCACTGACTCTTTAAATTATCATTTAGAATGATCTCGACAGCTACTTACTGAATAGCACATCTTGTACATCTATGGTTCATGCAGGCAGAATTCAACTGATAAATGTGACTGTTCAACCAAAATGTATTGCCTTTAAATTTGATTCAAACAAATTTTCACTCAGAATAAGTTCATTTCTTATAGTTTGTTATTGTGTGACTGATTGTCGGCATGCTGATGTGTCAAACTATGGGTTCGCATTGAGCTCAAGGCAGAAAGAATTCACATTACTCTACATTGTAAGTTTGCGGTTTGTGTGTCACCGGTAGACAAAGGTTGTTTGTTTTGTTTTAGTTTAATGTTTTATTGACTTTTATTGGCTTGATACTTGATGTTCAGTCTAAATCTAGTTTATTTTTTTACGCGCTGCATGCATCCACAACTATAAAAGTATCTGCATTGTCTTTCTGTGTCAATTCTGTTTTTTCTTACTTCAGCGGCTTAAATTCACAATTTATTTCTCCATCTAACCAAGGAACTGAAAAGAACCAGTTTTAGGGTTTTTGCCCACTTGCCTGCGTGTTAATTTGCAGTTATCAAGTTTCATCCATGATGGTCTCTATTTGACATCATATTTTGTTTGGCATTATAGGTCTCGTATTATTTGAACGTAAACGTTTTTAAAATAGTTTTGTCAGCGTATAAATTGGTTTGATATATGTAGTTGATGTGAGGAATTTCTTTCAGTGATCCAAGGCCAGGTGGACGAGAGGTGTCAAAGATGGATGTGATGTGAGAGCAAGTTGTGTGACAGTTTATAATATCCCATTCATTTGAATTAGACGTGTTGAAGCAAATACATGTCAAGAGTTTTGTTGCTTGTAGTAAATCTGTGAGTGCTAAAAGACACAAAACACAAACCAGGTCATCTGTCCATAAAGTTTTAATGGAAAAAAAAAAAAAAAACAGCAATGTACCCATGTAACAACAAAAGAAATTAAGGGAAATTGTAAGATTTTGTGAGCCAAGCTCTTATGTACAGCATATTGCACTAGAAAAAGAACAAACATCGCCTGTCCTCCTCAAATCCCTCCATCGCTCCAGTGGTCCTGCGCCGTTTGAAAACGGTGCAGGAAGAAACAGAGCAGTCCCAAAGATAACACAGCCAATGCTTTATCAAAAAAAAAAACTGCTACATCTGGACTGGGCCTCACTTCATAGGACACATGAATGTGAAATCGTTGAGACCACTCTGAACGTAAAGAAAGCAAACGTGAAGACAACACAAACTTTTTAGTGCACATGTGCACACAAGTCTGAAAGAAGTTCCACTGTTCATTTCACGTATTAAAAGAGATATTGTGGTTTTTCACTCCAATAAATTACATTCAAACCCTTAGGATACAGATTTGTCAGGAATGTTTGACATGCATTTTTACTCCATTTACATATATCCAAAAAAGCCCTTGAACTGAGAGTGACACAGCAGACTTGGCAATATTCAGAATCATAATGCTTCAACATTTAAAAAAAAGCGATCATAGAAAAGCAAAAGTTGTAGTTGTTGTAGTTCTTCGTCTTCTTACAAAAAGATATGGAAAAATTTGAAAAGTTCTTGTTATAAAGATAGCAACAACAGCTGTGTCAAATTTATGTCTAATGTATAAAAAAAAAAAAAAAACACCAAATCACAGCACTTGACAGTAAAGATGCACTCTTTCTCGGATATCCAAAAGTTGTCTGAAAAATTTTGATAGTAAAGACACTGAAGGTCGAACATATAACAAACGTTTCACTTGAGTTAAGGTTGCAACAGTGGTTGGTAGCAAAGAGGCTCAGATCAACACCAAACTCACTGAGTGGCTGTTCAACCCATCCCACAGACAAATAATACTGGGCACCTTGGTGGCTCATTCCTCCATCAAACGTAAACCCGCAGCCCTCATAGATTGTAGATAATAAAGCACATAAACCCAGGCAAGCCGGGTCGATCCAGCATATTAACAGATCTCACAAAGTCTCCAGGATCTAGAGGGGAAGTTCAGCACAGGAGTAGAAAGAGAGCGGTGCAAAATACAGTATGCAGATAAATAACTGTTTTGTTTATACAGTGCACATTGATTGCAAACAGTCGTTTCTGATATTGAGAAGGTTTTGCATGGTGAAACTTGCCGTCCGTGCTGAGAGATGTCAAAGGTTGAGCCTGTGCCTCGTGAGCTGGTGTGAGAAATCAAACTGATTTGTATGTGTTTGCTTGCTATTTATTTATCTATTTATTTTTTCTTATATTGGATGTTGATCTCACAGAGCCCAAGTGAAACAATAGCTGTGACCAGTGACTTTGGGTAGTTAGGCCAAGTGTCAGTGATGACGCGTCAGGTCTGTTACTCACAAAGGCACATTTTGTACATTTGATTGTCTGCTTTCCACGTGATTTGCAAAAGACTCAAACCATCCGTGTGAGAACGCACGAGGCACATGGCTTTAGTCCAACCTCCCCACACACAGGCACCAAACGCGCAACTGAATGCACCTCACCAATGAGAAGAAAAGGACTGTACACACTGAGATAGCATTTATACAGTAGCACTGAGCAAATATACACTAAATAAATTAGAATAAATTACCTCAACGAAACCAAACCCAAAAGGAAACTTGTTCTCATTTAAGGACAGGGAGTAGTTCTATGTGGCGCTTGACGAAAACCGAGCGAGAGTCTGAAGCTTTGGGCTGAAAAAAGAAACAACTATCTGAATTGGCTCAGCGTTCAGTGTTTGCAGGAAACAAACTTTTGGTTTAGCTACTACTGCATTAAAAAAAAAAAAAAAAATCAAACAAAAAAAACAACACATTTTCTTGCTAAGGAGATAGTTTGCCTAAAGATCTTTGCTTACTCTGCTGCATCAATGAGAGACAATACGACACTGCTTTGTGGCTTTACACACAAGCAGACCCTAAGCAAACACAGCTCGGGAGTAAATGTCAGATAATTAATGTGGGTTTTTAACTACTCCCTGAAGAAATTAAAGGAAAAAAAAATAAAAATAACCCAACAGTGTCTTCAAAAGTTCATATCAGGAATCTACAACAGACTGGAAAAACACATGAAATGAGGATTTTCCCAACATCATATTCAAAGTCTTTAAAGACTTTACATTAAAGGAACTGTGGCTGTGTTGTCGCATTAATGTCGCCATCGCCACACACCCGGACGTAGAAACTTTCTGAGAAGTCCGCGTGTGTCAATAAAAAATGTACTGTACAGAAGCTTTCCTTACTAAAGTGAAGCTGAATGCACTACTGGCTGTTTGACATTTCTTATACGATTATATCAGGCCTGAATCAGCGTTTTAGACATTTACATATGGAGTGAAATAAAATAAAAATGCATCTCTTACAACCCCAAAACGATTCTGTAATGAGGAGGTGTATTTCATTGAGGATACCGAGGATGTCATCTGTAGATGTCAGTCTGATTGCAAATACAGCTGTTACTCTTTCCACTGGCTTGAATATTGCGCCCCCCCCCCCCCCCCCCCCTCCCCGTTTATTTATTTTTTTCAATGCTGTTGAATGTCATCTTCCCCACAGGCGAAACCACGATGCAGCAAAGGGCAACATTGCGATTGTCAATCCAGCCACAGCAATTAAACTGAATATCTTTGGAAAATGAAGCCATTTATCCAAAGATCTCCAGCTGTCTTGATTGTTTCCGGTTCCCTGATCGTGATCCCACGAGTGGGATTTGCTCGGCTTTGTTTGTGCTTGATTGGCTTCAGAACGAATGCAGATTTTTCGCAAACAGCAAGCACACAGTCCAACAAAGACATGACTGTTAACCGAGACCGTGGTCACAATGTCGGAGCTCGTAGGTAGACGAAAAATGTGAAATATCTTGAATTCAAGTATACGTGGTTGAATCTACACAGTGGGCCGTTAGGTCACCTCTCACAACATGAGTAATACTGGAGACGGGAGATGCTGACGAATGAGAAAGACACAGGTTGACATAAGATCCCTGGGTCTATAGTGGAAGCTAAAACCAGCATCGAAACTGACCATCAGTGCACCACCAGTGTGTGTACACTGCCACAATGTCACTACAACCGTTTTCAAATGAGCCAGTGTGGAGCAGTTAAAGGATAAGTACAGGGCTTGTTGTCTTTTTGGGAAAAAAAATAATAAACAGATTGGAAATGTGCCTTGAGTCCTCAAGCTTTTAAATCAGTAACTTCAGCACAGAAATGTCCACATCCACAGTCTTTCTCTCTAAAAAAAAAGTGGCCTAATCTTAAAAATCGATTGATTTCATGTAAATTTCTTGATGCAAAAGAGTGAGAACTGCGGTAGGAGAGAATAAGGCATTCCCTGGACTGATGGAGGTCCTTCAAGACTTGAAAATAGCAAATAAAAAGAGCAGTTTACTGTACAAAATAGGTAATCTTACAAATATTTCCAAAATATCTCTTCAAACACAATGGCTTCTTTTTGGAGAGGCAAGAAAGGAAAAAAAAATGAAGGAAAAAAAAAGAAGCAAGAACCAAAAAATTCTGCAGTCTGTCTCCGTCCAGCGGTGACCAGTGTCTTCTTCATCTCATCTTCATAATCAATTAGAAAAAAAAAAATAAAAAATCCAAACCCGTGTTCCATCTTACAGTGCCATCTCTTCAGAGTCCTGTGTCTTTTATTTTTTTTTTCGTCTTTTTTTTTTTTTTTTTTCAGTTCAGAAAACGAGGGTGAAGGCCGGAGGGTCGTCCTCTCATCTCTGCTCTCCTCTCAGGCGCGGGAGCAGAACCTCGTTTGGGAAAAAAAAGCCAAACAGGGCATTGGTAAGGCGCATCCAGATAGGCAGGTTTTGTCTCTGATGCCTCAAAAACTGCAAATGAAGAGAGAGAAAGAGAAAAGAAGACATGAGTACATAGTCAGAGTCGGTCACAGGTATTCATAACTTGCCTCTTGAGTGAGTCACTTGGACTTCATTATTGCAGGGTTTTTTTTTAAAGGTAAAGCCTTGGTGTGAACTAAAGTAAACCCACCGAGTTAAAACCGTGTGACCACGTCGACTATTTCCACAACACTGACTTGTGTCTAGAAAACACATCTGTCACACGCACACCCAAGGCTCGTTTCTGAGCGGCTCTCGTTTCGCCACCGAGGCTCATTGTAACACTTTCGGTGTTTAAAGCAGAGAGTGACTGATTAAGGGATCAAAATTACCAGGCAATCAGGTGTGAAACAACACATTTGTAACCCCAGGATGTGACAATCATCTGAATAAAAATTACTCCACCTGCCTTCAGACATTCCCACTCATTAAATATTGCACTGCGACTTCTAATCAAGACGCGAAATGGCTTTCTGCTCTCCCTCAGCACTGTTCTCAACCCAGTAATTATCAAAACACAGCAAAGCATAACTTAAACTGCTCTGTCATTTTTGAGCAGATAAAGAGGGTCCTCCTGCTTTATCCCCCCCCCGCACCATCTCGGATCCTGCACAGCTCCCACTGGCTTTCTGAACATTGCAGCCTGTTGCATAAGCCCTCTTGTTACCATCTTTTCCCCAGCTCTCTTCATCAAGGCCTCCACCAGCCCGGCAATCAGAGTCCTGCCACAGGCTGTTTGATGCAGCGCGTGCAAACTGAACTGAATTGAACCAGCAGCACTAAATGAAACCCTAATTGTCCCTCATTACCTTAATTCCACACCGCTGAGCTTATTTAAACAGTACTCTACTGTTTCACGTAGAACTCATCCTTCTCACCTCATTTGCAGCGATAGTGCAGAAGAGTGTGCCTGGTTTATATGACACTCTGAATGATTAGGAAACAGCTGCCCGAGTGCCTGAGACGACCCAAACCACAAGCGCAGTGTACTTAACGTGAGTAAAAAAAAAAAAAAAAAAAAAAACCCACGCACAGACAACTTCTGCTTGGAGAAGAAGAGTGAAAAGAGCCTAACAATAGCAGCCGGGACAATACAGTGAAGTGATTGGATATCATAAAGGAGCACTTGTGAGTTTTCTCCCTTTGGAATATTCTTACGACGACAGTATCTGATCCTGCAGGATGAAACCAGCCCGAGCGCCGACGGAGAAAGAGAAGAGAGAGAGAAAAAAAAGTTCTCTTATCTCTCTGTCACAGTTACACGCGCAAACCAAAACACACAAAAGACGCACATGCTGAGGCAGGCAGCGGGACAACTGAGGTATTGTGGGTAGCCGTCACGTTACTGGCTGCGTCTATAAGTGTGTGAGTCAGGTTCTATTTTTAGACGAGCATATAAACAGCCGGCCAAGTCTACCCAGACACAGACGCGCTGCTCACTCCTGTTGGTGACAGTCGCATCGATCTCACCTGTTCTTCCTCCATCTTCCACCATCAAAACTCCCCATCTGCCACTCTCATTTCACTCCGTTCCTCACTTTGAATTTGTTCTCCCTTTTTTTTTTCTACCAGGTAGAATCTCTCTCTCTCTCTCTCTCTCTCTCTCTCTCTCTCCTTCTCCTGTACCCAGTCAGTTAAGTGCTTTTCAAAACATGTCAACCACACCTTGTTGTCAACCCAGATCCCCGTGGCGAAGCAGTCACGGCAGCAGATAAGAAAGCCGTCTCGGTTTATTTGTACTTATTAATGTGGGCATGTGACTAATGGGGACTCTGGGGCAGAACAGTAACTGCTTTGTAAACATTAATGCACAATTAACTACTTATCATGAATTACTCGAGGTCTGTGTGCTTAACTTTTAACAAAGGATGTCTGCAAACAGTGAGCCTCGACACTAAACTCCCATTTAGTATTCCCTAAAGCCTTCCCAGCACCCCAATGGTTTCAAGTTTTATGTGGCATGCTCGGCTTGAAGACAATGCAGTGTGATTTAAATGGACAAAGTTTGGAAACTGGACTAAGCAGCTAATTAACTCAGGGCAATAAGCTTTTGTGGGTTACTTCTTTTTTTTAATGTAACAGCTTCATACCAAATCATGTCACATTAACAGTTTAGGGTTTCGCTTCACCAAGAATTGGTTAAAAAAGTTATTTTTAACCAATGAAGGATGTGGCTTATTCATTCAACGAAACTGTCAAACAAGTTCTTCTCAGAAAGTACTGAAAAAAAAAAAATAATAAAGTTTTGAACAGAAGAGTCAAACATTCAGGCTCTGGTCTTCTAAAACCCGCCATTTCATTGCCCAACATAAGGATGTCCACAACGCTGTGTTTGAAAGTGCATTCAAGTGGTTGAGGCTCACAACAACAGGTCATCAGGGATAATCTTCACTGCTCAGTACCGAGGCTTACCAGTTCAACGTGATCCTGGTGGAACTTGTCTCCCATCTCTCGAAGTTTACGACCAATTTGCGCCTCAACGCTCAGCCCCGCCTGCTCCGCGGGCCTCTCTGCCATCCTGTCATTTTCTTCCCCCCTGCCCTGCTCCACCTCCTCCTCCTCCTCCTCTTCCTCCTCTTCAATCTGCCTCTCTCCCCGGTCCTCCATGGGCTCAAACTGAGCGGGAAAATGTGAGCGCAATCCAGCGTTGCCTAAAAGGGAGAGATCCAGCTTTTTGTAACTTGGGTTGGTCTTTTGGTTTGTAAAAGCATCATCAGTCTCATCAGCATTGTGTGATTGAAGTAGCTTCACGCAGGTTGTGCTTTTTAAAGTTAGACTAGATTGTGGAAAAAAACAACAACTCAGAAACTGCAGAGAGCCTGACAATGAGGCCAGGTATGTTGTTTACTAGTAATTTTCTCAAACACAGCTCTGACTGCATTTGTCAGACATACAATGAAACTATGCTGCCATAATGGCCTCTGAAACAGGTTGTATGAGATCCTCTCGTGACTGGACAAATTACTATACACGTGAATGTTAATAGGCGGAAACGTTAAAACACCTTAGTAAATCAACAGTCTTAAAGAGACTGGTGCTGAGTACGGAGTCGGGTCATCAAGTTTATCCTCTCCCTCCAGCATGCATTTCTGCAGTCATGCCACTTGGAAGAAAAACAACTTTTTTTTTTTTAGTGTTATCATGTGTGCAAAATGCTGCGGTGTTCTCCTCTGCAGTGGACTTAACTCTGAGACACTGAGCGGTTGCAGGGAGGAGACATTGGCATAAAGCCAAGTGCATGACATCCATTACTGGTGAGATTACAATGGATGACAAGGTAATCGCAGTCAGCGGTGTTTATATATTGATGATTTTAAACCCTGAACAATAGATAGCTCTCATATACTTATTTTTGAGTCGATGACCCAACAACATCAACATTCATCCAATTTGATTAGCATGATGTCACATTGATTCGATTACACATGGGAAAACAACTATTGGATTAAAGCTGATGGACGCATTAGTGTTGGTATGTAACTTTATGTTTGTATGAAAATATTGTTTCCACTGTTTACTTAATTCTAAGAATTGCTTGTGCAAGTTGCAAAGAAATTGGCAACATGTAACTCGATTTAGGTTTAACTGTGTAACGAGGATGATTGGTATTTTTACTCCAAAGTGACGCCGC
Organism: Lipophrys pholis; assembly: GCF_963383615.2. Lineage (NCBI taxonomy): Eukaryota > Metazoa > Chordata > Actinopteri > Blenniiformes > Blenniidae > Lipophrys > Lipophrys pholis. Next base: position 6,871,416 of record NC_137649.1, read on the forward strand.
TGCCGCATGATAAATACTTTTCTAGGCCTACTTGTTTTGAGATGATCTAACGAGTGTTGAGTGTCTTGTTTTTGCCAAATGTGGGAATCAGAAAACCACAACAGTAGTCTGAATTGCTCAGGCTTCTGAAAACATTGATACGGAGAGTGTAAAAGACTGACTGAGAGGTTACACTTCATGTGCATCATTCAGATAATACAACCACGACCTCACAGAAGTTCAGCAGGGTCGCCTGTCCTTACCGTGAAAGGGGATGCGAGGCTGTCGGTGATAGCCGCAGGGCAGCGTGTTGATGCTGTTGTTGTTGTGGCTCTGCGACGTGGACACGGCCGCAGTGACGGCAGCCAGTGCTTGTCCGGCTGCGATCTGTGTGGCTCGGTCTTCGTATTTGACCTCCCTAAAGGACGTTCCCCAGAGCTGCGAGATGGGCCGTGACATGTCCTCCTCCTCATCATCCATCCGATGCCTCAGCGGTAAACTCCCTGGAGTGAGGAGGGAGAGGATGAGATGAAAACTTGTGGATGTGTTTGGGTAGGATAAATATGACCTTCATTTTTTTTGGGAACTAAGTTTGACTCATACTGTAAATGTTTATGATCGTGAGCTTGTAGGTAATTTGGGTGTGACTTGTTTTAAGACCAAACAAACAAAACAAATTATTGCCAAATATCTGCCTTCTGTCAGTGGAGACTTTAGACTTTCGCAGATGGTAAATTATCTGACTCCATCTGCATTAAATTCAAATAAATGATTAGTCATGATAAAGCCCAGTAAGCGGCTTATGTTGTGTGTCATAATACTGAAAACAAACAAATGGAGATGTCTCATCTCAGAGGCAAAGATGGGTCTGTGAGCGTGCAGAAAAAACGCAGTAAACATACAAGAGGCCAGATGTAGCAAAATCAATAATCTGTGTTTTTAATACAGCTATGAGTGGCAACATGAGCCAAATGTATGGAAACACACTGTGGTGGGACCCGGTGGGCGGCTAAAAATGCTACAGAGGCTCTGCTTCCCTACCCAAGCAGATTTTGTCAAGCTGTCCCTGACAAGGAGCCAAATTGTAATCGAGTGCCAAAAGATCCACCAGAGAGGCTCCTTTCACTCAGAATCACCTCAATCTGAACGGCGCGCCACACAGCAGAGTGCAGTCCGGAGATTAAGTTCCCGCTGCACAATTTTGCAGCTCAGCATTAAACTCCGCACAGACAGCACAATATAAACACACACATCATAAGCGCGCACCCAGAGCAGCCAGAAGAATGTTAGTGAGACCAAAGTTTTGGCTCGACCATGTGCTGCATGTGAGACTGCAAGTTTCACTCCGTTATGCCTGCTGAACACAAACACTCTTCCTTGTTGGCCACATACCACAATCTGTTCACTACTGTAATATCTTTTTGTCAGGGGTGCTTGTCTTTGTCTTTTGTTGCACGAGTGCAGACAAACAGGCTCTGCCGCCAGATGCGAAAGCTGAAAGTGGATCCACTGGTACTGTGTTTACTTAACAGGGCGGCCCTACTCAGGTATCTCTTTGTGAAAGTGCGCCTTTGCATTATGTCATTTCACACATCTGAAACCAAGGTTATAACGTTGAATCACACTGTCTGCTCATTTGTAAGCAGAAAATATAACTGTTGAGTATTCACACCCTCTGACCATTACTTCCCAGCCAATTAAGAGTGAGGTCAGTCCATTGTGACATGCAGGGCTAATTAGATGTGCTTTACTGAAATTCAAAGGACCTCTAATTTGTATAACCTTCTGCATGCAGGAAAGTTAAGTAGTGAATTAATCAATGCCATGAAAGCAGCAGGGGCATCTCTGCAGCTGTGCATCAAGTTACAAGTAAACGGGCACTTGTGTAGTGTGTCAGTGACATTGCAAGCGCTGTCTTGAATTTCCACTGGCAGTCATAAGGAGGACTGGCAATATTACCATCGTGTCAGACACATAAAAACAAACATAGACAGTGAGACACACAGAAAGACACAGCGCTCACTCACACACACGCACACACTGCCTGGGGCTGCAGGGAGGCCTGGCAGCCACCACACTGCTGGTCAGAGAGGCTCAAAGCTCCAGCAGAAAGTGGCTCCCTCTGCTGCACCATCTGTGCACGGGCACTGCTCCATGCACAGCTCGGGCTGGGGAGGGGGGGGGGGGGGGGGCGCACACAGTGCGCTCAGCTGTTAGTTCACCTCCTGCTTTCATGTAACTAGAAATACATACCCCGTGGAGATCAGTTCGCTTCAACAAAAACTATGAACTTCACCCTCTTTCATCACTGGAAAATTGAATGACAGTGTGTAAATGGATTGTATTTTGGAGCTTATTCGCATGGTGAAATAAGCGTTATTTATGTGACAAAGTTAAAATTCGGGTGCAACCATCATGAGATTGCAAACGAGAGAATTAATTCATTTGTTTGTGTCAGTTGATGTGAGATCGGTCATCTCTTCGGGACCACCTGGACATGTGCTGCGCTATAGCCGCACCAAGAGCGCGTTCTCCCGGGCAGCTCTGTGCGTAAACACGCGAAGCTTCACCTCCCTTCGCTGGGGACACAACGTCCATCCATGAGCTGCCTTCACATCTTCTAATTCAGAAGTAGTTTCAAAGCTATATCATAATACAAATACTAAAGGGAGATATTAAGAAGCACTGATTAAAAAAAAGTTATTCTTTGAAAAACAATGTGTCCTCGATCACCTTTTGAAGTATGGGACGATAACCCAATTTGAACCCGCGACAGATACAACTAACTTAAAGACTGAGGACAGTATCTCCAGGTTCTGCTTCATTTCTCGTTATCATGGGGTGACACTTTCCCATCATTTCGCCAGTTTTTCCCTCCAAATGCAAGACAAAGTCAGCACATTCACTGCTTACTGCGCTAAATAGACAGAGCAAAGCCTTTTACGCATTGATTTCTCTAGTGCATGGAAAACAATCTCATATGTATTACCTGTCTTATTGTGTAATGAAGACGCTGCAGAGAGACAGTGGCTTATCAAAAACAATGTAACATCAGCCGGGAGCCGCAAACGATCCACTTCGTTCCTGAAGACAAGCGAGAGAAGTATCGCCGATATGAAAAAGCGAGTAGATATAACTCAAGTGCCCCGCTCCCATTTGCCAATCGCCCAGTAGGTCCGCTCAATCACCCCGTCTCTGCCCGGACATGCCCAGCCTGTGCGTGCGGTGCGCGCCCACTTCAGCATAAACTCCCTTCAAACCCGGACCGCGCAGCGGAGCGGTGCGCTTTTCTTTACGCGCGTCCAACCATTACATCAAAATGTGAGAACAAGCCGAACTCACTCACCGCCAGTAAATGCGTTTTCCGTTGTGATCGGTGGTATCTTGACAACTTGCTGTTACCGTGTTTCCAACTGACTGTGGTGATGAGACTAGTATTCCTCTTTGCATTTGTAGCCACTCAACAACTCCGGGTTGTTTTTTTTCTCTCCGTGTCTAAACGATCCGCCCCTGCAGCTCGGACCCGCCTTTCCTTAATAATGTGAAAGGAACAGAGTCAGCCACACGGTTGATATGCAAATCCAACACATTGAAAGGAGGACTCACTGCTAATTTTCTTTTTTTCTTGTTTTTGTTTTTTGCATGCTAACATTTATATTGGGAATATATCGAAAGGTGGTTGATGTGGAAAGGTGATTTGAGTCAACTGATAGAGATGGCAAACTGGAAATGGCCAAGTAACATCTAAAAATTGATAAATACATAAAGTAGAAACATTGCCGCCTATAAGCATCACAACATTAAAATATTCCACTTTATTATTATTATAGAAGACCCACGTTTTGCTCATTTAAATAGTTTAACATGTATAAGTGAGTGATTCAGTGACAATAATCTAATATATATATATACAATTGGCATTCAGTGAAAAAAATAAAAAATAAATATATATATATATATTCGATTATTTTTCACTGAATGCCAATTGCAATTGCAGGCTCATCCGTACATTTTTCTTTGTGCACTTATTCCATAACAATGTAAAAAAGCTACTGCTAATTTTAAACGGTGTTTTTGCCTAATGTGTCGAGCGCACGCTGTATTGTTGTGAAAGGAATAAAAAAAATAAAAATGTGTATGGCCCTTTAAGAGAACCATAAGCTGGTGACACGCAGCGGACCAATCAGGCGGTTTGTTTTGGTCCCGCCTTCTGCTTCGTGTATCCTGACACGTGGAGGGGGAAAAACACAAACCCAGATCAGAACATGTGATCCGCTCCAGATCAGCTCAGCTGATTGGGAGCTGCCGCTAGATAGAGCGGCTGCACACACCCAATTGCTGGGGTCGGTGTGCGGATGATTTGTGTACTGTCAAGGCAACAAACAGCTTACTGTTACACTGTGAAGTAAGTCACACAACCTTATGATAAAAAAATACCCCAGCATTTTTATTATGATGGTTATTTGTACATTTTGCCATGCAATACAAAAAAAAATACTTTATGTAATTTAAACTCGATGTGCTACTTTGATTGCAGCCCACAGGGGTTGAATGCTTGAATGGATTACTGGTGATCATGAATATTAAAGCCTTAAATATAAATATCAATCTTATCCATCCATCCTCTATATCACTTAATCCTGTGCAGGGTTGCTGGGCGCTGGAGCCAATCCCAGCTGTCTGTGGGCACAGACAGGTCAGCAGTCCATCACAGGTCAAACACACAACCACACACACTCACATTCACAGAGTGAATTTAGGGTCACCAATTGACCTCACAGGTATGTTTTTGCACTATGAGAGGAAACTGGAGTACCCGGAGGAAACCCTTGCATACACTGGGAAGAATCTGCATAGAATTTCCACACTTTCATTTGGTTCAGGTGGCATTCAAGCACCACTTTTAGGACCGGATCAAACCACCTGGACAATGTTACACAATTACAACAGCTGGTGGTTTGGGGGCGCTGTCGCCCGAAACAAACACTGACCAGAAAGGAAGTAAAGAAGAAACACGGCTCTTTGATTGGTCTGGATCAAAAGCCGAAATCCCGCCACTTTAGCCCGTGGTGGCTAGGCTCGTTAGCTCGTGGCTAATGGGTAGCCACAAACAACTGCTACATATCGTCTTCAGACCAGATATCACTGAGCGCATTTCTCACTACTTCTTCCTCACTGCTCCACATCTGCCCGTGAGATATTGTCCAACTTTGCCTTTCAGCGTCTGCTCCTTCTGATTCGTGCAGTTAGCTTTGTTTGTTTACTACCTAGACTACATTGCACTCTACGTCTCGTCCTTTCACCCCATCCTCTCACCCCGCCTGCTTGAAAGACTGCTTGCTTGAGAACCGAGCTCCACGTTTTCAAGGGGACCAGAGATCACTTGTTAGATCCCGTTCAGAGTTCGGGGTAGCGTTCGAAGATGCCCAAACCAAAACAATCGTTCCCAGAAACTCCATGATTAGAACTCTGCATGTGAACGCACCCTTTCAGTTCCTACGCTCCCCACCTGTGGAACAAACTTCCTGAACACCTGAAGACTGCTGACACGCTCACCTCTTTTAAATCAGGACTTAAAACATTCCTATATGCACAGGCTTTTGAATAAAGAATAGACTCTACTTACTTAGTAAACTAATCTTAATAAATCTCTTACATTTTTATTATACTTTTCTTCATCATTTGTTTAAATGTACGTCTTTGATTTCTTCTAAAGCTTTAATGTATTTCTTTAGTTTCTTTAATTTCTTTGTAAAGCACTGTGAATTGCCTTGTGTTTGAATGGTGCTCTATAAATAAATTTGCCTTGCCTTGCCTTGCCTTACAGTCACACACTGGCGCGTTCACACAATTTAGATTCACCAGTTAACATTGAAGGCATATTTTTAGAGCGTGGGAGGAAACCTGGGCACTCCATATGAAGGTTAAAACATGCAAACCCCACCTGCATGCGACCTTCCTGCAAGAAGGCAGGGCTGTTAAACACCATACCACTGTAAATGTTTAACTCCAGTGTCCTCAAATGCATTTTGCCTAAAAAAAACAATATGTGGATATCAACAGCGAGCCATTTTAAGTTCAGACCCCGCGGCACCCGGGGTGTCCTCCTCTGATGGATGAACATTGACACCGGCATAAACAGCAGCCCGGGCTGTTGACCCTCATTGCAATGGGGAGGAGGGGGGCGGGGAGGGTGACACGCCTACGCATGGCATCACTCAAACCAGGAAGGGAGAAAAAGTACAGCGAGAGCAAACCTGATCTGTGTCAGGGGTTACTGAGTGCACAACAGCCAGGCAAGGAGAGCGCGACTATTTGATCCATCGTGTGAGTCAGATTTTCCCCGAGAGACAATTTTCTGGATGAAAGCAGCTGTTTGGGTTGAGTGCTGGTCATGCACCGTGTGTATGTTTCTTTTAACACTGTCACACCCTTTTGTGTGTGTGTGTGTGTGTGTGGTACAGCTGGTACTTTGTGAAGTGTGTGATTTTCTCAACTTTTCACAAAATTCCCATGCCCAGTGCAATGGCAGAGGAGCAAACAAGCCCTGCTCAGCCTTGTTTAAGCTCCCAACCCCCCATCTATACCAACCCCCTTCCCTCCAAGCCTGCAGTGAAAGGGACCCCACCCAAAATTTGGAATAAAGGATCAGATGGTGGTTGGTTTTGCTCGCTCGCTCTCTCTCTGTCTCTCTCTGTCTCTCTTACTCTGTATGAGTGATATTTTTGTCAATGAACACTGGAATCAAAGTAAATAACATGCATTGGAAAGCACACAAATAAAACCACAGTCTAGTTGCTTATCACCTTCCCACTTCCCTGCTGTGAACAGCTTCACTGCAGGAACATAACTTAGATAAATTTCCACATCCTGACACGAGCGTTAACATTTAAGTTGTATCGTCGTCGAGGCAAATGTGTCCTTGGTAATTTAGATTAACCCACCGTTTACGAGTTAGCAGCAAATAATCGCTCGATGGATGTGTTTTGAAGGACACGTCAACGTTACGCATAAAAATAATTACTAATAAACATTTCATTAAAGCGGCTTTTGAAGAATAAAAGCAGGAAGTTAAAAGTCCCACTGGAATTAAACCGTTTAAAAAAAAACAAAAACATCAGGTTTGGTTCAGTTTGATGTGGTGGTAAAAATAAATTAGTCTACTGTGTGCTGAATTTGAAAAACAAAGAAATGAAAAAAAACAACAACAAAACATTGAATCGCCCATAAGCATTTCATCATTTTTTTGCCCTCCCCCGAGTTCCCTTTATCAATAACTAATTAGAGTTCCCAAACAATAGCTCCGAGATCTGTGCGTTTTAGTGGCAGTCAGTTATCTCATTGCCTCTGGGGTATAGAGCAGTTTTTCATCAGTTAAAACTGTGGTTTGGTAGAGTTTTGTTGTTTCTTTCAACACAGAGCTGTTGACCACATTTGCGTTGCAAATCCGTTTTTTTTTTCTTCTTCTTTTTTTTTTTCCTCCGTCTTCTGTTTTGGCAGTGAACATAACATGACGCGCTGTCAATGCTAGAGATTCAGAAACTCAAACGTCACGTATTGTGCAATCTCATCCGCGGTTTTAAGTCATTTGCTGTCTTTTGCTTTCAAGTGCACAGCTTCAACCCCTTTGAAGAGGGAAAACAGCCCCTGTGTTGGCGCTGAACTCAGAACTTGTCATCCAAACTGAAACTTCCAGTACCTCTAATGTGTCAGGTGCGGTGGCAGACAGCGCGTCCCAGCCCATTTTTGTCTGAGCAATTTTTTATTTTTTTCCCCCCAGCAAGGCAGTCAAAAATTCTCAGTGAGTTATTTCTGACTGCGTGCTGCCAGCGGAGGTGATCAGCTCCCCGCATGTTGAAATTTTTCAAAGTTCACCGCATAATGATACAATTTGCTTTGTGGCTTTTTGCCTAATTGTGGCTGACATCCAGACGCTTTATCCACCGTCTCCAATCCTCTCCACACCCAAAGAACTCCATTACTGTTGTTCTGCTGGTGTGGACTACACTTACACTTCATAATTATTTAGTTTCATCCTGCATAATATTTGATAATCCTTGTATATCGAGAACTTCTTTTCCCCCCTATTAATTGGTGGTGAAATTATGTGACAACGGTGCCAAATTTTCACAGGACAGTAAAAAAAACTCGGGCCACCTCCGTCCCCTCCTCCCTCGGAGTATTCTGTCAACACCTCTTGATTTTATCCACAGGTAGTGGAGGGGCTCCAGCAATGAATGCAGCTCTCCCTGGGTTCATCCAAAGGTAACACATTTGAAGTCCAGAACAACCCGAGGGAAACACTTCCCTTATGAATATGTGTATTTTGACGCCACCTTCATGTGTTGAATTAAATGTAATCCTATACAGAGCCAACACTAGACATGCTTTGGAGAAGGCGGGTGGAAATAAATTGTTGCGTCGAGCCTTTTCCATTTGTCTTCACGTCTCCAGCTGCGATGGCAAGTTGCTGTAAATGAACACTTAATGATTACTGAGCAGCAGCAGCAGCTCAGGTGGTAAACAAACCATTTGTCAGACAGACTGGCAGCGTGATGACACCTGTGCAACATCCCAAACAGCTCCTAAATCCAATTTGCAGGTGTCCTTGCAGGGCTGTAAAGATGTAGATTACTGCGGTGACATTGTTGGCGGTTTGATGTTGTAATACTAAAGCGCTTTATGTCTTCAAACGCTGTTAAAGCCAAACATGAACAGTTGAATTTGATTGCATTTTAAGGGAAAATAAATGCATCACTTTCAGCAGTTAGTTGAACAGTGAGTCAAAGTGTGCAGATTTGTCCAGTCATGCATTTGATTCAACTCCCAAGGTTTTTGAGTTTAATGTGAACAAGAAGTCCAGATTGACTGACGCTGCTCTTATGATCTGGATGATTAAGATACAGACATGCAGACAACATTTCTTGTTCGTCCAAATGAAACCAAAACGGTTGGTGCTTCTTGAGTAGCAGCATGCGAGGTGACTTATCCCAGACAACATTTTGAGAAACAGATTATCTGTCTATGAGCAAACTGACCAACTGAAATGTAATTCCACATTTAGCCAACCCTGAAGCTAGTGCAGGAGTTTTTAAAACATATTAACGAGAAATTTACTTCAAAATAGGCAGATCGATGCATTGATAGATGCTTACCCCAATGGGTTTCTTCATTCGCATTTGTGTCATGTATTTTGTGAGGATAACTGAGTTTCCTGGACCATCAAACACATTCGGATGAATATGAACAAAGCAGAAAAGTACCAGACTTACGTGACCTTAAGAAACAAAACACCACTCCATTTTAAAGACCTGAAAAGTCACACATCCCAGGAAACTTAGACGTTAAAACAAAACTGTACCAGCAACGTTTTAGGCCATTGATTACATTTGTAAAAGTTACATCCTCATCGGTCCTTATCATAAAGTATTTCTATTCTATTCTATTCTATTCTATTCTATTCTATTCTATTCTATTCTATTCTATTCCACTTACGACCGACAGTTACCACTGTGGGTCCCTGAGCAAACCCCTGCAGGCATAAATCAACAGGAACAGTAAATGTGAAAGCTCAAGGGGACCAACGTAGAAACGGAACAAACAGCACGTCAACTGAATGTTGAACATAATGAGGGATATGGGAACAGCAAAATGGTGACTGTACAAAAGTACTGAAGACAAGTTACACTACTGTTGTATCACAACCGAGATCTGAGGGGGGGCCAACACCTGAACACGACGTCCCTTCGATCACCTATTGGGACTCAAGGGTTACGAAGATCATGGTAGTGGATGGACAAGCAATGTGGATTGAACTGTTCTTGATGATCTTGTGTTCTGTCAATGACCTGTTATCAAACTTTCATTATTTATTGTTACTATAGAGGAACAAAAAAATTAATTGTGCTTTATAAACATGTTCCTGCATATTATCCACATCTCCCCGCACCTCTTTGCCGCTGTGTTCCGACATAAAATTGGCAATTACACGATTATTTATGCCGCCGAGCATGTGGGGTTGAGAGGGTTCGACCCGAATTGTAATAGATTTCATGTGACAAGACAATGTGGAAACACAACTTTCAGTTGTCATGTGTCACATGGCCATTAAATTGATTTGCATCCAATTTGCATAGAAGAGGCTGTTCTCAATAAATAAGCTTGTTGGCGTTGCCGCACCCTTTGTTGTTACATTTTGAGGGAGAATTAAGTGGAGGCACGGTGGCCGACCGTCCACGCACTTCCTGCGCCACACTTTAATTCTTGTGACTTGGTGTGCGCTCAAGTGGCATTAATGGGATTTTGGGAAGCGCATTACAGATGTGATGAGCTACTTTCCCATGTTGACAGAGAGGTTGGAGGGAGATAACGTGCTGATGACAGAGTTTGTTTATTTTGTTGAGGGAGTCAAAGCTTTCCTGCAAAAAAAAAAACACAACAGCAAATTATCATGTTCCTTCCTGATAATGTCAATTGATAATCTGAACCAGTGTTACAAAGTGCTGTACAAGAAAGTCAACAAAGAACCAAACGAAGCATAACTGAATTAAGTCTGGAACAAATTAAAAAAACAAAACAAAAACATGAATCACTTAAAAGTACAAAATAGAAGATGCACAGTCAAAGTTCAAGTGTCAGTATGCAGGTTGCACCAGAGCATGTGCTGCTGCAGGTCCTCATCTCTGCCTTTATACAGATTCTCATCACACATGTCATACAATTTTCTGAATACTTTATTGGCTGCTAAAGTGTTGGTAGGTAGGTGCTGTGCGAGTGGATTAAAAAAAGAAAGCAACGATAAATCATTGAAGGAAGGAGACATGGATGGAAATAGAGTTGGAGTTGCTCTTGTTTCTACGGTAACTGTCGATGGGGAGGTACCAGGGATGAAAGTGGAGAGAAAACAAACCTCCCCGCTCCGATGGCAACAGCACAGCAATTGGTTCTCGTTTCCTGCGAGGACAGGAAGAAAAAAAAAGAAAAAAAAAGGAAAACATAACAAGGTCCCCTAGTAGCCCAGGAGACACAGTTCGATGTTGCATCAGAAAGCAAGAGGCAGGGCGAAGCGAGCGCACGCCCGCAAACATGCACACACACACAATCACATGCTCCACTTCACCCTGCAGCTTGCACCTCCCGCTCTCCCGCCAAAACATCCACAGCACGTGAAACCTGCCTAGAAACCGAGGGGGGGAACTTCCGCCTTGCTCGGATTGGCTGAGCTCCCTAGCAACCGCGTATGTCTCACCAGCCAGTCAGGCGCGTTGTGAGAAGCACACTGACCCAATGAAACAGATTATTCGGAGGCGCGAGCAGGCACAGTGACCTGGTAACAGTCAGGAGAAGAAGTCAGGGAGACGGTGGAGGAGAGAAGAGAAGCGTCCCCTGATTGGCCCGCAGATTTCCTCTCCCTCGCCATTGGCTGGATGCTCTCCTCTTTGCAGTCATTCATACATTTCTACTGCCTGCCTCAGCATTCGCTCCTCCGTTTCCTTCACCCACAGCCAGTCTGTTCAACTTCCACAGTGTCCACCCTGCCCTCAAGGAAATCCACTGCCGAAGGTCAACGCAAAGACTGAGCTGCTGAAAAGGGATTGGTTCAGACAGGCAGGATCAGAACGCGATCCTAGTAACAAGTCCACCTCATCATGTCAGCAGGATTAGAGCTTGTTATCAACAACTTGTTAAATAACTGAAGTGCTCTTCCTGTTGTTGCTGCCGCTGATGAGCTTGTTATTGTCTTGCTTGTAATGGACACGGGCCAGTGAGAGACGTAATTAGCTTTTCACTTAATAATGTAGAATTTGACAGGGCTGTTCTCCAGGCAAGTCGCAAGACACAAATTAGCAAATGGATAGTTTGTTTTGAAAAACTTCGCTTCTTAAGGCAGCCTGGACGAGGGCTGCGAAAAATCTTTTAAACATTCCAAACTGCATGTTCCAGTCGTGTGGGGAATTAATGTCAATACCCTGCAGGATCAGGAGTTCACATTGAATAGTTAATGAGAGGGGGGAGAGAACCACTCCAATAGTTCTACGGTTAGAGCATGCCATGCATACAGCCTAATTTAACGTAACTGCAGGCAAAAACTCACTCAGGCAGGAACATTATACCGCCATGATTAGTAAAAACAACATTAGCATCCAACACATAAATTACCCATCGCTCCCTAACAAACTAGTTTACTGAGGCTGGAAGATAAACTAAATCTATAATAAGGGATCTATGTATATTTTTGCCTTCAACAAATTGCTACCATTTATTTCATTTGGATTAAATAAATGGTTTGAGGCTTTTTACCGATATGAAATAAACCTTCCAGAAAGCGTGATTTTCATGCCCCCACCCCAAAAAAAAAAATTACTGCTTACATGCAATAGCAAAGTCACAATGTATGTGAAAAAAAAAAAATGGATAACTGGGAAAAGTTAAAGACGAAGGTCAGAGGTTTTAAATGTTCTTATATAGACTCCAGGTGGGTAAGCATAAAACTATCAAGTCTCAAATCAAGTCTGAGACAACATAATATAAATGCTTTGAGAACAATCTGGTGGACAAATTTAAATAAACACTCTCAATGTGTTTTACTTTCAGTCTCCAAAACTTAATTGAGACCCCGTGTACGCAACAAGGTTTCAACTAAAAATGCATTATTTTCATGTTTTTGTCTCAGAAAACATCACGCAAGGCTACAAGTTGGCACTGTTGGTTGTTTTTTTTTCTTTTTTGGAATGAAATCACACACACACGCACAAAGAGAAGAATAAACAGCCACTCTGGAGGCCGTCGGTGTTGTTGTCGAAAATTGTCAAAAGGTACCACTGTGGGAACTGTTAAGGAGCTCAAAAAGTTGTGTTTTCAGTGGCTCAGAGCAATGTTGTCGTGTAAATGGACGTACAGTTTTGCGTTTTCACTTGTAAGCATGTAAACAGGGCCTAAATTGAGTAAACTTGTAAAATAACTGTCAACACAAAACCACCGGTCACATAATAACTTCTATTGTTGGAATTAAACCCTAAAAACTTTGATTTTGTACGCATTATTTCCATGGTTTGCTATTTGAGCAGCTTCCGAACTGTTCAGATGTTACTTATATCATACTTGAATCCAGACAAAATGAATTAGTCTTAATGTTATTGTAAAACTTCAGACCAGGCTTATGCAAAAAGTGCCATAGACACTGTCCAGTTAACTTTGAAAGCAAAGAAGTAAATTAAACTCCTGCTTCAGGTGCTAAAGATCAGAATCAACCCAGACGACTTTCAAGATTTCTGGGTTTGGACTTACATTGATTTCATGTGTTTTTATCAGTGAAGTTTTTTACGGGACCGTTACTCGGACAGCTCTTCTATAGTCATGTGTGTCGGTATGTTTTTGTGAAGCATTAATTCTTGTAACATGCATATTCCATCTACCAGGCACATTATTCACTGAAATGCTATGATCAAGTGGAAGGAAGTGACATTATACTGACGAAGGAATTCCAAAATATGTGACAACTGGAAAACAAAATGGGAAACAATGGTGCCATGACCCCTCCTATCGAGCCTCTGACTTAAGGCTCCTGCAAACAGCGCAATTTTCGTCCACCTGAGAATAAAGATCGGCCCGTGGGAGAATCGTTCGTAACATCCACTCAGATTGGTCGGGCTTTGTGCACAGTTCTAGGATGGCTGAGGTTTCGGTCGTTAGCCCGCGACCACTATTGGACTGTGTCTGATATTTGGGGAGTCATACTTGCAGCTGCCATCACTTCAGCTTGAACAAACCAATAGAAATGCAGTATGACATGATGTCGTTACCCGTGCGACACTGGGATGCTCACGTAAAATGCTAGTACATACTTACACGTACTTATTTCAAGCTTTCTTTTTAAAATTTTCTTTACGAGCCACAACCACGTTCATGTTCTCCTCCTCCTTTTTTGTGGTTTTTTTTTTCCAAACACAAGAATACCACAAGGACGAGAGTACTGTCCATGTTTAGCGCCTTTCTATTTCCTGAATTGTTTGCGCACGAATATGACGTTTTATTCTTGCATAGTCACGTTGAGTCGGTGCAGATTCAGCTCGTACAGTCTGCAAAAATGAATATTTAAATTCCTCTCTTACAGTCGTGAACAGTGTGAAGGCTTTCAATCGCGCTGTATGTCGGAGTCTTAAGTGGAACTCGCCGTCTTCATTGGCTGTGATGAATGGATGTCAGACACACATATTTTGTAGTCTGAAACGGACATGAGGCCGCTCAATTAACATTCTATATCTTCTTTGGTAATTGTCTCTCGGTTGGTTGCCTGGAAACTTCACTGCTGTAACAAATCTCCAGAGCTGTGTCCTAAATCAGTCCTGTGTTGAGTAATTCATTACACCCAATAGAATGGACACTGAGTAATGAGTGATAAACTGAGATTTAGGACACTTAATAATCAGTCTTTTTTTTCCCCCCCATCATCATCAGCTGTTAAATTGTGTAACAGTCATTTTTGGCACATGAAAATTCAGTGGATTGCAGGACTGTTAGCAGAAAGCATGGAGCCATTTATTATCATTTCTCCGTATCATTAGAAACAGTGAAAAGATGATGCCCAGTACATATTTTGCACAATATTGTGAATTGTAGACACAGGTGAGAGTGAATGTGCCTTTTTATTTAATTTTTTATAGCTAAGCTTACTGAATGGGCATGAGGTCAATATCGATCTTCTCATATAAGTCTAATGAAGAACACGAATGAAAAAACAAACAAAAAGCTTCCTTATATATCGCCACAGTGAAAATAGTCTCTGACATTAAAAGGGACAAGAGGTTTTGCATCTGCTTTTTATGTTCCCTGTATGCATGCGTGCCGTTGCATATGCATTTGAGTTAGCAATATGCATGTCCTGCTGTATATGATGGAGGATGACTTTGTTCCCCAAATGAATTGCTAATAAGGAGTCCCCTGGGTTCCTGCTAGCCCGAGGAATTGTAAGAGATCACATTGCATTTAACAATCATCACAGGAGGGTTTTTCTTTGGAGAATGTTCCTTTTTGATATCTTAGATGTGACTTATTTCCATATACCTATTGTCAGAATGAATATTGGGTTGCGTAAGCTTAACAGCTACGCGGTATGTAAAATTGAGAATAAAAGCAAAAAACCCTGTATTAAAACCAAAACAGACTCAAGAAGATTCAATGTTCAAAGTTGGAACTCAAACACATTTGCAGACTTTTTCTTTTTTTTAACCAAGTCAGCATTAAACGCATGTCCTGGATTGTTAAATGTCGGCAGCGTTTCTCTCTTTGCCAAGGCCTTATTAATGTCAAAGGGGATGACTTCAAGACAAACAACCCTTAAGGGCCTTTCCAAATGGCCTGAAGCATTGATGACTCACCCAATTCAAAGTTGTGTTCCAAGGGACCGTAAATCCTTCCCTTCAACGTGAGGCGCCGTCTTTCACTCGTCTCGTTCTCTGAAGCCAATAAGCGTCATGATTTTGGATATTTTATGTTGTGCATTACGTCAGCCCCCCAAGCTATAGGGATTTACATATCCTTGGGTTTCTGCAGGGGATAAGCGCTATGCCGTGCTCATCCGTGAAATGACCTATTCAACTTTTTTTTTTTTTTTTGTTGGGCCCGTGGAAGATCGTTTCAGCTGTCTGTGTGGAGATAATTGGATACTGCCGAGCACCAAGCCATCCTTCACAGCCAGGAGGAATAATTCCAGGAAATAAAACATAAAGGTATTGTCTGTATGAAAAGAGTGTGCATTCAGCATTTTAAGCTCATCACTGTCTTCTAAACGGACTGGCGAGGAGAAAAAAAAGATGTTGGACAGGTCTGTGAAGAGGCAGCAAACTCTTTCCTCTAAGCTCTGAAACACACACGTTGAATCCACAGGCTACATTATTCTCATGCAAATAATTATTTGAGGAGGAAATGCCAAGGATGGGGTGAGAATATTCACTCATATTGAAAAAATAAATAAATAAATGTCCTGCTATTTGGCTACAAATCATCCAAAATGTTCTCATCATTTGACACACTGACTGGAACACGCTGGTATTACTGTGTGATTAAAACTTAACACCAACTCATGGAAAGAGAATTTTAAATTACCCTATGCTGGGAACTTTTGTGGCCTTAATTGCTTTCCCTTTATTTATTCAGCTTGACCTACATAGCTATATATATTTATTAAAAAAAATCGTTCCTCAACCAAATCAATTATCACATCTTAGATTAGGACGAATGAAGGAACCACAATCTTCTGGCATGATGTGGAGAAACACAGCAACCAGAATCAATGCTGCAGCTCCACTAGTCTTTGAAATCTATCACACTTGTGCAGCTTTCTGGGCAGCCCCAGCGTATCTCAGGGGGGTCAGGAGCGATGAAGGATCTCCACTGTGTGCTGCTGAAGATTGCCTGGAGGTGTGACAGCCGCCCACTGATCTACCCGCCCCTCTGAAGATCTGAGGACAGACTTTGCCCATATCGTCAGTCACAAGCACTGCTCACATTAAACAGTGGCACTTTGAGAGAGCCGCGCAGACACACAGCATGAGCCCCGATTTCCACCGGCTTCCTGAAAATAAAGAGCAGGAAAATACTTAAAGAGGAGAGGAGACAGATCGACTGTAAGCCAGTCGGTCCCAGGCATGTTGTGAATAATTTTGAAGGCTGTCTCAATTAGGCAGTCATTCTCCAGCAGCTCAGGCAGGAATCGAGTTGCAATGCAACACATTTTAACTAACACCCACCATGCTCCACAGCTCAAACGCCAAAGGCTCGTGAATGCGGTTGGTCCCGTACCCGTCTGCAGCAGAAGCTTTGCTGAAATTTGTCAGTCAGTGTTCAGAATGATCCCGTTAACACAAGAGGAATTTTATGCTTGCAAAATGGTATTTTCTGGTCAATTTAAGAGAGAAGGAGGAGGCTGCATGACTGAGCTGCAAATTAATTCTACTGTATTTTCACTGGCTCCCTTCCTCGTTTCCCAGGGGCTTTGGGTGACAGAGCCTTCCACAGATCTGTGTTTCTGCTACTCACAGCACATGGGCACCAGATGTTAGCGGCGTGTGTGTGTGTGTGCCAGGACAGTGTTTGTACCATAATACCACTTGCATCTTTTCAACAGATGTGGCTTCATTTCAGGCGGCGAGGTTGACAAACACACCTATGGTCTTTACAACCTGCCTTTGACCGGCGACACATTCATCCACTTGAAATAATGGGCTGTTCTGGATTTACAGCTTGTGTGTGGAGAGGCGAGGAATGACTGGACCGCCGTCCAAAAAAGGGTTCTGATGCAATTCCCTTACATAAGCAAGACGAGCCAAAAGAACTAAATTCTCATCAGGGGCTGGTTAGATTACAGGTCATAAATCCAGTTTCACAAAACAAGAATTCAACACACACATCATGTCTTGATAAAGTGTGTTCATAATTCATGTTATTTTTCTTAACTCATGTTTGCTATATTGTAAATTCATCTACTGTAATGCAACAAGCGAAATCAGTGGATACACTGAAAAGTTAACACTCCAATAAGTACATTTGTACAATAATTGAAGCCAAAATTGTGACGCAAAAATTGTTCTCGATGTTAACAGATTTTCATTTGCAGAAACAAATCTGTAACCTTCATATGACAAGTATTAACGAGCTGCAGATTGTTTCTAACACCCAGATTCTCACATGCACAAATACTTGAATAGTATGGCTGTGATGTGCACCAGCAGCATTTTCAAGAAGTCACGTTTTTTCCCCCGTTTCAAGAGATACATGAAAACGTTTGTGTAAACGGGGCTTGAGAATTTTCTGCAACTGTTCTCCCAACATGTCTTATTTCATTACATAACCTTTAGCTTTACTTTATGGGAGATGTCTACTGCTGTGTGTATGTTTGTAGTTGATCTCATACAGCTTCATTCAGCTGAACTTGATGAGTAACTCAAACATAAGACTGACCCATGCTGAGCTGACAGCGCAATACAACAATAATATGTGCACAATAAGACATTACGACTACTACTAACAGTAACTAAGCTCTAATCTTCAGTAAATCACATGAACTCTGCATAACTTTGGCTCTTGAATCCTTCAAAACACACTAAGTGACAGGAGGCGTGTGCTCAGCATTTATTAGAGATCTTTCATCAGCAGGGCAAACATTTCTGCTCTCTGCTCCAACATCCTTGATTCAAATAATTTCATTGGGAACAAGCTTTGCAGAAAAATAGCAAAGACAATAATTTCAAACAGAGGTAGTGGAGCCATTCCAAAACCTGTGGTGCAGGCGTCCCTCAGGACCGGAGCTGACAAACACACTCCAACAGTTTAGGAGTCACCAAAGACCCGAGAATATTTTTCCTCCAGGCAACCTGTCCAGAGCCTGTCAGGAAATTTTGCTCCAAACTACAAGCAGCAACTCTGTTGAGGGTGTGAGATTAAAAGTCAGGGGCTCACCCAAGTCATTTCTCCTCTGGGGACCCCGACTGTCTGTGGAAAAAAAAGGAAAAAAAATCACTACAATCTACCATACTCTCTAATAAAAGATCCATGTCTCAAGTGAAGCCACAACTTGTGTCTAAAGCTTTAGAATAAAATATGACAACTTAATGAGGATTTTTCAAAAGATGTGATAAATATTTAAAAGGATGTTTCCGCTGCAGCGATTTTTAATTGGGAGAGAACTCTCCTCTGCCTAATTAATAATACAATACACCAGGTAAGGCACATAACCAGCGGTAATGGCTGGAGACAATGTCTTCTGCTCAGAGCGTTTTCGAGCGGATCAAACATTCATCATCTGGAAGTGCGCGCGCTCCTCGACATGACTGTGACAGCCGTGCCTCAAGACGAGGAGTTCACAGAGGCTGTGCCTGCTTGAGGAGGAAGGAGCAGACTCTGGCACAGTGGGTACGAGCTGCAGCGAGCTGGTCCTTACATAGCCAGCAGTCACAGTCAGTCTCCTCATCTTCCCCCAGTCAGTCGCCGTCCCGGGGGAAGCAGGAATTGACGTGCCGTTAAAGAGGCTTTGAAGAGAGGCAACTGTCAGCATGATTGCCTCTGCTTTTTTAGCGGCGCAGGAAAGGAAATACAGATCTGGGTGCAATGAGGACGCGGTGGAAAGCTCTGGAAATACATGTCACTGTGTCTTATCAGCGGAGCTGTCTCTGCGAAAACTGTTTTGGATGGAATGTGGACAATAGATGCACTTGTTCTTGTGCCTAATAAACAGCATCCCTCGCTAGATAAATGAGAATACATTAAAATAATAATCCAAAATGTCTCCATCACACAATACTGCTTGTCCGTGACCTTTGTGACAACACAGTGACCCACTTGTCCTATAATGCACACAAACCGCAGCAGAAACCAGCACAACAAAACCCCATAATGATCTCATGCGATAAAATGACTCGGCGAAGGAGATGACCTAATTTCCAATGCGGTGGCCATAAAGAAGAGTTTTCAGGACTTTCATCATTGGTCACACATATCCGTTGTTTTAAAGTGAAATGACTAGAAAAAAAACACCCACATCAACATTTCCAGTTTGACAGCTTCAGTGAGCCCACAAAGTCCGATGCTGCTAAACATGTCTGTGTGTTTGTTTCAGGCAACTAGGCATCGTGCCAGGTCATGAACAGTTTGCTAAATGGAACGTTTACATGCGTCAAAGCTGTACCATCACAGATCACACTCATTACTTTATATGCATGTCATAAAATTCTTTTTTTTTAAAAACACGCGTACCAGAGCCGCCCTGTTTCATATGCAACATTTTTCGAGGTCGTAACACATCGGGAGAGTTCATGTCGCGGTAATCACCGAGATAAATGGCGTTGGGCTTGATTTCAGCGGAAGCTTTACGCTTGATTCTGTTTCCCTCCTCATTGTTTGTCTGCTGAATCTTTCTGAATAAGCAGGCGCCCCACCCCTCTCTGCAAACACCACCACCAACCACGCCTGCTCGCACAACTGGCGTGGATCAAAAGAGTCATGTAAACAACATGTGAAACGGCTGATGCTACGGATGGCACAACCACTTAATTATAGCGTCGTCTTACAAAAAGCCACAGTCAGGCTCAATGGGGTGATATACGGCCTTGGATCCAGACGATTCCCTCTGATATTGAGACGCAATTTATTTCCCAACAATGATGTGTATTATGGAAGTGAATAAGTGTGTTTACCCTTGTTATTTGTTGTCCTGAATCTTTTTACCTGCAGTCTATTAAATCTTGTTTAATGCCCTTAAGTCTATAGCTTAAGTCACAAGTGTGGTTTAAAGGCTAAAGAAGGATTGGAAACCCAGCGGTACATTGTTTTAAATCACCTCTGACCTCCTTTGTGTATTTCTTGTTGTCTCAGGATGAAATCGCAAACTATTAAATCGATCCAAGGAACAGGTAAACGACTGAATATCTGCTCTCTGAACAGTTTTCTGTTTCTGATGATATTAAGATATCGATTAAATGGAAAAGATTATTCACATTATTGTTTGAGAAATATAAACACATGTAAGTTTACTACTATTTATTGTATGAGATATTGTTAACTTTAATGAATATAATGTTTTAAGCTGTAGATATTCATATTATTGTCATGATTGTTACTATTAAAAGTTTACAAACTCCTAAAACATTAAAGTTTACATGTTATATAGTGTATGAATAACTGACAATGTATAGTGTTTCATAAATAGATTTTTTATTTTTTTTTAGATGCTCGATCTATAGTTTGTCACAATTGTTCTTACAAGATATTATTGTATTTTTACATTTTCATTTTAATTTGTGGAAATCAGTACATACTCTTGTATTTTCAGATATATATGACAGATCCACATTCCAAACAACTTTTTAAATAATAAATGAGCTGTTCTCGTGTTGTACAAGCCTGTTCCGTTTCTATCTGGTTGCAGGTAGATTTATTCCAAGCATTTCCGCTGTTAAATATGTGTAGAGTGCCGAGGTATTTTTAGAAGTGGTTTAATATTTTCAGCCCTCGAGTTCTGACAGGACTTCATTACCAGAAGTGACCTTCATCCACCCTGACTTAAATACTGCCTCAGCATTCACAGGCTGACTTCATTTTCCTGAAAATCCCCACAGGTCGTCAGACAGGAAATATTTTAAAGCCGTGACTTTCAAGTCCTCACCTTAATTTAGTCCAGGGAGTGAATGTTTTTTCAGTGAGAAGTCACGAGAGAGGCATGTGGGGTGGACAGAAATAGCTGCAAAAACTTTCCCCCCTCTTTCAGGTGGGCGGCCGGAGTTTAGGGGGTGGCGGAGGAGGCAAACAATGACATCAGGATCGCCTCCCACGCTCAGGCTTCCGTGGTGACCCAGGCATAGACGTGCGGGGATTAAGTGATGTCACTCCCTAAGCAGCTCTTTTGTGGTCTCCCTCCGGGACCCCGGTGACCCCTCTGAAGCCACCTGCAATTCATAAACATCACCCCTGTGCACCCGTGGAGGCGGTGGGGGTGGTGGGGGCTCACAGGAAAGGCTCCAGCCCAGATGGCCAACAGCCAGCGTCAGATGTGCAAAGGATGCAAACAAGGGGATAAGAGCATTCCTCCTGCATGAAGTCAGCATTACGGGGGGAAATCCACGCCAGGAATCACCGGTACTTGGTCGGCTGACACAAGTCGGACAAAGGACCTGAGACCTTTCGATATGACGGCAACTTTGTGGTATCATGGCACCTGTCAAACTGGTTTATTACACACGTGATTAGACACATATTGACTTAATATGGTCAGAAGAACCTGATTTGGCCTGTGATCAGTGTGACACATCATCTTTCCCCTCTTATTTCTTGTTTCTGTCACAAATGGATGGAGAAACGGATTCTAGCAGAAGTTACTAACTGAAGATTGGTTGTAGTCAGTTGAAATATACTGGATTTACCTTACAGATAATACATAGATAATTACTGGTGAAGTTCTTTTATGGTGTATTGATAAATAACTGGATACTGGACTCATGTGTTTAAAGAACGATTTGAATGTTGATTTGCAGATTTGACCTGATTAAACATGACAGCATTTGTGTATTTTTAAGAAATATGTGTATCTTTCTGATCCCTATAGTGAGTTAAGATGAAAATGTTGATATCCAGTCGACATGTAAACCTATAATAGGCATTCCTCCAAAAATCTAGGGGTGCTTTTTGACACTGTTTTTGAATTTGACAAACAAATCAGTTCAGTAGAGCTCCATCCCTCCCATATTAACTCTGAGAGTCATTCATGCCTTTATCATATCGAGGCTGAACGACTGTGACTCCCTGTTTATCTTGATCAGATGTCTCTTCGTCGGCTCCAGCCGGAACAAAATGCTGCATGGGGAACATTTCACTCCGGTTTTAGTCCGTCTTCTCTGGATTCCTTCAGAATTGTTTTTAAGATTGTATTGCTTGTTTTTAAAGTGTGAATGTTTGGCACCTTCTTATTTATCTGAGCTTTCACACGTCCAAAGTCCAGTTTTATGGCTGAGGTCGGCTAATCAGATGTTCCATTAAGGTCCGAGATCCAGATTCACAAATAGGGGTGACACATTGATAAATGTGTTGTAATGCACTTTGGTCAACCAAAGTTGACTTGACATAAGCCACCTATTTGAAACTGTTCATAGGTCCATTAAAGATACTGAAATTTGAAGCTTAATTTCATCCATGTGTTGCTGATTATTGCTTGCTAATTCTCAGTTATCTAAAGTATTTTTTTCTGGTAGAAGTTTCTCTTTAAAATTTCATTGCTTTCAACTCAAGGGTGCAAATTCAATGTTAGCATTCATGGAGCCTGAATTTACAACAAAATACCGTGGCATTTTTGAGGAGGGGTCCATCAGTGACTAAATGGGGGGATATAATCTGTTTATCCCAAACAAGCTGGGGGTCCAGACACCCCCTGCGATTGGTGATTTAAGGCTATGACTCAACTCAATGACGGGACTTTCACAGATGAGAACTTCATGAACTCCCTGCTCAATAAACATGCCATTATTTCATTGCTGTTGTGACATATTAACCTTCTAATGACTGAGTCACTCAATAAGCTTAAATGTTACAAGTTGATGATGCAACACTGTGCACAAGCTGCCTTCATGCTACTTATAGATATTTTTTCATGGTGCTGTCATTAAGACCGAGTAAATTCACGGTTTAATCCCAGATAAACGCTTCCTAGATAGACGCTATATAGATGTGTGTGTGTGTATATATATATAAAGCTATTAAAGTTATTATTAGCTATTTCTCATTCTATTTCTCATCATATGTAATAGACGTTTCCCATATGTATATATATATGTACGTTTTTAGTCTTTTCTGGATGGAGCGCTCAGCTTCACGGCAAACGGGAGGATGCACCGTGCAACTTTCCAGCTTAGTTGTGTACTTAGTTATGTAGTTTGGTGCTTAGTTATGTACCGGGTGTATTCAACCTTGTTGTTCCACACCTGATTAACGATGCAGGACACCCATTCAACCTTGGTGTGCTATTGTGTCGCTTGATTAACCGATTGAATTATGAATTACATTTCCAAATAAAAGCGACATAGTTCAGAACGGCTTATGTGTTTTTTTCATCTTCATGACGCATTTTTGACCAATGGCGATATATATGCACCAGACATCAGGGCCGGCTTTATTTTTTTTTCCCCGGCTGTGATTTTAAACTAATGTTGAGCTACTTTTTCAAAGAAACTATGTGTCTTTATGTTTTTAAAAAAAACAACAAATTACGATTCATCCTAGGCCATTGAAATGTTACAAATAATTAACTTATTATAATAAGGCGTCTAAATGGGAAGCGTCTAAATAGGAAGCGTCTATCTGGGAAGCGTCTATCTGGGGGAAAAACACTAGCGTCTAACTGGGAAACGTCCACAATTTGGAAGGCAATCTTTTACCCTTGAAAAGTAGTAAAGTGAAATCACCTTGAGGCCACACTTACATGGCAACGTTTTCAAATGAAGATGCAAAACTTTTGCTGCGTTTTGGGTGTTTGTTCACACGACAACGGTGCTCGGAGTCACTGAAAACGCAACTTTTTGAAAACAGTTCCCAAGGTGGAACTTTTGACAACACTCCAACGCCATCGTTGTCTGAACACACAACATTTCCATCTCCATGTAAATGGAGGAAACGCTGCTACTGCGCACCGCAGCCGTATTAAGTATTTCCTCTACACATGTGGTAGTAGACGGACAATAACAACGATGGCGGCCTCCAGAGTCATGACTCCCAGTCCATATATTCCAGGGAGTTGGTAGTTTTATAGTTGAGTCACTCGGAATAGCAATCCAACTTTGTCGTCAGTCAATATGAATGTCCGTGTACTCTCATTGTTACTGTTTATAGCATTCAATACAAAAACAAACAACAGCACCCACTAATGGCCCGAAAGGCAAACTACATAATATATAATGTTTCTACTGTTGCCATGTAAATGCGAAATGTTTCTGAAACAAAAATGCAAAGACGATGCATTTTCAATTGAAACGTCGTGTAAATGAGGCCTTGAAACAACAACTTTGGCTATTTTTGATTAAATTTACTTAAATCT
Source organism: Lipophrys pholis (assembly GCF_963383615.2). Lineage (NCBI taxonomy): Eukaryota > Metazoa > Chordata > Actinopteri > Blenniiformes > Blenniidae > Lipophrys > Lipophrys pholis. The sequence continues at coordinate 6,895,966 of NC_137649.1, forward strand.
CAGAGGTTGTTGGAGTAATCCTTTTTTTTTTCCAAAAGCGCAAAGGAGCTTTACAGTACCCCTTCACTGTATGTTATTATCATCATCATTATTATTATTATCAAAAAGTGTGATCTCAGGAGAAACTGTGCTTTAACTCGGACTCTACTAAAAGTAACAGTGGGCTGCTACCTCTTTGAACGACAACTTCAAACATTTCTCTTGAATAGGATCATGGAGGACAGTGTCTAGTTGCTTTGAATCTGTTCCATCTTCTGTCATTTCCGATTCACTTTCATCCGTGTCGCTACTGGTTCTCCCTGTCACAAGCATCAGATTCAATAGGCGCCTTTTTCTCCGTGGTCAAGTCTCCCATCTCTTGTCTGTTCTGTCTGAGTCGGTCTTCATCATCTTTTCTGTGTGTTATTGTCCCATTCACTTAGGTTGAATTCAGGCTTGACATAGAGAAAGCACACAATGGCACAGGGGATTGATATTTTCTCTTGAATGCAACAGGAAGCGGCAAAAAGTATAATTATTCCTTTTTTTCAAATGTTAGAAGGGCAATAAAAAGTATTCACCGCTTAAATCACAAATTGATTTTGCTGATTATTTCTTTTCTATACCATTATTAGGTTTATCTTTATATTCAATCATTCATCCTCTTGCAGACCTGCAAAAATGTTTAGTTTTTGTTTTGTCAAAACTATAAATATCCATATCCTAAGGTCTTATGTCTCAATATTTAGCGAGAATTTCTTGACCCTTTGTGGAAGAATTGAGTCTGCTCTCAATAGTGTTAGAAACTAATTAAACAAAGACCTTGGTTTTCTCACTTTTAATAAGAGATCAACATGGATTAACAAGGAGAAGGAGTATGGCGGAGGAGGAGCAGGAAAAACACCACCTAAATTGATTCTCCCACAACCTAAATCAGTAATGCAAGTCATACTACAGCTCTATAAACAACAAAAACCCCATTTAATTCTCTATAAACAAAGCTAGCAGCCTTATTAGAGAGTAATACAGGTTCTTGTCCCCTCTGCTCAGTGACTTGAACTGATCACCTTGAAATTCCTCCCAGCCCTTCTGAATCAATGCCACAGCATGTTAATGTGAAACTAAGTGCAGATCATTTAATATTAGTTATGTCAGTGACACATCAGGTGCTTGAAAATATCTCCACATCTTAATTTGCGCTCATAGCATACATTCTGAACAGGAAAACTGTGTCGCAAACAGCCCAGGGGTGATAGAAACCGGCCCGCTCCTGTACAGACATTGATGCGTGTCTAATGAGTCCATCAGTCTGACAGCGGAGCGTCCTGAGGGGCTTCACCGTTCGTGATTGCCACTGTATCTCATACCAATGTTCCTGGATTGCTAACGCCATCTGTCATTACATCTGACTGTGTGTTTACCAAACAGCAGTTCAAGGTAATTCATGTGTGAGTGCACCTGCTTGTTGTTTTGGCATAAAGAAACAGCCTCCGATGACATGGCACGCCACTCTGATTTTTCCTCAAAATCCTAACAGGTCAAATGTATGCCACCGATCCATAGGATGAGTCAATAAATGTCAACGGCCCAAAGACTGTAAATGATTTACAGTCATACTGCGAAAGCACATGCTGCATATTGAGGCTTCAATAATTGATCTGCACGCTGTTGGTGACCGATACAATTTTCACACATCAAGGAATCAAACTGAACACGATGCACACTGTGGTTCTCTGGAGAGACTCTGTGAGGTGGAAGTACTCCCATACCATAAAAGACTGTTGCACGCTACCCATCAGCAGCCTCTTCATTGCACTTCATGCTCAATGGTTTTAACTCAGACTCTGCCAACATTTTAGAAAAGCAATTTCCTCTCGCTGTAAGTGCAGTAAATATTTTTACTTCGCTGTGAATCCTCAGCCCGGAGATAGAAAGCTTTTCATCAGCTGGCACAACAGCAAGCGTGTAAAGATCACATCACATGTCGTCATCCGGCAATTTCCTTTTATCTGGTGCTACGTACAGGTGCACTTCTCCCCGTGGCGGTGAAAAATCTTAAAATCGGGTCAGATGAGATGGAAAAAAATCCAAACAAAAAAGGAGTAGGTGCGTGAGTGGGTGGGTTTGATTTGCCAAATATGATTTAATCAAGCTCACTGAAGCTCTTTAAAAGCTCAGCACTGCGAGTCCATCAAAAAAATAAAATAAAATAAAAAATGGCCTGAAAATAACATTTTGTTGCAGAAGAAGCTGCAATATTGATGGTGAAGAGAAATTCTAATACCAGTTGAAATTTTCCAGAGTTGCTTAACTGCATGTTACTGCACCAGTAAGTAATTACTATTATTATTAGACATTACCACTTTATGTGTTCATGTAAAAGTTGTTACTGTTTGTCGTAAATCGGATGTGTCAAGCATCGAGTCAACAAGTGGTCAAGCTTGAGCAGAATCAGTCATCAGAAGGACCTAAAGATTATTAAGACATCCCAAATGAGAAAGAAACTTAAGTAAAGCTCGAGTTACTTTTTAAAATCAGTAGTTTTGTTTTTTTAAGGAAATATTTCTCAAAGAAATAACCAATAACCATTTTAAAAAATGTATTTAAACGATTATAACTTTTTCATTTTGATTTCAAAAAAATAATTTTCAAGGCATGCATGCTATTTCTTTGGTGCACATTCAGTCGCAAAATGTTGAGGAATCTGTTTTGGGTGCCGCTTTGAATTAGAACACTGAAAAGGGAATAATGCAGGAATAAGGACTTGAGCGTTGGAAAGAGGAAAAACAACACCATGGGCTTTCACAGTTAACATCGAGCATGCAATAGAGAGAAAAAAAAAAAAAATGCGCCATGTGCTCAAAATGAGCAGTCCTTGTTTGCCCTGCTGTTACGTTACAGCTCATATTTCACACACACATTTGTGGACAGTTGTTTATTCTGCAGCTGTAACATGTTCCTGGTCGACTTCCTCTAGGAAGTCTTGTGTGCCCCGTGATTCAAGTGTGTCACATACAAAAAGCAATCATATGATAACACGGACACTTACGGTTTCAGAAAGCTCTTTTTGCCCAGATACAGCTTGTGTGTGTGTGTGTGTGTGTGTCTGTAGCGGTGTGGGTGGGGGGTGGGAACTTGTTTACAGCTCACACATGCTGCTTTGAGTCCTCTCGACAGGGGAAGAAAGACAGCGTAGCAGAACTTGGCAGAGTGAAAGAGCAGTGCACTAGCGGTGAGTTTTCAGGGATAAAAATACTGCCGGTGAGCCGCCTGGAGCTCGACGGTGATACTGGAGGTACAGCAGCCTTTGGGCTTTGAAGCATCACTTATCTGTGGCAATCAGCCCAGTGTGCTCAAGTAGGTTAACCAAATCTCCATAAAATGCAAATGCCCTGTACGTATTTGGATTAAACTTTGTCGGGAGTAAAGTTGACGTTTTATATAATGCAACAGAGCAAAGAACACAAGAGTCATGTGTTTTTCCTTCTTGCATGGAAAGCGCTTTTGGGCAACTCATGGTTCCTTTATTTGCGCAAAGAACCGTTGATTGCGCCGCTTAACCCTTACCCTGACGTAACCCTAACCCTTACCGCTGCGCGATCCACCAATGCTTGCGCGATCAGTCAATATGTGCACCAATTAAGGATCCATTATTTCTCGCCTATCACACAAAAGGGCCAGACAGAGAGATTTTATTCTTCTTTTTTTTCCGTCGATCTCCCAAAAAAATAAATCTTTCTTAGAGTTCCTATAAAGCAGGCGCAGCGCCATGGAGCGGATAAAACCGCTTAAGCTTTCACCACCGACAATAATACACAGCATAATACATTTCTGGAGAGAAATAAGGGCTGTGTGAAGCCAAGGAAACCTTAAATGAGCAGATCCTGAGGGTGAGGAACTCAGCGAGGGACTCAGCGCCAAGCAGCCCTGCAGCCTGGCAGCTCTCTGCTTGATTGGTCTCAGTGGGAAGCTGGGATGGAGGGCTGAATCCCATCTACATACACATGCATGCGCACCGCCAGCATAGACATGCAGGCTGTGCACATGCTGGCTTGGTCACACATTTTAAAGGGATGTGCACAAATGCTTTAATAACATAAACCACGACTCGTGTACAAGCTGACATGGTAGAAAATACCAATTATACAGCAAAAACAAAAAACAAAAACAAAAGACACAGCCATGTTTGAACGCCTCCACCACACACACACACACACACACACACACACACACACACACACACACACACACACACACACACACACACACACACACACACACACACCCAGCAAAACGCCCACATTCAAGCACATGACACCCACACACATTAGGAGTCTTACACACCACCGCCATGAACCCGCAGCACGGAGGGCTGTGTTCACATTGCCATTATTCAAAAGGTAATTCTCCTGCTGCAGGACTCAAAAGAGAGGAGCCGGCCACCTGCACCGAGGATAAAGAGGAGGAGGAGAGAGGGACGGAGTGAGGGGGGGGCAGTAGAGAGAAAAAGAGGGAGGAGGAGGTAGCAGTGGAAGAATGACATCACCTTCCCTGAAATGTCACCATTATCTCAAGCCTCGGCTTAGCCGTCCACAAGGGTGACATCATCCTTTCTCTGCGCCTCCCCCCTCTGTTTCCCACCTCCCCCCTCCCTTTCTCTTCAAGGCTGTGTGTGTGTGTGTGAGTGTGTGTGTGGGTGTGTGTGTGTGTGTGGTGAGGAAGTGCATTTGTTTGTGTGCATGTGTGCGAAGGCGTGTGTGCAGGAAAGCAGTTTCAGGAGAGATACAAGCGTGAGTGGATGTTTGTCTGCGGTCTTTCTTTCATGCCTTCATCCTGACAAAAAGTGAAGGCTGCTCGTTTTGGACTCGTTTATCACAGTTGAATGTTATTTGAGCTTGTAAAAGTGTGGATGGCTCTTTTACTAACCTGTACATCCCATGTAAAATTATGTAATATATATATATATCTCTATATATATATAGATATAGATATATATATATATATATATATTATGGACTTGTCACTGCGCCATTCACAAGGTGTAGTAGGACAGTTCTGTATTGACTAGACGCACCTGCCCACACTGTAACACCTCCACCACCAAAGACTCGACTGGCTGATGTGTAACTTTTACCATTCCACTGTTCACAGTGAAGCAGCCATTAGTGTGGGATGTGGCTGAAGGACGTACACTTCTATGTCTTTCTGTGACTCTTCCAGTCTCTCTCTTCAGCATGCTGATGACACTCGAAGCTCAACGGCGAGGTCCTGTTGATCTGTTGTGGTCTTGGTCTCACGATGTCAACGGCACGAAGAGAACTGTTTTAAATCCTAATTCTAATCAAACCAGGACATTTATGCATGGATCAAACGCCTGTTGTGATGTTTGATATTTGTTAGAGAACAGCAGGTTGTGCTCAAAGTACTGAAACAGTTGGACATGTGCATTAAAAAGTTTAGAGAATGTCTCACACACGCACACACACACGCACACACACACACACACACACACACACACACACACACACACACACACACACACACACACACACACACACACACACACACACACACACACACACACACACACCCACTGTGGGCATGTACCCATATTTAATAACAGATGTATCATATGTATCGTGCTTTATTCTGAACTAAATATGTAAAATATTACAAAAATATTGGTAGTAATACGTTTCTTTTTTTGTAGTATTTATCATAATAGCATTAAAAATAACTTTGTCTTCTTCGGACTTCGGATTATTTGTATAATTGAACTGGAATATATCTTTAATGTCTTGAGGAATATCTTTTTAAAAGTTTTAACCAGTGCAATAGAGGATTAACTCATCAGTTTATCTGTGCTGCATGAGTTAATCCAGGTGTTTGTTCCAGCGATTTGTCCTATGTGGCCATGCAATAACTCATAAACACCATTCCAGGTATATATTTTCATCCTGGGGCATTCCTGACATTCACAGAGGCATCGGTCAAGATTACTTTTTATATCTGACTAGGTTTCGAGGCTTCATTCTCAGAAATGTCTGCCCCATGCCCTCAAACTGGACGTGAATTACATTAGCAGTGCCCCGAGTATAAGAGAGCTGTGTGTGCAGCAGTGCAGCTTTGCTGTCACAGATACTGGATAATCCACAGACCTCACCATAAAAAAAGATTTCAGGCTTGATCCTCCAGGTGGAAAGTTTTTTCCCGCCAGGTTGTAGAGTTATTTCTCCATTTGGCATTAGGAGCTTAGCTTTGCTTGTGCCTGCTGGCACTTTGTAACAGAGTCAACATGTGACAGTGTGACTTGGTCACACTGCATTAAGTATACAGGGAGAGTGCATGAATTTGATTCTGTTTCCCGAGCTCCGCTCTGAAAAGAAGCAGCCAGGCTTTGGGAGTAGGAGAGACACACAGCGAGTCCACATGGCGGATATTGTCTTGTTGTTATTGCTGCGAGGCTGCAGGACGGGAGCCATTTAACACCCTCTGTTGTGCATTATGAGGCCCTAATTATATAGTAAGTGTTTTATAATAGAGAGTTAGAAACCCTAGTTTGGATTTATGGTGGTGCACAGATGCACATGAACCTCTTAACCTCCCCACCCATTAGGCCACGGCTCCTGTCTTCATCACGCGTCTCAGTAGACCACTGCAAAGACCGACCTCTGTCATGTTATTACACCATCCGATGCTCCAGACAGCTGACGCTCGTAAAGCCCACCGAAGCATGCCGGCCATGCCATCACTGCCCCTTGTGCGTGTCCCAACACTCCCTGAATGTTCTCTCACTATGCCACAAATGCCTTTTAGGTTGCGGAGAGGTGACAGGTAAATGTGTCATCGCATCAGAACTGATGTCCGTACTAATCTCAAATAAATCGGCTCACAGGAGCTTTGTTGCTTTGTTTACCACATACAGTCCTGTATTTATTAATTACATGGGAATCGCTTTTTAGAGAACCTGATGACCCCTCGGTGTCGCTGGGAAGTAAACTACAGACCTGAACAGGGTGGTTTCTTTTTTCCACCCCAAAAATAACTTCTTATTAAAGTATTTTTGAAGTAATGTTTGACATGGAATTTAAAACGCATTTCAGTACCAATTAACTCACATGAAAAAACATATGGGGCAACAAAATCAGAGCATCACTCATGTCTGTCTGGAATGATGCTTTACTTTCTATTTCAGGGAAAATTGTTTATTGATTCAAGTTACCCTCGCCTTCTTCTGTTAGCAAACACTCAAATGTCAATGCAAAAAGTAGTTTTTGTTAAGAATGTTGATCCAACCATGTAATATCGAAGGCATCGTGACCTTTGTGGAGTTTTTCAAGGATCTCTTGCTGTTTTCTCTGATTATCTGGTGAACATTGTGGTAAATTGTATTGGCCTGAGAGACTTCCCACATGAGTTACTCCACGTCTGCAGAATGTTTTACCCAGAAACTGTTGGCACATTGTATTTAGGATCACTATAATTATGTCTTTTTCAAGCTGTTGCATTTCTGAAAACCGTATTTCTGAAGATGGTGTCTGAGCCGGTGAGCCCCGCTTGAGTTTGAGGTCGCTGCCCACTTCGCCCACAGCAGAATGAGCCACTGCTTATGTTATTGTGTCAAATATACTTAATATCTTATGATTTTTGTCAAATATACTTAATGCTGAAAATAAAATAGTCGGATGAGTTGTCCGGAATCATGTGGACAGTTTGTCCGGGGTTGCAGTTTTGTGGACGAGTTGTCTGTTCACCAGCTTTGTTACCTTTAGCATTAACTGAAGTTTTTTTCTTCAGCCCCTAAATGAAAATTAGTTTACCGATCTCATACATCCATGTTTTGCTCACAGCTACATGAGTGGCAAAAGTGTGCTTCAGCCAGAAAACACTGGACTTTATTGACTGATTGACTCAAATAGACCAATATAACATGTTTGCGTCGCCATGAATGGCTGAATGTCATGAACGATTGGGTCGTTAGACTGACAATCCCCACAGAGCGCCGACAGCTCAGCTAAGGGGACAATAATACAGCTATGTGCTCATCATCCTGCATCCGAACTCAGAGCAACAATTATCCACTTTAAGTAATTTTTATTCCCAGCGAATTAAGAAAAAAACTGCTGACTGTATTCAAACTATGATTGACTCAACTGGTCCAACTTCTCTTTTATTGTGGAACTATTTTCTATTTTTGACAGTCACATACTTCTTGGTTACCAGAAACAAGTTGAACCTGTTTGTTGAGTTTCTCTGCACGATAAGATAAAACCAGATCTAACCAAGAACTAAGATCATTATCAGTTCATCTCCTGAGCATTTGAGTCTTTTGTGACGTTATCAGTCCTGTGAAACCCGTCTTTAATCACATGCTGCTTTTACTATGAGGTGAACTTTGCTCTCGTCTCCTGGGTGCTTAATTATATATCATTATATACAACAGGCCTCTATTCAACACTTCTTTAAGGATTCGCATGGAATCCTCCTGTGCATTTTAAGTTGTTTGCTAAAACTGTCCTGCAGGGCCCCTGCTGCTTCTCACCTTCATTGTAATGCAGGCCAGGTTTCTGATCTGATCCCGGCCCCGGCCACTTCACACCTCAGTGAAAACTGTGGCCTCCCGCTGAGTCCGAATGCAATTCAATGGCCACTTTTTACAGGACACGCATACTCTCGGACACATAAACACCGGAGACCTCCACACCTGCTACCCAAACCAAATAACCCCCCCCCCCCAGCTCTGCCCCTCTGCTGTTCGAGCTCTTTGTCTTGCCTGTTTCACAAGTCGAAAGGTGAACAAATAGAGAAACTGGGAGAAGTCATAGCAAACAATTACTCAGAGAAGTGATGTCAACAATGCCGTGACCTCAGAGGTCACAGGTGCTAGAATATGGCGCTCGATGGCCATCAAGGGGAAGATAAATACTAAAGACGTTATTAAAGAGACGGCGGGCGGGTCCAGGGTTTCTAGAACTGGTCAGGAGGTGGGGGAGCGGACACGTGAGATGAAAGCATTCCTCGTGGACCATTTGCACAGCCAGAGCTGAGGGTGGGGACTCTGGTCATTAGAGCGGGCTGCTCGGACAGGAGGAGTCATTACTGCATTTATAACAGTTCATCCCTCATAAAAGAGCTGCCACTAAAAATAGAGACATGTCCACCAAAAGAGAAATATTTGCTCTTTGGGGTGTCGGCACCATCAGAGGTTTTCTCTTTTTTTGGGGGGGAGGAGGAGAGTGGGAAACTGGTGTAAAAAACATTCATTAAAGCTGTTACACATAACAAACCATGTTTCATGCATCATCAGTGAATTTGTGTTATGAATCCCCTTGTGGGCAGAATCTGAAAGGTTGTTTCTAAACCCCGACCAGGCTGCTGGATGACAATGAAAAGTCTCAAAACACACGGCATAACGAAACTGTTTGTCAGTTTTAATAAAGTCACACATATCCACTTTATACTTCTTCACACCTCTTTGTCACTGTTGAAAAAAAATAGATTTTTGTTTTAATCACAAAAGATTAATTAGCACCTTAAAACTTGTAACTTCCTGTAAATTAATTTTAACATTAATGAGTTTGTTAAAACTTTATCAGTTTATAATCGAAAATCCACTCTCAATAACACAGGGGTATCAAACAAACAGCTCCAAACACATTTTGATTTTTTTAAACAAATTTCTTAAGAGTAGCAAACGCAACACAACAGTGAGTCCTGAGCAGAGACATCAGTGATGCTGCCATGAAACATAGCTACCTCGACTTTCTAAAAACAAACTTAATGCAAGAGCTGAATACGTTTTTTGAGGGTAAATTTCACAGTATTTTGCAGCAAAAGATTTCATCAAAATTGGCTTTATGTTGAGATTGTGGGCATTTTTGGTTATGTGAAAATTTTTTTACATTTTCACAACCTTTGCTCTGCGCCACAACAAATAACAACTTTAAAGTTGAAATTTACAGGTTATTATGTCACTATTTTGTGGAGGGGCTGAGTCGTAAGTTTGTCAGAAAATGATGATATGAATTTGAAAGATTGAAATGTTTCTACAAAGAGAAGAGGGTGTAAATTTTTTTGGGACTATTTGCATTTTTCATTTGATTGCCGTACAATTTAGTTTTTCAACCACACGGTACAGGCTGATGAGAAGTTAACCATAAGTCAAAAAAAAGACATTTACATTTTCAGGATTATTAATAATACAAATGTTTATGAAGCTACAGTCCAATTAGGTTGTTTCTTTTGTGCTACAGGCCTGTATTATTGTTAATATCTTTTTAAAGTCATATTTATTAATGCATATTTCAAACAAACACACACAAATCCAGCATTATGGATATAATATTAGGAGGCATCTATTAGGAGGCACAAGTATTCTGTACTCAGTCACTGTACTGGTGAAATGTTTTGTTTCTTGTTTACTGAAACACAATTACCAGCTGTGAAAGTGCAAAACTGTCTCAAAAACTCTTTCCCTCCCTGAAGACACCCACCAACAAGCAGCGAGGCACTTCGGGATCCACGATATCTAAAATAATGATGTTATTCCATGATTATTGTGGACTTGTCAGTGGCATCTCTTTCCTCGCGTCTCCCCTCACTTGTAGCAGCCAGTGCTGCTTGTGTGTGCCAGGAGGCTTCTGGAATAGCTGAGTGGAGCAGTGACAGCTGTAAAAAGGGGTTCAAGTCTGGGGCAGAACAACACCAAACCACACCCACCATCCAGCAGACTGGAGCAGTGTCAAGGGCAAGAATCTACAACAGCTGCCCATCAAATCGGGATTTGGACACGTTGAGCCAGTAGCAGGCACGGGCGCTGCACTGCTCAGCTTTAGCGAGTTACAATGGTTTCACTGTTGTTTGGGGCCCTCTGCCATCATTAACACGGACTTTTTAAGACCCCCCCTGCTCTGAAATTCCCTAATGTCACCATCACACCCCACTATACCTCCTCACATTTGCGTTTCACTGCGTCCCACCTCCCTGCGTGGAGCTGAGCAAGTATTTGGAAACTTTAAACTCGGGGTGACTTTCTGACATGCTCATGCAGAATGTGATGCGCACCACCCCCACAGGGAATGAAGGTGTGTATGAGGAAAGTATCATGTATATTACAGGAGTGTGCAGCAACAGATCCGTTAATAATTCACTGTTATTTCAGTCCCCCTGTCATTGCAGGTCAAGAATGTGATGATTGAATGAAAAGCATTTAAGCAATGCTGAGCTGCATAGTCATTTTTGGCCTGGACTGACATTCAATTATAGTTATGTACAGGTTAAGAAGTGTTATATATTTTTATTATTATTATTATTATTATTATTATTATTATTATTATTATTATTATTATTATTATTATTATTATTATTATTATTATTATTATTATAGGTGTAAGTTTCATGAAGTAGCGTAGAAAGTGCAGATTGGACAACATGAAGTTTCTTCAAAAACAACACAATGTTTATTATAAAATGTCAAAGTGGACTTAATATTAATGTTAATTTTGCACTGCATGAACGCATAATGTTTTGGAATGTTATTATGCATTACATATGCTATACTGCTGATGTTCAGCTTTCATGTTTGAAACCATAATAAACTGTTGTTTTTTTTAAATAACTTTGACGAAATATCTGGACCATAAAAATTGCAATCACACAACCCTTCTTCCTTATTGAGTTATGCTCATTATTTATTTTTTTCAGATGTCTTTTATATCTTCTAATTACTATTTATACATCCACTAATCTCTCTTATGTTTACCAGTCAGAAAAGGTTGCGGCCAGAAAGTGTTTTTCCTAAGCATGCAGCGCCCTCTGCAGCTCAATCAGCGCAATTACAACACAGTGAATAACAGTATTCGACAAAGGTCACAAAAAACAACTGAACAATACATTTTGATAAAAGTTTGACTTTAAACTTTCATGCAATTTATGGTCGTGTAAAGTCATTGTATATTTTCTAATAACGTTTTGTAAAGTTATGTGTGTTTTATAAAAAAAAAATTTTTTAAAAAGTGTTATGATGTGTTGAAATGTACAAATAGGTAAAAAAAAAAAAAAAAAAAAGCAGTTCCAGAGAAGAAACGGGGCAGGCCACGCGTGGTGCGAAAACTGCGGGGAAAGTGAAGGGTAGTGCGCCATGTTTCGCCTCAAACATGAGATTCCTGAAATAAGGAAGTGGTCCCACCTTTGGATCAGGACTGCTGAGGTGAGGGAGTGGCCACCTGCCACCTTCTGCTCGAGACAGTGAGCGAGGACAGCTGTCAGGCCTGCTGTGTCTGTCCGGACTTATACCTTTAAATCAAACTTTTATTCTTGGAGGAGATCAGTCCCGATCAGGTAAGACTTGGGATTACTTTGTGTTTGCCATCAGATGGATTTGCAGCTTTGTTTGAGAACTTCTTTTGATTTAATGCCAGTAGTTTTAGCAACTGGATCAGATTTATATTGGTCAGTCGAACTTAAACGTTGTATTTTAACGATCACATTTACTTGAAAGTCCACATTGGTTTTTGAACTGCTCCTACGACAGCAAGTTGTTTTTGTTGGTGTTAAAATATGACATGTAGTGTTGGTGGTGTAGTACAACTTAAGATATGTGCCTTTGAAATCTGTGTATTTTATAGACGCTAGAAATAGTGTAAAAGCACAAAGTGGAGTAGGAACTGCTCTTCTCTCGCAGAGAGACAGCTCCAGTTCATTATCACAGCATGTCTGTGCAGGTGAGGGAGCAGCCAGCCACATTCCAGTGCCCGGGGTCATGGTGCGGTGCGCAGACCCTCGCAGAGCAGGGCCCTCTCTAATGCATGACTGCATTGTGCAGCGCACAGCAGAAGAAGGGTCCTCACACACACTACCGCAGCTTTTTATACTATAATTTATAGGTTATCTCTAAAAAGAGGCAAGTCTTTACACTCATTTAGTGTAATTAGGTAACAACAGTGCTCTTAAGGTTCCTGTGGATGTGCCAAGAACTGAAGCCGAAACTCTGAAAAGTAGAGAAGAGTCACTTACTGATGTAACTGCGGAGGTTTCCCGCAATGTCAATACCCAGAAACTTGCTACTGGTGACACTTCTGCAGGGAATTGGTTTGAACATTGTGAGGAGTGCATGTTGTGACAGATTTTTTCTTTGCACCAGAGGAAAACTGAAGCAAGCTCAAGCTTTTTGAGGTCCAGTGCAAATATTGACTTTAAGGACTTTCAAAAAAATGTAACGCATGTCTCCCAATGTCATACAGGAAGGAGGGCGAGATCTCCACAACCCTGTTCAACACATCCCTCAATCTGCTGAAGTATTTTTTTGTTTATTCACAGGTAGATGGAAGCAATCTGTCTCCCTCTACTAATTAATGTGTCTCTACTACAAAACACATGGAGCACAATCATCTTTTCGGTCATTAAGGGTGGAACCTCAAGCTGTTAACTTAAAGATCGCTCATTACAGAGCAAATTTCAAAGCAAACGATTTGAGTTAAATCTGTTAGGATTCATGAGCGTCATCCAAGATGTGCCCTGTAAGTCAGGTAGGAGGTTTCTCACTGTTACACTTACGATTATCTTTCTAATTTCGCCATAAAACACTAACACTTCCTAAAAGTGTGTGTGTGTGTTTTTAAAAGTGCACCTTTCATATTGGTGCTAAAAATCATAATGTGTATAATTGTGATTGTGACAAATGAAGATCTTGATTCTTGAGAAGCAGACAATCTTGACTGAATCCAAGATCCAAACTTAATGTGTAGTAACACAAACAACAAATAAATCTACTTTTTGAAATATAATTTACTTTCTAGTTACTTGTATAAGATACTTTCTCTTAAATCTTCTGGACTGCATTTTGTTTTTGTACAGCTACACCTAACATCTGCTAGGCTGACAGTTTCTTCTTATCAACGTGCCATAAACTAGTAGAAAACTAAACTTGAAGTGAAATAAATTAACATTCAGTTTGACATAACCTAAAGTTTAGTTTGCCCTGACTTCAAATCAACGGTCTACTTATAGGTTGGAAGCCGAAGCTACCACATATTTAACCCTTAAACAATCGGTTGTGTAGCGTTTGTCCCAGATGACTCAAGGGATGAATCAACCAGTTGTTGCAGCTTCAGACTTACACACCAAAACATACAGAGATATATGAGCATGACTAACGTTTTGCTTTCTTGCTGGACGGACCTCTCAGAGTGGTTTTCAAATGTTCAAATCAGAAAGAAACAAATTATAAAATACATCTTCTGAACTTTATCCGGTTGACTTGAAGGCAGGATATGCTCTAGACTTGGAGACGAATTTTCAGTCCTCAAATAACCTGAAATACATGCACTTTGGGAGGGGATTGAAATACCCGAAGAAAATGCACGTATGCACAGGAGGCACACGCAAACTATGCACAGAAATCTTGGCTGCTGTATGGACCAGACTGTAAGGAAGACATTTAGTATTACATTTTATTCAGTCTGCAGATGAGTGAAGAGAAACACAACAGTGCTTACCTTCCACTCTTTCACACATTTCACTGCAATATGATGGTGGGAAGTATTTCTCCAGGACATATTGCAGTAAGTAAGTAAGTAAAGCAGTCTCACAATGTGCCACAGTGAATCAGTACCTGTCATTTACCTTCTGACACATCAGCAGGATACAACAGGAACAACTCCTGAAGCAGAAACACGTTTGGACAATTAATATTCCTTGTCTTTGTGTTGCAGATTGTCTTTAAAGAGTCAGTTTTTGTGTCTCAGTTTGGGATTGAATATATTAAAAATCTCCCTCGGGACCGGTTGTTAGTTTCCATAACAACTGAGTGTAACAGTGTGAGAGGGAACAACACTGTGTGCCTGGCAAGTGGCTTTTTATTTATTATTTGTTTAATAAAAAAAACAACAAAAAAAACAAAAATGGGAGTGCTTGTGATGAATAGCACAGGAAAGGACTTCATGGTCTGTGAGAGAGAAGAGGATTTTATTTTTAATAAGAGATTGCAGTGGGCATGACATGAAATTCCTGGTCAAGGAAACTTTAAGAAGCTCATAATTCAATGTGTCATATGAACATTTTCAGTAGGTATGTGTTTTATACTTTAGTGTGGGAAATATACATTTTAATTAAATGCTTTGTGCGAAAGCACGCTCCTCAAATATTAACACATTATTACATATGAAATTACAGCCGAAATTTGCTAAATTGCAATAATATATTGGTAATTAAAAAGTGAGTCTAGTCGTATGGATCATTAATTATATTTTTATCTGATGCTTACTTATTTTGTTTCACTAACCTAATGTAGAGAGGAGATGGAGAAGCTTTGTTTTTTGTTAATCACAGATTACTTCTTATCAAGTAAAAGGATTTACTCCACAGATAAACAAGACAATCCAAAAACATGCACACTTGTGCATGTATTTTTCACGAGGATATGAAAAATACATGTTTGGATTTTTAAAATGTAGCCAAGTGTTTGGACTAAGGCCTCGTTTCTATACATTTCAGATGTACTAGTGTTCTCAAATATTGTACATGGTGTGTGAGAAAATATTTTTTTTACCATCATGACCAACCTGAACATTCAGCAGTGAACATTTACTAGATGGCCAGGTCACACAGGAGTCATGTTTACTCCTGTTATGATGATTATTTACAGATCTTTTTTAACGGCCGCACTGTAAAAAGCAGCAACATGAGGGAACGGGCATTTTTACTCATCTTTAACAATCTGCAGCACTTCGTCTCTCTGGTTTGTACACATTAAGTTCATGAGGAATGACACAGAAGAATCCTTGTGTCAAAATCTGTATTTCATATTTAATATAATATTCTAGGTTTTGAACTGTTTTCAAATATATGAGATATTTTCAAACTATTACTTTCTTTGATTGGAAAGTGAAAACGCAAAATGTTGCCATGTTAAAGCAAAACTTTCCTGAGACAAAAACACAAAAACGATGCGTTTTCCACTTAAAACGTTGTGTAATAATAATAATAATAACACATACTTATACGAAATACTTTTACCAAATAATGTTTTTGGTTCCACTTAGCAGTCGGTCTGATGATTAATCGTTCATATGGCTGAATTCTAGTTAAACGTCGACATTTTCTCTCCGCTGATCAATTGTGCAGCAAAATCCTGACGTGTTGAAAGTTTCTCTTTAAGGGTGAGCGTGTTGAGTGTGTGGGATTTTGAAGATTGCACATTGATATCATATTAGTCATGTTCACTCTGGGTGAGAAACTGATTTCTAAATGGATACGAGGCACTTTTTTAATTTCTTTTAAGGCAACCAGAACACCTCAGCGTTTACTCTCAGGTTATTAAGCATTTGTGGAGAAATAATGACGCATACTCAGACAAAAATTCTAATTTTGTTTGATCTATTGTCCCAAAATATGACCTGGTTTGTTTTCGTGCGCCGTTGTTCTCTGTTTTTGGCTGCGAGTTTGGAAAAATTACATTTTCAATTGTGGAAAGTTGAGCCTCACCAGCTTGTGAAAGGAGTGAATCACAACAATTCATCAGTGACACAGAAAACATGTTCTGTACTTTAAGATCTTAATCAGCGCACACCTCTTCGTTACCAAACTCATATGACTTCTCCCGTTTCTTTACCTTTTACCCAGACACCGGATGCATGCAAACTGTTGAAGAGATGTTAAAATGTTTTTGTAACATCAGGTAATTCACGTTCGTCCCTGGCTTGTTGACACCATGTGAGCATAGGAATGTAAATGTACATCCGAGCCTCCTCATGTTTCCCTCCGTGGAGACTTTTTGTGGAGAAGTAATTTTAAACTTCACACCATCTTCTGAAACCCCTCCGCCAGGCCGCCCACATCCAGGTGATGGTGCAACGAGGCCGCCCATGCTTCGCACTCGTCTTCTCTCTCTTTCCCTTGCTCGCTCCTTCTCGCTGCACACACATTTACACACACACACACACACACACACACACACACACACACACACACACACACACACACACACACACACACACACACACACACACACACACACACACACACACACACACACACACACACACACACACACACACACACACACACACAAACACACCCACACAGCCCTGCTGGGGAATTCATGGCCTCAGGCTAACCAAACACAACTGAACGGCAGCGGAAAGCCCTGAGAGAAACTAACACAACTCGGCCCGGGAACGGCATGGAGCTTCAGCTATTACAGCAGTTAAAGGGCTCTCTTCTTCTCTCGCGGACGGTGTTGTGAGGTGGGTTGCTGCTAGAGATCCTCTCGGCTTAAAGTAGGTGCATTTGCAAGGTTTTTTTTTTGTTTTTTTTTTTAAAGCACTTCTCTCGCTCTTTTAATGCTGTGCAACCTGTAATGTTGAGTCAAGTGCATGCATGCTTTTCAAGCTTTTCCAACCGGCGCACCGAGCTGAAGGGAAAGTTTCCCGATCAGTTGTTGTGGTTGTGTGAGTCTCACGTTCGCACTAAACACCAGAAAGGATTCTTAAGGGGGCATCGCTTGTTTTTGAATGAGTCTTTCTGTTTGCACAGATCAGATGTAGAAGTTTGTACCCAGCAGGAGACAATAATGATCCACTGTCTAATCGTCACTGAAAATCACCGGTGGTTCTTCTAACTGTGTGTAGCTTTCAATTTGGATCTGTTTGTTGAAATTGAATGGAATATCCAAAACGTTGAATTTCAGTGAGCCCCGCATACCTTCATGGAGAGAAGCCCCCCCCCCCCCCCGTCTGTGAAGCATGTCATGTTGCTCTTCCCATGTTTTTACAGTAACTCTGAACAGAACTTTGCTTTTCAGGTTCCTGAAGTTGGTTTCTCTTCAGCATGGTTCTGGTTCGGTTATATGCAATAAAACATGTTGATTTGAACTTTAAGAAGGGCATGAGGTTCAGAAAGTCTTAGAGGGAGCAAATGTTTACATGCATTTCGAGAGATTGTGCAAAGCTCAGCTAAATATATGAGAAGCATATTGGTCTTCTGATCTAACACTCAAGAGTAAAGAGAAATACTGACGTTTTCTTAAAGTGCTGAAGTTGTATTTTATGCAAGGAAAGACCTGCTTCATTGCACCATTCATCTATCAGTCATGCTTTTAGTGCAAGTCAAATCAGGTTGCATAACAGCTCAACTACCAGACTGGTTAGTCATCACTCAGTCATTCACTGTGTTTCGCTGTATGAAGTTTCGTAGTGTCACGATGCTGCTTTCTTGCCTCTGTCAGTAGACAGGCACTTTGCCCGACACTTCCAGATAATGATATGTACATTATGTTTTCAAAAACACTTCATTTCCTGCTGATGTAGTGACGATGAGTCGAGGCTCCACTGTTGCACCATGCCATTATGAATCATGCAGGTCCTCACTTGAAAATCTCGATTTGGAAGGAATGTAATCGAGCAGATCTCAGAATCAAGTGACGTGAATCGTAGCTGCCACATGGCACAAGATCACAGCGCGAATGTCAAGGATTGATTGAGTTTACTACCGTTTTGAAACGAGCTGCAGAACAAACTGTTCTTAACAAAGATACAGGGTTTTGTTTTTTTGTTTTTTGTGAGTCACAAAAGCCTGCTTCTGTCAAAATGTCTGTATTTTAGCTGATCAATGCATTTCCTCTCATTTATTGAAAGGATGATTTGGATATGATGATGCCAACCCGACCTTGAAGATGTATGAGGTGATGTCCGGTGACACCCTGGGCTGGAAGGTGCCCAGCCCGAGACAAAGTGCCACAGAATCCAGTCCTGAGGCTCACTTCAACGAGGAGGACGGGCCCATCAAAATCATCAAAGTTTGCTTCTGCACCAACAACAACTTGGGCAAGAACTTCAAGCTGGTGAAATGTGACAGCTCCTGGCAAATTAGGGTGAGACTTTTGTAATCGAACAAGTATGCGTTCACGTCCAAAGGGAAAAGACGAAATAGGAATTTTTCATCTGAGATATCTTGGCTTATAAATCAAGAAGACTTGTGATAGTGGGATCAGTGTTGTTCTTACGTTTTGGCCAAAGTTTTAGTTGGCCACCTTCACATGCTCTTAATTCATTTATCATTAGATAAAATATTTTGCAACAACTTGGGGGTGTGTACAGGTTATTTTAACTTTTTGAAGATGTGGCAGCGACAACACATCAGAAAGAAATATCAGATACGAAGAGCAGTAAACTACAAAAATGATTAAAACTCATCACAGATTCTGAACATGTATTTTTCCTTTAAGGCCATCATTCGCTCAATACTGGTCAGCGGTCGATTGGGGCCAAACATTGAGCACACGGGATGCTACGGCCTCGTGCTTAAGCACCTGAAGTCAGATGAAATTCACTGGCTCCATCCGGATTTAACAGTCAGGGAGGTGGAGCAACGCTACGAGAGCCACCATGTGGAAGCTGAGTGGAGGTACACGTGGGCTATTCAGAAGTTTGACTCGGATTTTAGATTATTCGGTAAACTCGATTCATGAGTGTTTTACTTTGGCTTTTGATCACAGGTATGACCTTCGCGTCCGATACGTTCCTGTCAACTTCCTTGAAAAATTGAAAAATGACAGGTCTACATTTCTGTATTTTTACCAACAGGTGAGTGATGCACTGCACTTACAAGACATTGAAGCTTAATTTCAAAAAGCTTGATTCAAATTAGTCTATTTTTTTTAACACTGAATTGTTGACTGATCTTTCAGGTTCGTAGTGATTACATGCAGTATCACGCCAGTAAGGTCAGTGACGGGATGGCCCTGCAGCTCGGTTGTTTGGAGATCAGGTGAGTCACCACATTCCTCAGCTCCGCACTTCTTCACTGTTTATAGTTCTTAACCTTTGTGTGCTGGATATCTGTACTCACAGGATTTCTTTGTTTCTTTTTTTTATCCCAGGAGGTTTTATAAAGACATGAACGCAAAAGGGCTAGAAAAGAAATCCAACTTCGAGCTGCTAGAGTAAGTCTTTGCTGTTTTTGTCTTTGACTTTTATATCTGTTTTGAAACACGTTTAAGTGGTTTGAGTTGTAAGTACTAACATGAGTCGACCGCGCGCAGGTCTTAATATGTGATCTTGCCAGCCTCAACATGGGATGGAAGTTTACATTCCTTTCCCTCTTTGTTGTCTTTACCTTGTACAACTTTGTCACAATCTGTTACAAGAGACGTTTTTGCAGTTGCTGTGTAAGCGCAAAAAAAAATTCAGAAATAAAAACACAACAACGATGCATTTTCATTTGCATTGCATGAACATGCAAGAGTGACTCAGTGCTGCCACCAGCTGCACAAAAGTGACATTACAGATATGTTACGTAAATCAGCGTTTCAGCATCTACAAGGAATGAAGCAGACTGTAACCCAGTGAATACTTGAATACTCTTGTTCCCATTCTGCCTTTTCAAATGTGTGAGAGAAACTGCTGTGGCCATAACAACTGTTAGGGCTTTTCCACCAAAAAGAACCAGGTGCTAGTTTGGGGCCGGTGTCAGGTCCAGTTCTTAAATGAGCACCGCCAAAGAACTGGTTGTTTATCCATTGTCAACGGAGCCAAGTGAGAGCCACGTCATTGTGACACTCCAAAACGTCGTACGTCACTGATTTCACCAACGTACAGGAACGAGTTGACGGACTGTATTCATCGGTTTAGTCCGGGTCGCTCCATCTAGTCTGACCTGAACCTCGGATGCAGACCAAAGAGCCAGAAAACATTGCGTCTCCTCGTCGATCTATTGTTGTTTTTTCACATCGGTCTTGTTTTAGTCTGGAGCCCCGGAGTGGCAAGAGAAAAAATTAAATATAATAATAATAATAACGTGTGAAAGAACTTGGGGCTTATTTTTCAACATTTCAGCATTACATAGTGAATTTCTGCTCCTTTCTCTTTATTTCTGGATGTTTGAATGAAATGCTTCAACATGGAGGAATGGAGGTGTAGAATGATAGAATGCAGCTCTACAGCCGTTTCCAATGGCAACCTACGTAAACACACTGATTAAAGTTCTCTTTCACATGAAGCCATTAAAAGGCTCATTTTATGGCTAAAACTCCAAGCTTTCATTTACAGTAGTATGTAGTTTGTTTTTTAGTTGCTGATGAACCAAAAGTGTTGCTTCATTATAAAGACATTCCAATAATATTGGAGCGTCTCGTAGTGGAGCAACGCAGCCTCATGCAGACCTCAGGCTGTGGTCATAACACGATACAAGACCTGGAAGTGAAGTTAGTTCCAATGATGTTACCATGAAAAGCCTGAAAAAAACGTCAATGGAAAACGGCTTCTATATTATATATCGACGCAGCTGACACGGCAGCGCCGGAACACGGCAGCAACAGTTCGAGAGCCGCGACACCGCGATCGCTGATTAATGATCTCGTTCTCTCTTATTATTAACTTGACGGAGCGACTTATCATCTCGTTCCCATGCGTTATTTTTATTTTTTTTCTCTATCACCACTCCGGGGCTCCGTGTTCGCTGTAGATTCAGTGTCTCCTCCGCCTTGTAGGCAGCGATAACTCCAGCGATAACTCCGCCTCCAGCTGACGACGTGTCAGGCTCCGCTCTGGCCCAGCAACGAAGTGGGGCCAGCTAAGCACCGGTTTAACCCCCGATTGGCCGGGGTTTTGGGCGGTGGAAAGACAAAGAACTGGTGCTTAAATCTGGCCTTGGCTCCGAGACGAGCCCCTGGTTCTTTCTGGTGGAAAAGCCCCCTGAAATGCCTCTCAGGAGTGAGTCTGTGGTTTGTTTGCTGTGAGCTTCAAACCAGAGTCTCACGCAGAGGAAATCCCATTCCTTCATTGTTTACCTGCTTTATCTTCCTTACCATCTCATAGAATTTACCAACTGTTTGTTTACAGTGTTAATGCACTACTGCAAAATTAACTGAATGTAAAATTCATTTAAATTACGTGTTATTTACTTGTGGTGGCACTATTTACCCTTTTTCTTTCTTCTTCGCTAATTTAGAAAAGAAGTAGGTCTGGACCTTTTCTTTCCTCCGCAGCTGATTAACAGCATGAAGGTAAACTTCCCTAAACATCGCAGTGGAACAATATGTCTGATAATAATAATATGCACATTTTATTTCTTTTCCAAATGAAACTACACATTCATTAATCTAATTAAATTCCTCCGGTTGTGATCTAGTCTAGGCAGCTACGGAAGTTGATCCAGCAAACGTTTCAACAGTTCGCGACGCTCAAAGAGGACGACTGCATAGTAAAGTTTTTCGAGACGCTCCGGGAGTTCGTCAGCTACGACGAAGAAGTGTTCCCCTGTGAATTAGTGGTGAGTTGCGACTGTGCAACTGACGACGCTCCTAAAAGCCCCTTCGAGAGGTTTCACGTTAAAAAAAAAACGTTTGTTTGACAACAGCAAGGTTGGAGTCTGTCGGTGGAGCTGGTCGTCGGCGGGAGAGGCATTCGCCAACGCACACAGAAGGATTCAGCAGTAAGACGGTTAACTTTCAATCACACTCAACAAAAGCTGTTTTACACTGGATTGAGCAAACGGGGGTAAACATTGCTGTTCACATACTCTTTTATTTTTATTATTAAAGTAGTTTTCTTCCACTTCATACCCAAATCTTCATAGTTTAGTCAGCTGAGCATTACCAGTCTTTGTAAACAAACTCCACTGGATGCGACATCGGGATGTTTTCATCGTTAAGAGCTGAACCCTCCTCTTTGTGTGTCGCAGCCCGTTTTCCTCGCTGACTTCAAACAGATCAAAAAAATTGAATGTTTGTCGCAGAGTGACGGCAAAGCCCTCCTAAATCTCACCATAGAGGGGGCGAGACAGGTGCGTGTCGCCACACAATACTGCACATTACAGGATCGGAGCGAGTTCCAAAGATTCAAGTTCAAATTTCGAACGTGTGCTGATGTGTCATTTCTTTGTGTCCCTCTTTGATAGTGTCTGTCGATCAATGTAAAAACAATCCCAATGGCAGAGAACATGATAGATCTTATTGACGGCTACTGCCGCTTGGAAAGTAACACAGACGAGACGGTCATCAACCGACCATGTACAGGTGCGTGCGACACATTCAACGATGTTTAAAAGTTGTGAAAATACATGAAAACACATCAATTATTGTTAAAAGCATAATGGAAGACTCTTGAAACATAATATCGGAGGTCTGATAATTCCTATTTTAGATGTCAATGCACGAAGTTCCCTCCCTGAGATTCCTACAAGGTGGGTGGTTGTTTTATTGAATCGTGCCGTTTCTGAGCAGCCGCGACTTAAAAATTCATGACAAGGGCTTTTCTACCCCTGGCACCCCCCCCACCCCCCTCGCCCTCCCCCGCCCCGCTCTCTTCCCCGTTACAGCAGAGACACCAGCTCGGTCAGACTCAGCATGGGTAGGCTGGAATACAATCCATCAAACCTTTCCCTGCAATACACATTCTTTACAAACCCATCTCTGTCAACGGTTGAAATGAAGAATGTTTCCGTTGTTGTGTCCTCAGGTTCAGATATCTACTGTGAGATTCCCGATGAGAGGCCAAGATCAGGTCGGTCAGAGGATTATGTTTACCCTCTTTGCAGGAAAGTAACTGTTGTGACTCACTTTGCTAATATTAGTATTGTTCTCTAGTTGTGAAGTACGGTATCGACCGAAATGACATTGCTCTCGGACGGATCCTTGGCGAGGGGTTTTTCGGGGAAGTCTACGAAGGAGTCTATAAACAAGCAGTAAGTTTCAGCTACAGTTTGGGGAAAATACCAACATTTGGTGGGTGAAATGGGATGATACAGCCCAGCCTGGTCAACACACATTGGCCTACTTCTGTTTACTTATTTATGAAACTGGGTAGATGAAATGTATCCCTCCTGCATAACCGATAAAAAAATATTCTACTATAGTAGTTCAAACATTTACTTTTTTTTTAATGAAACATAATGTCCAAGTATAGTGGTCATTGTGTTTTTACTGCCTCGGGATCATTAGATTCATCTGTATAAACTGGAGTGTGTGTTTGATTGTCGATCTTCCACTAATGCATCAACATCCACCGCTTCTTTATATATCTTCATTCTATATTTCTGTGGCGCTCGGGAACGCTGATGGCTTATGGGTATTGGAGTATTTGGTGTTTTGAAATATTGAATGAAACTCCAAAAAATTGACTCACATTAAATTATTCATGTTCTATTCTACTAAAATAACAGTGTCTTTCATTTTGAACAAATAATTTTGACTTAAGTTCTAGATATATACGTGTAAAGATACTAACTTGAATTTTTATTGTTAATTTCACAGATTCAATTAGGTTAAATTTACCTCTCAGATTTTTCTCCCTCTCAGTACAGTGATTACGTCATAATCATGTTTACTCCAACATGAATATCACAAGATTAACTCTAAACATGAGCATGCTGCACACAGGCTTTTGGTTGGAATCCTGATTTCCTGTATTTGATAATAATAATAAAAAAAAAAAAAAAAAGGATTATTGTGAATGGCAGACACATAACCTTTCATGAAACTTTTCAATATCATTTTAGTTTGTCTTCATTCCCTTTATTCCATTTAGTTTTTACTGAATCACTCTGAATGCCAGTAAAGTTAGTTTACTTTTCAAAGAGCGAACCCTGTTTGTTGTCATTTGTACAAAAAGATGCACGTAGAGCACAAAAATATGAATTGTGTGGTGAATGTTTTCAAAATCTCAATTGTTTTAATTTGACAGGACATGGAAAGAGTCAGTGTGGCAGTGAAAACATGCAAAGACTGTACACCTGATGTGATGGAAAAATTCATGAGTGAAGCAGGTACAGAAAATCACTACAAATGCAACAACCACTTGAGTAAATTGATTGAAGATGACAATTATTTGTAAAATTTGCCAGTAATTATGAAGAACCTGGACCATCCGCACATCGTCAAACTGATTGGGATCATCGAGGAGGACCCGGTGTGGATCGTCATGGAGCTTTATCAGCACGGAGAGGTTCGTCACCATTCAGATGGGTGTTAAAACATTGATGAACACAGTGATTTAAAATGCTCTTTTATATGGATGTATAACTGATGTTCCTGCAGCTGGGGAACTACCTGTCCCAGAACCAAAACAAGCTGACAAACATGACTCTGGTGCTGTTCAGCGTGCAGATCTGCAAGGCTCTCGTCTACCTCGAAGGGGTCAACATGGTGCACAGGTGAGAAATGGAGCTTTGGGAAAATGAAACCAGATTGGTCAAAAGACTGATGTATGATATATATACCCTCACTCATCATTACACACCAGTCAGTCATATTAAGACATGACCTGTTGAAGGTCAAACCGAGCCTGAGAATGGGGGAAGAAAGGACATTTTAGCGACTAAAACCTGGAATAAAATTTTGTGTGAAACTGAAAAAAACTGGAGAGAATGTTTGAAGGCTCTCCTACAGCAGTGCAGTTTTTAATTATATGTCCTTGTACTTTCATTTAATTCTGTCTGTCACTAATGGAACGTTTCTATCAAGTTTGTGTTTTTGCAGTTTCTTAAAGACATAACCTGTTTAAAAGAAGAGCAAATCAATAAATGAAGACAAAGTGAGGCTCTTCTTGTGCTCTGAAACATCTGCAGACCAAACAGATGACAGAGGTCATTTATTTAATACCATTGCGACTTTTCTTAAATGTCTTCTATTGGGCCAAATAGTTTTTGAAGGCAAAACTTTTATCCGAGCATGAAATATTCATGCTCAGTCACAACTTTCGAGAGGACAGATATCACGTGTCACTCTCTTGTTTTTTCTGCAGAATGTTATATGTTATCAGCAGGTTTCAGACAGACAAGCAGCCTCTCATGGATTCCAGCTCCTGCGAACAGCAAACTCAGACATAGGAAATTATTATTATTTTCTTTTACCCGCATGGAAAATTGAAACATTCCATTTGTGTTGTTTTAGTTTAGTCATCAAAAGATATAATGCAGGTCAGCCTCACTTATATTATCTCCTCTGCACTCACATAAACGTTGTCCTCTCCTCTCATCCTGTGTCTCTTGTCACAGAGACATTGCAGTCAGGAACGTGTTAGTTGCCAGTCCAGAGTGTGTGAAGCTCGGTGATTTTGGCCTGTCCAGATACATAGAAGAAGAAGAATACTACAAAGGTAACAGAAGAATTTATTCCCATTTGTTTTTCTTGCACGTGTTCGGGTTGCGCGCGGCCGGAGAGCCGATTCTTATTCCTGCAGTTCATCACAGGGGAAATTCAAGAGAGACAAACAGACACATTTACAATTTAAAGACCAATAAAAAGTGACCATGTGAACTAATATGTGCATGTTTTCTTTGTGGGAGTGAGAACCCAGAGGAAACCCACACATACAAAAACATGCGAACTCCACAGAAAAGCCCTGAATAATATAAACTGGGGTTTTCTTGTGTTGACACGACAGTGCAGCACCCAAAATATTTAATAACATTTTGGATTCATTAGACAATTCAACACAGACAACACAGCATTATTAAATGCAACAATTTAGAATTTTCTTTTAATTCATTCCTTGATAATTGCCAATTTCAGGTGGAAAGAAAATTGGCAAAATGATTGTATTTGTGTTTTGTAATAGCCTGAAATCTCTCCTCCGTCACAGCTTCTGTTTCCCGGTTGCCAATCAAGTGGATGGCTCCCGAATCCATCAACTTCAGACGATTCACTTCAGCCAGCGACGTCTGGATGTTTGGTGAGTTTGTGACGCAGCGGCATATAGATGTGCGATGTAGAGCGTTAAGTCCACTACTTACACACTCATGCATAGTTGAAAGCAGGTGGCTAATAATTGACCTGAGCAAGAGCTGTATAAGTTTATGAGCGATTGTTTGAGTTGTAACGTCTCTGAATTCCCGGGTTTGCAGCGTAGCCACACGTTATTCTCGCCAGCCTGAGTGTTGCGACAAAGTCTATTAGCCTCTGTTCTCTGTGGGGAGAACCCTGTGGTCTTCTTTGGTGCAATTTCATATATTGAACTCGGAATAACAATGTCTGCGTTTATTTACATTTTGTTACCTCTTTTGTCAAACAGTGAAATGTGGAAACGGGCATTTTCTGACCCCTGGCCAGGAGAAGAACGTTTTATTATCTGCATTCTCTTCTTTATTTCTGTCTACATTGTATTAGTCGCAGGAGGCAGAAAAGGCAACACACTAAATGCATATTTACATTGATTTTCTCTCCATTTCTCAAGCAGACTTAAGCATTTGTCTTAACTTACTGAAGTCTCGGGGCTCTTTAAGCAACCCGATGAAGAGCAGCAGGAGCTGTGTTACGCTAGAGAAATCAGTACATTTGCTTTGACTGTTGTTTGCAATGAGAAAAACACAATTTTAGTTGTAATCTGTTGAATTGACACAGATATCCTAGCCGAATTCACTCAACTATTTTCTTACAATTCGAGGCATCAGTAATCTAATTTAGATGTAACAGACTTAATTTTTTGTTAAGTCTTACAATGTTTGAACATCAGGTTCACTTTCCTCTACTAAATGGTGCAGTTTTCCAGTAGAGCAAACATGCATGTTACTAGGTGCAGTTACGTGGACAACAAATACTGACAAGTTCAAATCGTTTCATGCTTTGATCGGATTATATCCAGATGAAATTCAGATTGGAGGAGATGTTGTGACCCCGCTTACGATCTGATCAGAGTCCATGTAAACAGCATGGTTGACTGCTTCTCACTATCGCTTTGTGCTCTTCGTCACATGACAAAGAGCACAACAGTGACGCTTCAGGCTGTTTTAAGTAAAATGGTGGTAACAAAGCACAGCGACAGAAGAAAGTGCAGCTTTTTACCATCATGAAAGACGGACGTAAAGATCACAAAAGTGATTTTTGGAACCAAATATATTACAAATGCTATGTGGTCATCTGGGTGAGTCACAAACAGATGTGCAAAGCATTATGGGATCTTGACTTTATTCCTCATTACTGTCCAGCTCCATCCACTGATCGTTTCCTTCTTAAGTCTTATCACAGAATTTCAAACACACTGCGACATGAACAAATCCAAGCCTTTTTGTTTTTATCACCCTCTAGCTGTGTGTGTGTGGGAGATAATGAGCCGTGGGCAGCAGCCATTTTTCTGGCTGGAGAACAGAGACGTTATCAACCAACTGGAACAGGGCATCAGACTGCCCAAACCGGACGACTGCCCCCCTGCACTCTACTCGCTCATGACCCGCTGCTGGTCCTACGACCCCAGAGAGAGACCCACCTTCACTGAGCTGGTGGTCAAAATCAGGTACTTCTTTTACTCATGGAAACGTGACTCATTAACTCAACGTGACTCAACATGACTCAAGAGTTCTCCATCATTGGCGTGTTGTGTCAACATCGCTGTAATGATTTTCTTCTCAAAACGTGTGTATGAGGTGTATACCTTAATACATCGATAGTAGTAGAACGCCTGTAGTTTTGACAAATGTTTCTCTCTCTTAGCCTTAGGATCGATAACAAAAACTTACATTTTGTCCTCATTGAGCTGTAGGATGTGTCCTGCCATTCCTGATTTTATATCTAAAATACAATTAAACAGATTCATCCATCAGGAGACATGGTAATGTACAGCTGTGCGTCGTCAGCCGAGCTGTGAAAACCAATGTCATGTCTCCTGATGACATCCCCAAGTGGAAGCATATACAAGCGAAAAAGAACTGGGCCTAAAATTGAGCCTTGGGGCGCACCGCATGTCATGAATCCCCGAGGAGCATTTATCTATACTTACGAGCAGCTTACAATCCTTGCAATGCGAGCAAGTAACCTGTTAATATTGACTTTTGAGATGGCATATTTAGCGTCTTCTCTGTTAATAAAGACAAGATGTTGCTCTCAAATTTGTCAGCGACGTGCAGAAGATGGTGAAGGAGCAGGAGGTGGAGAGGAAGCGAGACAAAGTGCGCTCCACCAAATACTTTGAACCCAAATTCAACTTTAACGAACCTCCTCCTAAGGTACGTCGGCTCCACTTGTGTTTTTATACAGCAAAGCACATACGCGCACTACATTAACTCTGTGTTTTCGTTTCTTTGACTGAAGCCTTCGAGAATGAAACCAGGACGGTTTGGAAACACACTCAGCATTGGGCTACACATCCAGGTACGGGAGACAACGCCACACATTTCTTTGTTTTTTTGTCGTTTGTTTTCTTCAAGATGTCCGAGGTAATTCTCACGTTTGTACCCGAGCAGCTGAACGAGGCTCTGTGTGCCAGCTCGCCCGACCTCGCCGGCCCGAGTGAATATCAGTCTCCCATTGACTCCGTGAGCACGCTCACACTGCCAATCCGATCCCCCCGGCGTCGCAGCATGGGGGTAAATACTGCGCTCTCCCCCAGGGGATTAACCTTCTGCTTACTGGCTTTCAGTTTACATTACATTTGATGGCGTTCACACTGAAATTCACATTGACACATTGATAAAATAAGAGAACTAATGTATTTCCCCCGGGTTGTACTCGCAGGAGACTGAGTTTCCCAGACTGGAAAGCAGCAGCAGGGAGGACGCCCAGCGCATGTGGCAGAGGGACAGACACCAAATGCAGGACACTCTCCGCAGGCAGAAAGAGCAGATGATGGAGGATGAAAAGTGGCTGGAGAAGAAGGAGAGACTGTTGGTGGGAAACAGAGCATCAGTAACTGTTGTCAACCCTCTCTCTGTGTCTCTGTGTCCCTCTGCTCCTGAGTTCAATGCTGCCCTGAAGTTCACATGGAGCCAAACACCCATTAAAAATGTCCACCCAGTTGTTCACACGCGACGGGCCACTAGTCTTAGATTGAATGTTCCCCTGGACAGGGTTCCAAAGAGGGGGTCCATGTGTGTACTCTATAAAGTGAACCTGCCTGTTCCTTTGCAGGACCCCATGGGACCAGACGATGCCGCCACTCCAGTGGTAGGTAACTTCTTTCAATTGAAATGTAGTTTTAAGGATCCAGCGCTCTGTGTCAAACACATTTTAGTTCAGGAGCCACATACAGCCTAATTTCATTTTGAGTCAGCCGTACTGGTAACATAGTGCGATAATAATATTTAAATTTTAACTCCAAAATCAAACTATTACTACTGAAAATGCCTACAATCTCACCAAAAAGCCAAATTTCATTAATCTAAAAAGGACAGCACTGACTGCATATGAAGAATTAGAGAAATATTTGTTTTCTAAACCAACCAATTTGAGCACGTCTGTTCTTGTAATATCTCCGTCTGCCTCATGGTGGTGTAGTAGATCACTGTAGTAGCTTGTTCACAGTTCAGCAGCTTCTTCTTTTGAACGTTCTAAGTTTTTTCAGGTGTATTTAAAGAAAGCAGAATACACTGGAAAAGTACAATCTTCCTATGGTTTCATTCAAAATGTGAAACTCAAATTTGTTTTGTCTTTGTTACATATCAACTGAGATATTTCAATGTTTCTATGATAAACTTTAGCTTATTAGTTATAATAATCAAGAACACATCTCATTGACCATCAGCTGCCTTATTTGCCGCGGTTACTTTTATGTGGCTTCTATGAGCTGATAACACAGTGACTGTCCAGACTTACAGTTTAATTTGTTGTCCTAACCAGCTCTTCCTTTGTCTCTTCTGCTTGTGTAGTCCTCTGAAGCTGACAATGCAAACGGTGAGAGCTCGGAGACACAAATTCACATTCATTTAAATCTGAATACATTCTCTTAAGTCTTCTTTCTCGATATCTCTCACGTTGCACTGCAGGGCCACCCGAGAAGCCCCCGAGGCTTGGAGCACAGGTAATTTACATTATACTCACTGATGAAAAGCTCGCTCCGGTTGGCTACTTGGATTTTTAAGTGCAACAAATTAAATTACATCCTGCTCTGTATAAAGGACATTCACGCCACAGTGCGTTTAACTGGCGTCCAGGGAGTCATGGCCAAAAGTAATGGGGATGACTGTTTTTATTGCTAAATCACTTCCTTTGTCTCAGCCGGCACCCACGGCTGAGCTGGACCGCTCTGGTGACAAAGTGTACAGCTCCGTCATGGATCTGGTCAAAGTGGTCGTCCAGCTCAAGAATGACATCACCGAGCTGCAGCCGGACCACTACATCTCCATTGTCAAGGTGCACAGAGAGAAATCTCTCGCTTTCCAGTTCTGCTTTACATCTGCTGTATTGGCAGATTTCGAATATGACGACAGACTTCCTGAGTCATGCAGATGATTCATTTTCTGTTGTGATCTCCGTCCACAGACTGTTGGTTTGGCCTTAAGAGACCTGATTCACAATGTGGATGACATCCTGCCGACATTACACGAGTCTATCAGGACTGAGGTACTTGTATTGTCTGCAGAAGACTTTA
This sequence comes from Lipophrys pholis, assembly GCF_963383615.2. Classification (NCBI taxonomy): domain Eukaryota; kingdom Metazoa; phylum Chordata; class Actinopteri; order Blenniiformes; family Blenniidae; genus Lipophrys; species Lipophrys pholis. The sequence goes on from NC_137649.1 coordinate 6,927,237, forward strand.
TGTTTGACCACATTTACGCTCTGAATTTGTCCGTATTGCAAGTGAGATCGGGTGACAGAAAGTACGGGGAGTTTTTACCGTTTTTAAAGCTGTAGTTCTCACTTCTTTTTTAGTTTCGAAACTTTATAAACAGGTTTTTCTTGATGGTAGATACAAGAGAGGTTGCATCTTTGGCTTTTGAAAGTACTGGTTGAGATTAGTTTTTTTATTTTCTGATATTAAACAAATGATAAAAACCAAGGAAATAACAAAAAAATGTATAAATGTTAGAAGAGAGTGCCTTTTTTCGGTCTTAAAGCAAGTCCTGCCCCTCACTAAAAACAAACGGCTTTTCAAATTCAAAGATAATAATGACTTTATTAGCTATTTATGTTTACTCCTTTGGTGAAGGATAACTAAAGCACAACACCAGGACAATGAAATGAATGCTGCTTAAGCCAAAACGGTGCTCAGAGCTACTAAATATGCAACTTTTTGAGAATGGCGACCAACGTGGAAGTTTTCAGAAACGCTCCGACTGTGTCGTCCTAATAACGGGTAAAACTCAACTTTCTTAAAATCACTCAGGCTCCATCGGTACATCACGGCCGTAGTAAACAGTTCTAATGCACGCGTACGTGTAGATGGACAATGAGAAAGACGTTTGCCTCCAGAGTGTCCATATTCTCCTTGGACTTGGTAGGTTTATATGTGAGAGTTGCCTGGAAAAACAATTCAACTTGGTCTTTTGGCCATAAGAATGTCTGTGATCTCGCCATTGTTGTTGTTTATTGCTTATTGTTCTCTCTGCATGTGTGGTTTCATTACAAAAACAAACAGCACCCACTAGTGACCAAACATGAAAATTTTATAGTTTTTCTGCGTTCCTGTGAAAACTTTGCTGGGTACAACTTTTGTGAAATGAAAATACAAAAACTATTTTCGCTTTAAACATTGTTGTGTGAACGGAGCCTTTATGTGAATTGGTCATAATAACTTTTTAATACCTTTCAAAATGAGTCTTTGACTCTTTGACCTTGATTGTGGTGGACCTGGGTTCAAATCCTACACCTCTTTAAAGCTGAACAGACACTTACTTTTACATATTCACCCATTGGGTTTTTTTTTTCTCAAACTGCCACAGATTGAAGGCACCCAGAAGCTGCTGAACAATGACATGGCGGAGTTGATCAGCAAAATGCGGCTGGCCCAGCAGAACGCCATCACCTCCCTGAAGGAGGAGTGCAAGAAACAGATGCTCGCTGCGGCGCACACTCTCGCAATGGACAGCAAGAACATGTTGGACGCCGTGGACCAAGCCAGAGTCAGGTCCAATTTAGCAAAGCCAGTCGAGCCCTAGGAAAGTTCAGACTGTCAATCAGGCTGAAAGCAAACTCTCGCAACCTCTGTCAATGAGAACTAACATTTGCACATGTTTCGTTTGTTGTGTATAAAGCAAGTAACTAGTGACGAGTAAATTAAACTTGAGTTGGGACATGCTGCAACAGCTCAGTGGATATGGACAGCTAAGCGTCTGTGAATGGTAACTTGTACAGCTGGTCCCTCGAGGGTCTCCTCACATCATATTCAACCTGTTGTGATAAAGTTCAAATGTCAACTGTTATTTGAGATTGGTGTTACTGACTCTGTTATCTGCTCAGAAAATGAACTACCTTTGTAGATACATTAAGTGTTGCATGACAAATACACGTTTTGTGGCTCAGTGACAGCAAAGCTATGCCAATTAGCGCCATAGAAAATATTTTGTTAATATAAAACACCCTAAAAATGACCAAATATAGTTTCACCAGCCAGTCAACACTTTTATGCATGAATATACTGAATTTGATCCATGTCATTAAACTGTTATTTGATAGAATTAGTAGATGAATTGTTATATTAAGGTTTTACACCAATTTTGATTATTTTTTACAGCATCATATTAAAAAAGAAAAGTATGGATCCATCTTCTATACTGCTTTATCGCACTGGAGTCGATCTCCGCTGACTAGCTGACTACAGGTGAAGGCAGGATGCACCCCGGACAGGTGTGACCAGGTTCTTTTTAATCTATATTTTAGATGTGAAATAAATGTAAGTGTGGTGGAGACTAATTAGAATTCTAGCTTGGAACTCAGTGTAACATATAAAGACTTTGCTGATGTTGATGTTATCGTATCCAACAAGGATAGTTTTGCTTTTTGTCCGTTTTAGATTCCAATAGCCCCAAACAACAATATCTCATAATGTGAAAAACATGACGGAGTTCAGTATTCAGCTTAAAATCACGACTTGGCACGAGAGTCGAGGGAACAAGTACGCCTTTTTGGCTCAACTCTGGAGCCGGAGCTTCAGCTCCTTTCTTGATTTACGAAGGGCTTAAAAAAAAAAAAAAAAAAAGCCACTTCAAGACATCACTGTACTTCACATCTTCACAATTACCTAGTATGTGTTTTTTCACCAGGGGTGAGAATGAGTCTCGAGCATGCTCACGAGCATCGTCCCACCACACTTTAGAAGAAAACCCTGCCCTCAGTAAATCTGTAACCCTCTCAGTCATGATCTATGCCTTCAGGGCTGTCCCAATAGCTTTGTGTTCATTCTATCTTATGTATGCTCTTACAATAAAGCGTAATACATGTGGAATATTTAAAAGATGGACATGTTGTCATCCTTTTCTCTCACACTTTTATCACTTTTCATTAGTTCAGCACTCCAGCTCTCATTTCTTACACAAGTTACAGTAATAACAGGAACATATGCATTTGTGATATTTGCAGTAAAGCTGTCATATTATAACTGTTAATCTCCTCATTTTCCAATTTGTAATGTCTTCGATTCTCAAAGGGTATTTATTAAATGGTCTACATACCTACTCCAATCTACTATGAACCAGTTAAGTCTATTATTGCTTGGTATCTTTGATCACATGTCTACCATTCAGCCCTTAATGGAAGAAATATGCCCTCGACCCAAAAGAAAACTATTACCATACGTTCAGGGGGGCACATGTTCACATACCAAGACCTCATTTGATCCATTTATCATTGGTTCTCCCTGCTTATAGAGTTAAGATACAAATAGTTGTCCTGACAGTCAAGAGCAGAAGTGTCAAACATTGGGGACATGGACTGAAACCGGCCCTCAAGATGCTCCAATCTGGCAAATTGTAAAGAATTTCAAAGAAAACGTAATTTTTTATTTTAGATACATTTCTTAAGAGTAGCGGACACAACACAACACCGAGATCCAAACTGAGGAACTAGCATTAGTCCCAAAGCCATGCACAATGCAACATCTTTACGAGAAGTATTTTAGGACATTTCACTGTATTTTCAGAACGTTTAATTTAAATTGTTGAGATATGATGAGATTGTGATCATTTTTAGTAGCAATTGTTTGGTCTTTGCAGAAATATTGACATTCTCATCACGTATACTCTGCGCCACAATAAAGTAAAACTTTACAGTTTAAATTCGAAGGGTTTTATTTTAGTATTTTACCGGGTATGAGCACTCAAGATGAAACTGAGCTGCATGTAGTCCCTCAACTAAAATGGGTTTGACACGCCAGGACAGCGATAGTGCTGTGGCAAGCACTGGTAAATCATTCTGCTTAGCCTTTCTGATATTCGTGTCTTTAAATGTTTGAAACATATCGCAGCCCCATGCATTGACTTTGCCTCTTTGTTCAGTCAGCGCTGAGTTGTTCTCGTGTAAAAAGTTCATAAAATGTGTACTAATATAAATGCGGATGAGCTGATTAGCACAACATTGAACATTTACTGAGTTCACCTTGTCGTTATATTGAATTATAATCCTTGCAAATCGTGTGTTTTAGCATTTTAAAATCAAATACTTAGACTTCATCATCCTACAGTCACATCAATAATAACTATCATTAAGACGTCAGTGAGATTTCAGGATGAAAATGACATGTACATGTCTCAGGGTCATTTTGACAGGACAACGAAGAGTTTGCAGAGATTTTTAAAGGTGTTGTATTAGTGTATTTATTGTATTGTAATATCCTTGAAAAATAAATCTACTCATGGCAGCATTAAAAAAAGAAAAAAAAGAAAAAAAGCCTATACAAATACAATTTCTGTCCAAATCACACAACCCCAGTAAGTGGAAACAATACAGCCCCTCGTTGATAAACCTGTAAAAAAATATCCCATCAGGCAACAAGAGGTCAGACAACAGCATTTAAATCTGTCACACGACACACAGCTCTATGTTTTCCCACATCTATGACACACACCCCCAAAAATAATTCTGAATGTCAACAGGCAGACATTTTGGTATAAACAGAGAATCATGACAACTCAAGATAGATTGTTATAAAATGTGCTGCATTCATCGTTGGTTACAGAGGACGAATATTAATGAACGTGGCGGTGGCAGACTGTTCAACTCGCACCGGTGAAACATTTCCACTTGTGTCTTATTTCATTTCCGTTCCTCGATGGTTCGGGAAATTATGATTGGATTCCTCTGACGATGTTTGAGTAGTTAAACCATCAGTGGAGCTACCAGGCGAACGTTGATTATTTTTACTGAAACAATTATTGTTTTTGAAATCATATGTCTTTGTATGCAATCAGGGCGTCTGTTACAATTTGCTTTATTGTGCCCACATTTCCATACAGCTAATTTGACTGTTGAATAAGGAAAGTCCCTTGCTACATTATTTTAGCATGTTAAAATAAAGTGTTTTTACATGAGGAATTATCACTTGATGAAGTAAATAAATACGTGTTATTAAAAAAACAAAAAACTTGACTGTGTACAGTACAACCTAAAAAAATAAATAAAGGATTTTACTGAAAAGTGTGACTAATGTATAGATAATTTCCAGGTTTCCATAAAATTCATCCATCAGTTAAGTGATCTGGATGGATTTCTGTCGAGCGTGGAAAACAATCATCTCAATACAAAACAACTTAAATTCTCTAATTTGATCAGAGAATCAATCAATCTGTCTGGCCTGAACATTTTGAGCTCACACAAAAATGGATTTTCGGAAAATTAACGTTTCTTAGATGTACCTAAGATGTGAGTCCACTTCTCATGCAGTCGTCACAGTATTTCAATTCCAATAATGGTCATGTGATAGAAGAACGTATGACCCCATTAAAACTAATAAGAAATAATCCATCCATCTAAAAACACTGTAGAAAAAAGTGGGATACGTCCTATAGAGGTCGTCAGTCCATCAGAGGGCAAACACATTTCTAGCTAAAGTCGTTCAGGATCACCAGTTACATGTATGTTTCCCCGTGGGAGGAAACCAGAGGACTTCCTTTTCCAAGTGTCAGTTCACATATTGTATGTCTTCGTCCTTGTTCACGTCTGCAGGAGGAGTTGAGAAGGATTTAGTTGTGTGTGTGTTTCATGCGTTTTCTCATTAGTAAAATAAATAACTCCCTCAACATTAATGTGAATATCATCAAGGTTAAAAAAAAAAGAAAATCTGTCAATGACCACAGTGTTATGAATCATTGTAAGTAAATGATGGGAATAATTTCCAATTATAATCCCTGAAGCGACAGACAGAATAAGTGCCTCCCTGTAATGTGTTAGTTAGAGAGGCTGCAGGAGTTGACCTGAGGCTGACATTTCACACGAGAGTTGAGCCACATCTGGACACCTGAACGTGGTGTCATCGCTACAAACATTTACCCCACCGGGGGTAAGAATCTCAAATAGCAATGCCATCAGTGTTTCTCATAATTTGGTTTTCGAGATGTGTGAAGGAGCTTTTTTTTCTTTTTTCTCCCCTTTTCACAGGGTTCAGACTGCGTGACACAAACTTGAGTCACGATTCCAGTTTTGAAACAGAGTTCAGTTACAGTTTAAATATCAAATATCACTCAAGTGGAAGCGGCCGCGATATTATGTTTTAAATTTTTTATTACTTCCCCTTCAAGCCTTAAATCATGCCAGCGAGCCACGGTGGCAGGAAAAGACCAATTGTTCCAAGCAGGCACACAATAATAAACATCCACAGGAAGATGCGGTCAATCACCATGGCGACATACTTCCAGTCCTCCTTCACCTGTTGAGATTAAAAAAAAAAAAAAAAAAAGATGTGAGACGTTAGACTCAAGTATGTTTTGCTCACATCCTGGGTCATACATTCATGTGTGTTTACTCTGGTTTACCAGCTCTTATTGTTGCTTTCATGGTCGATCTGTTGCAAAATATTTTACTTTAATTTCTTACATTTCTCTTGTGGCCATGTTTTACTAGAAACAGGACGAGGTTGTACATCAGGGGCGTCAAACCTAAGACCTGCGGGTCAAAACCGGCTGACAAGAGGCTCCAATCCAGCCACCAAGCAGATAATGAAAAATTGAAAGATAGGAAGCTTTATTTATTTATTTATTGTGGTGAGATTGTGGTCATTTTCAGTCGTATTTGTTTGGTTTTTGTGAGACTATAGACATTTGTTTTGTGAATACTCTGCGCCACAACAAGTCAACACTTTAAAGTTTCAATTTATAGCTCATTATGGCTCTATTTTACCTTACTATGTGGAAATCATTGCTTCAAATAGGTGTCCTTAAGTTGAAGAACCGTTTTCAAAAGTCACTTGATTTTATTCAAATATCTGTACTGCTACTTTCTTCTGTTTCCCCATAAAGTAAATTCTCATGACATAAACCTGGGACTTTGGTCCAGAAATCTCACTTGTGTTAAAAGAACTAAAAGATTATACAGAATTAACCTGAAATATCTGATCGGCTACTCATTTCACCAGTGTCTCGTTTCGGTTGACTTTTCAATAATTTGTTAACAATCAACTGAAAGTGAAACGTAAATGAGCAGAAGTTAACCCAAACTTGTTAAAATTGTTCTCCACGTTCTTTTCTTAGAATTGGTAACCTGAAAACTAAAGTGGAGTAAAATATATATAATACATGAACATACTAATTGGAGATGAGTACCTATACCAACAGACTTGCACAGACAAACTTGCATCAACAAAAATAAGACATTTTGTTCAGATGTGTGTTAATAACAGAGCAGATTTTTCAAATTCGGTTTTTCGGAAGATGTCACATAAAATATTTGGTTCCAACAGTTTCTTTGATTCTTGCTCTGCCGTTCAGGTTTAGATTCTTGATGATACTTCAGTAATTTGTACTGGTTCTGTACTGTCCTTCTGGATTAAATAAAATGATCTATCATGAACTTTCTCTGCCTTGCAAATCAATGGAAACTTGAAAAGACTTCATGGAGAATCACATGATGGGAAAATCAAACCCAGAATACCAACTGAGTCACTGCTCTGCATGCTGCCTGGTGAATGTATAGGCTTTTATCATTGTAAAATACTGTTGACATGATGCAGACCGTATACATGCAGGCAACTTCATATCATACGGTGACGTTATATATCAATAATATTCTGAACTAAATGGATGACATCAATTGCAGCTTGTACTGTACATGGCAGTAGTGATGTATATGAAGACAGATACTCACACTGAAGTCAGCGTCCTCAGCCCTCAGGTGGTCTGCTATGTAGTGCACTCCTTCTAGTGCACGTATAACGCTCGGTGAAAGCAGGAACGTTGAATCCCTGTTGTCAACTTTAGCAGGTCCCTGAGTGGGATTCACCCGGGCCCCCGTCAACTGTTTGTTTGTCCCCGTGGGGGTCTCCTGTCGGTTCTGTGGGGTCTTCTGTTGCATTGGAGGGGTCGACCCCGGCGGTCTGGGAGATGGCGGACGGAAGGAGAAATAGGACGTGAGAGTCCCCAGCTCCAAGTCCTCGTAGCAACTCCTCTCGGAGTCCTCTAACGTGGTCCCGTCTCGTAACCAAGTGGCCGAGGTGCTGAGGAGGTGGCCGGTTTTGTAACCGGATAACCTGAGCTGCCGCCGCTCTGCCGCCGCTTCCTGCTGGAGCATCAGCAGCCTGCGACGCCGGCCATCTGGCGCAGGCCGCCGCATGAACAGCCAGCGAGGGATCAAGTCCAGGAACACCGAGTGGACCCAGCGGGGCATCTTGTGAGTGCTGGGAGAGCGATGGTGCACGTTGAGCACGAACACAGTGATGACGATGGACAGGGTGACAAAAATCATGGTGAAGAGGAGGTATTCGCCGATGAGGGGGATGACCAGGGAGGTGGACGGGATGATCTCTGTGATGAGCAGGAGGAAGACAGTGAGGGAGAGCAGCACAGAGATGCACAGAGTGATTTTCTCGCCGCAGTCTGAGGGCAGATAAAAAACCAAAACGGTCAAACAGGAGATCAACAGACACGGAATGATGAGGTTGATTGTGTAAAACAAAGGAAGCCGCCGGATGATGAAGAAGTAGGTGATGTCCGGGTAGATCTCATGGCAGCAGTCGTACTTCTTTGTGTTGTACGTCCCCACAGCATTGATGATGGCCCACTCGCCGCTCTCCCAGTAGTTGTTGAGGTCCACCGTGTTCTCGATTCGCTCCAAGTCAATCTTGGCCTTGTCGTAGGTCCAGGAGCCAAATTTCATTTTGCAGTTCTGCTGATCGAAGGGGAAGAAGGTGACGTCGATGCTGCAGGAGCTCTTGTAGATGGCAGGTGGAACCCAGCGAACTTTGCCCGTGTAGAAGAGGTGAGCTTTGGTCATGTGAGTCACAGCGAATTCACCATCAGCACTGGAAATGGAGAAGAGATCATGTGAGCAACGGCAAACTACATCGACCCGTAGCCCTGAACTGGTTTAAAGGATCATCATTTCTTTTTCCTGCTTTCTGGAAACCTTCTGCGGAAATAGTTTTTAATGATTTTCTCACAGTCTCTGTCAGTGATTCCTCCTCTACTCATCACTGTAAAGGTGATAAGAGCTTCTGAAGGAGATGCAATATTAACTTCTCGTCATTTCATCAGTCTCACCTTCTATAATTTCACTACAAATTGTGATTAAATGGGCCTGATGGAGCAGAACTCCATCATGAGCCTGCTTAGCCTAATCTTTGTGAGGTCCCTTTAGGTGAAGGGGAAAGTGGTGGATTTTTTAAATTGACTTCACACTACATGTAGGGGCTACAGACACAAAGGGAAATAAAAAGGAATACCTATTAGCTTACAGAAAGGATGTGAATGTGTTGTCATTGCCTGACAAATAGATTTTAACATGTTAAAGCCACAGTCTGTCAAGGGTCTGTGTATTTTCAGTTGAGACCACTAGGTGGAGCCATCTTCATATTATTGAACATCCACTTAACAGGCATCAGTTTGAATCTATTTATTATGGGAAGAGTGTGTTTGTTAGGAGGAGGTGTATTTGTGCCAAACTGTTCCATGTTCACAAAAAGGAACAGAATTAGCTTTCCTGTCCACTAGAGTGATGCACTTTGACCTGGTTGTAGGTGGTGCAAGGTACTGTGAAGTTTTGGCTTTGGGTTTGGTTAAGGGTCAGGGTCTCTGTGTAGTTTGCATGCTTGCCCATATGGATCCTCCACCATCCAAGAACAAGCATGTCAGTTTTATTGGTGAGGTTGCGATGGTCTGTCCTCAGGTCCCTGAGCTCTGGAACAGAGTGGAAACCTTTTCAGGTGGGCTCTAGTTATAAGCAACCCCGGTTTGGATCCACTTACAGTAACTACTGCATAATTACAAACCATTTAAAATGAGCAGTTTATGTTTGGACAGTGGCCTGGAGTGTAGCACTTTAGTGACGGTCAGTGTTCTGACCATATGACAAGTAGATAAGGGACTAATAATCCATCTGATCTGGCTCCCAGCCACTATCAGTTCATCTCTTGAATTATGTATAACGGAAGAACAGCAAGATCCAAGCTATTAAATTGTGGATATTTTTGTTTATTCTGTCTGGAATAACTCAAACACCAAGACTGGCTGGTTGGGTGTCAGCTTGACCTCTGAGCAATGCGATGCTCTTTGTTTTCAGGCCAAATGATTGATCAATCAATAATAATAATAATAATAATAATAATAATAATAATAATAATAATAATAATAATAATAATAATAATAATAACAATAATAATAATAATAATAATAACAACAATAATAAAAGGGAAATGAAATGTTGAAGCCCTGATAGTGTTTGTTTTCTTTAGCTGCTATATAAATTATATCTCAGACTTACTTGTTATAGAGGACAATGTCTGGTACCCATATGAGCTCCGATGGCACTCTTATAGACGTCACATTGTCGTAGTCTGACGGTCTCCAGCGAAGCTTGTAGTCGTTCCACTCCTGGGAGTTACAAACAACAGATGGTTTCTGTTTTACTCTCGTGGGAAATTAAATTGGTCTTTTATTCAACCTTTTGATGCATTCAGTTCTTTTAAGGCCCCGTTTACACGACAACGTTTCACGTGACAACGCCTAATCCGTTAAAAAAAAAGGAGTTTGTTTACACTGCAGCAGCGGACACAGAGACAACGATGTAGTGAGTATGCCGGGCCACAGGAGGGCGCTGTTGCTTGATTTTGTAATGAAACTACACAGACGTGTGTGCAGAGAACAAGACACTATAAACGTGAAGAAAATGGGGAGCACCCGACATCCGCATGGACTGATGACGCATCGGATGCTATCAGGGGTGAGTCTCAACTATAAAACTACTGATATGGACTATAAAACTAGAATACTAGTACCACTACGCGGCCGCCATGTTTGTTTAAAACTGGATGAGTAGGAGGGAGGGGGAGAGATGCGCATGCGCAGTAACAGGCTCTGCAGGAAGGATTAGCTGCCGTGAAAGAATCTTTTCACTTTGGGAGCCGGATTAAAAACTTTGCGGATACAGTGCATCCGCACACTGGTGTCGTGTAAAGGGACCCCCCCCCCCCCCCCCCAAAAGTGAAGAAAGTTTTGCGGATACACTCGTATTCGTTCTTGTGTAAACGGGGCCTAAACGTCAATAAAGAAGCAAAAACAGTGGCCTTTTTGTTTATATTACTTTATCCTCACTGACATGTTTCTCAGAAATGCTTCGAACCTGTTTCAGCCACACGTTGGTTGTCATCATCTGGTTCTTCTCATCCTGACAGATGGAGGGGGGAAAAAAAAGTCAGTAAAATACATCTGAAGCACTACGACTCAGCTGAGCCCAGGCCACAAGAAAAAACACATTTAATGAAAGATTTAAACATGGTGTGGATAAATCGAATGTGTGTGTGTAAATAAAAATTTGCATATTAGCAAAAGCTTAAATGTTTTCCAAGACATGTGAACACAGCAATCTCATAATGCAGGTTGCCAAGTCTGGGTTTTTTGGGGGGAATTAGGATGTTTTTAAAGTTGCTTTGGGCAACAATTTTTTTGTCTGTTACTTGGGTTTATTTTGAATGTAAATTACATGGACGACGGCCATGAATAAAAACCCTAACCTAGGCTGTTTACTGTTTGTGTCTGTCACTCTCAATGTCTCCCCAAAACTTATGGGAAAACTAGCACTTCAGTAAAGCATTGTTTGATGGGAGAACAGGGGTGTCAAACATACGGTCCGCAGACCAGAACTGGCCCGCAAGAGAGTCCAATCTGGTCCACAAAATGAAATTTGTCAGCTGTGAGAAATTATATTAACTGCAATATATTTATGACCACCAGGGACGCAATGTAGTCTGTATTATGTGGTGAATCAGTTCAGGTGATCAGGGTTACGACACAGATGTAGAAATATTTTGATATTAAAGCTAAATTATTCTGATCACAATAGAAAGGAGCCTGCTATATTTCGGAGTTCCAGCTACATGTAGGCCAAATGTTTTTATGCCTTTGAAAATGTAGAAAGTGTAATAAAAATCCACTGTGATCTGTAAGTTGTGAAGCACATTGTGAACTGAGGCTTGATATTGTTGAATGGTTCATTAAAATGAATTGTTTAAGAGGAAATGTCTGTTTTCCAAAGTAACAAAATACCTCTTAATTACAATGACTGCCAAAAAGTGGAGAATTCCACAGCATTGATAACAAAATAATGATTTGATCTGAATCCCACTAAAATTGCACCACAAAGGTGTTCAATGGAATCTGTGTAAATGCTCACCACATCGATGAGCTGAGCTATGGAGAGTCCAAACTTGACGATGACCACATCGGAGATGTTTGGCACGGGTCGAGACCACTTGTTGTACCCAGCGAACAGCGTCTTGAAGAGCTCGTCTTCTGCGTGGGAGTGAGTCTTGTCATAGCAGAGAACTGTGAAGAAATGATTCCTTTTACTTTCAGCAGCACAGCACTCACCTGAACCCAAAGTCAAACGTTCATAAAAGGCAAATGGAATATGGGAGTCATGGAATTTATAAATTGGCCGTGTTGATTATGTAGATTAACTCTGTCTTTCGGATTTATATGTGCATTCGTTAAATATATCTGAAAACCATTTTTGTTCAAGCTGCAATATGGAGTCCCTCCATTTTTTTTAATATAGCATGAGAACATGGGTACAAATGAAGTGAGGCCCTTTGCATATGTTGGCACTAGATTAATTCCTGCCTTTGTTGAGAAGTTAATATTTATTAATGCTACATTTAAATAATGTGAAAATCCAGCGTCAGATGAGAAAAGTCTATGTATGAATCATATCCACGTTCTCTCATGCGTGTCTCCCTTAATCCCTTCTTAAAGTAGTAGTAAATCTGGCTGGTGTAATAGTTGTGGCTTTGGGAGTAAGGGCAGGCGCCTTAAACGTGTCGTGTTTCATCACAGAGTCCTACTCTTAACTTCTAAGAATTTTCCCAATAAAGTCTCATAGATTCCACAAATCTCTTAATCTGAACTCCCCGGGAGAGTCGCCTGTTTGTGTTTCTGAAGCCGAGCAGGTGGAGTCTGAAGAACAGGGACACCGCCTGAGCTGTACTGTGTGTGTGTGTGTGTGTGTGTGTGTGTGTGTGTGTGTGTGTGTGTGTGTGTGTGTGTGTGTGTGTGTGTGTGTGTGTGTGTGTGTGTGTGTGTGTGTGTGTGTGTGTGCGTGCGTGCGTGCGTGCGTGCGTGCGTGCGTGCGTGCGTGCGTGCGTGCGTGCGTGCGTGCGTGCGTGCGTGCGTGCGTGCGTGCGTGCGTGCGTGCGTGCGTGCGTGCGTGCGTGCGTGCGTGCGTGTGTGCGCGCGTATAAATCAAATTGATTGTGAATACGCAGTCAAGACACATTTGTGTCCCCACTCCGACTGCGTCACTGTATTATTTTTTCAGCGGAATAGAAAGCATGGAGATAGTCAGGAATCCCGTCCCTCGGGGATTACCGCTGCCACCTTCATCAGTGTAGCCAGAGTCAATTACACGCATCATTACTTGCTGGTGTTAAGCGGAGGTGAGATCATCTCTCACCAGAGACGCCTGTTTATTGTGTCGCTGTCTGTCACTCGGTGTTGCAGCTGATGCATAAAACTATTACCTGATGGTTTTCATTTGAAGTGCAGGGTCATAGTGTGTGTGTGTGTGTGTGTGTGTGTGTGTGTGTGTGTGTGTGTGTGTGTGTGTGTGTGTGTGTGTGTGTGTGTGTGTGGGTGTGGGTGTGGGTGTGGGTGTGGGTGTGGGGGGGTGTGTGTGTGTGTGTGTGTGTGTGTGTGTGTGTGTGTGTGTGTGTGTGTGTGGGTGTGGGTGTGGGTGTGGGTGTGGGTGTGGGTGTGGGTGTGGGTGTGGGTGTGGGTGTGGGTGTGGGTGTGGGTGTGGGTGTGGGTGTGGGTGTGGGTGTGTGTCCACAATATGTTGACATTTAAAAAGATCATTTCAGCATATATCTCATTTGAGCTTAAGGACCATACCATACCATACCATACCAGTACATTATGAAATTTTTTTATTTTTAAATTTTTTTCTCACATCTTAGTTTCACATCTCGTCAAGATGTCAGAGAATCACTGAACATCATCATTTCTGTGCAACAGTGAAACTTAAGACACAGACAAAGCAACCAAAAGCAGGACAGCTTGAACTCTGCTCCTGTTTTAGTCGTTGTCATTTTATAGAATTTTATTGTATTTCATTGTGTTTTTTTACTTATTGCACCTCATGTTTCAGATTTCCCTCCATAATGACCATCATTGACATACAGTGTTAGAATTTTGTGTACTTTTACCTAAAGAGAAGGACGGGGGATCATCATTAAAGGTCACTAATGCCTCTACAAGGTCCCCAATTATTCCATTTGTGCAAAAACATAGCCCAGGATTTTTCCCTTCTTAATTTGAAAAATCTATTTTATACTTTTTTTGTGACTTTATTCACAAAAAGAAGCGAATAGGTTCACGTTAAAATCCATAAAATCTTTGGAAAAATCAAAAAGAGGAAAAAGGACCTGAGAAGCCACAATGAATGCAAGATTATAGAAATGCCATCAAACTTATTTGCCAATATTACCCTTCATTTTTTTAAGCAATCATGAGAGCTTCCACTTTCCAACGGTAGGACAGTTCAGGGGTGATCACCAGACGACGGGCTGAAACGGTGCACATACTTACCTCAGGAATACATGTAAATCCGATTAAATGAATTACTGGCCATGCTCATTAGTTGCTTGGCACAGCTTCACTAGCACCAGGCACAATCAGTACGGACCCGCAAAGCTCTGTGTGACACAGTTTTCCTAAAAAATTAGCCCTTTCCAGTAATTGTTTGTGAAAAACAGACATTAGAGGTGGTAATTAGTCACTGTTAATTTGCTCAAGGTACACTTGGACTCTTCCCCTGCCATCATGAGCTAATTTCAATCTGGCAAACAAACATGCACCAGAGACTTCTTATCTGCTCTGTTGGCGGCCGGGGCAGCGCGTGTTCATCTGTCAGGTGCATCTGGCAAGGACCAGATGTGGGGTTTGCCTAAAGACTCTTGGGTGCCGTAGATCAAAGTCTCCTGCCAGCCCAGTCTTGAAATGAGATGACACCTCCAAACATCCGGCACGCTGAGCCGGGGATTTTGGACAGCCGCCAAGCCCTTTGGCCAGGCGTATGAAAGCCTGACCGGTCCCGATGATCAAGTCAGCAGCTTCTCAAGCCAGAGGCACTCTCGCTGAAATTGGGCCGTCAAATACTGGCAAGTGGAAAGTTCAGCTCAAATACGACATGCAACATTTGTGTTTTTAGTGTCCGTCGGCGCGTGAGAATCAATGAGCTTGTCGTCAGAAAGACGAACTCTTTGTGTCCCACTGTTCAGGTCAGCTGGCACGAGATCAGTTACCTGCATGCATGATTGCTGTTGCACATGTGGATGATGGGAGGAGATGCAGGCTGTGCTGAGACCCACCAACATATGTCCTAGGAACATGCTATTTGAGCCTTGTGAACAAGTAGTTTCGCATCCATGTGAAATATACCGATTTGATCTGTGTTTACAATTTTAGGTTCGACCATCAAGGTTAAAGAGGAAATTTTCACAAACAGTTGAGTGATACGCTTTTGGAAAATGTGAATAATTGCACTGGCGCAGCATATCTTTGGAGGGTTTTCATTTTTAAAATACAAAAATCTGCCTGTTTGAGTAATTGTGTTGATTTTTACACTGAATTCTTCCCGTATTAGTTCATCATTTACTGATACTGAACAAAAACCAATGACATGAAACTTCATTAGACGTTTTCCTTTCCCACACCAGTCGCCTTCATATCCTCCCTCATTCCAAGCATGGCGACCCCATCCTCAGCATCGTTTTCCTCGTCCCTCCCAGATGTACAGCAAAACATCTTATGCTCGTCTCCACTTTCCCTCCAAAGGATCCAACATGAGTTTTTCCCTTTAAAGAACTCTTTCCTGATTGAGTTGATTTGGCTCACTCTCTGTCTCCTTTTGGTCAGTGCCACCCTTCTACCATTTTGCTACACTGTGACCTTAAACATAGTTTGACAAATGCAAAGTATACATGAAATTATGTGGCCGTTTTTTGTTGGTTTGTTTTGTTTATTTTTCTTTGTTCACTTTCAAATCTACGGTGAAACTTGCAGCTTTTGACACCTGTAAGAAAAAAAACGGCTTCATTCATCTCTTAGATTCTCCTCTACCTTTACAGACCAGTGGAAGTGAAAGTGGGTCCTTCTCCATGCAAATAGGCACAATTCTTGTTCTTCTTTCTCAGATCGAAACCAAGTCGTTGCTTTAGTTGACTGACCTCATTTTGTTGCTTGAGATGTGTCACTTTTGAATAAAAATGTGTGATGATTGGATGAGGAGCAAAATTAGGAAACATTGTCAGACTTGTAGAAGCTCGTTATAAATTTAAACTTGATCTCGTGCTGGTTTTCCCAAAGTGTCCCAGCAGGCTCCTTCTCAGACATCTTTCTGAAAGTGTCTCAGCAGCGTTTAACGACCTTGATGACGCCGAAACTTGCCTTTCGGCGTCACGATGTGAAAGCTGAAAAAGTACTTACCTGTCTGACTCAGGAGTAGCACCCAGAAAACGGCCGTCCCCACAGAGAACAGGTGGTTGTGTAGCATTTTGTATACTCGGGTAATAAATGGCCGGAGAGCGCGCGGGATAGTCCGTCCACGGTGGAAACGTTATCTTGAACCCGCGACGCGTGAGCAGCATCTGTCATCTTCGCAGCCGGGAGGCATATCAGGACAAACTCCGCCACAACTCTCACTATTACTGCCTTTTCATCCGTGGGCGGGGAGCAGAAGACGGACTGTGCGCCCTCCCAAAAAAAACTTTAGTCTTCCAGTTAAATCCCAGCACGGGTCGCTATGAGCGCGCACTTCAGACGAGCGCTGCGCCGGCAGCCTCCGCGCGCTCAGTCCGAGAGCTATCCATCACTCGGTGCAGAATCAGGAAGCGGCACGGTGCTCTCCTCCTACTATGGAAGCTCTTTTCCAAACCGGAATCACAAACTTGCCCATACAAATCTGCAACAAACAATCTACTACTCGAAGAAAGCCAAGCTTACTTTCTGCGCAAGATCCCGGGCACCGTGCGCTTTTACGCAGCGTGCCATGAACGCAGCGACCTTGCTGAGCTCACCGCTGACAGTGTTTTATTTTAGACTCAGTAAGTGAGTGGTTATTTCCAGGATCAGGTGCGATCGGACAGGAAACTGTGGGCTGTGAAGTCTTCAATCTGACCACATCCACCCAAGAGAGACGGGACACGTCGGAGCACCGGTCTTTAACAGCGCGCGCGCTCGCGCTCTCTCTCTCTCTCGCTCTCGCTCTCTCTCTCTCTCTCTCTTTCCATCTCTCTCTCTTTCCATCTCTCTCTCTTTCGCTCTCTCTCTCTCTCTCTCTCTCTCTCTTTCCATCTCTCTTTCGCTCTCTCTCGCTCTCTCTGTAATTCACTCATTGTCTACACTTTTACAATTTCTTTAGTTTCTTCTCTAAGGATAATAACTACTTTTGATTATGTGATTTAGGATGTTTTAATAGTTCTCTGCAGTCGGATGTATTATTGAACGTAACATTGCTGTCAGCACTGTAGGCCAGTCTGGTCACAGACTCATTTATTAATTCGGATTAAGTTACTACAGCTGTTTGACGTAATAGTGGCGCAAACTCGTCAGTTGACTGAAACCTAATTATTAATTAATTGGGGGGGGGGGGGGGGTACTCCATAACTACAAGGTATTGTGTCCACAAAGCGGCTGTTTAAAAGAATGAAATCTTGATCCCTACAGCGTTAACACGCAAAGATGAAA
This sequence comes from Lipophrys pholis, assembly GCF_963383615.2. Lineage (NCBI taxonomy): Eukaryota > Metazoa > Chordata > Actinopteri > Blenniiformes > Blenniidae > Lipophrys > Lipophrys pholis. Next base: position 6,944,797 of record NC_137649.1, read on the forward strand.
TCCATCTAAATTGGTGTACAGTCCAACTTTATTTAATGTATATTTTTTTTAAATAGTTGTCATTTTCGAAAAAGGATCAGGAAAGGTAAGAAGTGTTAATAACAATGAGTTAAATGCATTTGGGGATATTTCTTTCGAAAACAGCTAGAGGGCAGACTAGTTGAATGAATAGTCCTGAAGTTCTGCCACTGCGCTCTGTCACCCATAATAACAGTGTAAAAGCTGTAAAAGCGCGATAATAAATTAATCAAACATCAAATGTCAACTTGCAAAAACATCAAACCAAAAGATGCTTTATTGTTGCAATGATCAAATACAGTTTCAATCATGCATTAGGCAAATTTATACAAAAACACAGTTTATGGTTGCAAATATCAAAGCAATCCTCAGTCCACGAGTCTGTCCTGGCAAGGTGAGGGAGACAGGAGCACAATAAACTTGAAACACAGCTGAAGTGTGAGTGACGTGTTTGATCAGGTAAATTAAGCTGTGTTATCTCATAAGCTTTATCTGGTCGGATTCACAGTTGTTTCCATTTTTAAAAGGCTTTTCTGGAAACGGTACGTGCTCATGTGTACCAAAGTGTTCCCGGTGGTAGTTGCCTTCCCTTTATTTTTCGTTGTTGCAGAAACAAAATCTCCATTGGCACGCCCGTCGTTGTGAGTGTGTCCTGGCCTCCATCCTTACCCTGGAACCAGATGGCCGATGCATAGCTTCCTCTGGAGAAGACTAACGGAGTCATTACGTTTGCTCTCAGAAGGCCCATTTGTTTGATCCATAAACACTCAGCTTGGCTCAGACTTACACCACATACTGTTCCTATGTTTGACCTCACCAAATTCCAAACAGTATCTGGATGGAAAAGAACATTTCATTGGTTACAGGATTATAATGCTCATGAAAATGTATTTATTTGTTTTTCCACTGGGGTCTCTCACCCTTCCCTCATTGATAAAACTAAGTTGAGCCCTGCAGTTGACGTAGCGGCCGACCTTGGTACCTTGTTGCACCACAGTTAATAAGAACAATAAATTGTCCAAAGATTTATCCCCCCTCACGCTGGGTCTCACTCGGGACGCCACACATCATTCACAAGTTCAAGGATGAGGTGTGAACATTGTTTTAAAAACCTTTTGCTAGTGTCGGAGTTTGACAATGTCTTTCAGCTGCTTGGTGAATGAAGCATGCAAGGCCTGCGATGAACCCTCCAACCTGCTGGCCATGGCTGCTGCGGCGCGGAGCATGTCATCGAAGGCCAAGGACTCGTCTCTGATTCTTCTCCGCAAGATGGAGCGAACCAGGAGGAGCGACGGGGCACCACATGCGGGAAGAAACACAAGTGAGTGAAAAATACTTCTGAACAGTAATACAGTATAGGAGAAGCAACAAATGCGCTGTTGAAGCCAAGTATCGTATAAAAGACTATAAAGTAGAAACCAGAATGATATAGATAGCCTGCTTTAGATGTGGCAATCTTGGTGTTGTGTGTTAGGAAGATTGTTGAATCACAAATAATCTTTAATCCATACCTAATGTTTGTTATCATATCTGATAATCACTGGGTTTTTTTTTTTTCAATTAATTGTGTATTTCACTTTATTCAGCCTGTCTCTGTTTTGAAGAACAATTACTTAAACCAAAACCAATATTTCCGGATGAATTCAAAACTGAAATCCCACAAAAGTTGTCAAAAACAAAACACTAAACAGACAAGAAGCTAATGGAAAGGAGAAACAGAACTGCCAGTAACATGGCAAAACAGCTGGACTCCAGACTGGCAGGTGAACTGGTAACGGACGAGCAGAAGCAATCAATAGGGCGGACAAGTGGAGGGAAAACAAGACACATCTTGTGCAATCAGGGGCGGAGCTCATCTTCATGGGGGAGGAGCTTTGGACCACATCCACACACACTGAGCACTCATGGTAGGAGAACTGGACACCGTGTGACAGGAGGCGATCAAACAAAGAAAATGTTACTGACACAAGACGGAGAGAAGTTTTTGGAAACCACGAGGTTTCAGAACTACAGTTTTTCTGCGTTATAGCGCAGTGTAGATGAGAGTGTAGCGCAGAGTAGAGATGATGTTTCCCCAAGAACAAACGATTACCATGGAAAATTACTACAATCTCAACATAAAGCCAATTCTAATGAAACCTTCTGGTGCAAAATACAGTGAAATATGCCAAAGCTTCTCCTATAGCTGGGTTCTTTGCAATGTTTAAAATTTGCTTGGTGGTTTGGCCAGATTGGCGCCTCTGGAAGCCGGTTTCAGCTCACAGGCCTTATGCTCGACATCTTTGACGTACAGTTTGTAGAGACTCTTTTTTACAAATGGATGACCTGCACAATCCCAGTTGTTTAAAGCAGACAAAGGCTGCAGCTTATGATCCAGACAAGAATCCACCAGCTATAAAAGCTTGTCAACTGACCAATCAGCTCTCCTGGAAATTGGACCTACTAGTTAGCGGAGCACTCATGGAGACTAACAAGTCCAAGTTCAATAAAGTGCTGTATACGTTGAAGATTCCCCCCTTTTACGTGAATCTGCACAGCGGTAGAGTGGAAAACCTCATCTGATTTGCGAGGGAGCCCGGCCATGTTGGTCGCACTTCGTAGAGCGGGGCCTGGGTCAATAGGAGTTGAGGTTGATAAACTAATCAGCTTATTGATTAACTGATCCATCTCTATTCATTAAATGCTGTTTTTCTTCTCATTCATTGAGTTGCCTCACTGGAAGTGAGCAGATCACACCCAGATGAGAATTGGTGAATAGCTTAGTGTCTGACATATCTGGTTGTGGTGAACAGATGGACGTGAAGTCCACTTCTCTGTTTTCACACCATTTTTTATTGAAATGCGGAATAAACATCATCCAATGGACTTGATATAACTGTTATACTGAAATACATTTTCATGGCAATACATTTAATGAGTTCCTTGTACAATTTCTTCAATTTGTCGCTCACCATTATATACATGGATAAATGTTATATTTTGCCTATGAAGTACACATTTTGATCTGCTGCACTCACTTCTGCATGCCGGTGTGGGAGTCTGACGTATCGCCCTCCAGCTGCTTCTCCAGATCCTCTTCAGCTTTCTCCAACACTTCATGGCAGCTCTTATGGTCCTCTTGGATGCCGATGACATTTTCCTTGATCACATCTTCGTAGCTCTGCTCTCCCATCTCTGCTCCCACGAACTGCTCCAAGTTCTCCATCACTGCCTTGTTTCCCTTTTGTATGGCCTGCAGATAAGCCAGCTCCTCTCTCCGAGCCTTCAGCCTTCGAGCCCAGGCAGCGTTGGTGTTGAAGAAGACTGAGCACTTGTCTGACTGCGGCTCGTAGTGGAGCTCAGGTGAAGGCGACGGCGAGAAGAAAGCTTCTGATGTGCTCCAGTGATGGTTGATTTTCACCTTCACAGGCTCGTCGCCGACCGCCTGCATCGTGCTATTGGTGGCCGTTATCGTAGAGGAGATGTCAAACCCTGAACCCCAGTCACCGTCTCCACTCTGGCAGAGGGCTGGCGTTGCCATGGATACCCAGGCCAGGATGACGATCATCCAACGATGCCGCATGGCGACCTGAAAGGAGGCAGAGGTAAGGAATTTACAGTTTAAAGGGGTCATATTATCAAAATTCACTTTCAGTGAATTTTAATGGTTTTTCCAACAGTAATATGTGTCCTCATACCTGGAATGATGCCCCAGAACTAAAAAAAAAGAAGTCTGTCCTCTCTCTCCCTGGCTTGTTTCAGTTTTTAAAAGTTGTGTTGCTCCAAAGAGCCAATCAGAAATCAAACCCTATATAGTGTGATCAGGGGTTTAGCCAATCTCAATCAAGGTAGGCCCTCCCTTTGACCCTCCCATAATTCGGCAGCTCTGCTCTGGCACATGGCACCACGAGAGGAAGTACTTCCTCCTCTTCCCAAGATGGGCATGTGGGCGGAGCCAGTCCAGATTTTGAATGAAGCTCATATGATCCAATATTCAAATTAGTGAAAATCAAATAAAAGTTGGATTTGGGACAAAAAAGCTTTGAGTACAAGGTTTGTGGACGAACGAGACCACGAGAAAGTGTTTGAAAAGCTGTATGAAGTGATGTCTCTAAAGCAGATTAGAGCAGGGGTGTTTAACACAAGGCCTGTGGTCCAAAACTGAACACACATGAACCAATGACGCAAATTGTGAAAATTGCTAAGAAAACATTGTTGTTTTTATGAACACAGTTCTTAAAGCTACCTCTGACTCCAAGCCATGCTGCCAGAGTGAGCTTGTAAAAACATGCATAATGCAACAGCTTTAGGAGGTTTTGTTAGACATTGCACTGCATTTTACACAAGCACATATGATCAAATTTGGCTTTGTGTTGAGATTGTAGTCATTTTTTGTTGTAATTGTTTGGTCTTGTGAAAATATAGAGATTTTAATTAGCTTATATTCAGCGCCACAACAACAAAAAAGGTCATTTTGGCAATATATCATTGGTCCGGCCTACTCTAGATTTAATTGGTTTGTTTGTGAGATGTGTTGGACACCCCTATTTTAGGCTATTGATAAATATCACTTTTGTATATGTTATTTTTAAACAGCATTGGACATTGGGATGGTTATTGTCTATGTTATACACAGTAGGCACAGCTTCTGTGAAAGTTTGGACACAAATGATATTACTTTATTTATAGTTGTATCACTTACAGTAAACCTCCAGCACAGAGTAAAATCAATCACAATGCCAAGACAAGAAAAAACACAGGAGATCTTCGCAAAACTTTTCATCATTCAAGGAAAACCTACCTCTTCTCTTCCAATTATAAACTAAAAGCTAAACTTGCTCGGCTCTTTGGGCTCATTTTCCTGATTCAGGTAAGCATCTCATCTGATGGTTCCTTTTGTTACTAATTCTTGTGTCTACTTAATTCAAACTGCTGTCATTCACACCACTTACACGTCATCATTGTTTTACCGAGAAATCTTTTAGTCGGCTGTATAAATTCATCCTCAATCTTCCTCCCGGATGTTTGACATTTACCAGCATTATTTGTAATTCTTGGTCGCCATTCCCTCTGTCACACCTTCTGCACCAACTGTGATATAAAACCGGCTCCTATTTAATCTTTAATACTCTATACGCTTTGAAACGTGATGCTCCGATTGTCGCAATGCATATTTCAACAGTGGCCATTTCATCGCATATATAGTTTATCAGGTGACATTTCCCTTTCCTTTAACTTTTGTTAAATGTCACTTACATCGGGTATCATTTTATAAAATGCAGTATTGTATGAATCAGTCAAACAACCAGGCTGCTGTAGTTGTAAATCTGATCCCGGTGATATAAAGAATGTGACTGGGAATGCTTTTATTACCTGGCACTGTTGACTGCGCCGATTTTTATGGCAAAAAAGTTTCTTCCCTCAACATCATCAGCAGTTTTAACCTCCAGTTTACAAATAGTTTGAATTCAACTATACAAGATGACCTATCCAGACTTTACCTGGCCTCACCCATTCAGGCAGCTGTGGTCATCAACAGCGACAGGTGGAAAGTAAATCTCCATTCACTGGCAGCCTGAAGGTCCAATTTATGAAGCGTGAGGTTTTGATGTTGAATTCTAAATCAGAATTTGACTTAATCTGGGGAGATACTTGTTTTTTCTACCCTGACCTCTTCTGAAATTGGTTTCAATTATGCTAACAAAGTTAGGACTGCACTCCCCAAATATTCAGAAATGTTTTCTTTTAAAAAAAAAGATTTCATTAATTTTTCATAGAAATCCACATGATTGAATCTGTGCTTGTGCATTTCAAGAGAAAACAGCAGGGTTTTCTGATTAAAATCTGTTTTCATTACTCTTTTTCTTTTTTCTCATTTGTGCCATCTGACTTGTGGTCACATGGTAGTGGGTGCTTTACATTCTGTGGTACAGCCGTGGTGTAGACTATGCGTAACTTGTCATGCTACTGCTTTGACAGCTTTTTTTAAAAAAAATTTTGCATTGTTGTGTTGTTTCTAGTGTCATTATAAAAGCCTGACAACATCTGAAAGAGTGTGAAGCGTGAGCTGCTTGTATACATCTTTAGCCATCGCAAAGTCTCCTCTCCATCTGGAAATGTATTTAAAAGCCTGAACCAGGCTTGTGAGGTTAAGTCGAGACACCGCTGGGTTCTTTCTGCTGTCGGTAGCACATTTCAGCTGTAGTTTACTTTTACAGTAGCCACAAAACTATTCAAAATCCTCACAGCTATAGTGGAAATTTGAGTTGGTAGTCTTGTTCTTATTGTCCAGTCCTGCCGGTTTGTAGAAAAAACACTGTAAAATAGTCTTTTTTTCTTCTTTTTTTTTTAAACTGAACCAGTGCTGGCTCCCTCTGTGTGTTATTACTTTAAATGGTGACCTCATATACGTTAAAGCAGATGTGAGATGGGTAGAAAACAGAAACCTTCAAGCCAATTTGAGTTGCAAACAGAGACACAATCCAGGAGCTGGGTGTCCTGTTCTTCGAATAATAAGATTGCTTTCTTGTGACTGACGTGTGCATTGTAACAGACAGACTGATATCACCACCGGAATAAACCGAGACGTAATGAGTTTCGTCTGTGGTGACATGTGTCATAATGAGAATATGGATTAGATTGATATCATCTCCTGCTGTATGCGTGGGCTTTGTCATCTTGACCACTTGAATATTACAGATACTATCTACTCATGAGTACAGAGAAAAGAAGTGAATACATATTCCCAGTATCTATAACTTGAAAAGACATTAATTGGAAAGAAGTCTAGAATTATTGATGCTAACTTGCTGAAATATAGATTTAGGATAGATGCATAATACTCAAATACCCTACATCAATGGTGTCAAACACATTTTAGTTTTGAGGTCAATTACAGGTCGATTTCATCTTGAGTGTGCCAGACATGAAAAATAGTGCCATAATAACCTTTGAATTTAAACTTTAAAGTTTTCCTTTGTTGTGGCGCAGCACACAGAGGATTAAGGAATAATAACTCAATAACTATTGGTAACACAATAACTATTGGTACCAATGATTATTGGCCCAATATTAGAAAAAATGACATCACACACACGAGCCTGATGATTCCATTTTTTGCCAATAACTAGATCCAATTATAGATCGCCAACATTGCTTTGGTTTTGGTCATTCTCAGTCCATTTGTTTGTCTTGTGACGCTGTTATCACTCGTATTCCATCATAGTAATATAGAAACATAGTGCCATCATCACCGTCATCATCATGGCACTGCGATTCTCTTATGAACCAGATTTGGCCCACGTGCGTCCATGTTTGACACCCCTGATCTATGAGGAGCAAAATGCCACATGGTCGTCATCTTCATCTTCTTCACTGCAGCTTTTTTCAGCTTTGAGTTACAGGATGCTACAGCCGATCTCCACTGACAAGTGGGTGAAGGCAGGTTATACGCTTGGCAGGTAACCAGTCCATCACAGGGCAAACACAGACAGACACTCGTATTCACACAAATGTAGAGCCACCAAATAACTTCAAATGCTTGTTTGTAGACTGTGGAAAGCTATACACACTTTGCACAGGGAGGCCCTCAAGGTCTTTTCACTGTGAGGCCAGAATACTAACCACTTATTACACTGCGCAGCCCAAGATGCGGTAAAGCATGTCCTAAACTTGTTTTGTTGTGACATTTATAGTGCATTTGTTTGAAATAAATACATTTATTATAAAAAACCTTATGGCACAAGGTGACAACATTCAGTCTATTGAGGTATAATGCAGCCAAGTGAAAATATAATTCATCTTAAAATATAACATGATTGTGTCTGTGCTCAATTACCATCGCAGCAGTAAAAGGCACCAGTCAAAGGACATTTACTGACATTCACTCGGTCTCTCAAAAGCCTGCAGAATGGAAGCACACATGCTCTCCTCTCTGTGTGTGACAGACTGGCAGGAGCAAGTTCCCCTTTGTCTTTTAGCAAAATGTCTGCGCAGTTTCCACACCGGCGTCTTATGGTTGAGTTGAAACAGAGTGTGAGACGCCCTGTGACCTGTAGGGACCTTTCTTGGCTTCGGAGTAAAGGATCCGTCACTCTGAAGTGGCTTTTATAGGCTGACTTTTCTGTTGGCTTAAAATAGCCGAAGCTTGGCAAGAAAGCAATCCATGAGCTCACGGCGCCATTTGGATATTCTAGTTTGTTTGTGACGTTGTAAAAGAACGGATTGAATCTCTCTGAAAAGAGGCTTAATGATTGACATAAAAAACAACAACTTCTTATTGAACGTCTCTTTTCCCCTTCTCCTCGAATCAAAAACAACAAAATCATCTCCCTCTAAGCTGTGTTATTATTTAATAGGACAAATGTTTTTCTTATTTAATCATCAACATCATTAATGTTTTGATGCATTAAAATGTGGCAGGAAAAAAGTGGTTATTTGGAATTTTTTTAATTTGAAAAAAGGTTCAAATGAAATCATTCCAAATTTATTGTTGGCATCTCAAAATGCAAGTTATTAGACCTCTTTAAGTAAAAGGGAAGAAAGTATCAATGCACCGTGCTGAATTGCACTTTCCATTTACAAGTCACGTTTGGTGAACCTGAGTGAGCTAAACTGAGCGTCTCCGGCTTTTGGCCCTGCTTGTCAAAGTTTGAACAAGTGTTTCACAACTGTCACAACACAACTGCTTCAGTGTTACTATGAAGAGGGTTTTGAAGAGCTTTGCACCGATGGTTTTTAACGTTTAAAGAACGAAAAGTCATCACGGAAGCGAAAGTATGCATTGTATACATAGTTATGTGCGCCTATCTGAATACTGTTTATGTACAAAGACAACACTCAGAAAGTAGTAATGGTATTTCACAAGAATCTTTTGAAATTTCAGTGCGAATGCCATCAAATGAATGTAGATTTCAAATCAATGCTGTGTGCCTTTCTTTAAAACAGTGCGAGGTGAGACAACTCCTGAGCCTGTGTAAAATATTCATAACTGAAAAAGTCAAACTCACCCAACTCCAGTGATATTTCACAATGAGAATCTGCCACTTCCTCTCTCCCAGTCAAACACATCGACTTAAAAGCTTCAGAACGACCATTTAGAAGGCAGGAGAACAAATACTTGGTTTTCTTCTTCATGTCAGGGGGGGAAAAAAATGCAGACACACGCACACACACAATTAGGGTTTGGCTGGAGAGCGTGGTCTTCTGTGTGCCCCTGTTTTGCTGCTGGGAGGGATGTGGTAGGGGAGGGGGATGTTTAGGGGAAGAAGAAAAAAAAATCCTGGAACTGAATGATTTCTTTCTTTGCTGTGGAAAGAGGGGCTGGTTGAAGGAGGGGGAAATAAGGGGTGTAATCTACTTCACATCTGGGGTCTCAGAAAGCGCAAGGGCCACTCAGCATGAGGGGGAAAATGTCTTTTTAAGGCCATGATGGATACATTTCCTCTTTATTAAACTATATATATATATATTCACTAATAGCAGAATCTTTTATGATTTCATAAGTTACCTGTGGTTTTGATTGTCATCTGATGAAAAGTATAGAATAGCAAACTGGCTAAGACACAAAGCGATTGGCATATCTATTGCAAAATAAATTAAAATAACTGAAGTTAAGGATCTTTAATTTTTTTTAACTCCTTGACCTAACTTAACGTTTGGACGATGGTGAAGACAGGACGTCTCACCAGGCCTGATGTGTCCTGGTGTCTCCAGTGCAAACACAGAGACAGTCGCCTATGAGGGATACATCGACATTTCAAGTCTGCTCTTATTCTGAAAAGCTTTTACGGAATACCAGGACAGAAACCGTGCAAGCACAGGGAGAACATTCAGTACTCCTACGACTTCACCCTACTGCCCTGAGGGAAAATGTAATTCATATAGTAGAGGTGACAACCATCTAATTATTGTGTATTAGTTTTCTTTATCTTCTTATTAGAAGATGGATGGATGAATGGAAGCTATTGAAAGCCACTATACTATAACTCTGATATTCTTAACCATCAATGACATAGGTCCTCATCAATGTTGTCTAGCTACGTTATGTTCATAATATTGATAAAGTTTCCTGAATTTCGTCGATGAGCCTCATTGTGATCTGCGTCACACCCCATCATCTGTGGTAATAGTGTTTCGTAGCTGCTGCAGGACAAAACTTCAGTCCATTTTATGTGAAATGAAATAACACTGCACTAACGGAGCCATGTTTGTTTTTGTTGACATTTCTGCATTTACGTGATGCATTTTATTACCAGGTCAAATGATCTTGTCTCAAAGAGGACTAATAAAACCAAAATGTTGAGAAGCCGAATGAGCATACTCCTGGAACAATGCCCAGGGCACATATTCAGCTCTTAATCGCGGAGGTATGAAACCGTGACATCTGCTGATGGCAGCCAATAATCCCGATCGGTTCTGCTCTGAGAGATTCACCACAGATCCTGCAGTTCAAAGTTAATCTGGACGGGAAGTTTTGAAAGCGATCTGTGATATTTATCAACATCTAATCTGTATCTGAGCCTTCACAGTATTGACAGTTCAACCTATCAATGAGGAAAATATATTTGAAGTTGCAGATAAGCAGGTATTTGACTGTTGTGTTTTTTTTGATCACATAAAATCTCTACTTCTGTCTGCCTGGGTTTTCATGTCAGACACAATCTTGCGAAGCCCTTCACATCTGTTCTTCATTTGGTCACGACCAAGAGGGAAACAAAGCAATAAAGTGTTTCCTTTCAGTTTACGTTCACCCCGTGTTTGTACAAATGAGTCAAAAGCCAAAACATGAAGTCATGTGTACTGACAGGCGTCTTCGTTATGATATAATGGCAGGCTTTTAGTCGTGAGCCACTGAAGAGTCATTTCAATGCATGTGTGGAGAGAAGAGCTTGAGTAAAACAGCTGATGAGTGGAAGCTGTTGTTTTTGAAGACTACCAGAGAGCATTTAAAAAAAAAAAAAGTGTTGTTGACTAATTTTAGAATGAAGTGTGGCGACTGTGCTTTACTCACAAATACCCAAAAGGGTATTTGTGAGTAAACACACCCAAAAGGGTATTTGTTGTGCCTATTTTGAACATAAGACATATGAATATAAACAATGGAAGCGTAACACGGTCAAAAAGGTGTGAGAAGAAGCATAAACTTGTTAAATCCTGCCCAATCACAGTCACAACTACAAAACAAAGAAAGAAAATCACTAAACAAGTAGATAAACAGAATGTTAAAGCACCCAGTTCATGTTGCACCTTTATTCTTATCATACCTGAACTACGATGATCATAATTATGTATTTTTCAGACAGAGACCAAAGACGGCAAACAAAGAGTTTGAAAAGCCTCTCTGTGGTCTCGTTTACATTCCAAAAACATGCAACACCACGACCACATGGGTTCATCTTTCAGCTTTCATTCAAACCGGGAGGTCCAAACATAAGGTCCGTGGGACAAAAGCAACTTTCCGAAGAGTAGCAGGTACAACACAACATTGAGACCTGAGCTGAGATATTTATGATGCTGCCATGAAAAGGATCTACCTCATGGTTCAAAGCCATGTTATCATGGTGAGTTTGTAAAAACATGCATAAACACAAACAACTAAGCAACATCATATATGTACACATTATTGTAATTGATTATAATTAGAAAAATGCATAGGCTAACAATGGAAAAGTTAAAATTGAAATAGTAACAGCAAAGATTCAAATCACAAATGTAATATCATATGAACTAAAACGTGTGCGGACAAATTCAGTCTGACAAAGTTAGAGGAATGGAGTTCAGACTTCTATGAATGTCCTTTTTGCATGTAGTAAACACGTCATTAGTTCAGGTGGAAAACATTCAAGATTTTCTGATGCCACTTTGCTTTGGAAGGTGATTTGTAATTGATCCATGATAAAAAAATAAAGGATCTTCTTTCAGCATATTTAACAATACTGTATAGTTTGTAGGAACTAGATGTAGCAGCTGGAGATTTATGATAATGTATTTTCCAAACTGGCCCAGAATAAAACATTTCGCTAAAAATCCTCAGTCTTTGATCTGGTTTTGGTTTTCTTTTGTTGAACTGTTTACATAGTTCTCGCTCCACTGTTTACAAGAGCTTTGAGGAAGCTTTAACAACACCTGTGAGCCACACATGCGACCCTCGCATTGCACCGGGCCAGATGGTCCTTGTCAAATATCGCAGCCTTAAAAAGCCCGCGGCTATGTTTGGACACGCATGTAGCATGTTCAAGATGCTGTTTTCTTCTCTTTGAAGTTGGAGAAGCACCATGCGTGGGAACACTTTTTATCCTCAATCTAAACTATGTCACAGAATCGACTGAAAAATCCTTGAGAACCGTTATGAATGTTACATGACGTGGCAATGAAATACAGGAGCTTCCATTGCATTTGTGGTGGGGGGAAAAACTGTTTTTGAGATAGCTGTTTAAATTATATAGGAGGGAGCAAACTCAGTCATCCATGACTGGGGATTTATTTGTTGAAAAGTGGATTTTCTGATTTAGGTCTTCTGTAACGCCGGCGTTTTTCTGTAAGCTAGAAACACATGCATTTTACAACATGTAATTATCACAACTCCCCACATAATTATCAGGGGTTTCGTTGACACAGGCGTCGGCTTACTATTGGGTTACATTTTCTAATTCAACCTAAAGTTGGTAAACATGACCCTCGTGATGATAAAATTTCCATATTTCTATATAGAGGTATTATCATTTTGTTCTTGCTGTACACAGACGTTAATTACATTTGCATGAACGCTGTGCATTGCAGTTAAATTCACTCTGTTTTCTTTCTCCTTCTCCGCTCTCACTCTTTGCCATTTTAACATCGCCTCCAAAGAATTGCATCTCAAATGAAAGCAAAATATAAATTCACCCAGCGATCCACGGGAGTGTTTGCAAAATACATAGTAGATTAGACTGTGACCGTGAATATATTGACCAAGAAACGGTTTCAGCGTTTTCTAATTGACCAGGACCTTGAGTACCCCGAGGGCTGTTGTTGACCAAGGCCAAGGACTCGCTGCTCTCTGCAGCCACTTATCCACAGCAGCGAGCGAGCGAGCGATGAGTGGCACAGTGTGCCGCTGCTGATAAACTCAACTAATCCACTCTGGGACACAAACACAGCTCAGGCTTTTCTTGGAGCTCAGAACCGGCGCACGCTGCCACTTTTACCCGCGTCCTCTCACCCAACAAGGACCGCAAAGAGCAACGGGCGGGGATTTGTGATAACGTTCACATTTAGAGTCTATAACGTGTCATAATATGGGCAGCAATTAATAAATCTGTCGCCTGAGGTGTGGGGGGAAATTCCAAGTTGTTGCCAGAGGATATTCTGTAATGGCTACCATTTGTCTATTTATAGTTTGTGACACATGAGCCTGGCCACGAACAACCATAACAGAGACGGGCTTAATAATAATGTTGTACTCTAGCAATAATTTCAAGTAAAATAAATCTAAAGATCATCGTGTGTGTGCTGTGTTATTCAAATTAGTATTTTCTTTTTGGAGAGATCTGTATTTTTGTATCATCGTCTGTAATGAATTTAATAGTAAAGAATTTAAAAAAGGGGAGTCACAATATCAAAATATTTGTAGGAGATGTTCATGGCAAGTAATTTCACTCTCAAGACAATTAACGTGAAGTATTTTATATGTAGAAAAGTCCATATTAAGATCCTTTCCACCCATTTAACCACAATCTTCAACAACCATATTGAATTTGAAATGCTGCTGAAGTATAAGGCTCTTTGCATCATGTGGTACTCTGAAGGTTATTTTTTGTCACCGTATCCAGGCACATCCCACTGATTTCATGTAACGTTACCTTCAACATATCAATGTGAAGCATATCTTGTGATTGCAGCATGTGCAGAAGGACTATTGACTCCAGCCATGGTGCACATGTGCAGTGGTTGCATTTCAGAAAAGTTGTGTTTTCTTCCCTTTCTATGGAGACAGAGTGAAAGCACTTTCAAAAAGTTTAATTTTCAGTGACTCTGAGCGTCATTGTTGTGATACTCAGAGCGCAAGGAAAGTTTTTCGTTTCTACTTGAAAAGGTTGTCGTCGAAATGAGGGCTGAATGTGAATAAAGCATAATTTGGTTAAACTAACTAATATTTCTGGTGCCGATTAGCGAGATAACAGATATTTTTTTAAATTTGTTTTATGTTCAGAATGTGAATACTCCAACTTTTTGTATTTGCTTCAAATGAAATAGGTCTCATGTCAAACCTGGTCCAACTAAACCTCAAGATTTAAAATCGTCTTTCTGACGTCGAAATAGGTGTGTACTCACACTCACTCAGTAAAATATATTGAAAAACAGAAGTATGAAGTCTTCAAACAACTCATTTGTGTTACTTTAGCCTCCTAAAGTTTTAAACAAGCAGAAAAAAAACACACTTATTCAAGTTATGTTGCTCAGTCAGATGAGACAATAGATTATGTTGTAAAGGATACAGTAGATTTGCTGTAGATTTCGAATGATGACACCCCTGAAATGAGCTGTCGTCTGTTGTTCGTGGATCATTTAGGTGTTTTTTTTTTTTAATTTTAAATGAAACAAACACTTTTTCTCTAATGTGTTGGTATGTCATGGTGTCATGGTCTCTTCAAATGACGAGATCATCCACTGTTCCCAATGACTGAAGAAAGTCACAGCTGGTAAACAATCCCACATAGTGACTCCCTCTGTGTACTTCACATTTGAACCCTATTTAGACTGCAGCCAGTTCCAAAAACACTAATCTGACCTCTCGTTAGTGTTTAAGTGGAGCGCGAGAGTCTCCACGTTGCTGCTTGGCGTAGTGGACGCCCACTTGGCTGCGTACAAGCTTCCCTTCATGTAATGCATCTCTTAACAGATGCCACCCTGGAAAAAGAAAATGCAGACCTCTATCCAAACCTCATTATATCAGTCAAGCAGCAGGAAATGAGACAGCCTCAGGATATTGTAAGCACTGATCAATCAGACTGACACTGATGTGGACCAGTGGAAGTACAAGAGTGTGCACGTATCACAGGCAGTGGAGCTTAACATCCTACTTCTCTTAGCCTATGTTTAATGTGATTAAATACTGCTGGATAAATATGAGATGAATGGTTTGAAGGCCTGCCCAAATTTAATCAGGCAAATATAATTAGCCTGTTTGTATGCTTCCCGGAGATCATGAGGACAAAATAGATGAGGGCGCAAAGGAAGCCATTGCTTAATGCCATTTTACAACGACATTGCCAATTACGGGAAAAGCTGTTAAGCAAAATTACATGTAACGTCAACGGTAGCTACATGAGTTAGGTGACACTCTAAGCTTTCTGTTGAATATACACATATATAATGCTATTACGTGTTATGTAAAGCACACATTTTGCTGTAAGGTATGCTTTTTTAATACAACTATTCTCATTTTCTAAAGTGCTACTAACTTTTAACTACAGAAAAAACAAAACAAACGGGAGGGGGAAAAAATCTAACAAAAAGTTGGGCATCCTCTGCAGTGTGGCTCACGACCAGTACATTTAAAGGCTTATGCACTGTTCACTCCGCGCTCACAGTTTCTCCGTGGTTCTCTTTTATTGATTTGTGTAGCTGAGGACGGATGTGTTGCTCCAGCAGGCGGGGGATACGTTGCTGGGGAGAAACCACAATCTTTGATCACCTCCACATGACTGGACAGTAACAGTGGTGTCGGACGCTACAGACAACTAATGTTAAAGCAACTTCCTTTTCATGAGGGTGAATCTCATGTGGATCTGCTCCAGACTCCGCTGCATGCTCAGTCTCAGTTCTGATGATTGGGTTTGCTTCTTAATGTCCAGGGCTTGGACAAAGGCCGTGTGGGGTCACCAGAAGGTCAAATATAACCAGGATTCTTGAGTCCACTGTTAATTGATGGAGGAAAGGATACGTTCAGATTTAAGACTAGTGTGTAAAAGAAAGTCAAAATTTAGCACCGTGCATTCAGGCCCAATATATTTTATGAACTTCGTGAGGCTTTCACCTTCAATAAAGTTAAGTGTAAGCATGAGTGCAACGAGCAGTAATCATTCAGGTTATTTCCAAATACTTGTGTTGAATGAGCTTGTGCATTGCTGCAGTCGAGTGATTATATGACAGTTTTGTTCCGACGTGCTACCTTGTTTTCATTCTCTAGATGCGAGTACTGACAAACCATGCTGGTTTTGAGAGAGCACGTCTCTTAACTTCCCACCATGATGTTTCAAAACTTTAATCTATTCGAGTGCTGTCACCAGGGAAGGGATTGCTCACGGCTCTGTTGCCCCGACTTGTAGAGTTATGCAGCGTTGTACGTTACCTGGTTTAACTAAGGTTTGCACAGTGAGACTCGCTTCATAGCTAGAATGTTTTGGGCTCAGAAAGTAGGCGGATGGTGACTCAAATCACATGCATTTCTAATTATGATATCAAGATGAGTGATGTTAAATCATCTGGGCTTCTTAACAGTTGGATGCTAATGGTTTAGACCGAATTCGACTCACCCTGTCTGGGACTTGGTCTTTATATGAAGGTGTTTCTCACTTTAGAATTGAAGCTGAAATATTACTGGTGTGATGAATATTACTGCATTGATTATAAATAATAACCACATGAATTGATTCTACATCTTATTTCTCTACAAATTAAACATTCAATTTATTCACATCATATTATATCATATCATATATCATAAAGATTTTGCTTGTTTAATGACAGGAATACCACAGTGCAATTCATAAATAATGAATACATATGTACCTATATTTTTATCTTTTAATGACAATCTAACAGATAACTTGAGAGGATATGATATAATGACGTGAATCAAGCTGCTGCTATTTGCAGCTCAGAAATGACACATTAATTTAGAATATACTTGGTTTGAGTTTGATCTTTGGGGCCTTTTGTGTGGAGTGTGCATGTTATCGCTGCGTGTGGATTGTTTGTTTTCTGTGATTCCGAACGGGATAAAGCGTTATAGTGGATGGAGGGATTCTGGTAGGTTTGAGTGTGGGATGTTTTTGCCCCATGAAGAACTGAGGACTTGTTGTGGGTGCACCCTGCCTTCACATATAGTCAGCTGGGATTGACTCCAGTGTTTGGGGAGAATATACAGTTTCTTGATTGTCTGTGATGTCAGTACTATTTCAAAAAAACTCACGAAATGCATGCTTTTCTGACTTTTTCTACTTAAATCACAAATAAAGGTAAATAAATAGTCAGTTTTTCTTTCATGATTGAACAAATGCAATTCAAACTAATGCAGGATTTTCTAATAAATATCGGAAAAAATTGTGTTGTTGCCATCAGGGGTTATCTGTTTGTTTTTTAGCTAGATTCCACTCCTGTTGTACCCATTGTTCTTAATACATTGAATAACATGTGGAGGAAGCCATCAGGTGAGCTTTGCAGACATTTGGCAGGATTTCATAAAGCCTGGGACGTGCCACTTTCAGAAATAGCTAATTAAGATGCATGAGACAGATTCAGCGCTACACGAGGATATATATATATATATATATATATATATATATATATATAGTGCTGATTCAACCATACAATTCACTGAACACACTTTCTATTCAGCCCATGCAACATAATGACAGCACAAATGAGCAAACGCCTCATACTGTGCTGCTCTACAGGATTTGACCTGGTTTCTCTAAAAGGCTCGACAATGGGCTTAATCCTGAATGCTGAACATTTTCACCGAAATTTTTTTTTGCATTCATTGTGCTCACCTAATAGAGGTTCAGGGCTCACGCTTGCAGTTTGACCTCTTGATCTTTTCGCAGCGGGATCGGTTTGTGTGACGCGGTGGTGGTGTTCATTAACAGCCTCTTGCCCCTCAGTTTGCTTTAGTCCTTGAAGTAAGAGAGAGAAATCAAAGGTAACAGGAAATAACTTTTAAGAAAGCATCAGAGAATCCACAGTGATCATTCGCCACGGTCAAGCCCATCAAATCTCAAATAACACAGTGAAACTCTTTACTGGCAACTTTCTTTTTTTCCCAAGGTTTTTTTTTTTTTTTATAGTTTTCTGCAGTCTCCTACACACTGATCTCCATTTTTGCCCCGTTTCATCCCATCCTTCTTTTTCTAGCTTCCCTTTTTCTTGCAAATACCCATGAAGTGAGGCACATTGTTAAAAAAGCGATAAGAGACCTCAAGGCAACAATTTACTCAATATAGCACGTAAAGAACTAAGTCTGTTATACCATATAATTCACAGTTGGAGATTCCCTTGCTGAGGTTGTGTGATTAAGTTTCAACACATTGATGGTTTTAAAGATTATGATATGTTTGATCTTCTCCATACCGGTTACTGTACATGAATAGAACGGGAAGCGTCTGACTGTGTCAGATTGTGCAATATGCAAGTGTTTAATTCCACTGAGGAAAAAGTAGTTACAGGATGTCAGGAAGAAGTTTTCATATATGTGATTGAAACATTCCTTTAAGACTCCACAGAATGGAGTAAAACATGTTTGCGACCATCGTTCAGGCTCTGGTTTCACCACAGATGTGAGTATTGAGCAGTTGTAAGAATTTCTTGTGTGAATTTCTAAGTCTGGGAGATTTTGCTGTTGTCACTCGGTGCAGAGGGACGGAGAGACGGAGAGGGAATCCAGACCCCAGCTGTGTCCTCATCCAAGCCAGAACTCTTAATCAATATCAGACCGCCAAAAGAGGCATGTTGAGATTGGTCCGGGTCAGGGTCACAGATATCATGTGCTAAATTGAAAGCAAGGTTTCTCGGAGGGTCTTCGAGTGCTGACCTTTGAGTGAAGACAAAAAATAGAAATTCCGGCTCGGACCAATTTCACTTCAAGTTTTGGCTTTAGAGTTATCATCAGAAAAGTTAAAATGTTGGTGATTCTTTAGTGCTTCAGAAGCGAAAAGTAAAAATGGAGTCTTAAAAGTCCCAGCCAAATCATTTCTCCTTTAATCCTTGATGTCGGTTTTCAAACAGGCACATTGCTCCACTACCTGCCATTGGCATTCAGGTCACACCGCTGCCAACCGAACCCCACTGTAGTCCTCTGAAAGAACCAGGCTGTCCTTCAGACTCGCGTATTAATGGGATTTCCGCACATTATACTTACAAACTCAATGGGTACTAATGTGAGAGAATAATATTTCCGGGGAGAAAAAAAAAAGTGCTTGAGTCCCAAATTTAATTTAAAATGTTACATTGGCTTTAAAAGGGGGCGGTGGCACGTGTAATGCCCAGGGAATAATACTTTGCTCCAGTGAACAGCGGAGCACCGGGCATCGGATTAAACACTGATGCAGCTCTGGATTTGCCACACACTGTGACGGCGTCGGCGCAGTTCAAACATCAGCTCAGATTTTAGTAGATCAGTGTACTGTGAATGAGTTGTAGGTGAGCGGGTAACGGGCTGATATCCAGACACATGCTGGGTGTGGAATTTCTTTTGTTTTGGCTTCTTGCTCCTCATTTCCTTTATGGGTTCTTCCACTAACCTTTGCAGAATATATGCACACACCAGTGCACTCGCAAAACACTTTTGATGCAATCGTTACCGACACAACATTGCATAAACACTGGACGGAAGCTGAATATGAATGCTCATTAACACACGGACATTACCTGTCCGTAAAGCTCCGTTTGAAGCATTACGCAAATGTGTTGCATCAAATGTTCTTGTTGCATTTTGATGAGGAGTTTGATCTCTCAAGGTGGAAGTAACTATTTCTGAAACTATCGGATGTGAAATGAATCAGCATAGATATTGCTTGATACAAATATTAAAGCGGCCTTCCCCTTTTTGTCTAACTGAACAAATGCCCTGGAGTAATTCCATGATGCAGGCATTTTATTTTGTCTGTATTACTTCATGGTTATGGACACTTTCACTCATGCATCTTTCATGTCTCACTTGTGGATTCCAGAGCGTAGTTCCTGCTTTGATTTAGGATTTTGATTTATAGAGCACATGAGCAGAAGGGCTGGTGGTGTCTGACCTCCTGCATTCAGTCTTTGTGCTATAGAAACCCACCGAAGTGCTTCGATTGAATGTCAGACGTTTCTTCGAAAATTACTGAATTAGACACAGTTGATGCCAGTCGTAGGCCGCGCTTAAATGAAAACCTTTTGAGAAAACACATCAATTTTGCGCTTTCGTTTCAGAAAAGTTTCACTTTTACAAGGCAACCTTTTGAAATGATGTGCATTTACACATAAACAGCAGTGTGTGTGTGTGTGTGTGTGTGTGTGTGTGTGTGTGTGTGTGTGTGTGTGTGTGTGTGTGTGTGTGTGTGTGTGTGTGTGTGTGTGTGTGTGTGTGCGTGTGCGTGCGCGTGCGCGTGCGCGTGCGCGTGCGCGTGTGATCTGTGACGAACTGGTGCGGATCAGCTTGTATAACTCTTGGATAAATGGACTCAATATTACTTGATATTTGTATCAACAAAGTATAAATTTCAACGCAAAGTATTGAAACGTAAAGGAAATATACACTTAAATTGCAAAAAATTCTAAATTCGGAAAAGTATTGAGAAAAGACATGAACTCTTTGAATTTACAAATTGTCTTTGTTAGTCAAAAAATGTGACCCAGGCCTAATTCCACATCATGAATATTGTATTTATGTATTTAGTCAACATTTCCATAAAACATTCAACGTGAAGGCAACAAAAGTAGTTTCTATATTTTCTTCTGCCACTGTATAGATCAAGATATCATTATTCTCTGGTCAAACTATGTATCCAGGTCGGGGCTCAGCTAATGTGTGCAAAAATGGATTAAATGTTATCAAAATAACAGCTTTGTGTAAAAGTGTACTTTTTCCTTAGAAAACCTGGTTTGAAGTAATTAAAAAAAAAACGCTTAGGTCAAAATAATAAACTGAAGTTGATATTATTGTTCCGACTAAAGAGACTTTGCTTGACGGCATCATAACTTTCAAAGCAATGTATATTATTCATCAAATTCTCAGAATTTGATGGAAAAACTTCCCAAACTTTGTGTCCTTAGTATTTCTACCAGTGGGTATAGAGATGGCCCTGGTCCCTCGAGGATGAATACAAAGTATTTGCTGCCCACAGGTTCATATTTTTTATTTCAAACAATGTGGTATGAGATTTCTTGACTTTTCATCTGGAACCATCATCACATCAGTTTGTTCAATGCTGAGATTTACAATCAAATTCCTGCAAATTAAACTAATCCACCTTCATCTTATGGTTGTCTTTAGTACTTATTGAGCAATACTACTATGCTGACAGGCAAATGAAAAGCCTGGTGATTTATGGTCAATTGCAGATTTAGCCTTCAAAGTTAAATTCCAATGGCCCGCCTTCTTTTGGGAGCACCAGAGAGCCTCAAGGGATACATCTTTGAGACAAAAATACATTTCAGAGAATAAGTCAAGATAAAAAGAAGTGATTCTAGAGAAAAAACTATGACTTATTTGATTGAACACGCATTCAAATATTGTCACAAAGCACCTACATTTCAAGATGTGTGTTGCAAGAAGAGAAAAAGTAAGCGTTACATTGAGGTTTCCATTGCCTTTAGAGGTAAAGTAATACTCTGCTGTATGTTGGTCAAACTGAGTTATCTGCACCGGTAAATAGGTTGCGCCGGCCTGCTGGAACTTGTAATCGAAACACAGTTAGCCACTTAGCCTTTATTGATAACTGGCTTTGAGAGCTGAAGAGAATCACCAGTGGTAAAACAGAGGGAGGCTGGGCAGAGTCCAGTGGAGGTTGTAGTGAGACGGGGAGCCTGACATATGACTTTCTAAAAGCGCTCCTTCGACCTGAATCATCCTTAATATTCACTTAGAATAGAACAGAGGAATCTTCCTGATCCTAGAGGGACATTCTTTAACAACTGGAGGTGGCTGCTATGCAAGACACTCAATCCATCCATTGTGAGTAGTTTGGGCTTCAATGGCTTTCTGAAGGACACTTTGACATGTGGACAGAGGGAGAAGGGGAATCAAACCTGCCACCTTTTGATTGAGAGACAACCACTGTCCCAACCGAGCTACAGCTGCCCCAAGTCATGTAAGATTTGTTTCTTTCACTTCAAGAGTAAGTTTGATTGATACAGATTTTATCACTTTTCAGAATATATATATATTTCTGTTGACACTGTGATGATCCCACAGGTACCCGTCATGCAAAATATAAGCAACTAAAGGTAATTCCTTCTGCTGCAGGAGATACATTTTAAAAAACAATCATTCTCCTTCCCATGTTCAAGCCTTTCGACTGTCGTCGTGCTCAACTCCTCACAGAAACAAAACCATCTTTGTCAGTCTTTCTCACAAGGTTAACAACCTCCATTTAGCCCCGCTGTAAAACCATCTTCAAAGATTGGACAGGTTTTATGGTACTGCTGTGTTGAAGTACTGCAGCTATACACTTAATTGAGCTCATGATGTAGTGTAACAGTGTTATGTCAGAAGGTCTGCTGTGAGAAGTGAAGGGGGGGTGAAACTTGGCAGGTCAGGCTTTCATTTTCAGTCTATTCTCTGTAATGATCTTTAACATTACATTGGAGATATCAAGGTTTAATGGATCAATGTCTTATCAAAACAGCTTTAATTTGTAGGGAGCAATCTCCCAACCTTTCAGGAGCTTCACTCTGACAGAGTGCACATTTCTAGAAGTATCACCCTGTGACGTTACATGCAGGACTGAAAATGTTTTTTCCCTTAACTATCCTTTTGCTTCTGGACTGTATCTATTCGAACACCTTCGTACTGATGGAAGTCACGCAGTGCAAACTGTTTGGTCTGTCACTGTCTGCTGTTCTGGTGCAAGGGCTCCGTTCAGGACAATGCTGCCTTGTTCCTCTCACATTACTGTGCTTCGTTGCAAAACAAGCTGATGGCATGGCTTTAGTCAGGGTCAAACACCGTTGCCCATTGCTATATATCAAATTCCATGTTGACTGCAGAGAACTATGATTTAGCTCTCATAATGGCTCGCTGCTGTGGGACAATGCCTGCATATTATCCAAAACTGCACAACACTCAGTGGCCATCATTTGATAACTTTGAATCTGTGCCACATCAGGTTTTTTCTGGGCTCCTGCCCGACTTTCTGGACAAGAATGATTGACATTGTAAGAATATTGAGCTCACATATCACATCTGAAAATAAAAAAAACAGGAGTAGAGTCAGTCTGTCAGCGTCTACTCTCACTATTTCTGTTCGGATGTAAAAGCTTGAGGTTTTGACAACTGTCAGTGCTCTTGGTTCACATCCCCATCGGCCCAGGTTATTGCCATTAATGGCTTCCTGCTGTACACTCGGGTGTCTCAGACCCAACCTTCTATTAGACTGATTACTGAATCATGCAGGCCTCGCCTTAATGAGACGATCAAATTTGATGGGATTTATCAATTAACTTTCATTGTTTTCTTAGTGCTCCGAGGAGGGAATTTGTCAGCATTGCAGTTTTTAGGAAGTTTTAAAAAATGTGATTGTTCAGAAAAAAGCTGGAATTTACTCCTACACCCTGCCATCGCCATATATTTAGACATCAAACCACAAACTCACACACAGAAAAACCTCAGTGATGAGCAAAATAAATCTGTTTATTTTTTTCAAAACTAAAATCCATGGCAGCACAGTGATAAACCCAGGAAGGTTACACTGTTCTCATGTCATTTCTGTTTACGAGTACTCTAATGACTCCTACGTCGAAATCTCAGAAAATGTTCCAGTTATGGAGATTAAACACAAGCCTGTTAGTTTTCATGAGGATGAAACAGGTTTGTCTGCTGAATGTCAAATCCACCGACAGGTAAAAAGACCACAGGCTTAAAAACACCTATGGATAATTTAAAACAGGGGTGTCAAACATACGGCCTGTTGGCCAAATCCGTCCTGGAAGAGACTCCAAACCACCAACCAGATGGTAAAAGTTCAAAAAAAACGGATTTTTAAAGTAAATTTCTAAAGAGTAGAAGACACGACACTGAGACCCGAGCTGAGATGTCGGTGATGCTTCCGTGAATGTTAGCAAACTAGTATCACCTTAAAGCCAGGCTGTCAGGGTGAGTTTGTAAAAACATGCATCATGCAACTATGGCAGGAGTTCTTTTTAGATATTTCACTGTGTTTTGCACAACAGGGTACTATCAAAATTGGCTTTATGTTAAGATTGTAGTCATTTTCCGGAGTAAAAAAGACACACAAAAAAACTTAAATGTTTATATTTGAAGGTTATTGTGGCACTATATTACTGTATATTTATAATACTGTTTTCATCAGATTAGCATCTTTAAATGTACAGTATAATTTAATTTATGGTCCTTTTTTGCAAAAAATTAATTGTTTGTCATATTTTATGGAGTCAGTACAACCAGACATTTTGACGCTTTAAGCAGGACTGCCGCAGTTTAATGCAATCACTCTGAAAATACAATCATTTTGACTTCAACCAAGTGTAGCATGATGGGAAATCGTTTTGCTTTGAAATAGAATTCCCGCTGCGCTAACTTGGAACATCTCAAATGGAAGAAAAAATGATGCCCGCTCAAAGGTGTTTCTCGCTTTTGAAAATCGATGAGTAATCCACGTGAAGTGACGTTTGGAGATTCCGTGCCACTACTTTGGGCTCAGACGACTCCCAGGGAGCTCTCTGCAGCTCTGCGCGATTCCCCCACAGACTTTCATCACAGTAAGTGAAAGTGAGACGATATTAGTCTTTTTAAAAGGGAATGTCAATTATAAAATTCTAGATGATTTCTTTTTTTGATATGAATGAACATTTCTTCAACTTTGCGTTCGACAAAATGTTACAACTTTCAATCAGTTTTATAGTTTTGATCATAAACAGCCCTGTGGCACGACATGTCGGCCTCAGCGTACACATCTCTTTTCCCATCATAAAACTCTGATTCCTTTCCCACAGCTTCATTCCATTTTCTTCTTTTAAACAAAACAAGTGGGACGAAACCACACTTGTCAAATGTAGATGAAATAACTTTTGTTCTTGGACACAGATGATTTCAGCTCTTGGTTTCTAGATGAAGTGTTAGATTTTTCCTATGTTTGATGAAAAAGAATGAACAATGAGGATACAAATTAAACGCCCAAAGGATTACAGCAGTGAATCCAATCAAAGAAAATAATGCATTAATTTAATCAAAATCAGCATATTCAGAAAATCCAAAAGCAACTATCAGTATTAAACTAGAAAATGTCGGACAAAATTTTGTGTGTGCCTGCTGCTCACTGCCGACTAGGATCCCCTCCGTACTGCCATTTCAAATTAAGTTCAAATAACAATAGCTCTATCATATGTATGAGCGTGTCTGAAGAAGAGACGATAATATGTATGCGTAACAACAACATTAATAGTGCTAAAGTATCCAAAAGAACAGCAAAAATTATCAATAAAGTAGCAGTAATATTGAAAAAAGTATCAACAAAGTAGCAGTTATAGTGAAAAGGTATCAATAAAGCATGATAATGTCAGTTAGTAGTATTAATAATGTCATACACTAATAGCAAGTGTCATTAATTGAAAATGTAACGTAAACCTAACATGCTTGTTTGAGTTGTACTGCTGTGTGGTGATTGTGGACACACTTTATTTCATTCTGCAGAAGCCCAGTTCCCACCACCACACAGTAACAGCCTGTAAGAACACATTTGCATGTACAATAGGACCTCACACTTGCTGTGTTTTCCCCCGAGCGAAGACCGTGTGTTAAACTCAACAAGCCAGCCTTGAGAAACCATCTGTGATTTTATCCTGAAGGTATTTTAACCTGGAGCCAGAGTGGAGGAATGGTTAGCACTTTCATCTCGTATGCAGAGGGTTGTGGGTTCATGTATGAGCCTTTTCTGTGTGACGTGTGCGTGTCCTTCCTGTGCATCTTCGTTGGGTTTTTCCTTCCACAGCTCAAAAGAGATGCATCCAAAGTTGATCAACGACCCCATGTAGGTGTGATAGTGAGTGTGTATGTGGTTGTCCCTTTGTGTTTGCCCTGTGATGGACTGGCGTCGTGTTCAGTGTGTCCTGCTTTCTTTCATTATCAGCTGGAATGAACTCCACATGTAACAGTATAGAAGAAGGATGGATGGATTAAAATAACCTCTGTTGGTGCTGCCATGATTTTTTATTTATATCTATAAAGTTTGAAATTGGTAAAATGTTGCTTTGGCCATGTTTAAGTAACAGTGTAAATGTTATGTGACTTACATGTTGGAATTTATTTAGCAATTTGCTGCTACCTCATGTAAATTGCTTTGCTATTGACGTTAAGCAATGAGTCAAGTACAGGCTTCTGGCAGCTGCCGACTTGCAAGCAGACTGCGAGCAATTAGCGCCGCTGCGGTTCATTTGTAGTCTGGTCACCACTAACTTAGCCACCGCTTGTGTTGGAAGGAATTGCAGTCAGCTTAAATGTTTCTCTTGATTCTTGTTAACACAGCAGAATGCACCAACAGTGACAAATTACCTCACCAGTAACTCGGGCACACCCCTATCATTGTGTTGTTTTAAAATATATTTGTCAGTGGGAGACTGATAATTCATCAATCCATCAATATAGTAAAAAATGTAGAGCACAATGAACCAACATTTGCTACTCAGACTGTGATTAATCGGTTTCAATCAGGCCTCAGTGGTCGCGCAGGGTGACAAATGGGTCTATTAGGTGCTAATTAGGCTTATATTAAGTTGAAGGAAAGCAGTGACAGAGTGAAGGATGTACTTTCACTGTGTGGAGAAACGGAGAGCTTGAGTAGTAATGTTTTTTGCCCCTTCGTCTTGTTCATGACTGACAGTTCCGATAGCCTCCAGTGTTCATCATCCGTACAGATGTTTCCCAACACCCGGGAGAGGTCACACACACACACATCGGGTTATCCATCTCATGGCTGTCTTCAGTGCATTTCACATTTTGAATTACAAAGCAAGTTTCTGGTGATTCGGTCTTACCTGTATTGAGAAGCTTCAGGCGGCGCTCTGACAAAGAGTGATGAAACAAAGCACAGGCGCAGGTTTCAGGGCAGATTTCTTTGAGCTCGGTGTGTAATCAAACTTCACATAATGCAAGCAGTGAGAGTCTACCTGACCCAGCATTACATTTTATTTTACCCCCCCCCCCGCCCCCGCCCATCAAAACTCACCACAGCATGATTAAATTTTACAGTAGCATTACGAAAATTATTTTAAGCCATGCCTGCGGTGTGTTGGCCTTTCAGTTTCCAAGTCTATAGAATGGCTTGCATTGGCATTTTTAGTAGACGTCGACGTTCCCAGAGGATGAGTCTTCTGGACTTTTGTGAGGTTTTCACTTTTCATATTCTAAAACAGTGAAGATATAGAATATATTGTATTGAGGTGCACACATTGGGGGTGGGGGGGTGGGGTGAAAACCTCATCATAGTTGTGTCATCAAATACAGCATAAAGTTAGAAAAACTCTGAAAAGCACAACCAGCTGTTCTGTTAAAGCTTGGTTGAATACAGGCGAGTGTCAGAACGCAAGAATTGAGAAAACCTTTTTGTAATTAGGTTACAGGTTGAATCCAGTGGACTCACATCCAAACTTCATGACCCAGACTTTGCTGATGACGTGGCTGTCCTCTCTTCTCCTCCCCCACTCTCACCAGCATGACTAAACCAAGGCCTAGTCACTAGTTCAGCGGTAAAGCTAACAGGTTTGGATATCAAAAGAAGCAGGATGAAGGTTATGAGTATCTACAAAGCCAGCCGTAACCCCACCACCTTGGATATGAAGCCCTGGCAGATGTACTTGTCTTTACTCATCGTTTTGAAAAAGATGTGCAGGCAAGAATTGGTAAAGCTGGATCTGCTTTACTTTTGCTAAGACCAACATGGAGATCCAGAGACTTAAGCCTTAAAACCAAGCTGAGAATCTTCTTTCGGAACATCAAAGCTGTATTAATGCTGAGACCTGGAGGGGAAACAAAAACAGGGTTCAGGTGCCCGCGTTCATCCTTGAGGATCCAATGGCCTTTGGCAATCCGTAATGAAGATCTAAAGGAGATTACCCGCAGGAAAGAATGGCACACCAAATGCGTAGGAGGAAGTGGAGGCGGATTGGGCTCAGGAAACCCCAGGACAAAACAGGGCCGACCCAAACTGAGCTGGAAATGATCAGCAAAACAGGAACTGTGTCAAACTGGGTCAGACTGGAATAAGATCGCCAGATTAGCTCTGGATTGTTTGGAGTGAGGTATTTTTGTGGATTCTCTATGCTCCTCGTAGGAGCGAGGGGTTTAACTAACCTTAAAGGAGCCATGTTACACAATTTCTTTAAACATTTTCACATAGTTCTTATTGGTCCAAAACATTGTATTCAAAGTTTTTTGCCCCAAATCCAGATTTTCCTTGATTTTCAGCCAGCTGAATGTTCGATCATTCGAGCCGCATTCAGAATCTGCTGGGTTTGTCGAGCTGGACTGGCTGCGCCCCACATGCCCATCTTGGGAAGAGGAGGAAGTGCTTCCTCTCCTGGTGCTGTGCCATTGTTTACATTCTACCTGTCGCTATGTCACGGAGAAACGCCGTTCAACCAAACTAATATGAACCAGAATCTGCTCCTGAAGAAGTTCTAGATCTGCTGCTGCAGCAGGAAGTTTCAGAAGGTTAGTGAAACATATTGTGTGTCTGAATATTTAATTAGCTGCACTGAATATTTTCTTTACAAAGAAATGTGCTGTTTTAACAGCAAATAAATTACTATTCAGACCAGCCTGAGTGACTATGCACTTATCTAACTATGTGCCTGCCACACTGAGATCAGATCATTTAATTATCCTCTACTAGTGATCATATCCTGAGCCACCATTGAATCATAGAAATAAATAAAAAGATTACCTCACAGTTATCAAGCCCGTACACAGGTCTCAGACTCTGCAAAGCCTACATTTGATCTACAGTCTCTATCAGCACAACTTTGCACACATGACCTATACCTCACAATAAACAACAACAAAATATGCGGCCTCAGCAGTTGCAAACTAACCGGCCTGGTGCTTTGAAAAATAATATAAAAATCGGAGTATTTTACTTACAGTTCCCACATTTGCAGTCGAGTGACGGACAGTTGGTACAGATCCATGTTTTATTAGAAGTTTTGCAGCGAATCCAGCATTGTACTGGCCGATGTTATGAAAACTCTCCTCCCTCCGTGAAGTGCTGGGAGCGACAAATAAACCTTTGGGAAGTCTTGTTGGTAGATTCCCATTAAAAATAAAATTAATCCACTGGGTCCTCACAGGCTCAGACGTAGGCAGTAAAAATCGACTCCTCTACTCGTTGATACAATTAACAACGGTGCATGTGGCGTGATTTGCTCAAATCTTCGCCATGTTTGTTTACCTGCAGCGCTCGCTGAACGGCCAGGTTGTGGGCGGGTCAAAGGGAGGGATTGGGGTTGGCTAAAAAATCCTGGTGACATTACACAGGGTTTGCTCTCTGACTCCCTGACTTTCCGTTGGAGCGCACACTTTATATAAAAAAAAAAAAAAATGTGTTGTAATTGCAGACTATAAAGACAGGACATATGTTTTTTTTGTTTTTTTCATGTATGGATTCTAACAGCTGTTGAAACTGTTGTCTATTATGTGAAAAACATGAAGAAGCTTGACATTCGACCAAGCTACTGGGTGTGAGCACTGTCTGCTGCGAGAGTTGACACAGTTCGGGGGAGCAATGTGGTTCTATCTCACTTACAAACCCCTGATAAACTTCTATTTAGAAACAATTCCCTGCTGAGAACAACTCGGAAGATAATATATACATCCATATATGTATATGTATACACATAATAAGGCAAGGCATGCACAGGCTGCAGACAGAGAGAGGCAGATGCCAATGTTGTCTTTACGGGTTAACGCGTTAGATAAACCCAGCATGGATATCCTGATATAATCAGTGTCCTTCAGTGGAGCCTGAAAGTTGTGCAGCTGTTTGCTGAGTTTAATACTTTGGATCTTGTTGGGTGAATCATTGAAACCCGACAGGAAGGAGCAGTTGCTTTCACATTTCATTGCTTGTTTGTGTTCACTTTAAATAAACAAATTCAGCCAGCTTGTTTGGACCTGATATATTTTGAATTCTACTTAAGGATTAATTCCTCTATGTTTAACCTGTTTTAACCTGAGTGTCTATTGAGAAAAAGATTAAAAATCGTCATCCTTTATGCAAATTGTGACCTGAAATGGGTTGAGTGGTAAATAAAATAAAAGATAACTATTGAAGAACTTCACGGAACATTTTGATTTAAACCACTTTTAATACTTTGATTTTTGCTTTGAACACTTTTGCAGTGCAGCAGAAGTACCTCTCCTTCTGCGCCGCCTTTGCCAAATGAGCCTTTTAAGAAATATCTGTGTTGCTGAAGAGCTGCAGCTGTGCCGTGTGGTGAAGTGGCACTTCCTTCAAAGAGCCTGCCTGCAAGAATTCATTATCCTGAAAGCAAGTGTGGCAAAAACCATGGGCAGGTGGTATGGATAATTTCACATCCCTCCTGTGCCCTGTGAGTGAAGATGCCTTGTTGTGTTACCGCTCTCCGCAGTTGAAGAGCACATCGGCACAGTGTGTCCCAACTGTCGGTGCAGCTGAAACTAGTGTGTGTTTGTAGGCATCTGATTAGATGAGGAGCCGAAGTCCAGCACAATGATCCGTCCTCACTCGCTATAACTCACTCTATATTACCACATACTTTGCTTTTCGGATTTAGTTTTTATTTCCAAGTAATCCCCGGATTGCGGGAAAACCCACAAACGCAGTGGTTTTGTTGAACGTATCGAGTGAAATATCTTCAAATCTCCTCTTGTGATCTCACACTGAAATCCCGGCAGCAGAATCCCACAGCACACTCAGGAGGTATGAGGAGCCGTGTGAGCCATATTGATCTCATCGCTCAGCGCAGTGAGAGAAATCCAACAGGGGTCATTGCATGTTTGCTACAAAGGAGGCTCGTCTGACACTTTCATGGGGGACTGAGGCGAAAAAGAAAAGAAAAAGATATCTCTAAAGTATTGGGTAGTATATAATTACATTATGTGCTGTTAAGGCACTTTAATACAAAGGGCAGCCTGCTACCATTGTGTTGCAGTTTACTTTTGGAGGCGACGTTCCTCTAACAGACGTTTATTTTTTGATGAGTATTAATGCTCACATTTATCCAAGCTCAGAGTACAAGCAGTGAACACGTTTTGAGCTTATGGATCAATGTTAATGAAAAACTTTTCTTCAGATTCCTCAAAGAAACATACCCATGAAAATTAACTTTCCTGTCCTCGACTAATCCTTTCTAAGGCGGGCTCCAGTTTCCAGAGTGCAGTGGGTCCTTGTTTACATATCAACAGGCTATTGTCTCTGAGACCCTGTTTACACGACAACGAATACAAGTGTATCCGCAAAACTTTCTTCATATTTGGGGGGTCCGTTTACACGACACCGGTGTGCTGATGCACTGTGTTCGCAAAGTTTTTATCCCGGTTCCCAAGGTGGAAAGATTCTTTCACATCCGCAATTCCCTCCTGCAGAGACTGCCGGAGGGTATGGAGTGCTGTTGATATGTGAACAAGGACCCACTGCACCCTTGGAAACTGGAGCTCGCATTAAAAAGGATTAGTTGAGGACAGGAGTCCACTGTGGTCATTGTGGTCAAGGCCGGAGTGGTCAAGGGTCACAGGAGGTGGGTCAGAGGTAGGACCCGGGTAGAGAAAGTCTGCCTCTTGTATTCAAAACTCTGTGTTTCTTTAGCATCTTTCTCTTTCTCCTACCGTAAGTTGGAAGAGAGCACAGCCGTCCTGTGCAGACTACCATGTGGTGACAATGTTCTTTGTCAAATAAATAATTGTGTAAACTCTTAATGATCTCAGGTCTGTTGTTCTTTAGCCAGCCACAGGTTCGGAACATGCAGAATAGAGAGAAAATATCCAACAAAATGAAATGATTCCAAGCTGAATATTTGGACTCTCATTAAAGCTTCCAATAATGGCTCATCAGCACAGACTCATCTATGGATCACAAAAGGTGTTTGCAATAGTATCTTTTAAAAGTCCAGCATTTAACTAAGACGTTTATATGTAACTGATAGCGGTGGATCTCCTCCTTAGAGGTTCATGGAAGGCATATTGATTTGTCCATTGAGCTCCACAGTAATCCTCCTGTCCATATTCAATTTCTCACCAACCTAATTACTGCTGGAAGGCTGCATACGGCTAAATTATGCTGATGTTACTACAGATGTGCATTGTGTCAGCCTGTCGATCAGTTTGCCGTCCGACAATCACAGGTTGGCCTGAAAGGTTCTGTCTTAAAAAACAAAAAACAAATTCAAGAAGTTTTATTGTGTTTTAAGTTACATTTCTTCGTAACATAATCACCAACGGGCTGCCTTGTGACTGTGTTCCACTCAGAGTGGCATTACTTCTGGTCTCTGCACAAAATTTGATTAAACTTTGTGAGGCTATTGTTTTTTTACACATGTGCTAAATGGAGGCTTTTAAGTATCTGGAGGCTGGACCAAGAGTGCTCTTTTTTGGAAATGAAACATGGCCACCCTAGAAAAGGGGGAGGGGGTTTTACGCACAGAATTTGACCTCAGTAAAATGGGCTTGTTCAGTTACAACGGGACTTCAAAGATAGAGACCATCTGGGTTTTAGGACCCTCCACTTAGAATCTGTCATGAAACCCTATGACACTCGGCGCCGACAGTCAGAATTGGGATGACTTTCTGTTGGTGAGAGCCCTGCAATGGAGTCCATGTTGTATCCCAACAACCCAACGGCCACACTTATTTTGTATATTATGCCGGTCAATCTGCACTTTAAATACAACAAATAAAGCTGTAATGTATATGCTTGATCTGATGTATGTATGTGTAATACAAGACAATTGTGCAACACAGTTGCACATAGTTACAAAATGCATGTGTATGCTTTTTGTTGGAGTAACTTTTAATACATGTTTTCTGACATTTTTTTATTTGTTTGTTTCCCTCACAAAACGTACTTTATGTAACATTCCAAACAAGTATATTGAGGTGGGTGCAAACAGCTGTTCCTTTTTCTTTTTCTTTTTTTTTTTTTTTTTGTCAAAGATAAAGTGCCACACCGTGGAATGACTTGCCATTATCCGTCAGACAGGCCCATTCCTGTCTGTTTTAAAAACACGTTTCAAAACCCACCTTTTCTCTTTGGCCTTCGACACCATGCTCGCTGTTGACTTTTTATTTTATACGCTTTTTACTCATCCTTTAATGTCATTTCTATTGCCCATGTCTTTATCCCTTTTAATTAGTTTTAACTGCTTTTGCTTTATTGCATTGTCTGAATCTTTTATTTATTCAACATGTGAACTGTGCATTTTTACATCATATATATGGCTTGGATCACAACTATGAATAGGACCCTTTTAAAAAAAAATGTATTTATTTTTTTATTTTTCAGCACTATATCCCGAACAGTATGGCAACACATCTGCATGTACCTCAGGTGCACATGGAAGAGACGTGCACAGGCGGTGTGTCGTAGATGGGAATTTATTCCCAGTCTTTCTCCATCACTCAGTCTATTCCTCACAAACAGTGCAGCGTGCCTTCGCTCCTGCTGATGCAGGGCCGAGACCATTAAAATCCACTTTGTCTTGGATGCTTCTCCTTACATTGTTTATACGGGAGGGGAGAAGTGATCGCACTAATCAGGTGTGGAATGTCCTCACACCAGCCACCTGTGCTGCTGTTGAGTCACCCATTCGGATGGAAATGTAATTTCATTTAAGGATAAATGTATTATTTATATCATCTCTTTTCCACAATCATCAATAGCGAGTCGACGTTTTACAGTCCATATTTTTGCTTGCAGTTACAAAGATGCTTTCCTGGCTGTATTTTTATGCATCTTACAGAATTCTGCAGATGCAAACAAGAAGAAGAATATGCTTGGTCATTTTTATTGTTCTATAAGCAATCTACAATATGCACGCGGCAGGCAATCGTAGCACCCACCAGCCAATATTTCATTAAGTTAAATTATCAGCAGGAGTTATGTGCGGGTAAAATTCAAAGGAATTACTTTATTTCATTTCCAGCTGTATATTTGTACATTTAAAATCGTCTGCACAATGATATGACACATGACTCGGGGATAACGAATTAATAACACAGTGGAGGAAAAAAAAGAAATTGGAAAGGAAACGAAATGTACAGTCTATATATTTCCACCAAGAGTCGTATCAAATTTAAACCTAACCTCGAACAGCAAGATGGAAAATGGTACGCACAGTTTCTCATTAGCTGTGCATCTTCTCCATTGTCAATAGACATGCAAATAAGGAACTCGCGGAAGGGTAACATTGCAAGTAAACTCATATTAATAATCAGAAGCTGAATCAGTGTTTGCAATAGTGTGATAATGCAGACTGTAAATGAAATACATTTAAAGCTTGCCGAAGGGCAACGGTGCCCCGGTATAACATTTTTTTTCACCTCTCCATCTCTCCAACTACCACTTTATCCAATTTAGGGCTGCAGGGTGCTGGAGCTGAAAGCAGCTGGGGTGGAGACGGGGCTCACCTTGAGCAGGTCACCGGTCCATCGCAGGGAGGAGAGGTAGTGGAGGGAATCACTCACATTCTCAACAAAGAGACATTGAGAGTGACCAGTGAGCTAAAAACACATGGTGCTGGACTGTGGGTGGAAACTGAAGTACAGATTGAAAATCCAGGCACACACGGAGAACATCCACACCTGGAGGGTCACAATCAGACTTTGTCATCGTGAGACGAGAGCACTCAATGATATAGAACAATCTAGAAAACGTGTTGAAAACAGTTATTCATGAAGGATACACTGATACCAGTCTCGAGTCTGATATTGCGCGGCAAAATTGTAAAACATCCCCAAGACAACCCGGCGAGTGTCAAGTGACGTCATCCGTCAGCAACAAGCTTTAATCCCAGTCTAAAGACATGATCTTGGGATTCATTAGTGAATTTAACTTGTCCTTATATATAAATGACAGTGTGATTGTCTGTCTGTCTGTCTGTCTGTCTGTCTGTCTGTCTGTCTGTCTGTCTGTCTGTCTCTCTCTCTCTCCCCCCCCCCCCCCCCCCCCCCACCCCCCCCCCCCCCCCCCCCCCCCCACCCACCTGTCTGGGGCGTACCTCATCTTCTCCATTAGTCTGCCCGAATTGACATCACCACCCATGAATGAACCCTTCACTTAATATCTGGGAAATATCTATACATAGATTAAATCCCTAACCTTCACATGCTAATAGTATTTTGAATGTGTACTTCTTATAATCAGAGCTCCTAGACGCAGTTATGATATATTGAAGAGTCAAAAGACGCATTGGAATAAGTTGGCAGAAGCTCTGAATCTCCAGCTCAAAATAAAACCAGGCTTCCCGGTCAAGAAACGGTTAACTAGTTGGGTGAAATGACTCATCAGAGGTTTTATAGCACAATAGCACTTAGTTTTATTGATGAGTGTGGGTCACAATTACCTGCATTTGATAGACTCACAAGAAACGTGGCGAAGAGAAGAAAATGAATGTTTTCCTGTAATAGTGCAGGAATTTATCAAACCTGCAAGTTGCTGCTGGCAGCTCATGTGTTGGTGGCACAGTAAATATTTTTTCCGGCTGTAACCGGTATAACATGTTGATAGGGGCGCCTGTAACAGTTTTGACACCTGAATCCTTGTTTTTCTCTGATTAGTGGACCTCGTTTGTGCAGCCTGCATATCCCTTCATGACACAAGGTCAGCGGTTCTCGCTTGATCAATGGGGACCATTATCGGAGGGGAATCATCGCACTTATAACTAACCCCAGAAGACAAGCCATGATGTGTTGAATAAAATTTATAGTAATTGGATGCTGAGGTCCTCTAAAGGATGAATCTAGCAAGGAGATCTTTGAGACATGACAGTAATTACAGTGGTGGGATATGGACTATGTAAAACGTTGAGCTTACATAGCATGGCTGTCATATTAAACATAGATAGGCCTCATGCAGGGTTCAGGCATATTAACACCACGGAAAATATCTGGATAATTTCGGTATTCACAGAAAAACATTTAGGAATTGAATCCGTCAAAAGAACAAAATGAAAAAAAATGAATTATTTGAAATAAATATTCCAGACATACATATTGACAACAAATTAAACAGTGGAAACATGTTGCGTGCTAACAATTCAAGCTTAATTAGAACCTTGCAGATTGGAATTATACCAATTGATGAAATAATCATTACTATATATCTGGTTACTGTTCCCATCATTCCCCCGTTTCGTTTGATCCCTGCCTTTAATCGACAGAGAAGATTCGATGGTGTTTATCCCGAGTGAAGTCCTAATACAGTGAGTTATGGGAATCATGTGGCTGAAAATATTTGATGTGTTTTCCTCGTAATGTTCAGGGGTTTAAAAAAAAAAAAGAAGACATCCTTTCCATTCATATGGCTAAATGACATTTCGCCAATAGATTTTTATGGCTGCGTCGACACTGAAGAGTTCAGCCATTATTCTGAGTGCCACATTTGTTGGGCGTGAAGGTTGTAAAGGCTTTGATCAAATGGATTTCTCCCTTTAAAACAGCACAGACTGCCAGCTTGCACAAACACATTTCACGCTGTTGATCAATATCTGATTTATTTTGCATCTCAAACAAGGACGGCATGTCGGCAGGTGCTTACTTGCCAAAAACTGCTCGTCAAATTAAAATCACTGGACTGTCGTGATCTCAAAGGACACTAGTTTTTTTTTTCACGATCACTTCATGAAACACATTGAGTGATAAACACAGTGAGAGGTCAGAGGTCAGCATCAGGAATGGTGTTTTTGAGTGGAAAGTTTGCGACTAATTGAACTAGTTGTGTAATAGACTGACGAGAGATTATCTTCTCGAGGTGCATGACGTTTCCAGCATGTTTGTTTGTAGCACGCACACGGTGGTGCCAGACATATTTCTAATCTCCCAGGACTGTAAAACATTTTGAGAGAAGCCATCTCCTGTAAAATAAGTGCACGATGGCAGACCTGTAAATGTGTGTGAGCCCCGGCATCATAAATCTCTTAACTTCAATGGAGAGGAGGAGGTGGAGGAGGAGGAGCAGAAGGAGGATGAGGCACTATCTCATGAGTGACATGTCAATTATTCTTCCCTCCCACCTCCTCCTATTTTATACATGGCTACTTGCCATAAACACAACAAACAGCCTCCTCAGACATCTCGAATGCCGTCCTGAGCACGTTCTCAGAACCAGATAGACAGTAGTTGAAAAGTTCACACTTCTTCGTCACCTACAACAGGCTTACTCTTAATTTGAGTAATTTGGCCAAACTGAAGATATCTGTGACTTCAACTATGAGGCTGGGGACTCTGTTACACTTCCTGTTGAACCTCCTTCTGCTTCACACTGACAGCTGTAGTTAATTAGAGGTCACTTGGAAGCCGTCACGGCTGGATTGAAATTACTCAAGATACCGACCGTCGTCTGTGTCCGCCAGCAAGCCAGCAAGCTTTTCAGCGGGGCAACATCACAGCTGTGAGCGAGGTGACTGGTGTCACAGCATCACGCCACATCAAAACTGCCCCCCCCCCCCCCCCCCCATCTAAAGGATGTTTTCATAAAAAAATTGCCACCGTTTGCAGTTTGCTGCAGGTATGCGTGATGCTTAGCTGTCATTTTGTTTGCAATGCTGACGAGGGGAATGAGAGTCACCAAGGGGAACTGTAGTGACTGAATATCTCACCTGCCCAACCTTGCCAAACGTTGTTTGTTTACTTTCGGAGGAGTTTATGAGTTGTGCTGTCAAAGCTATTTGGCAGCAGTGGACTTCCAAGACTTGTAGTTTTGTGTCACCTCCAGAAAAAAAGAGTTGTCATTGGGATGAAAAAGTACATTACAGAAAGTAAATTCTCGCTTCTGTGTACTCTTTATCCTAACTGTATTTCTGCCACAGGATTTTTCTCTGCCCCAAAGAAGCAGCTGTTTGTTGTTATTGATCACCAGCGTGACATTGTGTAATGTCCAGTGGCTGCGATGTGACTTACTGCTCGAAGGAGAGGACAGCCATTTAGGATGAACTAGAATTAATATGTTGATCATCACATATTTTATCCGCAGGCGACACATTTCTGCTGAGACGGTAATCAATGGCTTAACCAGAGGAGTCATATATTACAGGGCAATCAATGGGCAAGTACCTCACTTCAGTATCACAAATATTGCAGAGGAATATTTGCTCCGTTTTCTTTTCCAGGTGTTACTTTATTACATATTATAGAGACAGTATATGTGACATTCATGTGATCCCAAGGTTCCCTTTAAACAGCAGCTAGAACCAGCATTCCCATATCCGTCATTCACTTAACAGCCTGTCTAACCCAATATCCTGAATACCCGGGCCTCCATACAGTCAGTATTAATCACAGGGCCAGAAAGTAATTTGATGCACCTGTAACCTTGCCAGGGGGATAGAAAAATGTCAACTTTGGTAAGATGCCGCCTGAAGTCTGTCAGATACAATTGGAGGATGTAGGAGGATTTTTTTTCTCCGAGCATAAACAGGCGGACAATCTTATTAACCTAAACAATACCGGGTGTGGATCTCAATGAGAGGCCTCCTGGAGAATTTAACATTTACACATTTTGTCATGTTTGTATGTGTTGTTCCATTTCACCTGGATATCCAACCAAGTAATTCAAAATAGTATCGGAAAGTGGAAGAACAGGTCGGCATTCTCTGGGTTGAAAAATAGGTGTCACGACCTGTCTTAGGTGTGTCACACCGAGCACACAAACAACCAGTCACATCAGTAGTGCCATGGCGACACGTACAGAGCGAGTGCCGCTTCGCCCCCAAGGTCAGGCCTCAGCCTCCGAATCACCTCAGCAGTCCCCCAAGATATCACTTATAATTCTGCTGCCAACGGCCGTGATTTAAGACCCAACTGTCATCTCATTTTATTCCTCCCCACAATTCAGGAAAGTGCCGGCAATTGTTATGACCAGAGAAGATGCTGACCCAATGTCTGTAGTCTGAAGCCCGTCGATAGCCTCAGTGATGTTTTGTACAGTGAATCACAATAGCTAAGATTGAATGGAGCGGCTTTAGCTGTGTTTTAAAGTTGCTTTCAGAGACAAACTTCAGATGTTGTGGTCCATGATGAATGATTGATTAAAGCTCAACTAGTTTCTTAAGGAGTGCATCGCTGTCAAGAATTAAAAATGTAATTAGAATTTAAAAAACCGCTATCCGTGCCTCTGCGGCAGGATTTTCAAGCTGCTTCAAAGTAAAGTGACTTATAGTGTTCGTGGCAGTTCTGCTCCAGTTTTGTTTTCTGTTTTTTTTTCTGTTGGCAAAATGATACTTGTGACGGACTTCATCTGTCTCTGCGTAGCATCTATTAGTTTCTCAAGTGCTTTCATGGCCTTTTTTATTTTCATTTTAGCACGATAGGGCAATAGTCATTGTCCAACCAGAGTTATTTTTGCATCATAAGCAAAGCGTGCTTGTTAACACAGAAATTTACAGTACGTGGTTCAAAGTTATGCTTAAATCCTCAGCGCTGTCTGTTTTTTGCCGTATTGTGAGTAGCCAGAGGCTCCTTCTATTGTCTGTGTCTGTTCCTTCAGTCTTTTAGTGCTTTATTTTTCACCAACAGCACGTTTCCTTGGTGCGCATGTTTCTCGGCTCTTATAAGAACGTGGCGTCAGTGCGGGAGTGTGACCTGCATGTCTGAAGATGTGCACGAAGATAAATGAACAACCTCGCAATGCTGACAGCAGCCAGTCATCATCTGTTATAGTGTGAAGCTCATTGCTCCACACATCCACGCTCCGCCGTGCCAGCGACTGCTGAGAGTCACTCGGAGCAGCAGTCACTCCTTCAGAGAGTTGTGATTAGGAAAACCCTAATAGATCACTTAATGTATTAACCAGCAACAACAAAAAATACAGATAATCAGCAAGTGTGGGCAAACTAGCAGTATTTAACCTTGATGTGAGATCAAATGATTACAGGCTTGAATATTAAAAACTCTGGGTGCTTTCATGTTTTAGGTCCAGAAAATGTGAAGTCACAGTGAAATTAACTACTGTAATTAGAACGTCTTACTAAAAAACTAATTATAGGGGAAAAAGGAATTTAAATTAATCAGGCAGTGAAGGTCTCTGTCCACCTGCATTTGTTCATAACACAATGAAACTGGACCTTAGCAGTGGCTCATCTATTTGTAAATTCATGAGGTTCATATCTGGGAGTCGGTTCCATTTTCCAAGAGGGTAAAATATGCTTTGTCAAACTTTCGGTTGAAAAAGTTGAGTTTTAAAGAGCCGCAGTTTGCGAATTTGTCACTTAACGCGGCAGCATTTGTGCGTCTACATGAGGAAAAAGTAATTTCTTAGGATATAATCTGCAATAATCTTAAATTATCAGTCATATTGTTATTCGTCAGACTGTGTTAGTGCAGCTTGCCAAGTATAAAAATGGAGTAATGCTAGTGAGGGAACAGCCCATACTCATCATATGGGCGGTTAATGGGCTTCGTTATGGGTCCACCGCATGAATGCAAAACTAATATCCTTTGTGACTTTAGCGTTTTTTCTTTGACTGAATAGTAAGAATAACAGTTGGCTTCGTTTCCGAAATACTAACAGCACATCCGTCATAAGGTGTTTATCTGTGTGGCTTCTCAATGCAAACAATTCCTTTCAAGGGAACCAACAAATTTCGTAGTTTGTTGATGTCGTTCGACTGAGCCTAAGTGTATTCAAACCCAGCCAGGACACAAATGTGCTGTATTGTTTTGCACAAAATCTGGGTTTGCCAATGGAAACAAAATGGTGCATCACTGCCATTTAGTGGCAAAGAAAAAGAAAAAATCCAGTTTGTTTTTTCTCCCCTCTGTTGCAACAAAGTCGTATATGAGCACTTTTGAGATTCTTTATTGTTGGTCTAAATGTGTTGACAGCCCTAATTTGTCATTTCCAGCCACTGATTAGTGAGCGGGATCAATAATTGTCTCCAGCTCCAGTCACTTCCTAACAGTCTGAGTGCACCTGAGTAAAAATAAAAGGCTTTTGTCATGGCTCAACTTCAATGAGCCGCTCCTGTTCTCTTTATGGGTGCTACCTCTCTCTCTCTCTCTCTCTCTCTCTCTCTCTCTCTCTCTCTCTCTCTCTCTCTCTCTCTCTCTCTCTCTCTCTCTCTCTCTCTCTCTCTCTCTCTCTCTCTCTCTCTCTCTCTCTCTCTCTCTCTCTCTCTCTCTCTCTCTCTCTCTCTCTCTCTCTCTCTCTCTCTCTCTCTCTCTCTCTCTCTCTCTCTCTCTCTCTCTCTCTCTCTCTCTCTCTCTCTCTCTCTCTCTCTCTCTCTCTCTCTCTCAGCAGGAGACACCATGCTGAGTCATTTGACATAGCAATCTTTCCTGAAGTTTATTAGGACTGCCAAGTCGACAATGTCAAATAGGGGAAGTCTATTGCTTTCATTAACGGTTTCAGATTCTTCCCTGTTCTGCTTGTTGCTGGAAAAAGACAAAACATAATTTTAACTTAGTGAGAAAATACAAAACTCATACATTTATGTAAATTTTGGGATAAGACGATTGGATCTTTTAACTTCTGCTCTGATATAAATGTGTGACGTATGGATTCTCCTCGCTCTAAACTAATAAAAGAGAGGGTGAAATGAGGACTGAAGTGGCAAAACAAGACCGGGGAGGAAAGCAGGTCATTTAATAATTGAATTTATTGCCGAGCATAGCCAGAACTTCCGCTGCGTG
Organism: Lipophrys pholis; assembly: GCF_963383615.2. NCBI lineage: Eukaryota > Metazoa > Chordata > Actinopteri > Blenniiformes > Blenniidae > Lipophrys > Lipophrys pholis. The sequence goes on from NC_137649.1 coordinate 6,986,582, forward strand.
GTCATTGCGAAAACAAAGAAAGGGCATCTGTTTGTTGTTTGTTTTTTTTTAGATAAATTACTATCTTCTAGAAATAATAAATAAAGCAGACACAGAATTGTTTTTACTGAACTAACGTTCCAGGAAAACCTCAAACATGTGCAAAGAAATAAGGGTGATTTTGAATTGCATAATAGATGTGACAGTGTAGTTACATTGTATTATTAGACATGATTTAACCTGTTTACAGCGCCATGCAATCCTAATACATAATGATAGTGTACGTCCAGTGAGAAACAACCTCTGAGCTGCCTGTGTTGACAGCCGCTCGATAATTACAGCCACAATAGTGTCAAGATGATGAAGCTGAGGTCCTATTAATGCACGCTGCCAATATGGTTTGATCATGATTGGTGTGATATTCAATTTGTCTGCCTGCAGTTTGTCCCAGAGCAGCGCGAGGCTGATTTCACTGAAGATGATCCGATATGGTGTCAGAGCAACAGCCTATAGAATCGCTCCGTTTCAGTTTCACATGACAGGAAAACAAGCAAAATATCGATGTTTCAAATTGCTTTTCACACATTTACGGAACTCTATGTGAAAATTACTTCAGATGCAAGATATTTTAAATGATAAATATGTAATAATAATAAAAAAAAAGCCCCCTTTATTTCTTTTGTCTGACTTTAAAAGGCATCACAAGCAGCAGTCTGGGCCTGGTTGAATTACTCTTCCTTGTACTTTTATCATGTTTGTGGTGACGCTGCGTCATGTTACACTAAGGTTTGAGTCCCTTTTAGGGCTTTTCTACAAGTATGTGTAGTTTGCATGTTCTCCTTGTGTGCATGTGGCTTTATCTAAAGCAGGAGTGTCAAACATAAGACCCGGGGGCCAAAGTCGGCCCACAAGAGACTCCAATCCGGCACAAACCACAAACTAAATTATAAAAATTGTAAAGAAAGCATTGATCTTTTTAAAGAATTTCCTAAGAGTAGTGGACACAGCACATCACTGAGCTGAGGAATCAGTCATGTTGCCATGAACGCGAGCAAACTTGCATTAACCTGAAGAGTTTGTAAAAACAAGCACAATGCAACAACTATAGGATAAGTTTTTTGGACATTTCACTGTATTTTACTGTCCATACAGACATTCGTGCCATTTTATTGAAATATCAGTGCAGAATAATGTGCGATCCTATATTGATGTTGGCCTTACGATTTTGGTATTTGCATGCAAATATGCACCTTGTTGCAATCGCTAAGTTACATCACTCCATACACCAGATGTCATTCTGAAACCAACATCAGCAAATAAAGGAGTGGGTTAAAAACGCAATACCTGGAGCCACCTCACCTCTTGATGGTTTATTCACATTCTGTGTCCCAACTTATTTGTGTCGGAGAATCAATTTGAGCCAGCTGTCTCCATGTTTCCCCAATAAATAAACATATTCAAATTGACAACCTAGTTGCCGGCGTCTGAATGCAGAGGCTATGCTCCGATGCAATTGGTGGCTGGCAAATGAGACCGGCACCCACAAAGCAGAGGCAGTTGATTGGATGACAGATGGAACTAAACCTTATTTTTCCCCTCTTTTTGCTCTGGAGCGGTTTCTCAACTTGCCCGCCCAATGCCAAATAGAATCAGGCCTTCCGTCCTTCCGTTGTCCTCTTTTCAAGTTTTAGTACAGGTAAAGTCAAATAGAGTAAAATAAAAGACTTGACAATAGTAATATTTATTGTAGGAAGGGTATTTATTCACATACATGTAAAGCCAGTCGGGTTCATTCAGCTTCACCCTACATGTCTTCGACGACATGCCAGTAAAAATAGCATGACCTTGAGATGTGTCACTCAGTTTAGTGTTTCTGAAGGGAATCTATCTATTGATCTCTGTGCTACTTGATGAATGTTGTAAGCCTATACACGGGCGTGGAAGGTCAATAATGACTTTTGACTGAATGACTCTTTAATGGTGCAGACTTTACAATGTTTCATCCGTCTTCTGGTTCATTTAGTGAAGATGGAAGACGTCAGATCATTGCTATTCCTCCTCTGTGTGAGGACTGCTGTGACCCGAGCCGCGGGGTTCCAAGCAATCACAAAATAAGGCTTCATAAACTGTAGTTTACCTCAGCAAAGCCAATAAATGTTAAGCGTGAGGTGAAAGTATGCCATCCCATCGTTTTTATCCTCGATTTAGCTCCCACAATGACATTTTTATAGACTTATATTTAATGCGAGAAGTGTTCTGTGGAATAGTAACAAGTGGGAAGACACATTTTTCAATACAGCTCGCGACATATTCACTGCACATAAAGTAATATTGAATTCTTGAGAGGCCGGTGGGACAAAGGCATTATTTCCACTACAGGTAGCTTTCAGTTTTGTTATTATTTTTTTGTTTCGTCTCAGGGGGAATATATGATGGTTTCCATGTCAGAGACACAGAGCTGTCAAGTGAATATAGAGCCAATTTCCGAAGCAAATGATTTGATATCATCTTCGCCCTGAATTAAGCAATAACACCATCTGAATTAAATTACTTGAACTCAAGTAGATTGCTACCCCTGAGGATGCTATAGTTTTTACTGGTACTGAATGAAAATTGTTCTGCAGGGCAAAAAAAGCAAAGCTCTGGGAGCTGGAAAATATTCACTGAGTGCGCACTCATTGAAGATACTCTTACCGGAGTATTAAACTAAATTAATGTGATTGGGCTGCTCAGTACGGTTTCAAGCAATAGTTTAGACAATTTAAACTCACAATTTACTGAGGATGTGAACTAATTAGAGTTAATGATGAGTAATTCAATTTCCAAACTAGGTCACATCACTTCATGTAAACACTTTTAAGATGTATTATAGCTCTAATAAGGAAGAATAATGTAATATCTGCCAATAATGTTCGATTTTTAATCATCCTAAATGGAATGAAGCCAAAAATGGAAAGACTAAAGTACAACCATAATTGAGAAAGAGTGCTGCAGTATGTATCCTTAATGAATGAATATGACTATGCCATCTACTTTACCTCTTTTTAATGAGCAAATGCACAAAGATGCCACAATCTTTTATTTCCAATTATTGCAGTCCTTTTTGTGTATTTTTTTAATGATCAACTGCAAAACTAGAATTATGCAAGATTTTCAATGATATTTTTAATGCTACAATGTTACAATATTTGCTGAACTATTTTATTACACTATTGTGAAGTTATTATGTTGCTGGCTTTATTACGTTTGAAAATTGCCAAAACTATTACATTATTGACCGGTATTACATCATAGAACAACAAAATCAACTGAAGTAGAAATGTCCGTCCATTAAACTTAACACTGTCGAGTCTCTTTCTTGTTGAATCCCGGTAAAATTGACCTGAGGCCTCCTATAGACGTGTTATTTTAGACGTGTTATAAGTTTATGATCGGCTGCACAACATACATTTTGCAAATGTGGGTCTTTACAATGCTCCGCCCACTTAATCGGAGGTGATAAACTTCAATATGCAAGAATCACAACCTTACCCTATATGTCATGTACTTAACACCAGTTATCCATCAGTTTCACTCAATCTCCTTGCTTGTATTCGATACAGAATGATCAAAAGGAATGCTTTAACAACTTTCTTTTTGTGTGAGAAATAAAGTGAGATGGGAAACAAGTTACATTTGTATAAAGACGAGTTACGCTCTCCCCCCTCGACAGACCAGGTGTTTATGAGAGGTGAGAGCTGTAGCCGTTCTCCAATACGAGCTCTGTGGAGAATAGATTAACTGAATGCAACACTTTCATTGCACAGCTGAGCCTCCCATCGTCCACGGTTATCAAAGTGTGCCAAAAGGATTGGCTCCAGTTGGAATGCACTCTTATTCTCGTTTTGCTGCTATTTTTAGGGAACGCGGTCACTGGAGTTGTTGTTTAACTGTATTGTTCCCCCGACGGCTGCAATGCTGTTGTTGATGCTTTTTTTTTTTTTTCTCCAGCCAGGATAGTTTTCATTTCGAAGGTGACACTTGTAGCAGATTTTCCTCTCAGAAATTCACACACAGGTCAATCAATACGGGGTAAACAGATTGCAATAGATGACATAGATAACAAAAAGATCACTTGTCCAATATGAATGAATGTTATTTAAAAATGGTGGCATGTGGCATTGTTGCTGAAAACATATGACAAGAATGTTTCTTGCAAAGCTCAAAGCAATAATGGAAAGAAAAGAAGCACTCTTATAAAGGAGATGACTCAGGTCATAAAAAGGACAACTGGAATGCTCCAATCAGTGCATTATAAACGTTAAAGCCACATATTTCCAAAGTCAAGTTTTACTGGCTTATTTCAGTGCTACTATAAACAGTATTCCTTACATCCTTATTGTTTCTTTCTTTCAATTGTAAGAAGATGGCGGAATCACTTGTTATTCAGTTCCTCCTTCATGTATGGGGTTGCCAGGTGGACATAACAAACCAAGCAGTTGTTTTCCCCTGATGGTAATTATTGCCTCTGCATGATCAGTCACTGTCAGTTGACAACCAAAACCTCACAAACTCTTCCCATTAATGGATGCTGATTGAAGAACTCCTTTCCTCGGGGATCTCATTATTAATTATTGGCTGTCCGGGAAAGTTGGACGGGTTCAGATTTCATGGCTTCCTCTGACCTGGCAGGCTGATTGGGGGCAGCCTGACAGCGCCTGCTGCAGTGCATTAAGTGTGGCTACTGTGTTTTGTGCCATTTGATATGCTCAGACTAGGAACTTGTCACAGACAGTGACAGAGATCCTCACCTGTGCCCGCACACTAAAGCAGCGCCGTCTCTTTCTTACTGTGACAGTCACATAGAAATAGCACTCGCAAGCATCCTTTTTGAACTTGAGGGAGCTGAAACAGCATGTTAGCTCCTAAATACACATTTTACTGAAAATGTAAGCGTTCTCTTTGTTTTCTAGCAATGTTTTGAACAAATACTTTTTTTTTACAACAAAAACAAACCATTTTAACAATGCTCCCCGTGGAAAAACACAGTACAGTTTTCTAGGGACGCACCAATACCAGTATACTGCAGGGAATACTCATACTTGGAAAAAGCCCCACGATAAAACCTGGCAAATGACGTCGCCAGGTGCATTAGAAATGTTGCACGTACGTACACAAGAGAGAACAAGCAATGTCCACGGTTTGGAGATCCTTTAATATTTCTGAGAATGACAAGCGTACGACTATAAAACTATGCTCTGTCAACATATCAAGAGAAGTGACGAAAGCTGGTGGATCGCAAAGGTAAATCACGGCAACGCATCGCCTCTGCATATCGTTTGCATGTGGAGTATGAATTTATCTTTATGGCATTTGATAAGTACTCGCATCGGCAGTCAGTATCGGCAAGTAGACAATAGTTAGTACTTGTACTCGTCCCGAGAACTTTTCCAAACTGTGTGTTTTTTTTGCAACGTTCTGCATGTTTGTTTTTACAGATTCTCCCTCTCAGCTTGGCTACTCCTCCGACAATAAGGGAGCGTTCACTGTTGCATCATACTGATGTCTCAGCTGGGATCTGGTTTGTTTCGTCTGCCAGACTATAACAGCATGATCTCCAGTGAATACATCTGAAGCGAAACGACACTCAGTTTTATTGAAAACATTATTTTTACTTTTGTTTTTTTAGCAATGTCTTCCCAGTGGCAGTGATGGACACTCTGGTGGCGCTACTTTCAGCCCGGCTGTATAATCCATGGTGTGTGTGTGTGGATACTGTTCATACATATTTGTGGTGATCTAGAACTAATTAATTGGCTTATTTCAAATTGATCTCTTTGCCCTATTTCTCACCAGCAAATTGTCTTTTCAATAGGTAATTTGATTATACCATACGGTATCAGATACTGTTATCTAATGTATTTAGAAGAGGAGAAGGTCTGATCTGGGAATTAGCTACGTATTAGCTACTAACATGAAAATGGTAATGGGATTTTTCACTTTCAAAATGAAAATTACAGTGTGAAGCTTTTCACGATTAATAGTTCACTATAATGAGCCTGTTAAATGTGTAACAGTATGACACTTGGGAACTACTCAGTTAAGCGGGTAAACATCCCTGTTGGTTATCGTCAAACATTTACAAGTAAACGTAACACATTTACAAGGCTGCTCGCGAAGCGACCAAGCAGCATTCAGGACAATTTGGCATCATTTACCTGGACCTGTTCGGTCGAAGAGCATAACAAAGCTCGTCGTTTGATGTCAGCTTCAGAAAGTTAACTCAATAAGTTCAGCCTCGATACACAAGTATTAGTATCTGAGGGATTGGTTGTTGTTTTTCATTATTGCAGGAGGCATGCGTGATGCTATTCGGAGCCTGTAATGAGGTGTTGAGACGGAATTGCTGTAATGAAATAGGAAATTAAAACTGTAAACCCATATGGCCTCCTATGCTCGACGCTTTAAGGAGGATCTCAATCCATCATTGTTAGCGATGATGACAGAGTTGCATGCGTGGAGACGTAAACCAACCCACAGGGTTCCCATTTGGGCCAAAATACAGATGAAGTGTTCACCTCAACCAGCTGTTTTTACTGCAGTGGCTACACTCGCCGATATTTTTATTTATTTTAAAGTAACACATCATCACAATGGCGTGCCAGTCAAGTGGTTAATTGTGCAGATTATTTGCCTTTTGACGGCGTCAGCATAGACCTCTGAAGTGGAAAATGACTTGGCGTAAACATTTCTGCTGAGTTATTTTGGCCTTCGCTGTCACTTGTGGATAAAAACTAATGATGGAGGCAGATGTTAATTTCAAAACACCACCGAGTTGTATCACAGACTGGCGGATATCGTGGTAATTACCTTCTGCTTGCACTTGTCGATTTTTAGAAGATTTCCATATGGTGTTGCCACAATAAACCAGACTGGTTAATATCCAGAATGTTCCATCTTCTGACGAAATGTGTTTTGGGGTGTGAAGGAAATACGTTCATCGTATTAAATCTTAAACAGAACTTTGAATAATTTTCAAAAACTCTTCCAAAACATAACAAATTCATGTTTGAGCTCAGAACAGGGGAAATATTGCCATGCATATGCTAGTGTTTGACAAATGATGCTGCAATGTCTCCTGTGCTCGAGGTTCAAAAGGAGCAAGTAAGACAATGTGGCATCACAACGAACGCCACAAGATTTCCTCACTCAGACTGTATTAACAGTACTTCATGGCACAAGGGCACACAACGGCGTGTAATCCACTCTTCACATCCCTCTGTTCTGCATGCCCTTGAGTCTTTCATCACGCCTATATGCAACGTTACAGACGTTTTTACAAAATTTGCCTCATCCATCAAATGATTACATTGGACGTGCTGTTGAGGCTTCCAGTGTAACATGACCATGATTAAAATGCAGGACACAACCTGACTTTGTGCATTGCAATCCATATATGAGATGTACTGTATGAATTAATGATGTTTTTTTCTTTACTAATCATACATGCTCTAGTGGAAAGTGAAGTTAGAGGTTTTTGTTCTGTTGGACTCCAGCAGAACAAGTATACTACAAGTTAAACAAGTTAATGAAGTTTTTCTTTGAACCTGTTGAAACACATTACACAAACTTATATAACATTGGAATAAAGTTACAGACAGAAACAGCGGAGACGTTCATAAAGTAGCAGATCATTTCTTAGCTCTGCTGATTTGAAAATCATTGTTCATCCATTCATATCTTCCATATTAGAACTTTCAATTGTTTTTTACTCTGGTATCAGTAAACATAGCAGAAACCTTTCAGAGAACAAAATGCTATAGACATTAACAATGGCAAGTACACAGTCATTTGTATGGACAGACAATGAAGTTTGATTGCTACGGGAGATTTTCAACTATAAAACTACAAAGTCCCAGGAGAATATGAACTGGGAGTCATGACACTCCGGAGGCAAACGGTGCTGTTATTCATCTACTTTCGCATGTGCAGAAGAACTATTTACTATGGCCGTGGTGTACAGGCGCAGTAGCAACGTTTAAAAAAGTTGTATTTTCAGTGGCTCCGAACAGCGCTGTCATGGAAACAGACACCCAAAAACACAACAGAAGTTTTATATTTTCACTTGAAATTGTTGTTGTGTAAATGGGGCTACAGTTTTCTGGGGTGGTTTGCTTCTTGCTGATGGCCGAGAGTTTGCACTCTTCTGGTGTGCAACTTTTTATTCGAGTATCACAAGCAGTCAGGTAATTTCAGCTTTTAAAGTTCTTATCAAAACTCAAATTTATTGTAGAATATTGTATTTAAAATATTTGTTTCTTTATATCTGATATTGTAATGTGTATTTTTGCCATTTTTTATTTAATTACTTTTAATAGTTTTTTGTTGTTTATTGTTAACTCATTTGCATCCATTTTTTTTAAAGCGCTATATAAATATGACAATATATAGAGATGATAGTGTTGGGATTGATATGTTAATGAGTGATCAATAAGTAATAAAAGGACTATTCCTTTCATCACTAATAATGGTAATAATGGTATAGCTGGCATTGTTAATACAAATACTATATAATCATTGATTATATGATTAATGATCAAAAATGTTAATCAATATAAAAATTACGATGAGGGAGAAAACTAGTATGACATAATGACAACAATACAAAGTGTCACAGGAATTTTGTAAACCCCTTTATATTGGCTCCACTGATCTGCGAGTGGATGGAGCGTCTCAACTGGCTTCAGCACTCGTCCTGCAATAATATCCGATCTCTGCGGAAAGCCCCATTAGTGAAAGCGCTCACACTAATAATGGGCTCCAGTTATTTTTCATCCCAGTGGCTGTGATGTAAAGCACCCCTGTCTTTGATTCCTGCTCAGTGTTCTCAGTGGATACTCTAATTGGTCTTTGATAGGCTTCAGCTTTGATCATGTCCTGCAGGCACAGCAGCTCCACATTTCTCCACATCAGTAACTAAAACCTCATCCGTGCTTTGATAACAAGTTGGCATCTACCTTTGGGCTGAACATCGAAGAAAAGAAGGGGGGGGGGGGACAAACCAAATAGACGTGTCACGTGAGACGTTCCACGACATGGTGGATTACAGTGAACCCCTCTCATGATCAAACGAGGACTTTGGCGCTCTGGGCAGGAGGGAGTCAGACCTCTTACCTTCCCAGAGACGATGGTTGATTGTAGTGTTCTTGAGAAACTGATGGATCGTAAACACGATCTCAGAAAGGCCTTCCTGTCGACTCGTTAGAGCTGCCCACTTTTGGTCAAAGGAAGAAATAGTACTGCTGGTTTACGGGAGGTGTTAAAACCGTGCACTGCTTCGGAGTGGCTCATAAACTGCAGAAAGCTTCTAGGATGACAGTCTGAAGCACTTCTGAGACATCAGGCTAATTAACCAGGAGCTGCTAATTTTCTGTCCGTCTGACAGCCGTGTCATTTATCTCACTAACGCGTCCAAGACGTACAGAAAACCATATTCAACAGACGACCATAATGTTAGAGGTCTTATAAACAATTACATTTGCAGGTACCCTGTTCATCTATATTCTGTGTTTTTAAAAGGTCCTGAATGTTTGTAGAAATGCAGTTGTAAAAAACTAATTGAAAGCAATTCATTTTCTTTGGTGCTGTGAAAACTCAGCAAATGCTTTGTTATCAATCAGTTGGTGGGAAATTTACTGAGCGTAATAAAAACCAAGGCCTTGAGTTAAAATATTTGTAGTGGCTGGTCTCAATCTCTTAATGTGATGAACAATGATTCATCTCGCGTCATCATTTTTCCTTTCTTTCTTAATTTTCTAACCATCTGACAAATTAATTCTAAATATTTTAATCCGATGATCAACATATGAACATTTTTTAGACCATATTTTCCTAAACCCACCACAACAACAATGGTAGTTTGAACTAAATTTAAGGTAATAAAGAGGAAAAACCCTAAAGCAGCTCTTTTAATCATTCCATCTAAAGTTTAAGGTATATTCACACCACACACCAAAGATAACGAATGAACTTGCACATGATGAGGATCAAATTGAAAAGTGCAGGGCGGAGTGCAGACATAGAATCTGATGAGCAGATTCAGTTCAATTGAAAGCGTGAAAATGGAAGGAAAAAAAAGTGGAAAAACGATTAATCTACTTTTTAATTTATTATTCTTCTTCCATGATTTATGACATCTGAGGAACGTAAAGACTATGAATCAGTGATGACAATCAAATCATTACCGTCGCATAAATGGTCAGGTCTTTGACACGGCAGAAGATTGTTGTATGGAAAGTAACGTTCAGGAAATCCATCCGGACACGTCGCCTTCACCTTTTCATGCAATGTCCAATTTGCTCTTCAAAGTAGATACAAAGTAGATAATTCTCTCTCTGCAGCCCTTTCTCCTTTCACTAAAAGCACAGACTGAATGATGCAAGAAACCCAAAAAAGAAAAAAAAAAAAACCTCTTTCATGTTTGGCCCATCAGAGGCAGAATGGTGCAAACTTCTTATTCAAGTTTGACGACGGTCTCTCAGGATGGTGTGCTTTGAAACTGTTGAGTAAGTGGGCATGGAGACATTCATCATATAGAACTGAGTTTGCTCTTTATTACCAAGATGGACGATGAGTTAATCAACCAGATGGAGAAATGTTAATGTCCTCTTTAGTACTCTTAACCATCTATGGTGGATGAATAATGTGATTTGATCATTCCTGGATGACAGATTAATGTGTGGCACAATGCTCAGCTGCACCCGAGCTTCATATGAACTTTCAAAACGGGGCTGTAATTCATAGAGCTTCAGAATAGAGTGATAAAGATACTAAGGCCCTGTTTACACAACGCTTTCAAGTGAAAACGCAAAACGTATGTGTTTTGGGTATCCGTTTACACGATAGCAGTGGTCAGAGTCACTGAAAACGCAACTTTTTGAAAATGGCTCTTAAGGTGGTACTTTTTGAAAAAACACTTCGTCTCCATGTACACATTGGAAAACAAAACATTTCTTAAACGCTGGCACTGTGCATGCGGCAGCACATGCATGAGTAGATGAACAATAACAAAAATGGCAGCCTCCAGAGTGTCATGACTCCCAGTTCGTATTCTGCTGGGACTTCGTAGTTTTATAGTTTAAGAGTCACCTGTAATAACAAAACAACTTGGCCGTCTGTCCATACGAATGTCCATCTACTCCCGTTGTTAGCACATTGTTTTCTACACGTTTGTGTCAGTGGTTTCACAACACAAACAAAAGCCCCAACTTGTAGCCTGAAACAAAAACTACATAATTTTTTGCATTTCTGACAGTTCCATGTAAACGGGACTTTTCAAAACATTGCTGTGTAAGCGTACTTGAAACACTGTCATGTAAACAGGGCATTAAATAAGAAAATACATACGTATGAACACACTCTATTTGGCCACACCTGTTAATTCCTTGATTCAGGTGTTTCAATCAGACTACCTGCCCCAGACGTATAAATTCAATTACATACCAAGATATTTTAGATTTTTCCAACTATGTGGCAGGTTGATGAGGGTCCTTTCTATTTCAACATGACTATTCCCTATGGAAATGGATATGTATATGTAGTTGTGTGTAGATGTTTATTTGTGAGCACATCACATATATGCATATACGAAATGCATAGACGGACACAATGCCTCAAAATGATATCCACTTAGGGATCAATAACCATGCAAAACAGTTCAATTTGGGCGTGTTTTTATTGAAAAATAATAATCAGTTAATCAAACATCAAGCCAAGAGTTGCAGACACAAACATGGAGACCTGAGATGAGATGAAAGAAAACAAACTAGCCTTAAAGCCATGCTGTCAATGTGAGTTTGTAAAAAATATGCATAATGCAACAGCTATAGGAGAAGTGTTTTGGAATGTTGGCTGTATTTTGCACTTGGAATTATCATTGAAATTGTTCTAATTTTCTCTACTAATTGTTTAGTTTTGCAAAAATATAGACACCGGTTCCCAGTCCATGTTAAAAATGAGATTTAGACAAAGCAATACTCAAAAATATTGGGAAAAAAATTTGTCAAAAAGAATAAAATGTTTGATAATCATAGTTAAACTACATAAACAGTAGTAAATTACTAGTAAAAAGTATTAAAACAAACAGTAAATGAAGATCAAACAGGACAATTATGAGACCATACAGATTAAATGTATAGAGAATTCTGTGTTACCGCTAAATGAGTTTGTTTTCAAATGCTGGACATTTAAATATGAGAGGAGACCTGGTATGGGGTTTTCTTACCTTACATAAAGTATCATGCAGAAGTGTGAATAGCATCACTTCAGAGAAGTCAAGGAGAAAATGGCCTCTTTTCCATCAGCAGAGCAGCATGCTGTAATACCCAGAGGGCACAGCGCTTGGTCAGTCAACTCAGACAATGTAGAAAATCCCTCGTAGAGAGCCAGTGTGACCAAAAGATAGATCAAACTCAGAATATAAGCCTGCGCAGGGAGGCTCTTTAGATCGGTGCCCTTTCAAAGCAGATTTAGTTTGCCCCCCCTGGGCAATTGAGGGGAATTAGATGTCATTCTTTTTCTGAGAAATAAAACCCGCCTGTTTGAGAGAGTTAAAGCTTTGTGGGCAAACAGTAAAATCAGCCGTAGCTTTCAGCGGAGTCCCTCCCCATCCGCAGTTGGGATTATACAGTGATAAGGCCGCAGTAACATGCCATGGTCTCGCCGTAGTGGGGGCGGACGCAATTTATCACAGATTTTGTAACGTATCAGTTGGACTCTGAGTGTATCTCCTGCTGAGTCTTAAAAGCAATGCAGATTTAATTGGCTTACAATGACCAGGCTTCAGTTGTGGGATTTATCCAACAGTCGCGTCCTCACAATGCAAACAGAATTAAGCAGATTTGATCGCAGTGACTTTGGAAACGCCGTCCTTTGTTATGCTTTTGTCGAGCAGCAACACACAGTCTGCAACGTAAACAGTGGTGGAACGACCACGATACGCTCCTCTCCTCTGTGTAGTTTCAGAGATAGTGAGGTTGAGAAGGCCGGCACTACTGTCTGGAGGAGAAGTGTTATAGATGTGTTGTAACTACATTGTTGTGGGAAGTTTTGGACGATGTAAACAAGTGCCAGTACTGAATTTGTCAAACAAACACTAAATTAAGTGGAGAACTGCTTATTATTCTCAGCTTGAGGAGCTGTTCTGGATGGAGTTTACACATTTTCTCTGGTTTTCTCCCTCATGTACAAAAACATCAGTTTGAGTTTTAATGGTATGAATGTGAATGTGTGCTGTTGTCTCTCTCTTTGGCCTCGTTTTCTAGTGAAAACGAAAAGCTCAATGTGTTCTGGGCGTCCGTTTACACGAGAACGGTGTTCGGAGCCACTGGAAACCTTTACGGCTCCCAAGGTGGAACTTTGTGAAAACGCTCCGACTCAGTCATCGTGTAAACGGGAGGAAAATGCAACTTTCTGGAAACGCTCGGGCTCCGTCTCCTAGTAGATGCTGGAAATGCTGCGACGTGCGCTTCACCATTCATCAACATCATTTTTGTACATATTTGGCAGAGTTTTGTTTTAGACACATATTAAAATGAACTCACCTCTGACCATATTATTCATGGGGGCTGCAATAAAAGTGGTAAATGCTCTTCACTGAGTATGCCACTTAAAGAAGCACTTTTTTTTAATTTAAAAGTCCACATTTAATTTTACTGTGAAATTGCATTATCCACTGCTATTACAGCCTCTGTCTGACAGCAGATACAAGGGACAGATTCAATTTATTGCCATCTACTTACAAATGCCAATTTCCTCTTCACTTAACTTGTCCAAGTTACCCTGCGTGACCTTGTTGCTCCTTTCTTAACTTTCCTTCCTATTCATGCCAAAAGCTTTACTTTGTGAAAGGAAATAGTCAGCTTTAAATAAAACCAGCGGTTCTTTCTTTTTCTTTCTTTTTTTCCCGTTTTTGTCAGAAAAGAAAACTCAAATTTTACTTTTGGGCCGGAACCTCAAAACGCATTAAGCCTTTGAATTTGTGAAAGAGGCATTCTGCAGATGTATGTTTATATCTGGGTTTTTGTCAATGAGAAATAAGATGGCACTGACGTAAGTGTGCGATGTGCAGACACCTTTTCGATGTCACCATTCTGCAGATAGTGAAATCACAGCTGCCAGTTCAGATGACATTTATTCAAGCGGGCTTTCTGGCACGACTGTGACTGGCAGGATCTTCAGTAAAGCAACGAGGATTCCTGAAACCTTGACCTCGAGCAAACTTTCCTTCAAATGCATATAAAGAACATTAATAGACATCGCTTTATATAGGTGAACCTTGACCTCTGGAACTTGGGTCTCGCTTTTACGACAAAGCTTCAAGTGAAAACGCATCATTTTTGTGTTTTTTGACTCAGAAGAGTTTTGAAATTTACACAGCAAGGTTTGGAAAACGATGCCCATTTACATGGAAACGGTAGGAAACTGTTGTTGATGTATGAAACCGAACACACGTGTGCAGAGAACAATAAGACTATAAACTAACAATGCCGATTACACAAATATTTGCAGACTCTTTTCTATTTCCCACCATTATAACACTTTTCAGCCAGCATTAGGAAGATGTGATTATGAAATAATCCTTTATGTAAATGTCGCAGATCTACGTACAAGCTGTGACTTTAGTAAGTAATTCAACTATAGCAGACAACTGTCACTGCCTCAGTTTCATGTTTGCCACTCCTGACCAATCATTTTTGATTATTCACATTTCGTTATGAATGTCATGAATGCTCCATGAAAAGTAGTCATAAGTCACTGGCAAAGTGTTCTCAAATAAATAGTTATGACTTTTCCAAAAGCCTTTTTTAAACATCAGTCATGCAGAAATGACTCACTGATTCCAAATAAGTGAATATTGCCACTCATATTTTGCAAACACATTGCACAGAACCTGTAATGGACTCCATTCCCACTCTGTAATGTAAACGCTTTGTGAACACAATCTGCCTTTTCAACAAGAGGATACATTTATTCTTGATATGTTTGCGAAACTAATGTCTGCATGTCCATTTGCATGTAAATCCTGTGACCCACCCAGCGGCCATTGATGGTTAATTTCAGTCTGAATATCCAAACCGCACGGGAGACTTATTATAATAAATTCCCAAAGGTTGTTATTACAAGCAGTTGTGTGAACTAACTGACCCCGATCTTCACAACCTCTCTGGAGTTTCAGTTTTAAGGCTTGAGATGATGAGCTCAGTACCTTTTAATTTCCCTTCTGATTGCATCACACTGATTGCTTAATAGTACACTGGCACACTGTTATTAGTGTTACTGGTTTGTCACTGATGATCCTGAGATGTGATTTTTTTTTCTCTCAGATTCAAAACTGGATCCACAGTTAAAAAAGCCAAGACCACAAATGTCTGCAATCAGTAATTTCTTAATGGTCTATAACAGCCGTGTCAAACACATTTTCCTTTAGGGGCCACATACTGCCCAATTGTATTTTTAGTGAGCAAGAATCTTAAAATAGTGCAACGATAGGCTTTAAATTGAAACTTCTTTTTGTTGTGCTGCAGAGAATATATGATGGAAATGGTTGTAGTTTCACAAAACCAAACAAGTATTCCCAAAAATTACTAGAGTCTCAACATGAAGCCAATTTTAATCAAATGTTCTGGTATAAAATACAGTGAAATGTCCCAAAAACTTTAAGCATGTTTTCATTAACTCACCCTGACAGCAAGACTTTGGAGCGAATGCAAGTTTGCTATTTTTCATCTCAACTCGGGTCTCAGTGTTGTTTGTGTCGACTACTCTTAAGAAATGTCATTTTCTTTAATTTTTTTCATCATTTTACTTGAAATCTTTCATATTTGCTTTGTGGTTTGGTGGGCCGGATCGGAGCCTCGGATCGGGCATGACAACAGTGTCTCTCGGTCCAGTTCCACAGAAATCCTTCCTCCCTGCTTCCGTCACACCTTTATCCAGTTCATCATGTTGAATTATAGTGAGGCTCATTTCCTGGCTTCTCTCGAGTCTGATCTCAGTTCATTCACTGGAACACATGAAAGATGCAGAGCAAGAGGTTCTTAAGTACCAGCGCTCAGAAGCAGCACTACAGCTCGGATCAGCTCCAGTGATGGATAAAACCTCATAGCAGGTGGATGGATGGATGTTTACATAAAAATAGAAAATAAAACTGTAATACATGGAGAGCTGCAACATATGAAGAAATGGGAAAAGAAACACCTGTTACCATTTAAACGCGATTGCCAAAGTTATTTTGCTTTATTCCATTAACGTCTGTTGTCAAGACGTTTTGATCAGTGCTTACTAGAACCCAACCTGGCTATGGTCAAAGGAGTAAGTTTAGTCTTTGTACAAGTTTGCTTTATCGCAGCAGGTTTAGGTAACAAGTGGTTTTGTGTTCTGGTGTGTATAGAAGTGTCTGCTGATTGGATAGCAGGATTCCTTCCTTTGAGCTCGCTTGAGCTGATGCAGCACATCAAATACCAACTAGTCCTGCTGGATCATCTGAGGATCGCTTTGCAACTCAAAATACATGAGTGAACAACTGAATAAACACATTTTTGTGCAATCAAACCCTGACCTGACTTCAACTCTGGCGAGGCAAGAAGAAATACATTAAAGCAAGCAGTTAAGACTCTTAATCTCAGGCGATTAATAGAAAGAAATACTTTAAAACCTCTCACATTCTCTCTCACACACTCATCCTTTTCATTGGATCAACTTTACTTTGCCCTCACCTCTGAGATATGGTTGCATTAAAAATGATGTTTTTAAGAATCGTATCAAAAAGCTCACTTTTCCCAGTAATGTGCAGCTTAACAATGTGTACGACGCGGAGCAGGTAGGACAAAAACAGGAAGGAGGGTGATGTTTGATTTACTGCCCGCTAAGAGTCATGTCTCATTCTCTTATAACTGACTTGAATCTGGATGCGGCTGTTACTTTTTGTCGCCTCTGGTTACAGTGAGGCGTCCCATCAAACGGCGCTGTCAGATGTGAAGATGGGTTCATCACACGCGTGTCAAAGGGAGGGATGTTTGTCTGTCGTGTGACTGTGGAGCTGTTTCTAATGGATTTATGTGAGCTGAGCTTTTTTTTTTTTTTTAAATTGATGTAGACTGTTTATTGCAACACTACACCGACCTCAGAAATGAAACATGCTGTTCTGTTACAGGGAGTTTCAGATGATCTATAAGTTTGGCTGCAAAGAACAGGAGGGGACTTGACGGGAGGTTAACGACGGGTTTCCACTGTGGGGCATCAGCTGCCACATCGGGACTGCCGTTGATTCACGCGGCGATTTCTTCTTCTCAGTCAGATATATAATATATGATTTATTCTTTGATACTTTATTTCGGTGTTTAAATTGTTTGGGACTTTATAGATTTTTAAATAGTTTACACCATTTAGTTAAACTGGTATTGCTATCAGTACAGAGGTAGGTGTACAGGTGTGTCTCACAATATTAGAATATGATAAGTTCACTGTTTTGTTTAGATAATTCTGCATTAATCATTATTTTTTTCTGTAATTTAATTGTGATAATTATGGCTTTGGTTAAAAAAAACATGCACATTTTAGCATTACTCTAATATCTTTGAGATAATGCAATTTGAATTTTGCATTTGCAAATTTGAAAGTTGGAATGTTTGAATTTAAAAAATATTTTTGGAATTGTGGTAAAAATGCTTGTGTCTATGTTGTTAAAAATTTTCAAGATACTTGATGATGATTCAGTTCTCCATTAACCCTCCTTTTGAGGACGCGGTCATAATCTTGAGCAATTTCACTATATTGATCAAGATCTTTGTACTTGTGGTGGCAATGAGCTGAGATGTTTATACCAGACTTTGCGAACGTCACAAATGGCAGCACTTTCAGCTCATTAAACAAAAAAATATATATATAATTGTTGAGCTGAACTGCAGTGCCCTCTCTCTGACTCAGTGTATCAGGTTGTGGGTGTGGCTTCTAGGCTGAAGCCAGCAGCTCAATCACATCAGGTGGAGGTGATCTGTTAACCAAGGAGGTTTGGAGGCATTCACTCAGAAGGCAGTGAGTCTGGACTGTAAAATCAAGTGGAAACGGAGACCGCAACAGAAAACAACATCAGAAACAGGAAGAAGGAGCCGTTGAGCTTTGGTCATGAGTGTTTCTTGGCTGTTGTTAGGCGTGTGTTTAAAAGGCCATTAAAATGTTATATTGACATGTTGGTGGGAAAGACATTTAAAAAATTTGTATCTTTAAAAGTAATTTAATATGGATTTCCAAGAGTTAAAATCTGCTAAAAGTTCAAATGAATATTGAGCAGTGATTTAAAATGTATTTGTTATTTAGGGTATTTTAAGTATGGAAAATGTCTACTTTCTACCCATTTCTTAATTTAACTTATTTATTAGTCTAAAAAATTAAGTATTTGATTCTTGAGTTACATTTAAGTCTCTTTGTGTTTGTACTTAAAGGTTTTTCACCTGTTTGGCCGGGTCAACTTTCAAATAAAAGAAAGAAATGAAACAAAGTGGTCATTGAGTGAATTCCAGTCTGTCTTCTGAAGCAAGTCGGGGAAACCGTAAACTAAAGCCTCACAAAAGTGAGGAGAACTTGACAACAATATAATATAGTGAAAATTTCAGGGTAACTTTGCCTGGTTCTTTTTCATATATCCAAGGCTTCATGTTCTGTCTTTAATCCTCGTCAGGTTGGATCACCCCTGTCAGAAATGTTATCCTGGAATATTGCTGAAAAGGGCTGACCAGCTCCTGAATCACAAAAACCCGGGTGTCCGCTCTGAAACAAGTCATGTTTGATGTGATGAGTGGTGTTGATATAGAGGCACAGACATGTGCGGTTAATTGAACTCCATCTCGCTGTGCCCTTTACACGCCTCCTCTGGCCCATTCCTCAAATCACACAGGTTAATTAAACCCCACAGAGCAAAGGCACTTTTCAGATCCGCACGTAAAATGGCTCATATTTCACGGTCACAAGGCAACTTTATAAGAGCATTGATGTCACAGGTAGATAAACCCTGGATTTTATGGAGGCTTGTAACTGTGGGATAGTTAAGCAATGAGGTGACAATCTTTAGCCCCTCAGTCATTCAGACACTTAAATTCATGAAGCATTCAGGCGGGATTTAGTAAGCAGGTTGAATTAACATTCATGTTTTTCTGTTTAACACTCGAGAGCTAATGCAGCTCTTTCTGAGCGTTTGAAGTAGCAGCAGCAGAAAACAATCCAATAAAAACTTCATGAGCTTCATTCAACAGTTCGGATGTTTTTTTTTGTTGTTTTTGTTTTACACTCTTTCTTTCTCATTTTGAATCGTTACCAAAAAAATCAACACCGGGATGAAAGGAGAGCAAATCCCACGAGTCCATTTAAACATGCCTGTCACTTATGGACAATTCATGTGCCTCCACCCACATACACCGAGCCGTTCGTCAATCCTATTAAACTGTGACCTGACACTCTGATTGCACTGAGGAGTTTAAAGACTGTTTGGCTTGTCATTCTAAGGAAAAAAAATAAAAAATAAATAAAAATCACTTGCAATCTATTGATTGTGTTGCTGAGGGGAAATGCAAGTCACAGCGTAGCGTCACAACAGAGAATATGAAATGTCACAGCTCAGGTGTAGCAGTGAAATAATCCCTGATCGTGACCAAAATGTAAGAGGAAATCAAACTTATAAATATTGCAAACAATAGCATTTGAGGGAATGTTACCCAGAGTTGTAAAGGAAGAAGAAAATACAGGAATGAGAGAGATGTTACTGTGTAACCTGCCCAGGGTGTAACCTGCCCTCGCACATATTTAGCTGGGATTGGAAGCCGTGTCGAACATGGATGGATGGATGGATGGATGGATGGATGGATGGATGGATGGATGGATGGATGGATGTAATGACAGGAAAGGCCTACATTCCTTGGCAGAGTATGAAAAATCTCGTAGTAGCAACAGTAAGTGTCTAAGTGTCCAACCCTGGGTGTTATGACAATATCCCTTAGAATGCAGAACAAGAGACAATCTGTAGAAATAGAGTGATTGATCGGCGAACAGAGTGGATTTTAAAGGCAATCTCAGTAAAACAGTTGGCAGAAGGGTATTGGCTCCCTTTAGAGCCGCACAGTGAGAAATGACGCTGTTAAATATGATACATAAAGAATCCCCAATCCAGTTGTTTTTGTCTGTTAATCAAAGTCCATACTGTATGTCCTGTCATGTTTTATGAGCTTTGTCACAGTTTTACTTGAGGTAGTTTATCCTGAGCTATCTTTAGGTCGTCTTCAGGGTCATTTTCATTTTCCTCTATTACTCATTAGAACTTAAGTATAAGAATTTCTATTACAAATATTGGCACAACACATCTCATCACTATCATAGACTGTTGAATTTCAGCCAGGTGCTTTATATATTTTCATTTGATCGCGGCCTCGGGTCCATTACTTTGCTGCAGGAACTAGCAAAGTTAAGCATTTTTTTGCTTTCTGTAGCCTCTTGAGCAATTACTGGAGTCAGCTGTCTGAAATGACTCTGCATTTAGTTTAAGTAGTGCCATTAGAATGGCAACAAATGTGCCGACACATCTTGGCACGGGTGAAGGGGGGAGCCTGCTTTTTGCCGCACCTTTGTTCATTACTGAAAACGGCCACTCTTGGCTTTGATACGGCGCCGTGCCGCCAGCCAGACGAGCTGAAAACATTTATGCACACTCAAGTGCTTTCAGTCCAGATTAAAAGACCAACTGTGGTCTTTTTTTGTCCCTGGCCCGTGTTCTAGGTATTCATGGAAAGGGACTTCAGTGTGAAGATGAAAAGAAAACTCTTATGTTCTTTAACGGGGAGTCCGTTCCAGCTGACGTTGGGTGAGAGAAACTCTATTACTTTAGAAAATACAGGCTGGAGTAACATAAAAACACCATGGAGTCTTTAGGGGAGGTTTGCTGCTTTTAAAGTCTTTTTGTGTAGGTTTTAGAGACTGTAACTGCTTCCAGAGATTAGCAGGGTGAACAGGTAGGTCAAGTCCAGGCTGAGTAGGACCCTATATGATACAATTGGCTTTTTTAGTAGCTGGTCAATGTAAATGTCTCAGACAGGAAGGAGTGGTCTGATTGTGATATAGTCCGCTACCCTCTGCAGGTCCCTCCTGATCTCCACCTTAGGAATTCTATTGCTCTGCTGAATTCGGTACTGGGCCTAATTCACCTGGTGGGAGATGTGTACTGTGAAGAAGAGGGCAGCTGATATGTGTATGGCAGGGAACTTGAAGGCCTCCAGCCTCTCTATATACGTAGTAAGGCAGTAGAGGACCAAAAGTAGTCACCAAACATTAAAGGGAAGCAAATAACTCAAACCTTAACTGAACCAAATACTTGCTTCACCCTCCCTCTGTCTTTCTTTGCCCTTGAGCTCTATGTTGCCACCGCTATCAAAGCCTTGCTGCCGGCAAACACGACTGTGAAGCAGCTGCTAAGACACACAACAGACTTCTGTCACGATGCTCCTGCTAAGGGCTCAATAATCTGACCACTGTTATGCTTAGATATTGCTTTTTTCCTCCCTCCTCCTGGCTCTTTGGAGATGGAATAACCCACACTTGCAGTGTTGCAGTGTGAAAACCAATCCCTCCAGACAACTCTTCACCTCCCTCTCAACCCCCGTCTTTCTCATCTCCAAATAAAAAAAGGTTTATTCCCTAACATAGTTTTTCCCACTGTGGCTGGATTGTCAGGTTAACGTTTACCAATAAAAAGAGTAGAAACAGGGATGTCAAAAGCACACACTTCGTTTAAAAACCTGGCGTTAGGAAGTTTACACAATACCGGCTATTTACACCTGGAGTGCCGCCTCTTGGTCCACAAGAATCAAAAGAAAGAGATGTTTTGCTCTGTAATTCTTAGGATTTCTCCTGATCCTTAGATTAGTTCTCATGGAGCCAACTAAGAGTGTACCTGGCATGTATTTTTTAGAGATGGCGAGGATCAACTCCTGGTTACCCTGAGGGGAACCTTGCCTCTATGGAAAACGGCTGGTCAGTGGTCAGCCTGATAGATCCCTCTCCTGGGAACCGGTGTGTGCACACATGTATTTCTCTTAAAGTGCAGACTTAGGGTACAGAGTTGGTTACCCCCCATTCCCAGAGGTGTGTTCCGGTGGAGTATGAACCCCCAGGAGAAAAGACCTGGTCCAAGTAACAAAGGTTAGTTATCCTAGCTCTCAAGAGAGAAATATACCCTCCTTCTCGAAGAATTCCTTTATTGGGGTGTATGTCTCGGTTATATGCCCTCATTAGGTCGGATCGCCAGATTAGACAAAATTCGGATACAACATGTTAAGTGAAACTTGACTTGTGGACATGACTCAGACATAGGGAGTGTCTCCGATGATACATACACAGGATATGACTTAAAGAGACTACAATTTGAATTTTTCACTAACTTCCTCAACACTGGTTGGAGTAGAGGCTGTTTTTCAACTTTTCTCCTAAAGCAAAAGCAAAAATGGCAAAACAAGTTGAATTAACAATATAGAGGACACTTCTCCTGACCGTTTGTGTTCCTTAAGCAAACATTTCTGTTAAATGAGGTCACAGACAGGAAGTGTGTTTCTACTCTGAGTCAGCCTTATCGCCTCTGTTATCTGGTTTACTTTCAGTCATGTGGCTACGATTTCTCTCTCTCTCTCTGACATTAAGAGTCAGTAGACACTTTTTCTCCTGCCTGTTCCTTATATTTATATCCTTTACATCAATTTTGTTTCTGTATGTCCACTTTATTTTGGGTGAAATTTAGTTCAAAACTATTAATCTTGATGGTGTGATTGAACACAAAGATGAAAAATAAAAGTACCAGTTGTGAGTATCAAAGGAGTGAAAAGGATTATATTGCATCAAAATGAGGGGATGAAAGTGAAGTAAAGTTGTCAAATATTCCAACAAAAAGCCGTCGATTCACCCCTTAAAAAGTTGCCATTACTTTTTAAGTGTTTAGACCTTGTCAAGCAGGAACATTTCTCTGCTCCTTTTCACCTGAGGTTCAGATTAGGTCACTTTCTCAGCTTGTGACGCCTCTGGTCTTAAATCTTCTCTTTTCCACCGAGAATCTTGTGTTTGGCCAAGCAGACGCACAAGAATACAACCCCCCCCCCCCCCCCCAAGAGCCACTGTAGCATGAACACAATATGTCCTCTGTCTGGTCTGTTGTGTCTGGGAAATGATAACGACAGAGTGCCTCTGTTGTCACAGTGAACAAGTTCACCATTCTTTTTTTTTCTTCTTCTTTTACAGAAATATAACTGCCTTTTGTTTCTGGGATGAAGAAGGTGTTTTGCTCCACACGCCGTCACATAAAAAGTAAGTTTTCATTCACTTACTTGGAGTGGTTTTTAATTGAAACTAGATCAAGTTTGAAGCGCTCTCTCCTAATGGTGAATACCCCTGCAGTGACCTTTCTGCAGAGTTATTTTTTATTTATTTATTTTTAACCAAAACCAAACTGCAATGAAGCCTGCAATCTTTTTAAAAGGTCAGAGACATATCCATGCCATGAAAGTCATTTCTATCAACCTTCACATCTTATTTTATGAGCGTTAAAAGTTGGTGTAATAATTTTTTCTTTGATTGTAACTGGAATAGAGGCTGTAATATATTTATGACCAATGGATTTTACACAGGAGCTTTCCGTTTGGTCTCATTTGATGTCTACCTGGCTGCAGGTGTGATTTTAGTCCACACAGTGCAGAACCAAAAGTAGAAAGAGCTATGGAGCTGTTTTGTTTGTAAAATCAACATATATATTTTAGATTTTTCCACTGAAGTGCAGTAATGATAATTAAAACCTTAAAGCAATTTATTCCTCCTGGCAACGTGGCCAGGTTTCCCTACCTGATCTATACCATGTGTGATAAACTATCATGTTAAGCAGATTTCTTTTTTTTTCCCTAAAGGAACATTAACAAAACAAGGAACAGTGTACAATGTTTAATGTATCACCCCCCCCTAAAAAGTGACTTAAAACAAATTTAAAAACAAAACACGGGTCTCTAGTAGTTACATTTTTTAAATCTGTTTCAGTGGCTAAATACACACACCATTTTCTCCATTGTTAAGCTGATATTTTTTAATGCTATTGCCTCTTTTTCTTGGGAGCTTGGCTGAGGCCCCGTTTCAGGTGAAAACGCATAATGTTTGTGTTTTTATTTCAGAAAAGTTTCATGTTTTCCACAGCAGCGTTTTGAAAATGATGTCCATTTACACAGCAGCAGCAGCAGAAAGTTAGCATGTTGGGCTCCTAGTGTTGTTTGTGATGAAACCACACACACATAGAACAATACATTATAAACATTAACGATAACGAGTACACAGACATTCAGATAGACAGATGACAAAGTTGGATTGCTCTCAACCATAAAACTGCCAAGTCCCAGGACAATATGAACTGATAGGACCATGACGCTCTGGAGGCCGCCATTGTTGTTATTGTCCCTCTACTAGTGCATGTGCAGGAGAACTATTTACTACGACTCTGGTGCGCATGACAGTAGCAGCGTTTCCACCGCCTACACAGAGATGGAGCCTGGACATTTTCAGAAAGTGTTGTTTTTGCCTGTTTTTTTAAAAAGTTCCACCTTGGGAGCCGGTTTCAAAAAGCTCTGAGCACCGTTGTAATGTAAACGGACACCCAAAACAAATGTTTGTTACTTGAAAATGTTGTCATGAAAACGGGTTCTGAGATAGCCGCCAAGATACAAGAACAAGATAAACATTCACCCACATCTCCATCTATCTTCTATCCTCCTTTATCCAACTTAAGACAGAAGGTTGTTATTGTTGCTGTTCTCTGTGCAGCTATTTCTATTTTCTGTCTTCATGTACACTCTTCCCTTTGTGCCGACTCACTGGTGTTTCACAAAGCCGGGCATTGTGTTATTTGGTGCTTCTTACTTGGATGAGTTCATTATTCAGTATTTCATGGTGACTTCACAGTAATCCGACATGCTGTTTAACCTCTGTTCTCCTCCCTTTTTCATTTAGGGGCATATTTCAGCAGCGTATGGATTCACTTAGAGCATGTGCGGTGCGGTGCGATGTTGGCATGGAAAACATCTATTTATGGACCAGTTGGATCCTCACATACTCTTATAGATGCATTAAGACATTCCTTTTTTACTTGTTGTGGTTAAACTGTCGGCGTGATGGACTAGTAACTTGATCTTATTCGGCTGGGATTGACTCCAGTTTGACGCTAAATTGGATAAAAGAAGATATAAGTTGGATAAAAGGGGACATACAGTAGGTTGGATAAAAGATAGTTAGGGTATAAAATTTAGATAGTTGACACTCATAGTTCATTTCTCTGCATCTCTTTAAATTTGTCCCACTTGCAATCATGTTTTTCTCTTGTCGTCAGAGATTATAGCAGTTATCAGATTAAATATTCCTTTATGTAAAATCTCAACATTTAGATGATGACCGAACACATTTGAAACAAAAATAATGTTCACAAGCCAAAGTAAAGCCGTAAACTTGATGCACCTTATATATTTTAACTACATGATATCAACAACTAAAAGCACAATTTTCTCTGTAGGTATATACTGACATTCATCTCATCACATAAATGTTATTTTTCCATCACGACTTTGAGCATGCTCATGCTCTTTCATTATGTGGCCTGATGTTTATACACCTTCATGATAAAATATCTTTTTTCCTGAATGTTATCCATCTAAGGTGGCAGCTTGAGCAGGACAGTAAATATTCAACTGTCAGAATCATGTGATTTTGATGAGTGTATAATTCACCGCAGAATTCAGACGCGGCCGCTCTTCTTGGCCAAAGATATGTAACGTTATATATTACTACACTGACACAGAAAAATGCACCATGATAAAGTAGGCTGTAGCTGTGATATATGAGCAGGTAGAGCTGGATAAACCTCATAAATCCTCATAACATATATCTTCATAAATCAAACAGTAGCTCAAGTTTATGGCATCTTCCCTTATATGATCCCTCTGATCTACTTTTTTTTTTTTTTTTTTTTTTAAATAAAATGAAACAAATCAAATCGCCTCTTTAAAAGAATTTAGGCTGGGAATATAGTGATGTTCTGTCCGTCACAAGGCCGCTGCATAAATGGCATTTTACTGACGCCAGCTTCTTTGAAGGAACAAAAGCACTATTACAATGAATTTTATTTTGAAATGCAGCACACACACTTTTAAAACTTATTTTTTTTCCCTTTTCTTTTATTCTCAATTCATTCCACCAGCCGGCCTTAAAGTCAAAGCAGAGCCATTTCAACCGTAGAATGAATAATATGACCACCTGTATGGCTTTTATTTCTTGGGGATTTTTTACGATTACTTAAGGATAATACATGCAGCAAGGCAGGCAACACAAAGAAAGAAAATACATAAGAAAAGTACAAGGTAACAGACTTCAATTGAATTGGTGAATGATTTAATTCTGCTTTGTGTGTGTGTGTGGGGGGGGGGGGGGGGGGGGGGGGGGGGCATTATGCCTTGGTTAGTTGAAGTGCTTTGTTGCGGAGGTGACTGCCTTCAATCACAGAGTTTGAGCTTTCTGAGACGCAGGGTTTTCACAGTTCAGTGTTGACTGTTAATAACTGGAATTTAGGAATAATAGGAAAGAAAAGTACAGATTATTCTTCAGGCTCTACCTTTTTCATATGCAGATTAAGCTTTTCAAGCTTCCATTTTAAAACCTTTTTTTTTTTTTTTTTCAATCATTTAAAGATTTAAAAGTTAAACTGTCACTCATAGTCATTACATCCCTATTTATTCCACTCCATCACAGGACAAACACACACGTACGCACTCATACACACACACACACACACACACACACACACACACACACACACACACACAAACCCAACATGCAATAGGATTTACAATTACGTCTAAAATTCTCCTTCACAGTAATTTATAAGGTTTATTTTGCACTGAGTAGAAATACTTTCAACTGGCTTTTAGGCTATGATCCAAAAGGCCAGTTTCTTCTGCTAAATGGCCTCTAATGTGAGCAACAATGATATTTCTGCTTATTGAGCAGGTATGACAATTGGCTGCAGCCGTGGTCTGAGGAGACGTGCAGGAGTGAGTGCGTGCGCGTTTGAAAGTCTACATAGTTGTTTAGTCAGTCGACGTCTGTGACAAAAAGCAGTGCAGTACGTCTGCAACATAATTTATCTCTATTAGAATCAATAGTGGTGAGGTGTTAAACTGAATTATCTTCACCGTCATTCATCTAAAGCAGCCTCATTAAACCATGATCCGAAAGGAGAGATAAAACATTTATTACACTGGAGGAATTAGCATGCGTCGAGATTCCTCCCACAATGTCCTCAGTCTGCTTGTTCCTCCGTGCGGCGATATTTCTGTCTTGTTTTGTTGTTTGCTTTTTTTTTCTTTTAATTCTGCAATTAGCTTAGAAGTTATTCTCTATCAATATGATGAGACGATGTTTGTCGAGTGCAGCCTCTGTATCCAGGTTATGCAAAGTACATTGTGCCTAAATACTCAAGTACATCATGTGAAATTGGCTCACGAGAAACTTTACTGGCGCCACGTTTCGACAATGTGTTGACATGCTGAGTCGCGACACAGCAGATTAACACTTAGTTGAGAGAAAAACATCTGAAAGTGCATCTTGAAAATGAGGATCACAAATTTTCTCAGCAGATTCCTCACAAACATTTAGAAAATACTTTTTTTTCATGAATAGGACATGTTTTTAACCTGGAATGCATTTAGAGGCAGTAGTGGAGATTTACTGGTAAATTTGCAAGTCATAAGTTCACTGACTGACTCTGATTTCATTCAAAGCAATAATCTGTAATCTCGCAGATCTTGATACACTATAAACTATTACTGCTATGATGGACTGAAATATACAATTTATCTTTCATGTTTTTAAGCTTGGGCATGCCTATAAAGTTTAACTACTTATTTTCTTGTTTGGTTACATTTGTGTGGCAGATATAAGCAGTGTCCCCTGTATTGAGATTTTGTATGAGTACAAATATTTTATTTTAAAAATGAAGAGTCTCATTCATGACAAGTTTCACAAAGAGAAATTAGACTGATCAACCTGGACAGGCCACTAGTCCATCACAGAATAAACACAGACAGAAAGTCACACATATGGACAGCGACAGGCAACTGAAGGTCACCAATTACAGCAAAATGAGATTTTGGATTGCGGGAGGAAAAGAAGTCATGCTCCAAACAGAAAGGCCCCGCAAAATTGAATTGGGGACTATTCTTGCTATGAGGTGTGATTGCTAGGCATTACTCAACATTTCCTGCCGTTTACGGTTTTTGATGAATACACAGTGAACTCTATTGTTTTGGTAACCACACATTGCAGTTAAAAACAGTTTAGAACAGTGAAGTGCTGCTGATTTGGTGAGTGTGTGTTCACGGCCAGCCTTTGCCACCTCAGTCAAAATGATCTGGATGTGCATCCTGCTTAGTTCAACTTCTAATCAATAGAGCTGACTGAGAGGATCTCTTGCAACAAGGTTTGAATTAACAAGCGGCAGCTCCCCTCACAAGTTCAGACTCACAGCCGCAGCTATTAGGAAGTTATAATCTCTGGAGAAACGAGTGAACTGTAACAAGCGCTGAGATCTTTGGTAATCAGCTCCTCTCCTTTTCAACTCTCATCCACCTCCCTCCTCAATCTGCCCAAAATGATAAAAGAACTGCTGGAGGTTGACAAAGCCACTGCGGTAATGGAGCTGCGGCCCCGTCCAAAGTTTAGACAAAGTGCGGGAGGACGCGAGGATATTCCTGAATTTGCGTTAACAAATGCCAAGAAACTCTCCCGGTGGATGGTTTATAGATATGAGGTACCTGAGACTGAAGCCAAGTTAGCAGATTGCAATAGAGCCGGATGCTGTTAAATAAGTTTCGCTGGATGACCTCGCGCCACCCTCGCCATTATCACATCTGCTCGGCTACCTCCTCTCCACATCGTCACTCCCAGGATGCTTTTGTGCCGCAGTCAAAACACAATTGAAAAAATAGCTCTGTTCCACTTGTAAGCATGTCACATGGGAGCGTAGAGAGTAAATAATGCAGTACAAATTTTTAATTAGTTGTGCTGAAAACAGACTTATTTCCTTTTTATTTCAAGCACAAAAAAAAACAAACAAAAAAACTTTGTTTCATAACTCATAATTATTGGGCAATGCAATACTGTGAGGTGACGGCTGGAGGTAAAAACCATCTCAGAAATATTAATATCCTTCAGAACACACTCGTCCATGTTAATATTGCTCTGCTCCTTAGTGTTATTACCATGCCGCAAGGAATACTTTGACATTTAGTGCAATGAGCTAATTTACTTAGGTAAATGAGAAAATCATTTCCATCCTCACATCTGTCCACTAAATATGAGTCTGCTACGAGTTAGCTTAGCTTAGCATTCAAAAAAAGGTAGAAATGAGAAGTATAAACAACCTTTGTGGGTCTATTGAGAGGTATTAAAATCTGTTTAATTTCATGTATTGGCAACCCTGTATCTCATTTGCACGGTGTTATTTGGGGGGCTGTTTATGGTAGCAATGACTTCCTCAAGTCTCTACTAGTTGCCGAGCAACATCACGGCCATATTCGATCTCAAGTCTGTCTTTTAAACAAACGTAATTATAAGCTAAGCTATACCGACAAGCTGCTTGACATTAACTCATGAAAAGTATAAATAATCACCATACTCAGCCAAACACTGATGACAGTTTTTATAGTCATTTGTATTTATTTTCTCTATTTGAAAGACTGATTTCATGTGGATTTAAACAGATCTGAAGTCTTGAGGCTAATCAATGGTGTTTTAAATGTGTTACATTCGACTAGAATATAGTTTAAATAGAGTCAATGCGTCGTTTGTAGTTTGTCAGATGAGTCGTTTTCTTACCGATCTGACTCACATCATTCATCTTTGAGCCACAACTTGATTCATTCAGTCCTATTCCTATAGGGCCAAATACAACATAGTCGTCACAAGGCACTTTTATTGACAAAAAATCCACAATTCCACATGATCAAGGTGGAAAGGAAAAACTCCTCCTAAGAAACCTGCAGAACCAGACTCAGAGGTGGAGACTTCCTGCTGTTCTGCTGCAAGACAAACTGAATGCTGTCTTGATTTCTCTCAAGGACTGTGACTGTCACATGTTTGGTTTTTTTGAATGCCAGGCAGCAAAGAACACAAGGACCAAGAGGATGAAACGCGTATATCAAAAAATCCAGTGACTGGTGAATTATTCACTTCAAATAACTGAAAAGTATTGATGTTGACTTTCAATTCCGAAGGTCAGTCTGCGGCCATGTACTGCATGTTTTAGGTGTCCTCCTGCTTCAACAAACACAAACACACCTAATGAGTCTATCTTCACCAACCTCCTAAGAAAGTCCTAAAAGGAGCCGCAGATTGCAATTAGGTACAGAACTAACCCGAATTACCTGGATTCAAGTTGGGTTATGGAGCATGCATGTTGTTCCTATTGTTTGCAGGTCTTCTCATGATCCTTTGGTTTCCAGTTCAGAAACATGGATATCTCAGGCTAACTGGTGACTCTAGACCAGGGGTGTCAAACATAGCAACGTGCACGAGATGTTGCCATGAAAGTGAGCGACCTCGTTGCTATTAAACTAGGCTCAAAGCCACGCTGTCAGGGTGAGTTTGGAAACAGATGGTTTCATTAAAATTGGCTTTATGTTGAGATTGTAGTCATTTTCGGGAGTAATTGTTTGGTCTTTGCATAATTATAGAGATTTTCATCATGTATGCTCTGCGCCTCAACAAAGAAAAACTTTGAAGTTTAATTTTAAAGGTTATTATGGCACTATTTTATTGGTCTGGACCACTGTAGTGCTGTAAACCTGGGGGAAGTTAGAGGAGGTAACGTTCCCTGTGAATTATTCAAAACGAGGGAGAATTCGATTGTTTCCGTCCACAGGCTGTTAATTACTCTCTTCTGTAAAGCCTAATCCTTGTATGAGCTCTATTATTAGCTGAAATGGGAAAATGTTTCAAACTCTGATAATGTTTACAGCTTCTCGGCACAATTCTGCTTCAGAAAGACTTTAGAAGCAGAATAGTGATTTAAGCTTCTAACTTGGGAACTGTGACCAAGCGCACGAATCGGAGTGCTATTTAACAATTTATTAGGGTGCGCCTTTAAAATTTCACCCCAAAGAGATTATCTATTTGAGCCTTGTGTGTTGTCTCCTATAACTGTTGCTTCTGTTTCTATTAAAGCCAACTATCCACAAGCTGAGACACTGTTGCCACCAAGTGGTCTGGAAAAATAGTGTCCCAAGATTTGTGAGAGCCGTTAAGTGCAGAAATGTGGTGGATGTGAAATAGCCTGTCAGCTCAAATGACTTCTTGTGGACCAGATTTTATGGGTTTGCCGTGTAGCGTTTTGGGGGAACAGAGTGGCACGAAATAAGTACGGTGTTTTCTCAGTGTGTCAGGTGCGGTGAAACAAGAAGTCAGACAAGGTGAGAAACCCAGACTGCAGAGGTGAACTCAAGGTCAGACTCCGTTAATCCCCGGCTCTGCTGGGGCTAAAAAATAAAAAAATAAAAAAAATTGTTATCCAGACCGAGGAGAGAAACAAAGCGCCTTCTTCAGATGTCTGCTTTCAGTATCATAGTAGACAATCAAATTTATGGCTCTCATCTAATGCTCCTCTGCCATGTGACTACAAAGCCTCGACTGGCAGTATAAATCTGCCTCAATAAAAAGTAGCACCATCAAAATCAAGTTTAAAAGACCTTCAAACACATATTCACTATTAGTTTATCACCGGAGATGATGAGATTATATTCTGATGGATGATTTTCCACAGTTGGTCCGCTGTGACTAATGAAGTCACTCATCCATCTTCTATATTGAACTCGGGGTTACTTCAGGTGAAGTCAGGTTGTATCGGGATTAACACGGTCATACGTTCACTCATATGGGCAATTTTAAAGACGTATTTTTTTCCTCCTGCAGGAGGAAACTAGAGTATTTGGAGCAAAGTCACAGATACACAGGAGGAACATGCCAAACCCTCAATCACAAACCCTGGAAACAAACCAAAACCTTTAGGAAGAGTGCAAATCACTACACTTGTTGAATGGTTGTTTCATAGATTACTACACCCAGCAGCCAATTATATTTATCTTATATCATCAATGATTGAGTTTATAGTTCACTGTGCAGTTGACCTGGAATGAATTCAACCAAGTTGTAATCCTGTAATTTACACATCAATATGGTATACCTATTAATGGAGTGAATGAAATATTAGAGACACCTGTTCATGTCTTGCTGATAAATTAGAACTTCAAACATGATTGAATTAAAACCGATTGGAGGACTCTAAACAAAACTGGCAAATTTTATCTTTTTTAAATTCAGATTTTATTGCAGAGCTGTTTGTACTGAGACACATTAGATTGTATCAGTGTCTCAAATGAAGTGAGGCTAATTAACTGACTGTTTTCTTAATATAACAGTGTTTTCATAGCATATTGGGACAATATGAACAGTGTCTACTCCTCCATCACTTAAGTTAGGAGAATTTCCTCGTAAATAAAACCTGAGGGAGACAGAATACAAGAGTCAGACTCAGAGCGATATGAAAAAGTTTAAGAAAATTTTATTACAAGAGACAAAGTCACAGTACAGCCTTTGCATGATTGTCCAGGAGTTTGTCTCACTATGAAGTCAGACAGCGCCTTCCTAAAGCTGAAATTGTTTTGAGTCTACATTGAAGGACACCAAAAGTAGCACAGACGCTCCAACATTGGTGACCCAGGTCATCCTTCAACACAGACTGCAAATTACACATCATTCTTTATGAGACAAAACAAGATTTCTAGATTACACCCATAATAAGCCAGTGTTATATCCGTTTTTACACTTTTGAAACTTTTTTCCGACTGTCTACAAACTCCGTTTGGAAAAAAAGTCATAATTTTACTGTGAAATGCTCCACTGTGTCCCCTAACTTGTTGCTAACTGTGTTTATTTGTTGTTGTTTTTGTGAAGCAACTGTTTTTTCACTGAAATCAGGATGAAATCAGCCTCCTGCTGGAGTTGAAGGTATATTGGACGCCAGTGAGGAGCTGCGGGCTCATCACTGTGTGAGATGCATCCAACAGTGTTTACGGTTTTTACATTTTCATAAAACGCCCTGTCACCTTTAATAACTTAAATAATGATTTGTCAGAAAGTTGAGAAAATGTACACTTCAGAATGTGTTTCGTAGCCCTGTGCAATGAGCGGCAGCATGCAGCTTTGTCCTTTGTAGCCAGACGACAGGGAGCCTTGAGCCACCCGGTGACCCCCCCGCCAACCCTCGCTGAGGTGTTTCCATGGTTTCATCTGGATGATGGACACACCTGGGTTCAGGGTGACGGCTGAAGGTCGTAATCACTGTTCCTGTTCCGTGTTTGACGCTCACACTAATCACATCCTCAGCCTTGACAGATCATCCATCTTTCTCCTCCCATGCTGTCTCCCCGTCTTCGCTGCCGATGAAGGCTGAAAAATCACAGCTCAGCCGCAGAGACCGGCACACACTGCATCGTGCATCTGTGAACTTTGTTGTAAGGAGCGCCTCGGCTTCAGGGATCAGTTCATGCCGCACGAGTAGAGTCAAAACACAGCTGTTTTGTCAGCCTGGATCGGAAAGCGAAGCTGCGTAAACCCAAATGAAACACGAATCCCGAAAATATCATTATATTGTTTGTTGTTGTCTTGTTTGGCAGATAAAACATACAATATGAGATGGCAGGATGTCTTATAGCAGACATGTCAAAGACAGTTGAGTTCAACGGCCGCATTCAGCCCAATTTCATCTTGAGTAGGCCGGACTGGTAAAATAGTGCCATAATAAACTTTAAAATGAAACTTTAAAGGTTTTTTAATGGAAGTATACATAGTGAAACTATCTATTTTCACAAAACCAAACAATTATTACTGAAAATGACTACAATATTAACAAAAAGACCATTTTAATGAAACCTTCTAGTGCGAAATACAGTGAAATGTCCCCAAAGAAACTTCTCCTATAGCTGCTGCATTCTGCCTGTTTGTACAAACTCAACCTGACAACATGGCTTTGAGGTTAATGCTAGTTTGTTCTCTTTGATAGAAGTATCACCGATATCTCAGCTGAAGTCTCAGTATTTTGGTAAAAAAAATACGTTTTCTATGAAATCCAATTTGCTTGGTGGTTTGCTGAGCTGGATTGGAGCCTATTGCCGGCCGGTTTTAAGGCCTTCTGTTTGACACTCTTGCCCTAGAATATCATATTTTTTGTTTGTTTTGTTCAGAAGACATGTCATCCAAAATGAGATGACAGAACAGGACAAGACTTGTCTTCTCCACTTGTTGACATTCCTTATTGAATTACATTGCATGGCTGCCATGTGTCACCGGGGGTGAGCCGACAGACGCAGACGGGCTTCTGGGGAGGTGTAAAAGAAGAGATGAGATGGAAAACGCTAAACTTCTGGGTCTCTGAGAGAATTCTCCTGAGGAGGAAATACATCCTCATTGCTATATCTTGCTGTAGAATATCAAAACATTTTAAAGAATCTTTAATCAATGCAGGCTGACACTGATTAATGTTGCATATGGTAAGATGCCTTTCTAATCAGTGCTTTCAGGCTGCTGCTTCAGTATGAGACTAATGTCTCTATAAGAGTCTGAAATCATCAAATCACTGGCTCACGGTGTGAACATGTCACTGGGTTTTCTCACTCCCACTCTTTGTAATTACTTGAGCAGCAACAATATATGTCCACCGTCAGGGTCAGCCCAGTGGAAGATGACTCAGCAAGTACACTTATTGTGACATGCTCTCGGCTTTGACAGAAGTACACCAATCAGTTATGACTGCGGCCAGATGACGTGAACAGCACTGATTAGGCCAGGGGTCTGCAACCTTTGTGACCAGTTTTCAGGAGATTCTGACAACATAAATGTGTCTGGAGCAGCAAAACAAGCTGAAATATCTGAAATCAAGAAGAAAATATCTGTGCTTCGGAAGCAAAATGGGCAAATGTAAAGATTTAAGTTTGACAAGAGTCCAGGCTATGACTGAGCCAGAAGATCTCTAGAGCTGCAGGTCTTGTAGGGTGTTCCTGGTTTTCAGTGGACTGTATCTTTCAAAAGTGCCCCAAGGAAACCAGAAACTGTTATGGAGAGCGATGCTATAGCTCATGCACATGATCCTATGGAGGCCCCAGCCACGTTCAAGGACTTTAGGATCTGCTGCTAACATCGTGCTTCCCGATACCACCGCACAGTACTGTGGAGTTCGTACTTTGGCTGCTTAGGCCCGTTTTGGCAGCAAACAACAGCATGAGGTGATAGGTCATAATGTTATGGCTGGCCGGTGTATTTCCACAATATCGTCAGGGACGGAGGATTATAAAGTTTAGATTTACTTGTGTCCACTTTTTGTAAATCCTCATGGAAATATGTTGGCAAGTAGAGGTTAGATTATCATGTAATTATGAACAGGGGTAATTATTTCATGTTATAATCCAGCTGTGAACAATTCAAACTCATCCAGATAAATGGCTCAAATCTGTTCAAATATCTGCTCATTACTTTTCTTAATTATGAATGAAAATGAGTCACACAAGAGCATTCTCCAACATAATAATCACAATGTTATCATCTTCCTGGTGGGTGCAGTTCATCACAGGTGGCTAAACATGTGTCAGCATCATCACTTGCAATTAGGATTGTAATTAATTCCAAGCTTCAAGGCAGTGGTAGTTGCCACTGATCCGAGGTGTGAAACTTGATTTTTGTCAGCGGGGGGGAAAAAAAACCCGCTCAAGTGAGAGAGAACTACATGAATCAGCGGCGATGACTGACAAAATGACTGACAAAGTCTCTCACTAACACAGGGATCGCAGCTGAAGGTTGACACTGATGTCACATCAGATGGATGTGTGTGTGTGTGTGAGCAGCCACAGAGAACGTCAGCTCGTTCACGGGGGCCGGCTATAAATCAGTCTCATAGCTCATTGAGACCAAAGTGGGTCCTAGAATATGCAAAGGTCTGTCTCCACGATCCCAATAGAGAACATGTTGTTGGGGATTCTCGTTAAAATCAAACTGGGGTCTTTTCAAGTGCTAAAATATATCAAGTTAGATGTAATTTACACAATCATGATCTGTATCAAAGCACATTGTGTTGTTTTGCCTTCAATATCAAGGCTATTTTTTTTTTTTTAATGTTTTTATCCTCACTCTTTTTTTTTTTGCCGTAAGTTACTAAAAAGTCAGACATGGGACTTATTTCTGACACTTTCATGATGTAAAAAGATGATTTTCTCCAAGTAAAAGTGCATATCTTGGTCTCAGTTCATGAACGTCGAGGTGGTAGCAGGAATACAACTTTGATTTTCAGATTGGACTTCACTTGTTGTCGGTTGGAGTGGAGAGGAGCATCCATCAGGCTGTAAACTGTGGATCTCCTCTCTTCCCATTAGAGTGAATCAGCAGCGTATGAAACAATCCCATCTGCTGCACCGCCTGCTCTTTTTTTTTTTTTTCTATCTTTCTCTTTTTTTATTGTTATATGCTCCAGCCCCTTCTGATGTGGATCCATTTTGGGAGGTATTGATTTTGGAGGAGAGCGGGAGCTGCCGGTTGGCAGCCGTGAGAGGACGCAGTACCTATAAAACACACTGTGAGCACTAATCTTTGATTCCAGCATATTTCCTGATAACATGAGGCGTGTTGCCTGCATGGGGGTGCAAACGAACTACGGTATGAGATGAGTCGACATGCAGATCATCACTGTAACCTAGCAACACCACTCAAAGTTTAATTAGATGGGCGAGATAATGAACAGACTGGAGCTGGATGGTAATCTTGAGTCCTCTCGTGTTATTGTTGAAGTAATCTTACTTAAATTCCGCAAATAAAGTGAGTCAACAGCAACGGCACTCAAATACGGAGGATTTAGTTCAAATGATTTCAAGAAACTCTTTTTGGTTTAATACCAAGAGAAACAACACAACCACCACTGCAAGTAATGTTTTGTGTGTGTGAGAGAGAGCAGTGAATTACATTTTGAATGAGTGTTAAATTTCAACAGAAGGCACTCGATCTCATTAGAAAATCTTTAACTGAAATTACCCAAATGAATTTAAATTAATTCCTTGATTGATTTTATTGACTGTATCACTGATTTTCTAATTATCACTTCTTAAAGAGTATGGCGTGACTAATTATTGGAATGATCTGATTCTGCCTCATTAGCTGAGACACATGGCAAAACTTTTTCAGTCAAAATGTCTGTAGTACTCTAAAGTAACTGTTTGACTGTGT
This sequence comes from Lipophrys pholis, assembly GCF_963383615.2. Lineage (NCBI taxonomy): Eukaryota > Metazoa > Chordata > Actinopteri > Blenniiformes > Blenniidae > Lipophrys > Lipophrys pholis. Next base: position 7,023,968 of record NC_137649.1, read on the forward strand.
TTTACTGTGTTTTTGCATTCTTGTGACCTTTGCACAACAAATTGCCCTTCAAAGGACAAATGATAAAATTGAGGTTGAAAAGCATTACAAAGTGGATTTTGCATAATATCTCTTTAAGAGCTGCACTGGAAAGGTTCATACTAACCTGTCACATTTATTGAGCATATCATTAAATCAAAGTAGTAAACAAGATGCTGTAAGAGTTCAGTTAAGTCTGTAGTGCTTTTTTTTTTTCACTTTCGTGGCTGTCAGCAGAAATTTCAATGTTTTTGCCCAAATCTTCCAACGTAAAAACAAACAAATCACAGACAAACATTTATTGTCGCTCAATTTGGCAACATTACAGCAAATTTATCAAAAATGTTGTGCGGGTGTTCCAAGGATCCATCGACTCTCGCCCTCTCCGATCTCCTTTGATCGCCTCCATGAGATCTCTCATTCGCTTTGTATGGGAAATTCTTTTGCAGGTTTTGGGGATTTACTTGGAAACAGTTTGCCATTAACATTCTAAAATCTAATCGATTGGTCCTTGGATGATGACAAATCATCCTCGAAAATGTTATGCTATTCAGACAGTCAGTCAATGAGCCTTGGGTTCCCAATATGGCCCAGACTGGCTGGAGGGCGGTTGGATCAGTGAGTAGTCAAATGAGATGACCAAGTCAACTTGTTGAGTTGTCCACGTCTTTTTGTTTTTCATTTTCAACAGTACGCAAAGTGCAACAAAATGCACTGTAGGATTCAGGAAGCTGCGGCTTCGCTAGCAGCAGGCCAGAAAATGATGTTGAGAGGCGCCTTAAATTCCAATCTACTCAGTTGGATCAAACCGTTAAAAATGCCAGGGATGATAAAAGTAACATTAGTTTCATTAAACTAAGTTAAAATCCTCAAATACCAAACCATAACCTTAAGTTAATAAAAAAAGAGGAATATTAACAAATAAACCTGAAAACCAGACATCTAACTAATAAACGTCATACTGTTACGTCTTTAAGGTCCCCCCTGTTCTCTTGAGAGTGTTTTGTCCCCGTTATTTTTCTTAATGCAGTTACTGTATATTAAGTGGTTTGAGACTATTCCTTGTGGTGAGTGTATTTAGTTTATAAGAGTATTTTTTGTAGTTAATTGTTTCCGCTCTGCCTATAAATAGGCTGGTCTTCGCTCTCACGGAGGGACTGTCTCAGGGCACGTTTACACAAACCTGGGTTTTTACAAAAGCGGACATTTCCCCCTCTACCTTGTGTCTAAATACACGCAGACAAAAACATAATCAGATATATACATAATGAACCATCTGAGGGGGATTTCATTCAGTAGCTGACACCTTATAAAGAATCCAGCAGGTAACATCTGCTGACACAGAACTGACAAGGTTAGTATTTTTTTAACCCTATGTAACCCACTCCAAATATCCTGAGTTGAGTGAATTAATAAGCTGTTTGCTATAGCCTTCTTTGTCCAGCAGAGGGCAGGGGTGGCGCAGCAGAGTGAGCAGAGTACGCAACAGCGACACTTCCGGGTTTGACAGCGACAGTTAACACGAGAAGAAGAGAGTACAGTTTGAGTTCTCTGTAAACAAAATCAGTCGTTTTGAAAGAAGGTGGTGAGAAGTTTCCACTTGTGCATCGAGGATTCACTGATTTTGTATCTTGCTCTCCGGTGCGTTTTATTTCAGAGCGATCTATTAATGTGCCAGCTCACCTAGCTTATGCCACGTGTTCTGTTCCTATAAAGAGTCTGTATGGAAAGATGGTATTGATTTTACTCTGTACTGTTTTGATGTATGATTTCCTGGTGAAATTTCCTACTTTAAAAAACCCAATTGGAGAAGTTATTAATGGGAGATTAATTCATGTTACCCTGCTTATGCAGGTTGTTTTTTTTGTATATGATTTGAATGCGAGAAGGACAGACTGATTTCCTTGGGTGCAACGCCAATGGACGTAGAGACTGGCGGTGGATGAGCCTGAGGAGTCTCATGAGAGGAGGAGAAGGAGGTTTGCAGGAAACGGGTCACTGCTTTAGAGTGTGAAAAGTAGAAAAAGGACACTGAGCTCCAGTAGAAAGACCAGCTCCTGAGCAGGATGCAGCAGGAGCTGCAGGACCTAAAAAAAAATATGTCCCCAGTCGAGCCAGGATGAAGCTGAAATGGCCTCAAAGAGCAGTTTTTCAAAATGGCGGATGCTTTGCACCTGAAGTACATCAATGGCTAAAAACCTCCGAGCTGAAGTGAGCAAGAAGAACGAGGAAGTCACAAATTTAAACATCCTCTTGGAGACCAAGAAGGATGAACAGGAGAAAGCGGGTGGCCACTGTACGGGTGGGGGAGGCGGCCGCAGCTAAAGACGCTCTCCAAAACACCCATGAGGACAGTGGAGCATCTCGTCAGGCTGCTCACCACCATGAGGCTTAATGTGAAGGATTCCCTCAAGGAGTGGGAGGACCGCTGGGCCGATCGAGGGAAGCAGTTGGCTTCACAAATGTCAGCTCTGCATGAGGCGTATCAGGAAAAACTGGCGCTCCTCGCAAAAGAGAGGGATGAAGCAGCCACCATTTCCCAGAACGACAAGGCGGCGCTCATAGAAAAGAGCCTGGACAATCTGGCAGAGCTCACTAAGGTGGAGAACCAGAGGCACGTCATGGAGGCCGACTGGAAGAAGAAGTTTCAAGCTCTGGAACAACTGCAGAGCGAGATTAAGGTGAAGAAGGAGACTGTCCAGCAGAAAGAGGAGCAGCTGAAAACGTCCAAACAGGCAGAGGAGACCTGGACGGCCAAGGAGGAGAAATGGATGGAGAACAAGAGGACGGCCGCACTGGACATCCAGGTTCTCACCAACCGGATCATCAAGCTGAATGAGCTGAACTCCAAGACTGACTGGGACAAGGCCAAGCCGAAGAGGGCAAAGGAAAAAGCACAAAAAGAAGTGAGAGAAAGAGGAGAGAAAGGAAGGTGTGAAGGACTGAGCACAAATCTATTTCTTTTATTGGGTGTTTTTATGGCTTTTAGTTTTTTTTTAACTATTTTATGCTTGTTGATTTTATAATATGATGTAAAGTGTCTACACTTTACAAATAAAATCCATGATTATTATTTTTATTATATAGCGTAAGCAACGATACAGTGTGATTTCCGTTCAGGGAGGACTGGCGATGGGTCACTAAAATGAAAAAAAAAAACGAGAAAAAGAAAACTTGTGTTTCCAAAAGACAGCGTGTCAGGGTGCATCACGTTCGTCCACATGCAACTGAAACCCTTTGAGATCAGGGGTGTCAAACACAAGACCCATGGACAAAAACCATCCCAAGAGGCACCAATCCGGCCCATCAAATCAAGCAAATTCCCCAAAAATTAAGAGAACACATTGTTTTTAAAGCGAATTTCTAAAGAGTAGCCGACACGACACCAGACTGAGACCCGAGCTGAGGTTTTGGTGATGCTGCCATGAAATCTAGCTCACTGCTATCAAAGTAGCCTGAAAGCCAGTGTCTGCTCAGGGTGACTTTGTAAAAACATGCATAGTGCAACTGTGTTTTTTGACGTTCTACTGTATTTTGAACCAGAAAGTTTCATTAAAATTGGCTTCATGTTGAGATTGTGGTCATTTTTTTTGTAGTAATTATTTGATTTTGTGACATTTTCAACACTGCACCTCAACAAAGAGAGATTTTACAGTTTAAGTTTAAAGGTTATTATGGGACTGTTTGTCTGGTCCGGCCCACTCAGGATGAAATTGGGCTGTATGTGGCCGACGAACTAAAATGTGGTTGACATCCCTGCGTTCGATTAAACACTTGTCCCATCACTAAAAGTTTGAAATGACTTTGTTGGGGTGACCAATGACTTCCTTATCTTAAGCATACTAACTATCGTAAAAATGTTAATCTTTTCATAGCAATTACTGCAATGACGGCAAAACTATTTTGTTGTAGAAATACAATTTTTTAAAGAAAATGGCAAATGTATTACAACAAATATTAAAACATTGCTGTTTAAAAAAAACAAAAAAAAAACGGATGATTGATGTTAAAACTGTTCTGACCTGTTTCTGTATTACTCGCTCTGTGTTAACATTGACATTTTAATCATTAAAAAGTCGATTTTCCTCCTCCTTTCACTACATGGATCAGTGCATCAACACAAAGATTACTGCTTGTCAATATGCATTCAGACGTAACTGCAAGTTTCATGGAAACAAAATGGCAGCTGAGAGGATGAGCATAAACAAAAGATCAAGATCCTCTCTTTGTCAGTGATTGATGAAACCACTGGGAAATAAGAAGTTAGCTGACAGCTTGACGACCTTCACCTTACCGGCACATAAACATGAAACCTTTTAAGTGAAGTTAAACTCCCCTGAGACTATAAGATGTTTTGTGGCAAACCTCACAGCTTCAATCAGTTCAACTCCTGTAAAAGAAATCCATGAATACTAATATTCCAGAAAAGCCAGTCGGCTTGAAGTGTGACCGATTGGAGCATTTCATGCTTTTCATAGGCTTAGACTTGTGTGTTTCGGAAGGTAAAATTAATCAAGCACATAAAGTGCAAAGGCTGCATTTATGTCTGCACTTTTGGCAGAATTTGAAACGCAGAAATATTAATTGAGGCCAGAGGAGTGGCTAAAGATCCATTTCAGCGCTTCCCCCGATGATGTGAGGGAATTTAGATGAATCAGCCACGGAGAGTAGCTTTGTTATGGTGACAATATCAATCACTTTTAGGTCAAACATGGAGCTTAGTGCTGCACTTCTCTTTTCTTTTTTCACAGAGTGATTTTCTTGGTGTTATCTACACATTCATTCCTCGCTGTCACAGTAACAAATAGAATTTAAATCTTAATGATGTTTCATTGCGCATTCATTGTTCTCTCATGCAAACGGAAAACAAAGACGGACAAGCTGGTTATGGTTACTAGTAATGTGGATATTAAAAACGAATTTTCAACAACTGCAATATTAAAGATGATTTCATCTTTGGAAAAATACAAAGGTGAGTATTTATGTGCAGCTTGCAACTGCTGCACCAGTCACACTTGTAGTTTTCCACAGAGTTATTTCATTACGTCAATTTGTCTTTATTGAATTTATTATATACATTGTTAAAATAAACTGTGCTTTAGTTTTAAGCTACCCTTTATATATTTTTGGAAGAAATATATTTTAAAACAAAAACAGGGATATGTGAGAAGACAATCCTTTTTGAATCAGCATAAAAATAAAAAAGATGACTGAATGGTGTCCGGTTCTCTGTCTTAATGTATCTAAACAAACAAACCTGTAAACAGATTGTATTGGCACAAAGTGAGCATTATTGCCTTTTTCCTCTCAAGCTTTTTTTAAGCAATCATAGTTAGTTTTCTCTTGAGCACTTTGCACTAATGAAAAGGTGTCATCTTAGCCGAGCCCTGTGATGGATTGGAGGAGCACAACCTCAGGAGAGATCGCTGGCACGACTCCACGTTTGCTGCTGCCGGTATAAAAAGGTACGAGGGTCCTTCCTGCCAGAAAAAAAAAAAAAAGCCCGGGGATGTGATTGATGCCACTGAAACACAACCTCCAGGCAAAAGCTCAATCTGGATAAGCTGCTCTTTGTGCTGCTGGCAGCGCCAGTGTCAACAATTTACAGGTGGCAGCAAGTCAAGTGGACGTGGTGATATCTCAGTGTCACTCGGCGTCTCTTCACATTCTGACATTCTGAGCGTTTAAAAAAAAAAAAAGCACGAGTGACTATATTTAGGACTCGAGAAGTATATCTCCAATCATTATTGTTCTTTGACAGTTGATTGCAAAGCCAGCGATCCTTTGTGATGGAGGGCTGTTTTTGTCAATGCAGAAGTCCCAAGCACCCTAATTAGTTTTCCACTGCTGTGAGTCACCGGCTCTCTCACTCAAGTCCCCGGGAAAGTTTGGATTTGGCTGCTTTGCTGCTGCACACTGGCTCATTCACTCCTCTGCAAACGGGAGCTTGCCAGAAATAAGTTCGCTTCTCGTCGGGCAAAGAACTTTGCAAATCAGTGGAGAGTACATACTATTTGCTATCAACCTTGACCAGCTGCTGAAATCTGGCATTTGGCTTTAACATTGAAAGACTGAAAAAGGACTTCTTACGAGCTTTTCATAGTGAAAGTGCCAGTGAATTTTCAAGGAAAATGTGTCTTGATCTTTGGCCTTTTTCATATGTCGGAGCAAAAAATAAATAAATAAAAAATCACATGAGGATAATCCACTTTTGGCTCACTTGAGTGCAAGTTGATGTTTTGAGCCATGGCTTTGGCCGATTATTACAAACGGGGTATATATATATATATATATCAAGTGAAAGTTAAATGGTGTCAGAACAAAATTTCATCTCTGCACTGAGGGTGTTGTAATTGTTTCCACTGGCCTTACTCATATAGTTTTTAAAAATGGCAGACAACACACTTTTTCACTTTCTATTAAAATGCTGCGAAGTAGCTGGATGCTTGTTATTTATCAAGTAATGTTGTCTGCACTAGTCTGTAACAACTTTTGGATTACCATACACCCTTGAGGATCCTCCAGGAAGAGAATACTTTGTGAAAAATGCTCACGAAATCACTACAACCCTCTAACCATGTTTCACAGTTCTTCATCACAGAGGAAAATGTACACTGTGAAAGTGACACATCTAGATTTGAAGCAACTTGCTCTCTAAATTCCTCTGCAAAGTCTCAAACTTGCTGTCCATTCAGTCCTCCACTACTAAAGCAGGACACAGTAAGAAGTGTGACTTTACTTATTAATATGATTTAGCAGCAGACTTCTTTTGTTTGCAGGTGAATCCGCCAAGAGCTCCATGACTAAACCGTGATTCAAGCCAGTGTGCCGTTTGGCAGCGTGCCACATTAATCGCCAGCGTAATGGGAAGACAGGCCTATTGACCAGTTGTTCAATAGGACAGAAGGCCAGCACATACAAATCAAAGCTCTCCAGCCTCATATTGACCGGACTGTCCAGAGGAGGTGAGATTCATAGGCTGGGTGACGGTGAAATGTGACAGGTGCTATGGCTGTTCCCCGTGAAGTCAGAGGGGTTTGATTTTGCTCAGCACCTCGTCGGACTTCAAATCAGAACAACTCGATATGTATTGAGAGACTAATTTGAAGTGAAACCATTTTGCTTATTACCAAAAGTGAAGCGGAATGAACTGGCTCCAAAGAAACTGGTCTCCTTTCTAGTTCAACGCTCTGCAGCACGTGTATCTACAGCATTACATGCAGCTAATGAGATCTTTTCATGAGTTGAGGGCCATTGTGCTGAATATGTCCTTTCACTCGACATTAGTGTCCTGCAGGGATGCACTTTGTCAACTAATTGACTGTATTCTGAAAAGGAAAACACTTTGTTGAATTAGTCACACTTTATGGTTAAACATTTGAAACATTGGGCCTAACAGTGGTGAGTATTTTGTGCTTTAAGAACCCTTTGAAGGCTTTAATCACAACCTTCAGCAACCATATTGAATTACAATTGCTGCTGAAGTAAGGACTACTTTGTTCGACAAAGTGAAATGGAAGCATGTCTCAGTGGGCCGTCTCAGATCACCAGACAGGATCACAGCGTCTCTGGGTAAATGATATCAAATAGGTCTGAATATGGGGAGCAACACCAGCAGCAGCAGTAGAATAATATCCATGAATTTAAAACAAAATGGTAGAACCATGTTATTTCGCCAACAGGGGGTGGTCGTCTAACTGCTGAATCGATGACCCATGTACTTCCCCGAGTTGATGATTTGTAAATTCTTTCATGTTTAATTCAAGTTGGGTTTTTTGGGGGTTTTTTCATATCGTGGCAAGCTCTGCATCTCGTGAAAAGTTGTGTACAGTTCGTACACTTGTTGGAAGTAGCCATCACTAATTGGCCAAATAATAAACTGCATCCTGTCTGACATTAAATCTTTCCCGCAGGAACGAGTGCTGAGCCTCCACATCGGCGAATTGATCCGACAGTTGTTGCTCCCCTCTTCCTCTGCCTTATTGACAGCAGATATGTCCGAAATAAATGACTCTGGTTTCATGCAAGGCACACTTGTCTCTCAAAGCGGCTGCAAGTTTCCCAACGCTCACGCTGAAGTGAAGCACCGAGAGGAAGGGTGTTTGTTGTGCCTCCAGTTCACGGCGGAAATCGCACTGACCGCAGCGTCGAGCCATGATGAATGTGCTCTCGGCTGCCAAGTGGGAAGTTTCACAAGCAATCAATACAATCCAAGTTTGAGAAAGGAGCAGCTGCTTCGTGATGAAATGAGTTTTAACATGAGGCGATGACAATTTTATTGGTTGTCAGGCTTTTGCGAAGGATGCATTCACATGTTTTAGAATAGAAATTTATGTTGCACAATGCTTTAGTTAGAGTTCCCGGAATCATGGACACTGTCGCCGGTCACTGGAATACTAACCATGACTTAAACACAAGACGGACATGTTTTTTTGTTCAGCATTGCTTTTAAAGTTTAAGTCATTTTCCCAAAGAAAACTTTATTTAAAAAATAATAAAAAATTCTCAATTTCTATATATCTGTGACAGAGCCCTATGATACTTAACAAACAAACAATAAGACAAAGGTAATGCCATTCAAATTAATTTACAGTAATTTGATTTATAAAATGGGTGTGGTCTGTGTTTAAGAGCTTTATGGCGGAGGGAATGAAGGACTTTGAGTGCCTGTTAGTTTTTCTTTGAGGCCCATAATAACGTCAGAATGCATGAGAGAGAATTCCTCAGACAGAACGTGGTCTGATTGGCAGCTGGTTATTGTGGTGGTGGTTATTAGGATGCAACTGGTCGCCTCCCATTAAATATCTGCAAGGGAAGTCCAACTGACATGAAGGCCCTGAAGGCGACTCACGACCTGCAGCAGAGATTAAATCTCTGAGTCGCTCTGGGGGTGACTGGAGGAAGTTGCTAGAAACCGGGACGTGTGAGCCTCTTCCTTCTCCACATTGCAACCATGAACTAAGCTGTGCCCCTTTTTTCAATGTCGCATAAAAGCTGGTCATCATGTTTACCATAAATGTCATAAAGTTTTTGTAATGTTAGAGTTATTTGCATTTTAATCTGTCTTTTTAATCTCTCCATTATACTTACACTAACTTTCAGCCATCGGGACAATTTGCCAAGAAATTTAAAATGTCTGAAGTTGTGCAAGAAGCATATTTCTTTATGGTTGGATTATTCTGTGAGATTTATATCTATCATTTCACAAACTGAAATCTGTTATCAGTTTTTTCCCCATTAACTATTTTGCTCCATTCATGGCACCACAATCAGTAGATGGATGGTTGGGTGGAGATTCACCAGCCCTGGTCTCTGAATGCAGGAGTGTGTTGGGAGTGTCCTCTTGTGGGCGTAGGAGTAAACGTGTGGTTGGTGGTGTCGAACGCTCCACTTTAATAGTGTCCAGACATTCTGAAGAAGATTGTTCAAACTTGAGGACTGATATTTTGACTTCAGTATCATGTTTAGACTTTAAACAGCGCTGGACAGAAACAAACTGCTCTGACGTTAGATGAGGTTAAGAGGTTTATTCTCAGTCTTGCATCCTTTGCAATCCTTAATAAACTGACCTATGCCCTCTAACACAATGCAACCTGTGCCCGACTACTGCCACCAAGTGTCCAAATCATGCAACAACAAAACCTATTTAAATAAACTGAATAACCTGCCAGCAATATATAAGTAGAAATGGCTCTCACGGGAACATATAATTTGTTTGAAACAATCTGATCAAGCAATTTAAATCCCATTCTGTGGTGGACCTTATTTCGAAGTTCACCGGGCAACTGCTGAGGTGACTGCTCCTGTAATTTCAACATAAATCCCGGCACAGGCTGCGTGGTTCCCCCTCGCACATCCACCTCTGTTCTGCCTCGTGAGGATGGATGGAGGCGCTGCGGAGAGCCGAGCAGCGCGTCTCTCTCCTCTCCTCCCCGGATTGTGGCAGATTTTCTCCAATATGTTGCGGTTCTGACGAGAAGACGACGCGCAGCAGCGAGGCGAGACAAAAACACGGACTTCACCCTGACTCCATCCAGTAAGGCTGCCACCCAGACTGGCTCCATTCACCTGCGATTCGTCTTTACCCGTCATTATTATTATTATTGTTATTATTATTATTATTATTATTATTATTATTATTATTATTATTATTATTATTATGTGCGTCCATCGCGTGATCCGACGCGTATTTTCCTATAGCGACGACAGAAGAAGCTGTGAATAAATGTGCGCATTTGACCACCGCCGCTGTGTTATGGCCGCTTCACTTCCTGGGGAAATAAATAATTAAAAGAGGCTCTGATCCAGATGATCTAATGATCCAAATGATCTAACGATCCAGAGGAGGCCTGAATGAGCATTCTGCTCAGAGTCAATACATCAATACAATTCAGGCATCTACTACAATTATAAGATTGTAATCTGTAAGACATTTAATTAAGGTTCCAAATTATAAATACATTACTGTAATTAAGTTGTGCGGTTTTACTACCCCCCCCCCCCCCCCCCCCCACAAATGTTTTTACTTTGCTCAGAGCCTACTTGAATTCCCAACCATGTAAATGAATCAGCTTGAAACATATTCAAATCTTTTCATTTTTATAATCCTAAGTGAGAAAATCTCTGCTTTATATCTTTCGCTTACAAGCCAGCAACTTTTATTAAACTCATCTGAGCCTTGAACGTAGATACATTGGATACAGTCAAAGTTAAATGAATTCCTATACTTCGCAATGCATTTAATGCAGTTTAAAAGTGACTAATAGAACAGTACCTTATGCTTTAACTTGTACTTGAGTAAAATCTGCATTAGATCATCCTTTATTTGTCCCACAACGTCGACATTTTCATTGTTTCTACAGCAAGTAAAAAGTAATAAAAATACAGACAAGAAAAATAAGAATTAAAAAATAACAGTTATGGTAATAATGTAAAAACAAGGTGGAGAAAGGAGTGTATCAAAAGTTTATACTGAAGAGGATATATAAATGAATGAAGTATATTGCACACAGAATGTAACTGGATATTAAAAAGTTCAGTGCCTCAAATTTAAGCTCTATATACAGTATACACATATTAATTATCTTAACAGCAGTAGGCTACACATAAACCGATAAACAGCTACAAAAATGCTGCTAAATCCTGTTTAAGTAAATAATTCTGAACTAATTTTAGTTTTTCAATCCGAACAAAAATGACAAACAATACATTTCCCTTAACTCTCTTGTCTTTTTCCCTCCCTTCATTTAAGCTGACCTAATGATGTTTTGATTGACTGACCCCTGCATATAATGTCCCCTTGGCCTGCTTGACCATAAGGGGATGCCTTTAAATGCCCTCAGGGAAACGTACAGTAAGTGAGTGAACGCAGACAGAGCCACTTAATCTACCCTGTGAAGGACAGGAGTCACTGGAGGCCATCCTTATGAGGGTGCTGGGGTTCAGCTGCTTGCTCTGCTGTAAGGATTCTCTCAATATCTTACTAGAATGTTATGTAGATTTCTTTTGTTGCAACAGGTGTAACGTCAAGCATGGATGTGTTGTATCATTCAACTTGTTTATATCTCACTGGATCTGCACTTTTGAACTGAAAGTAAATGTTTTTAGCTCAATCGGATCTCCAAATGTCACAGCTGAAATGTGTTCTTTCTGTGCATGCTCCAAAGAAACATCGAGCTGGGAGGTGAGCGTGCCCTGAGGCAGAGCTATGGGCTGTGGGGGGAGCAGGACCGACGCTCTGGAGCCTCGCTACCTGGAGAGCTGGACTAAGGAGACGGAGTCAACATGGCTGACGAGCACCGACACCGATATCCCCCTGTCATCCATCCACAGCATCCCCTCCGAGCACTCGGAGGCTGGATTCACCTCAGAGAAAACCATCAGCCCGGGTAAGAGGAATGAATTACAGCTGAGTAAACACGGGGGTGAAGATAAATTTATGCGGTCAGGATGAGCTTGAGAGGTAAATTATTCACAGCATATGAATTAGATGTTAATTTGGTTTTCTCTCCTTCAGAAGTACAATATTTAATGTTTTTGAAAAACTACAGCGCTGATGTCATCTTAAAGATGATTCTCTCATGAGCTGCAGGTACATCTACCAAAGTCAGTAAGTTTACACCTCGCAGTTCATGTTTGCACTGCAAGATGATGTATTGAACCAGTGAAAGAAGCAGCAGGTGAAATAATTAATGCAACAATGGAAACTACACCTTGGTTGTAGCCAGGGGTCTGCAACATGCGGCTCTGGAGCCACATGAGGCTTGTCAGCTCCTCTGTGGCGGCTCCCTGAAGCTTTCACAATATCTAATGTAAATAAACATTTGTTTTCATTTGGATTTTATGTTCATTCCACAGCGATTGTTAAAAATTGCTGAATCTCCAGGATGAAAACCGCCGAATAATGTAAAACAGCTGAGCCAGCCATAGGTTTGACGAAAGGAAAAATAGTACAAAAGAAAAAAGGGAAAGAATTCAAAGAGCATTTAACAAAAAAGAAGACAAAAAGGAAAAACAGAAAGAAATTGGTAGGATAGCTAAAAGTAAAACATTGGTAAACAATTAAATAGCTAAAGAGGCATAGCCCACATGTTTAAAACCATGAAACTCCATGGAAAAAGAAAAAAACCCTTTAGAAATGGATACATCTGCTTAAAAAGTACAATGATATATCTAAATTGTACCTGTGACATTTCATTAATGCAACCTTATGTTTTGTATGTATAGCCATTTTTTAAATATGTTTTTATTTCAGATAATGAGAATGTTTTGCAGCTCCAGACAAATTTGACTTGGTGGAAAATTGTAAAAATCATCCCTTTTGCTCTATATAATATATCATTATTGCCCCCTATTCTCAATGTATAGCCATTTTGTAAAGATGTTTATTTTCTTCTTCTTTACTTCAGATAATTAGAATGTTTTGCAGCTCCAGACAAATTGTAAAAATCATCTCCTTTGCTCATAAAGGTTGCAGATCCCTGGTGTAATGTATCTCATAAGCATATTTAAGTCGTTTGTCTACCACAGCCCAGCTGAACCACTGCAACAAGCAACCAAAACACAGAGCTGGAACTAAACGGACTCCACGTCGCCACCCAGTGTTTAACAAAGGCATCACATGGATTTTACACAGTGCCGCTTTAATGTGTGGATCATAACTATTGGTGCCTTTTATCATTTGCACATTCAGTGTGTATTCGGTTCACTGGAATTTTCATTTAGTGAGTTCAGATTTAAAGCCATGCTGCAGAGAGTAATGTGATTATTATAGTAATGGCTGTTTGTTTTTTTTGTCCGTTAACTTTCACCTGCAGTAGAACTCTTATAGAAGCTTTGTAATTTTTTTCCCCTCCATAGAGTTTTCCATAGTTGATTTGCCCAAGAATCCAATCTTGGGAAAGAAGTGTTCATATAAAGATGAAAAAAAGTTGCAGTCGCCCTCATGCTGGAGCGAAGGCCTCAGCATGACACAGCGATGTGCGGCAGCTTTGGAAGCCATTGTTCCCACGTTCAGCAGTAAATCATTTGTCCCCCTTGCTTCCAGACCAGAAGCAGATGGATGTACTTGATGCACGTTCTATTGTTGTTAAGTTGTCGTTGGCATTGAATTGAGGGTGTGTTTTCTCTGAAAGCAGAGGAATAGTAAATCAATAAATGGGAATAATAGAGCGCATCAAAAGCTCGGTTCAGGACTCGGCTCTCATGGCAACAGATACAGCTGTTATGGTGATTGCAGGCAGAGAAGCCTTGATGTCATTGTGAGGACAAATTGAATCAAGCTCTGTTTTGAAGAGATAGAGCCGACCCAGAAGCAGCCAAATTAATTAGCGGCTGGAAAACAAAAGGATTGCATCAAACGGTTGGCTTCACATTAACGTGATATTTTATTGAACCTCTGTAACACATTCAGGGCAGTATTTCTGTGTTGTCTCTATCTAATTAATGCATGTTGAAAACACATTCACACACTAATGAAGAAAGGCGGCCTTTTCAGCGATTCGGCGGTTATATCCGTCCATCAATTAACACTCTATCAGCTTCCTAATAGGGATGTTGTCTTATTCTAAGAAAGACTCTCAGTTAGATAAAAGAAATGGGCTCTGCCAGCATCGAAACAAAAAAAATGTATATACAAAAATGGATATTTACCTTCCCGACAGTCATTCACACCTGCAGGAGAAGCAACACAGCATGTTTTCTCTGAGACCCGTGGAATACGCTTAATTTTGAATAATCATAGTCTAGAACAGAAATTCACTCATGCCATTGAAGGAGCTTCTGTTCATGTTTCATCTAGAGACACACAATTTCGATTAGATCGATTTTATTGACTTCACTTAGGGACTTATTTTTCAGATTGATCTCACACAGCCTCATTAGCTGCTGAGGCACATTTGAAGCAATTATTCTGTCGAAATGTCTCGTATTGTAAAATATCTGTACATCTATTCAAATCTAGATCATTAGACTCATTTTCCTTTCAATTTTTAAATGTGTTTTCATTATGCATCCATCCATCATTACTTTATCCATCCTATAGTCGCGAAGCGCTGGAGCTGATCTGAGCCGACTATGGATGAAGTCAGGATACACTCAAAGGACAGGACAGACAGAGAAACACACATTCGGTCAATTTAGAGCAGGGTGTCAAAATCATTTTACTTCAGCGGTCAAATACAACACAATTTGATCTCAAGTGGGCCTGACCAGTAAATAATAGCATTATCATCAATAAAGTCCAAAAACCGTACAGCTGTCTTTGTTTTACTGCAATAAAGTATTGATATATCCTTAAAAAGTGAAAATTAAATGAATTATTCCACAATATCATGTTACAGATCACAGTAAATCTTTATTACACTATTTACATCTTCAAAGGCATAAAATATCTGACCACATGTCGCTGGTACTCAAAAATATAGTGGGCGAGTTCATATCATGATGAGAATAAAATCTAGAAATGACATTTAATGTCGACACATTTTCTACATTTGCCTACAAAGCCTGATCTTCACCATAAACTAATGTGCGCTCACTATAGTCAAATAAAATGTCATAATAAAATGCTCACAGCTGGCAAATTTCATCATGCAATCCCGATTGGACTCTCCGGCCCTGGATGCTTTACTCTCCTGATTTAGAGTTTTGTGAGCTTGAAATACAAGTTTTTGGACGAGGAGGAAAACCAGAGTAGCCGAAGAAAATCCAAGTATACTCAGACGGAACGTGCAAACGCCACACTAAAAGACTGGACTCGAATCAGTGATATTACAACCACTATGACACTGTGCACTAGATATTGATATTTGATATTTGATACTTTCTTACAGTTCCAGACTTCTTCGAAGACGGCCTCCCTCCTCCTGCTCAGGCCTACCTGAAGGTCTGCTCAGCGGTGTCTGAAGCCAGCCTCGACGACGTGAAACCCAGCAGCCCACCGCCAACACTGGGCTCCCCGCCACAGGATGGCGGGACGCCGTCAACCGGGACCACAGTGCAGCGTAGAAGTGTTCTACACACCGAGGAGATTGTAAGCCTCCGCCAGATTGAACCAGTTCCTTTTTTAAGCTTTTTTTTAAATTTATTGCGTATAGTTGATGGCTTTGTTTACCATGAATACATAATAAAGCTGGATCCTACACCTCAAATCTAAAAAAGAAGGAAGAAGCTTGCCGTGTGTCTGTAAAAGTTTGAATGTTTTGGTAGAAGCAGTTTTTAATTGATTGATTTTAGTCACTTTTTTGCTTAAAGTTTCTCTAATTCTAGATTTTATTGCTTTTAATTTTTTTCAAGTGCAATCAAAAAATGTTTGTTTTCTGAATCACAAAATTCCTTTGAACCTTTCCCGCCTTGTCACTTTGGATTGTGGTTATTTATAATGCATCTCCTCCCATCCTGCACCTTCAAACAGACGTAACCACCGCGTTGGGGTTTCACTCATTCTCATTCTCCGTCCCGTAACAGACCAAGTGGCAGGACAATCGCATGTCGACCAAGCAGGTGACCATCACGGTGACTCAGAGCGTCCACCAGGTGGACAGGAACGGGAAGGTGAAGAAGTCTCTCACCACCTACGAGGTTATGAAGCCCGTGGAAGCTCTCAAGCAGGTGGCCGCACAAAACACGTGAGGACGGGCGTGACGACTGGAAAAGGGCCCAAAAGTGTCTGTGAGGTCAATCGATGTGCTTTTGTGAACAGATATTCAAAGGTCCGGTGGCTCTTTGGAAGCACGGGAGAGACTGGAGGCAGAATGAAAGGTGGGATCACGTTCGACTTGTTGTGTTTTCCACTGTATGATGTTTTACTGTACTTTGACACGATGGGAGACAATGACATACCTTGGAGAAGACATTTTACAGTACATGCAGTATCAGATGGAAGTTGAATCTATGTGTGAAAGCAGATAAATCAACTCAGTGATTCCGAGTTCACATAATTGTGTAAAGCTGTTAATATAATTCTATATTATAGTCTTCGGGTTGGGAAATGATACACATGTAGTAGCTGCTGGAACAATCGATATTGGCTCAGGAAAGTTGGTGACGATTGCACTTTTTACAGTGGAGACCCGGACCCAAGCTTGTGAAGATAACACTGTAACTGCATTGTGTTGTTTTGTAGAATACAGTGTTCCCTTTTATATCTGGTCACGTGTGTTTTCTAACAACAATAAACGAAACCAAACGGTTGTGGTCCCTATTCGAAATGGCTTCGTATCAACATACTGGCACTTCACGCAACAGGCCAGTCCGTTCCCGACAGTGCCAGAGAGTTTTCTGCTCTGGAGTCAGCTCGCCGCCGAGAGCGAGTGGACGTGGTTTCGATGGTCGTAATGTATCTGTCCTGATCGAAAGGACGGCTCTTCTTTCTTCATCCACTCCTCTACGCAGAAATCCGGGAAGAAGAAGCTGATTTCTCTTTGAGCTGACTCGGGAGAATCTGCAGAGAGGAAGTCCAGCATGAAGTTTAATCTGAATTATACAAACTGTGGAGTGCAGAGATCAATGTTTGACAAAAATACAACTGAAGGTTCAGTATATTATACTCCAAAATATTTGAGTTTAATAACGATATTATAAATGGATTTAGTTTGACTACCTGACCTACTGAACTGTGTTCCAATGTGCATTCATGATCAAACACACTTCTTTAAATTACAATGATAATTATGTGTGTACTTTGTAATTTGATATTCTAAATCTGTTGCGTACTTTTACAATCACTGTACTCTTTTTTGTTCCTCTGAAGTGCTTGAATGTTACCGATTGGGGATATTTCCTACCCGAGCCGTGAGTTGTATTCCTCGTGTCTGTGAGTCCAAACTGGGCCCTGAGGGAGGCCGGCGACGTGTATCTGGCTCTGAACACTTTGGTGGGCCCCATCAGTTCCCTCCAGTGTCGTATGGCGTCCTCTCTGGCTAAAATGTACGCTCGCATTGGCCCACTGCGGAGGAAGAAGTCATGAATCATAGTTATATTTGGCTCTACAGACCGAACGAAGACTTGAAATGTTTTCCATTGGCTGACTGGTTGTTACACATGCTTGATTTCGAACATTGGACGCGTTCATTCAAATCTAATCTATTCGCTCCAGAGCCGCCTCGGAGGAAAGCTGGCCTATTAATATTCATCCAGCAGATGCAGCTTTCTATCAGTTTATCAGATTTTGGCTTCAACAATGCAAACTGATGCGTCTTCAAGCTCGACTGGCTTCGGGTGCTTCCAGTTACAACAGCATCACCCAGAGATAAGCTGCCGTGGCGGCAATGATGTGACCGAAGAGAAATGACAGTATGAGTACGAACACCCTTTTCCCCGGCCTGTGGCAGCTCGAGGCGGGAGAAGTGGCAACGTGGTGATTTCCAAACAATTGCTCCGGGGACATTTTGCTAAACATGGCAGTGCGCACAACGTTGTAACTCCTGCTGTGAGCTGAGAGACGATGATTTATTGGGAACTTGCTGAGCACGAAGTAGGAGCAGCAGCAACAGACGGGAGCGTTTCTATGTCAGCCCAGCAGGTTATTTAGTCATCATGCGCAACGACGTTCATCCAAACACATAATAGGAGTTAATCACAGGACTGTCGTGATTTAATAGTGTGTCAGCTTACCTTGACATGAATTCAACAAGCCGTTGATAGAAGAATCGCTCTGAGAATTAAAGACAACTTTAAACTTTTTTTATTTTTTATCTTTGACAGACTGATCTTCACGCACAGACACAAGAGGGAAATTGATTTATCTTTTAATAGATTTTCCTTATCAGTGTGTACGCCCAGAAGTAACAGTCGATTCAGTTGTTTCTTCCCACACATATTGAAGCATGTGCCTCCTAAGGACTCGTTTCTTTGACCACATGAAGATAATACAAAGAGGACTTTGCTCACTTTTGTAAAATAAAGACATGAACGAGATGTGTACACACCTGAATGTTCAGCGTAAAACCTCTCCGAGTCCCGCTTTGTCCAGGACAGATCTCTGCATCGAACAATCATAAAGTTGTTCTCTAGAATTCTTTGATGAAGAGCCTGAGAGGGAGAAAAAATTAAAGCCCGGTCAAGTTTGTTTGTGTGTGCTTTCTTGCTTCTAAATCCGTTTAAAAGAATGCCTGGATTGTGTGTGTGTGTAAATTATGTGCAGTGCTACCAAAATAGATAAATAAAAGAATTTAATGAACATATAAGAGATCTGATTCAAGTCAAAAAGGTAATTCCTCTGTGATGTTTTTGAACCTACGTTTAAAAACAAAACAAAAAACATGATCTCCTCATCATTGAAAAGTAAATGCCTCTGAGTTCGCCTGTATGAACGTGACGTGATGTTTGTGTTGCAACCTCACAGGAAGAAAAATGTGGTTTTGAGATTACAAGCCAACATGGGCTTTCTTCAGTTTGTGGCATTCGTCCTCAGTTGGCAGTGGAAGTGAAGTGGAAGTTTAGGTTATGTGTGACAATTTGTCCAGAGCCACAAGCCCACCTCATATAGAAGATAGGTGGATGAATGACTTAATTTGCATATGTACAATATTGTGTAAAGTTTCAGGCAAGAGTGATAAAATGTTGCAAAGCAACCTTCAAAAAAATAGAGACGTTACTATTTTGATTATAACTTAAGACAATACAAAGTGAATGGGCAGAAGACCAAGCAGTATTTAGTCTGATCTCTATTTGAACCCCCAAACCAGCATTGTGCCTTCTTGGAAGACATGCATTTTTGAAAGATCCTCTGTTATGTATGTGGGTTGTCTCATAATCTGTTATGTCTTCATGTATATCAGACAGAATCAATGATGATCAGGACTATGGAGCACTTAAAATAGTACACAATTACTTTGGATATGTGAGTAATTAGTATTACTATATGATGGAATAAACGTATTTCTTACAGAGATGCCTGAAACTTTCCACTGTATATTAAATATTACTATATTTACAATGAATTCACTGCATTGCTCCCTCTAGAAGACCCGCATGGAGGAGATAACCCTAAAAGACTGTTTTGTTTTTCCTTCCAAAAACATGTGAGTGAGTGTAGCAGACCTCCATCATGAGAGGATGAGCAACAGCATCTGGTTTGATGACAGCCAGGGTGAGCTGCAGCACTTTGGACAGACGAGCAGCTGTCAGTAACATCTTTAATCTTCTGAATGAACGCAAACAAAAAAACAAACAAGAACATTGAGTCAAACGGCAAGCTGTTGTTTACATCGACACTGTGCCTTCCAACGATGTAGTCACTGAATGACACAAAAACAAGACTGTGACTTCTTTTGCAACTGAATCGGCTCTAATGTAAATTTGGCAAAAAAAAACAACTAAAAAATATTCTTTTTCGAATGTATGATGAGTACGAAGCTGAAGACACTAACCTCTGTTGTGGCTGGTTTCCAGAACACTTGTCAGTTTAAAACGGAGAATGAAGCAACTGTCGCCACCATTCTGGATGAAAGACTAAAATATTGTGTTTACATCGGCCGCCTCAGCTAGAATATGGACATTATCAAAGTAGTCTGAAACCAAATACGAAAATAAATTAAGTGAAAATGTACGATCGTTGACTTTTCGCACTGCCAGGCAGTCCGATGATTTAAACGATCCCCAGAAACGGAACCAACAACATCCGTTCCATCCGGCGAACAAAAGTAAATACGTCTTGGAAGTATGTCTGATTCTTTTGTTGTGGTTACACTTTTTTTTTTTTTTTTTTTCTGTTACTGTTTTACATGCCATGACGGATTTATTGATTTTTATTTGTTCCACAATGGGGACATTTTTATTGTTGCACCAGCAAGTGGACAGTAATAAGAATATACAAACATTAATAATGAATATTAAAAACAGTAACAATAATACAAAAACATGATACGATATGACAGTATTTTCACGTAGGTAGTGATTATATTTAAAGTTATTATTGCACGGAGCAAATAAATGAATCACCTGTATTGTACACAGAACAGTATTAGATATTAAAAAGTACAGCGTCTCAAACATGGGTCTGTTGTCTGTTTTCAGTCTTTCAGTCAAGCAGGAAATAAAAACAAAATACTGAATAAGAACTCACTCAAGCAACTAAGCAATCTAATGAGTCGTCCACTAATAAAAACCACGACACCTTAAAAATGTACTGCAAACATCTTTTCAACCATCTTCCATAACCAGTTTATTCAGGTAAGGGTCCCAAGGAGTTGAAGCCGATGTCGGCAGCATAGTGTGGACTATTTGGACAGGTTGTCAGTTCACACTGAGAGACAGAAAAACAGTCCTACTGTCAATCTGACATCACCATATCACCTAATGCATTGTGACTGAAAGCTTTAGAGAAAACCTCCACACACACAGAGCAACATGCAAACTCTACACAGAAAAGCTCAAGCCATGAACTGGTTGCACGGTGGCGTTGTTGAAAATAAGCCAGTACATCTTATCTGAGTCATTTTTGAGAAGTCACATGTAACATCGCGGATCATTGAGGGGAGAGATGACGTTGCGTTTGGCAGCTGACAGCCCAACAGCAGCTAGAAGCAAGGGAGCGGAGCGGGAGACAGATTTTTGTCTGTGGAATTTCGTCTCTGTGGGAGATCAGACGTACAGTATGAGTTACAAACACTGAGCACATTCCGGCAACGCAAAATGACCACACCCTTGAAGAGTGTGTGTGTGTGTGTGTGTGTATGTGTGTGTGTGTGTGTGTGTGTGTGTGTGTGTGTGTGTGTGTGTGTGTGTGTGTGTGTGTGTGTGTGTGTGTGTGTGTGTGTGTGTGTGTGTGTGTGTGTGTACGTGTGGAGTTTGACATTCAGACAGAATAGGAGGGAAGAAATGGGGGGGGGGGGGGGGTTTGGAGTGGATAGCCCACATAGGTTTCTTCCACCTGCCCATGTCATGTGACTTGGGGTGACACCACAGCTGTTACCTCCCATGAGGCTTGGAGCAGAGAGGACAAGAGGAGGTGCTAGGCAGCCTTTATCCCTGCATGTACAGAAAACTTCTGACTTCTAAGTTTGTATTGATTCTAACATCATCTCAACCGATCCATAAAATTCAGTTTCTGACATTTATGCTATTTATGTATAGAATGTTGTGCTTCAGAGTTTATTCATTTATTTTTATCACTTGTTCCACAGTAAACAAACTGCTGCAATAGAGTGATGGGGATAAACATATGTCAGAGGGAAAGTTGGCGACCACAGTTGCTCATTGTGTGATTCAAACAGCTTACCATTGTCTTTATATTTGGGGGGTTAAAACAGCATGCCATGAGGATCTCACTCATAGTTACACGGACATCCTGTACATGGTTTAGTCATGCTAGGCAGAGAACCTTAGAGTATTACGTAAAAAGAGCCAGTAGCTGTTACTTTATGTCATGTTCAAAAGATATGGGCTCACCATGTTGTTTTAAACACAGCACGGGGTTAACATCAGGTAGGATTTGAGAAACTATAAGCCGACATTCAGCAAAGGTCAGGGTGTCCTTTCACAATTTAAAGCCTAAAACTTTTGTAAACGACATGAACTGCCTTCTGAATTCATACAACAATGTTGTCACATCCTGAGCAGTACTGAGTTCTACGACTACTGCAAGAATTTACTCCAAAAAAAAAAAGTATATATATATATATATATATATATATATTGAAAATGGACATCCAGCCTTTTGCACCTAGTTCTGATTTTGCAAATTTAAATCGTCAACTGGGTGCAAACAAAGGTTTTCAAATTCCTGAATGAAACGGAGTAGAAGGAAGACTAACTTATATAATCTGCCCCTTTGTCTCATTTTATTAATCTTTTCCATTGAAAATTAAAAGCAAACAGCAAATATCCAATTAACGAAATTATCCATAAAACCCGAGCAGCCTACATAGCCACTGTCACTTATATCAGTGACAGCATTATGGGAAATACAAGTGGCATGCCTCTTCATAACCTTACAATACAATCTTACAATCCAGCAACAAGAAGTTAGTGTGGAAGTTACCAGAAAATAAGATTTCATATACTGTGATGGACTGGTCGCCTGTCCAGAGCGTAACCCACGTTTGTCCTGCTGTGATTGGCTGCAGCACCTGGGAACCCAAAGTTTGAAAAAGCACTCCAGAGGATGATTGGAAGCTACATCATCACTCTTTAAAGACCCCTCATTTAGATTATATTTATTTATTTTATGAACCGTTTCAAAGTTTTGCCTGTATCCAGTTTTTTTCAATGTAATATCTGGTGGTACAGTAATTTAATTACTAGATACAACATATTTTTGCTACTCTTGTGTTTTATAGCTGTTTCTTCTGGTAAATTATAGATGAGTATTCTGTAGTGTAAAACAACAGTATGGTTATGAAAGAATGGTTTGAGCTTAATTCTAAAAGTAATATTTAATGCATGAGGCTGGACATAGAGAGTGAGGGACCTGGCTTGGAATGTATTTGTAGCAAGAAGGACATATTAAATCTACATGCTGGTTGCAATGACTCGATGTGGTGAAACCTGAAAAGGGAACCTCAAGGACACACACACACACACACACACACACACACAAAGGTGAAAGTAACCAAGACGACAAGCAGCCAAGTGTATTTGAACTATATTTCTTGATTAGCTGGTACAGCAGACAGATTAGACTGAACAGAGGCTACCGATGATAATCACTGACTCTAACGTAAAGCATCCGCAGCTGGCGGGCTGATTCAGCTCAGCCTTTACTCGCTGCATCTCTGTTTTATCTGTGTGTGACTGCTGCTGCTGCTGCTGCTGCTGCTGCTGCTTGCGCTTCTGCAGTTGTCGTTCCCTTTTGGTGGCAGCTGACTGACTCACGACCCCCACAGGCACTTGGGTGTCCAGGAACTGCTCATTCTTTAAACAGGAACCACAGTAAAGGATAAAGTCCAGGCAGCAAAGAGACGTCTGAATTTATTACTATTACTATGAAAGTTGTACTAAACTGTCAACGCGAGACTGTTTGATTGACTGTGATTCATTCCAACACCAGGCAGCCATGAACCTACACACAACATATTCTCTCTACACACCATGAAGTATATATTATGTGGTTAATATCAGTTTGTGTCCTGTTAAGTATTTATCTTTTGAAAGAAAGAAGCCTTGTGAAGCATCTGCTCTACCTGTGGTACGATAACCATAATGGGAAAATGCCAGTCCACTATCTTAAATGGCATTCTAACTATGACATACAATGATCTACTACATCACAGTTCACTTGTCACCAGCAGGGCTATTTCAGAGCTCACAGGCCCCCCGAGTAACACCCACAACTCTTTTACATCCTAAATGTTTTTCTTGGTGAGAAGAGTCATGGATGTGTTTTCATCTTCTTTCAAGGCTTAACTAACAGAAAAGAAATTTGGGATGTGAAAATAGCTTTTTCTTTTCTTTTCTTTTTTTTTCTTAAATGAGAATATTCTCAATGTGATCACCGTCAGTACTTCACTCCTAAATCTAATGGCCTCCAAGCATCCGTCTGAATCCTGCTGCCCTCTCGGTCAATCGCATGCATGCGTCCCCTTCACCTCTCCATCACCTGTTCCCTCTTTTAACCTAAATGCTGCTGACCCTTGGCCTTTCTGCTCCGCTGCCTCACCACACGGGATTGGGCTCACTCCAACAGCTGTGTCAACCTCAGTCCTGGCAACTGGCGTGCCCAGAGAAGGACGAAGAGGGGCATTAATGTCAGGCCACATTATGAGTCAGCAGCGTGATACGGTCTTGTCTTTGTTCGGATTAAGCTGCTCACTTTTAGTTCTTGGTTTGGTATTGAGATAATGTTTTATGCTTATCTGTGATGTGATGTTTTCCTGCTGTATTGTCCGATGTATGACACAGTATCACATCTCCACTATTACATTCTCAAGTTTCAAGTTTTGTGGTCATATGAGATATAATTCACAAAGGTAATCCCAGTGTTTAGCGCCAACTATCTTAATTCCAAGTCATGATTTAAAGTGATTTGTAAGGTTAACCCTCCACCTCCTGCAAGGAGTTTCCTGTGAGGAGAGGGGTTAATCTGGGAGGTTGTCCTGTCCGGGTGCCTGTGCAGGAACCTCTCTGCCGTCAGCTGGCCGTTTATTTATACCGATAGAGATCCCTGCTGCCCGCCGCAGGAGAAACGGCTCTGGGTTTACACCCTCTAAAGCCTTACCTGCTGTCCCGAAGGAAATTATCTCCTCCTGCCAAGTAAAGTGTGTGGTGACCTCCCCAGAAGCATTGGGACATTGGCAACGGGGCAGATGGGTATGACAGAGGGGAACAAAGTGATTAGCAAACGGGGGCCCCGGTATGTGAACGCTGGTTAAAAATAACTTCACTGGCCCAATTTTTAGATGGCATGCCGCTCAGCCACTTTATTCCTGCACTGCGTCTCTCCATTTTGGCTTCGATCTGAGCTTGAATCACATTTTAAGACAGTTTTGGAAAGGATTAATCCAAGTTTGTAAATCCTCATCCGGCTGATCACATGAACTCAAATAATTAAAGGGGGGGTTGAAAGATGAAAAGAATCACTCGGCTCTGTTGCATGACACATGATGAAGGAGAAACAGATGATTAGATGAGAGTCTTTAACCGATATGTGTGTCGACAAATCCTTGGCCCACGAGTGAGTATGTAACAGTGATCAGCTGTCCCGCCTGAGAGGAACAGCGGGATTATGGTTTGGTCCCTTACCATTGTGTCCAGTGTGAGCGGTGGAGAATCCACTCAACGACAAAAGTCATCTGATACTCACATCACCCAGATATATTTGGCCAGGCCTTGACACATAGCTGACATTAGTGGAAATGTTGCATTTGTGATACACCCTGGCCCCCGGCCATGGGAAATATTGAACAACTGTCGAATTTAGACAACATCCTGTGGTAGATAAAAAACAGGAGCTACAAAGATGCAGCAGAGTTGCTATTTGTGGACAGTGAGTGTCTCGAAAATAGCGAGAGCGTTAGGTTTCAATATAAGCCCCCCTCACTGAGCTCGAGCTTTCTGTGAATGAGGCCTGGGTTCCTATCACACCCAGCCCCGGCGCTGATTTTAGAACACAGGTGTTGACCTTAGTGGAGCGGCTTGTGCTTGCAGCAGAGGAAAATGAACCCCTGAGCTCGACCCGTTTTCCTCCACTGCATTGGAAATCACTTGTATGGTCACACAGACGCTTCAGAACATCGTACCTGAAAAATCTGTAAAGTTCTGTGGGATCAATGTACACTGACTTCACTGGTCTGTTTACCTAAATATCCAACTTCATGAGATTAAAGTGCCTCCTGCCATTTATAGCAGGGTTTTTTTGGTTCACAAAAGTATCTTGTTCTGGAATGACTGTTGTTTCCTGAGTGTCCCGGTGGTCACCTTGTGACCACGGGAGAATTTATTGCTTGTCTTTATGGTGCCAGAAGAAAATTGTCACACTACTCAAATATCACCGGCTGTGCTTCATGAAGTTTACATCGGGATTTATGAAACCAGCAGTAGTAGTAGTTGTTGGTGCGGCACATCTCGTCTAAATCATCTGAATCATCGTGTCATCACATTAAAAGGCTTGAAAATGGAAAAGCCGTTTCAGAGCGCGAATGTCATCTTGCTTTCGCTGTAAATGATACAAAGGAGCTTGCAACGCGAAGCGGGATGAAACTCAACCTTCAGCTGTGACTCGTGGCCTGTTGCAACTGCTGTCGCGTGCGTAACCCCAAAAACCCAGTAAAACACACCCATCTCGCAGTTGCTTCCTTGTTCACTCTTTTCTCCAAAAAGGAGCCATTGACATTCGGTGTAAAGAAGAGGGAGGGAGGGAAAAGGGAGGGGGGGGGGGGGGCTGAACAGAGGAACTGCAGGGGTGTAGGGTGTCTCAAGCCCAGTGTGAACAGCTGAGAGGTGTGATTTCACAGGCTGGCTCCCCCCTGTCAGGGCCCTGATTGGGCCGGACAGGAGGTGCAGGAGAGGCCCGGGCTTCTAAAGGACACCAACAGGTGGGAGGCCGCAGTGGAGGGGGGCGCTCCTGGTGGGATAGAAAAGGCCGATCTGCAAAGCCTGCTCTGGGCACAATCCACAGGCCAGATACAGAGGAGGAGGGTTGATCACGGGAGAGCTGGGGTGAGGAGAGAAGCAGGGTGAGCTTGGAGAGGGTTTCACAAAGTGATAAGGTATGGAATGAGAGTCAGGCTGCTTTGACTTTTTGTTGTGTAATTTTTAAAGCACCAAAAGTATATTTGGTACAGTTTTTCTTTAAAATGTGTCATCTACAGTGTTTTCTTTTTTAAACAGAAATCTAAGATTTAGAATCTTCAAATCTGGCGCTTTCTCTCTGTTAAGAGTAAATCCGCAGCACAGTGCGAGTCAACTCCAACATCCAGGCAACGGTTGTAAGTGTTTTCTTTTAGTGGCAGGGCCTGACGCTTGTGTCAGGTGAGGGGAAGCTGAGGTGTGATGCAGGAAAGAATCAGGAAATTTAGTGCCTTGACATGTGTCTCTCAGAGGAGTCATTACAGTCTTGACCAAGTAGAGGAGCCAGTTCTTGTAAAGGCCATTTGGTTGGTACCTTGAGGACACAGAAGTGGTCAGATTTGTCAGGGAAGTCACTGATAGACACGCAGTGATTGCGGAGGAGAGTCGGACTGTGGCCTCCATCTCGACCCAAAGCTGCTCGCACAACAGGAGGCAGAGAAGAGATCAATGAGGTGAGTGGAAAATATTTCACCTCTGTGAAAGCGCCTTTTCATCAAATGACATGCCCTGAAATAATACTTGCATTAAGTCATCCTGAGAGGTTCTATAATGAGAATTTGACAATACAGTAAAGAACTCAGAAAGACCTGACATAGTGTGATATTTAGGGAATAAACCAGGCTGTGACCTTCGTCTGCTGGAAGCCAGCATTTGCCTCACCCTCCAAAGTTATTTGAACACAGATCAGCATCATCGCATTGGCATCACCCATCAAAGAGCTGAATAGACTGGCATCTGGCACCGTCCTAAACCAACAACGTGACTGTTTTTCTTTTAACATCTGACAAAAACATAAAACTGCTCTAAGACAAAATCAGTTACAACGAATATCACAGACTTTCAACGCCCCCTCATGTCAAAACCAAGTTTGTTTTAATCTTCTGACTTTTTAGTACATGTGGAGCAGGCGATTGATGCCGCCGTCACGTGTGTCTTCGGCCGCTTATCCTCCCCGCTCACTCTGTCACAGTTAACCATTGTTGAGTTTCTTGTTCCCGCTACTCCTCATGTGGGAATGTGAAAGGGTGCTTTGTGCCGGCGGAGCACTCGATCCAGTTGTTGCCCCTTGTGAGGACATGCTTCCTTATATCCCCATATTATACACCACTTATGGAATGTAAGGAAGTGTGTGGTTTCAAGGGGATCTGAGCATCAAGCGCACTGGGAAGAAGACTCATTTCTTATTCTGTCATGTATTTAACATGAATTCATTCGAGTTTTTATAATTTTTTTTTTTTCTTAGCAGCTCTGCCAGAGTGTGCCTTTGTCTGTTTTACGAGATGGGAGGGGGATGTCAGTTCATGTGTGTGTGTGTGCGTGTGTGTGTGTGTGTGTGTGTGTGTGTGTGTGTGTGTGTGTGTGTGTGTGTGTGTGTGTGTGTGTGTGTGCGCGTGTGTGTGTGTGTGTGGCAGCACAACAGGTGAAGGGCCCGTTCCCCTCTCCTCCAGCCCCAGGCACGTGTACAGTTAGCATTACTTTCAGGGCCACTGATCGGGTCTCAGGGACTTCTTGAAAAATTCCTGCCCTGCCTCGACTGCTGACGGTCAAGGAGGATTGACAGACCGCAGCTGTCACCCATTATAGCAACCGCAGAACTCTCAAAAAAGGAAGGGGGGGGGGGGGGGGGGAGTTGTGGAGCTGTCAACGAGGGTGAAAGTTCACTCCTGTAGGCCTGCTTTGGAAGGAAATAGGGAGATGTCAGTCACTGCACGGCTTCCCAAACCTCTAAAATAGCAACAGTCTGCTTAGTAACATGAAAACACTTACTTATATGCTGTCTTACAGTCTTCCTTATTAATATTATTCCTTTTATGTTTCTTTGTTTCTACAGGTAAGACCGAAGAGGATTCCAACGCCCGAAGACAGAAGACATCCATGGGATTCCTCTATTTCTTCATCTCTGATCTCCCCTCTTTCTTTCTCTTCTTCACACCCCTCTGTGTACGTCTCCTCTCTCACCCTCCTCACTGCATGCCCTCTCTCGCTCTGTCTCTCGCAGCTGAAGCAACACGCCTTGCTGTGGCTGGTCAAACGGAACCAAGTCAGGTGTTTCTGTGAGGTTTGGTCCCCTTCAACCAGCTACTGCGTCGTGAATTCAGTCAGCAGACACCAGCGTGGATCAAAGACGTGATTGTTGACAGACGCGTTGTGGTGTATTGCTGCTCACTCACTGGAGGTGGTAGTTTGTTAATGGAGACAGATTATATTACACAGATTTGACATAGCTTCTCTTCTCTAGTAGTTCAGATTGTTTGTGGTGTTGCGTTGTATGTTTGAAAAGCAAATAAAAAATCAATGAGAGTGCTGAATTTATATTCTTGCTTGTCCTCTGTTCACTCTTCAAACGCAAAGTAAATCATTTTTCATGCAGAGATTTTGAAAGTCTAATTTGTGTGATCTCTTTTTACATGAGGAAACATTGACAGAAATGTAATATAACGTTTCACAAAATGTCATTCATTCAGGTGTCCATGCAAGACTGAACTGTTATTTCATTTTTTTTTTTTTAATAAAGGCCTTCTTGTACAATTAAAAACTTCAGCTTCAATAAATTGAGTGGTTATTTGATTTTTCTGACTTTACTAAGATATGGCACAATTTCTTCTTTTAGGTCACACAAGAAAGAAAGAAAAGATAAAACATAGATGGGCAGAAATGGCTGGGCAATAGTCGCAGATCTCCTCCTGACCGTATATTTGCACATTGTTTGTGTGTGATGTTCACAAGTTTAGCTCTTGGGCATGTTTTTAAAGAAAATGATTTGTTAGAATATGTATGTTTCTGTCAACTACAACCCATGATATCCTGTTTCATAGACCCATAATAATAATGCAATGTTATTCTAGCTGCAATGAAGAGATTCATTCATAAGATTTATGATGTGTTTATGAAGATTGCATCGTTCACAGTGTGATCGTAGTGTTGTCTGGAGAAATCAGCACCATGGATAGCAACCACGATGATGACAGTAAATTAGCATTTGTGTAGTGATGAACATTTTGCATTGAAGTGGATATTATAGATATTCATGCAGCCAGCAAAGCACCATTAACTGTGAATCCTGAATAGAAACAATAAAGATCGGCAAACTCACAGTGTTTCACTGTCAGCTGCTCGATAAAACCTTGTTTCAAATGCAATATACATTGTTGGTGTTTGTTCTTTAGTGCCTACAAAACACAGTTAGAGTGGCGTATCAATCTAACCAGGAAGTTAGCAAAGTGGTGTTGGGATCAGGGGTTTGCAGATTCAATTACCACAGCTGACAGCTGACCTTTGACCCCCATCAGCTCCATAGTAAGGCTGCACCTTCACATCCTAGGAATAAGTCAAAGGAGGAACAAAAATAATTTCCCCAAAATTGTTTAATGAAGTATGATTAGTTAGTCAGTTATTATAAAATTACAATGCATCAGTGTTCAGAGTCAAATCCTGTCTCACATGATAAACAGTGAGAGTTATAAAACTTTTTGCTAATCTAAGGTGTACTGTAACAAAGATAATCAAATTGTCAAGCTGCACACGTAATGATAATGTGAGATACTCAGACAGAGCAAATACCATAAGACGTCAATGAGGCACAAAGTCCGTGAAAAAC
Source organism: Lipophrys pholis (assembly GCF_963383615.2). NCBI lineage: Eukaryota > Metazoa > Chordata > Actinopteri > Blenniiformes > Blenniidae > Lipophrys > Lipophrys pholis. The sequence continues at coordinate 7,054,314 of NC_137649.1, forward strand.
AGAAAGTGAAGCTTAATGTAGCAAAGGTTCGGACAGAATTTTCAGGGTGAAATTAGCTTTTATATTGCACGCTGGTGATGGAATCTTTACAAAGACTTCTCAAGCTGGGAACACTAATATCAATAAATGAATTCAACGGTATCATCAATGCTAAAGGAAGAATGAGGATTTTTTAATAGGTTTATCTGTGCTGTGTTTTTTGCAGGTTTCTTCACTGGATATGCATACACATTGATTCATTGATTTGTCATAGCTATATCCTAATGACTAATTTGTTTGAGAAGAAGACCAGGGTATGTTTTAATAGTTTGATTCTCCTTTGTCTTGTAAATATAATTTTATCAAGTCCACCTCACACGAGAGATCTTCATCTAAAATGACATTTTCCAGACAAAATACATTTAGTTTAAAGAAACACATACCTTGTGAATTGTTACAATTTAAGTCATTATTATAATGCTCACACGCAGTCATGCTTTCAAGGGTGGTCTCACATTTTCACGGTGCTGAAATTGGTTTTGGCCCTTTAAAATCTTGGTCTTGACTCGATCTCTTGTTATATTGTCTTGACAACAACATTAGTTTAAAGCTCTTCTCGGTCACCTTGTGGATAAAGAAAAGAATGTCAGAATGATTGTGACACTTTACCAGAGCCGGATTGTAAACCTTTCCTTTCTCCACTGGGAGGCGCTGTTGACGTTCGTGTGCACGAAATTCTGCCGCAGAAGCAGCCGGAGCGAAGCAGCGGCGTAAACATGGCCGACAGTGGAGTGACAGGTGAGTTTCAGACTCTGCAACAGCTGGACTTTATATCCTTTTGCCGCTTTATCTCTTAATCCTCCTTGGCGGGCATCTTTAAGACACAGAAGTGTACATCTAGTTCTTGTGAGGCGGGTTTTTAGTTTCCGGTTTGTGGTGAAGTAACTGTGTAAATGCTAAGGATGCTAACGTTAGCCTCACGAGCTTCTCCGCCGTGGGTGATATTGCATCAGCTATTATATTAACTTCTTAAAATCCTGTAGGGACTAAACACATGTATTATGAAGCGGCACTGCGGCTCGAAGTTATGTGAGGAGTTCAGTTTTGTGTGTGGTGCCATTATCGTTGACCACATTGTGCCACATCCAGCTAACGTCCCATGGCTCCTCTCGTATCTGTCCTTACCAAATGTTTGTGCTTTACGTTATTAAACAATACTATTGCTTTCTTCCAGATGGAACCGATAAAAAGGAGGATATTCAACGTGAAAAGGTTGGAAAGTTCTCTCAAATGATTGTATTTTTTATGCTTTGTCTGTGTGTGTGTTTTTCTTTTGACTCTGTGGATGTCACTGAACAGAGTGAAGGCAGAGAGCTGACCAAAGAGGAGAAACAGCGGCTGAGGAAAGAAAAGAAACAGCAGAAGAAAAACAAGGAGAAGAAAGATGGCAAAGCTTCAAAGGAAAGTGAGAAAGAAAAGAACCCGATCAGTTCAGCTGCTCCATCGTCTCAGCCTTCAACACAGCCTGCAACACAGAAAGGTGCGGCTCATCTGGAGAGGATTGATTGTTTGTTTTTATGGATAAACCCGACATGTTCAACTAAAACATCTTGATGTCTATTTCAGCCCCTCCAGCAGTGCCTACTCCTGCACCGGTTTCCGTGCCTGTCCCAGAGGCTGCAGCCCCCACAGACAAGCCTGCAAAGAGTAAAGCAGAGCTTAAAGCGGAGAGGAGAGCCCGCCAAGAGACTGACAGGTCTACAAAGCAGGGCAAGAAGGGCGACGCAGGACAGCAAGCCGCCCCCAGCAAACCCAAAGCGCCCCCCAGTGAACTGCAGCCAGGTATATTACGCCCATGAGGTTAACATAAGTGGTGATGTCTGAGTATACTGATCGGATACCGACATGAATTATTTGGCTGAAAAACAATATTCATATTGCTGGGATGGCCGATGAGCAATATTTACACACACACACACACACACACACACACACACACACACACACACACACACACACACACACACACACACACACACACACACACACACACACACACACACACTCACACTCACACTACAGGTAGTGGTGCTCTGATTGATCGGCCGCCAGTCATTATCCGCCAATTTCAGTGTTAAAAGGTTTTTGATCAGCGTGTGCCGATTAGAACCTTAATGTCTTCAATCTGTTAGATCCTGTTACTGACAGCCAGTAAATGTAAGTGTTTTTCAGTTGTCCTTTTTGACTGAACAGTTGCTGCATTGTGCCTACAAGGTTTTTGTATTTTTTAAAGTAACTAAACTAACTTTTTGTCTAAGTCAAATTTCTTTTTATGTTTCTTTTTTTTCAGTTCATGTACCCAGTAGCATCATCATAACTAAATCAAAACATTTTGATCAATCCATGTGATCGGTATCAGTGATCGGATAAAACCTGATCAGTGTCAGTGATTACAGTCATGAAGGATGTGGAATGTAGCAAATGTCTCGTATTAATGCTTCTTGTCATAGTTTGAAACTTATAATATTGCGAATCAAAATAAGTGTGGAACTGAGTCTCATTTGTTCGTGGCTCCTTCATGTCATTGTGTCGTCTTCCTCTAGTTGCTACACGTTTTTCAGTCTTCTCTTTGAGCATATCTGAGGACTTCTGGCAGCGTGGTGCGGGTGCAGTTTAACAGGCAGATAGCTCATCACACTGTGGAGAAAGTAACATGCTTTTGTATTTTTAGTGGTGAAGAGACTCCCAGAGCACATTCAAGTGGACGACCCAGATGTTTTGAAGAAATTGGCCAAGAAATTGGAAAGACAACAGGTGGGTTGTGCTTCCCGCAATCTCATCTCAGAAAAACAAAATGCTTTTAGGATTCTTTTAAGCCAAACTTTGCGCATGTGGAATTATTGCTCCTGTACCCAACTTAAAGTTTCTCTAACTTGGTACATCAGATAGTAACTATTCGGTGAAAATTGACAGTCTGTTATTCAGTAAGGGACACAATAGTTCAATTCCGTTTCGTTTTTTTCTATGCTTTTTAGAATGTCAATTGCACAACTAAAAAAGAATCATTGCGACCTCTGTTCGGCCTGATGTTTCATGCTGTAACATCAAGTGTCATTGCATGGGAATGAACCTAACATTTCTTTCAGACACCAGTGCACACCACTATTCAAAAGGTATATGTCATTAAGGTTGGGCTTCATAATAAGTGTGCTGTTAACATTTTTCCAACTAACACTTCATCCAGTTTGTAATCCAAAATCATTCGACTTGGTCAAAGTAAATGAGGAGTGTAAAATTGTTTCCTGTGGAGGTAGAGTTTGTGTGACTGTATTGCTGTGTTTTTCTACATCGATGACTTGTTTGCTGTGCAGTTTTTAGTTGGGCTCCGCTGTGCTCGCTCGTTCACTTTGCTGTGTTAAAAGTTTAGAGAAGAAACAGAAACACGATTTTGTGAATGGTTTCTTGATTCCCTGAGTGTGATTTTCATATGAAAATAGCCTTTTTTAGTGAAAGAAACTGTCTGTGTCTCGCTGTTTTACCCGTTTACTCAACATGTCCTTTAATTTATTTTCTCCAGTATCAATGAGCTCAGCTTTAATCTTAATTCTGTGTTACGTTTCAGATCCCACTCCGCTCAGACTATGGCTACAAAGTCAGCCTGTTTTCTCATCTCCACCAGTATAGTCGCAAAGCCCCTCTAACTCAGCAGCTCAGGTACGTCGATTGCTTATTGTAAAAGGTGTTTGATTGGGGCTGGGTTCAAAATGTACATTTATTTAATGCATTTATTTTTGCACATTTTTGTGGCTTCCAGCATTCCTTCCACGGTGATTCATCCTGCTATTGTTCGACTGGGTCTCCAGTATTCACAGGGCATCGTAGCAGGATCCAACGCTCGCTCTGTTGCCTTGCTGCATGCCTTCAAACAGGTACTGCGACACAGCGCTTTGACCGCCGGTTAATTTGTATCCCTGCTGTGCTTTAAGATAAGAATGGGTTGTGATGGATGGATGTTTGAGTGAAAAATATAAATGTTTTCTTTTATTTCAGGTGATATGGGACTACACTACGCCTCCAAATGAGGAACTATCGAGAGATTTGGTCAACAAGTTGAAACCTTATATCAGGTATAAAAAAAAACATTTTCACTGTATATTTCACCCTCGCTGCATCTCAACTACAAGTTGCATTGCTCTTTTCCTAGTTTAAAGTTTAATAAATCAAATCGTAAACCTCTTGTTTTCAGTAAGTATGCTTGCTTTGTTCTTTCAGTTTTTTAAATCAATGTCGCCCCCTGTCAGCAAGCATGGGTAATGCAATCAAATACATCAAGAAAGAGATCTCCAATATTCCTAGTCAATGCAAAGAAGAAGAGGTTGGTGTCTCAATCAAAAACAGATATGAAATCAGTCGTAATCACATTATGATTGATTTTATACAGAATCCTGCTAACTTTCTGACAAAGTTTATCAATTTTAAATTGTCCGCTATTTAACAACTCTTCATCCCTCTGACTCTTCAGGCAAAGACCAAACTGATCAAGTGTATTGAGTGCTACATCGATGAGAAAATCATTCTTGCTGCTAAAGCTATTGCCAAGTCCTCCATAGAGAAGATCAGCGATGGCGACGTCATTCTAGTTTATGGATGGTAAGCCCCTAAAAGCCGACCGTCTATAGAAGACAATTATTTTGTGTGTCATAATCCCAACTCTATGTTTGTGTTTAGTCTCGGTTCTAAAACTAGTGGTTCCGTGTTACAAAGCATTGTTTTTTATATTTCCAGGCATGATGTTCTTTTTCTTTTTTTATCCACTCTCAATACTTTCTCTTCCCGGTTTTCATCTATACTTTTCTACTGTCTCCTCCCTCACACTGTTTTATTTTGTCAGATGTAACCCCGTCTAATTTTCATCTCTTCTTCCCATCTTCTGTCAGCTCCTCATTGGTCAACCACATCCTGTGCGAGGCCTTCGAGAAAAACAGGAAGTTCCGTGTCATCGTGGTGGACAGCAGACCCCGGCTGGAAGGTCGAGAGGCCCTGAGGCGTCTGGTCCAGAGGGGCATCAGCTGCACTTACGTCCTCATCTCCGCTGTCTCTTACATCCTTCCAGAGGTAATGATGACGCTTCACTATATAGAGCTCAGTGTTTTGCCAAAGATCGCTGTTTAATCACACTGTAACTTTATATTTAAGGTTTCCAAGGTGTTCCTCGGGGCTCACGCCCTGCTAGCCAACGGTTATGTCATGTCTCGAGTGGGGACTTCACAGATCGCGCTGGTGGCTAAAGCCTTTAACGTGCCTGTACTGGTGTGTTGTGAGACCTACAAGTTCTGCGAGAGGGTGCAAACGGATTCCTTCGTATCCAATGAACTTGGTATGAAAAGCACTTTTAACACTCGTGAAACTGTCAGAACAGTTGACTTATTTATTTTATTTTTCCACCAGATGACCCAGACGACCTTATCGTGACCCGTAAAGGGAAGACGCAGCTGGAGGACTGGCAGCAGGTTCCCTCCCTCGGCCTGCTTAACCTCGTGTACGACGTGACGCCGCCCGATTTTGTGGACCTTGTCATCACAGACCTGGGCATGATCCCCTGCACCTCGGTTCCTGTTGTGCTGCGAGTCAAAAACGTGGACCAGTAAACAGGCTGCTTCTGTCTTTGTGTGCATGAACACTTTGCACACAACACAAAATATCGTGCTTTTAGCATGCAATAAATATATATCTCAAATGGCATATGCTTTCTAAATGGCTTCCATGTGCTTGTTTTATGGCCGAATTGAGTAATTAGATTCATTTCCTCGTCATGTGATGAGATGGGTCGTTTTGAAAATTTTATTAATGGTAAAAGGCAATATGTTAAGACTTAAATGTTAATAGATGTGCCGTTTCCAAACATTTAACTGCCAGTAGTAAAAGCAAAGCAAACCCGCTGTCCTTGAAATGCTCCAGCTGTCAACCACAGCAGTATTAAACCATCCAGAAAGGGTTTCCTAATTACAGCTGGAGCTGAAGAGTAGTAGAAGAATGTTGTGGCCATCATAAAGTTTCTAATGATCACTTGAACACATACAAAGAGAAAATACATTTGTCGAATATCTGGCAGCATATTTAACATGCAGTTGCTAAGACGGATATTTTACACGTCTTTTGAACATTTTATTATATATTGATAAGACGTCATGCAAAAAAAGTGTTTCCAAATCTTTATTAGAAGCTCTGAAGTCATTCAAATTAGGCACAAAAGCAAGTTGACCCATAACACCAATACATTTAACACTTGTTATGAATGAAATGAGAATTTATACATATGATTTTCTAAACTTCTTGAACAAAATCCAGATGAAATATCAAAATAAATGTGAAAATGTAACCAGAAATTGTGTGTTAATTGTGAATATATATTAAAAAAAGTGTCCCTGAACTTCCCACAATAAAAATAGAACACAACATGCAATAAAGTTTTTAAAACGACAATACAGCAGACGCCAAAGCTCAGTGCAGCTTGAAATAATGATGAAGGTCTGATCATTGAAGTCTGTACAGCTCATGTTCAACGTGCAAAAAACTGCCTTTCAACTGTGCCTCACGACGTAAAAGTACCAAAAATGTAAACTTGTACACATTCCAATACATTTGGCAAATAAGGCCCAAACAAATCTAAAATACTCTCAACCATGTTTAACCTCTTTTTTTACTTTTGTCAGCTTTTCCTAAAAAATACAATCAGTGATCATTTCTGACAAAAACAAACAAACCTGGATCAAATCATTCCTCTAAAATTGCACAAATACTGTTAAATATATTCAGTCTTAAAAACATCCCTCCTTCAAATGCAGCTGCCCCAGGAAAGGCGTGTAATCGATTCAATATTGCAGGGGAAGCCCGGCGTGCTGCGGACTTTTCATTTTTCTCATCCGGTAGAGTCGCTTTCATGGAGAATGACGAGCGGCGTCCGCCGCTCGGCTTCAAAGAGGTTTGGCTTTCCGTCTTTGGGTGACCCACAGAAACGCAGCGAGGACGACAGTGACGACCGCCAGACGCCAAAACACCTGCACAGCTGGGAACTCTCCCTGTTGACGGTTTCAGCAAAGTACCGCGTGTGTCAGACTCGAACCTAAAACCATGAAGGTGCGGACGGAACAGGTTGCTGGAACCCACCTCTCGAAGACACTTGTAGCCGTAGTAGTTATCAGCACAGCGACACTGGAGAAAGCCGGGGCCATAGGGAGCACACAGGGAGTTCTCTGGGCAGATCGTGGCTGTGGATTCACAATGATTACTATAAATAGATGCCATGTATAGTCTCATACGCCAAAACAAAGAATCACCATAGGGGAACTTACACAGCTGGCCGGTCTGGTCGCACATGTTTTTCTGACCTTGACAAACACGATTTCCCTCTTTCAGCTCAATGCTGTCCCAAGAAGTGTTACCGCCAGGACAACCTAGGTCTTGTGGCAAAATACTAAAGATAAAAAAAATGAAAATAAAAATCTAAATAAGGGTTATAACACTAAAGGTTCATTTTCATAGCGAACCACTTACATGTAATTAAGCTCAGTGAATCCTTGAAATGCGGTGTCACTCATGTTGACAATGTGATTGAGTGAAAGGTCTCTGTAATACAAAAGGTGTGCAAAGTTAAAAGAAATAACTTTAATTATAGACATACAATATTAAGACAATGTCACAGGTTACTAAGCACTCATTATTCCCGCCTCTCAAGCGTAACGGAGGACTTTTAGGTCTTGTCTGTTTGGAAGATGAACTAGTTTTTCAGCTTTGAGAGATTAAAAACCTTCCTAATCTCGTTGTCTATCAACATGAGGATCAGTCTGAGGAGTCACCCGCATGTGTATTGTACATTTTTCTAAGTGCAGCCTATACAACAATGTTCACTCTAGACCAGGGGTGTCAAACATAAGGCCCGTGGCCCAAACCTGGCCTGCAAAAGGCTCAAAGCCCATCAAACCATCAAGCAAATGGGAAAAATGTCAAAGAAAATATTGTTTAAAAAATAAATAAATAATTTCTTAAGGAGGGGATACACGACTGAGCTCCCAGGCATGCTGTCAGGGTGAGTTTCTAAAGACACTTTGCTTGTGTACTTTGCTGTATTTTGCACCAGAATGTTTCATTAAAATTGGCTTTCTAAGCATAAAATTGGCTTTATCAACATAAAGCAACATAAAGATTGTAGTCATTTTTGGTAGTAATTGCTTGGTTTTTGCAAAAATATAGACATTTTCATCATGTATATGCTGCGCCACAACAAAGAAAACCTATTAAAGTTTAAATTTGAAGGTTGTTATGGCACTATTTTAATGGTTCGGCCCACACCAGATTAAATTGGTCTGTATGTGGCCCCTGATCTAAAATGTGACACCCCTGATGTAATGACAGCTGTACTCACATTATTATGGCAGTTGATGCTTCCTTCAGATTATCCACATAGGTTTGGGAACAATTAGAAAGATCCAACCTGATAAAACACAGGAGACACAAATCAAAGTTAAAATAATGCCTGCGTGACTACCCAGAAACTTTAGATTAGGTTGTTTTTTTTCTTTTAGCGTACAATCAAAGTGCATATGAAACAACCTATAGGCATATGGTCACCTATGCTTGAGAAGAGAATAAGCCCAATAGAAAGACTACATTGAAGGTAATTCCAAGAATTACGACAGGCCGTGAACGTTGCGCGATATGTATTCACCCGATGATGCGTTCACGGTCACTTGTGTTGTTTTGTCTCCGGCAGCAACGTCCGTCTATGAGTCCAGCCGACAACCAACAAAACTGTCCCACCGCAGAGCCGTTTAGCACCGCCCCACCACACAGTGTGCATACCTGTAACCATACAAATAATAAACACAAACAACAACAGATCTGTTGGCACATCCAGCCACAAAACATGTTGTGAATCCAGTCTATATTAATCTAGGCTGCGTGTTTCCAGTCGTGACTGCAGCTGTTACCAAATCTCCATCCTACCTGCCGCTCGCTCAGTTGAAAACTCAGATTAAAACATACATTTAGGATTAGAATGAGCAAAGCAAGTTTCCAGCAGCGACAAACAGGTTTCATTTTCACTGTCCGGAGTCACGTGATCGTCCCGTAGCGGACACGTGACAAATAGCGGGGCCAGTTTAGCTTTGCGCTAAAATTACGCAGGAAATCAGATTAAACGCAATACTATTTCAACGATATGTTAAATTATCATTCTAAGGTTGTGGTTTTTTTTTTGTTGCATAAAACTGTTAGTTTATTCTAATATTTAATCTTAATATATAATTCATGATAGCATTCACTATTTAATGATTTGAATATGTTCTGAAAAATTTAACTCACCAGTAGAATAGCCGTTTTGATAGATTTAGTATATTTAATAATTTATTTACTGGATTTTTTTTTTTAAGCGGCGCTTTCTTTCTTTTTTTTAATGCGCTTTCACTGTTACTTTGGGCATCACCAAAAACACGCTAACTTCGTGGAAGGCACATTTTTGGCATTCAAAAAGAGCAGTGAAACTGTTTGTTATTTGTTCTCAAAATTCAGGAATATGTCTTACGTTATTCCTATCGAGCATTGTGTATATTGCTTTCCTTTATTGATCCACAAGTTGTGTGTTTTGAACGTGTGACGAGTCAAATCCCCCCCTGCTGGTGCAGAGGTGGTTCGGCCCATCAGGATTGTTGCAATGCCTCCTGATGGTCCAGTAGGTACACTGACTGAACACAGGATGGCTTGACGCTCGTGACACAGCTGGATTTTCCTCCTTTTTTCATTACGTTTTTAATTTCTGTGTGTCCTCCGCCACGGCTTTTCTTTGACAAATGTAGCAGACAGAGAGGGAGTGGAAACAGCAACACCACAACAAGTGTACCTCCACGTATTTCGAAAGGTTTTGTTCACCGCGGCTGTGAGCGTTGTACTCGGGCTCGAACCAGCTACACCTTTTTATCCAGAAACTTCATGAGCCGAGCTGCTTGTACGTGTGGAAAGTCTTTTTCTCCCCCTTTTATCTGCTACCTAAAATACGTGGATAGGGGTTTTTTATTTCAATTTTTTTTTAAAGCTAACAGTGGAGGTGTAATTGCTTAACACTTGCAACATGGCTGCTACGGGAACGGTAGAGGGAAAAGTTTAACACTGACGTGGGAGAAGTTTAATGCCGCTGCGAGTTGCTACATGAGTTGTTCTCCAATTGATAAAGTCGCAAGGTAGCCTGGCACCGCTATTCCCGGACTTTGAGGGCAGTGGATGAACCGCGAGAGAAGCCGCCGCCGCCGCCTCCTCCTCCTCCGCAGGCACTGCAGTGGACTTTGTGGGGAAACTGTCTTTCCTCTCCATCGCAGGCTGTGCTGGCGCTTAAAGGACGACTGTCGTCTGGCTGCAGGCAAGCTCCCCGGCTGAAATGCATTTCTCCATCCCCGAGACGGAGGTCCGTTCAGGAGACAACGGCTCGACCTATGTGGTGAGGCACCGCGGTGTGTTTGGCTTTTTTTGGTGTGTGTTTGTGTGTGTGTCACCTCAGCCTGGTGATAATAATGCTAATTCTCGCACAGGTCGAGTCAATGCAGCGCTACTTTCAGTCATCACCGGTGGAAATGTTTGGTTTGCATGTGCAACAAGGCACGAGTACACAGCAATCAAAGCAATTTAATGAAGCCACAATCTGAATTGCAACGCTGCATTAGTGTGATGTGTTTAATGTTAAGACAAGGGCACATGAACCTGATGAGAGGCATCAAAACAAAGAGTAATCTGGCCTCCATCATGACTGAACACTAATTTTGTCATTGAACTTTTAGGAGTTACTGTATAATGTCTGAGGTTGGAAGTGACCCTGTCTCTGATTCCTCTAATTAGTCACAACACAGTCTCTTTTGTTTTGCAGGTTTCAGTTAGCACTTAAATTCTCCATGAGACTTGAGCTCTGCCACTAATATTGCAATCCTCCATGTTACTGTTAAGAGGAAAAACACAGCCAGCATTGCTTCATCAAATATCCCCAGCAGTTCATTATGGCAGTTGTGACAATCCACCAATAAAAGAAATCTGCCTTTTGTGCTTTAGTGGTAAAAAGCTTGTCTGTTTTGCATTGTGCTTCTATTGTTTCTGAAAATTGGTACGCTTGTATTGTGTTGGCAGTGATTGTGCATGAAGGTTGGTCAAGGACAGCTGCAGTGAAGCATCATCGCCACTTTTTTTTTTTTTTTTTTTCCACAAGAGTTTGTAGAAGTTTCTGTTTTTGAATACAGAATTGGGTTAAATTATTGTAATTTCTGTCAGATGTAGTATTTATTTTCGTAACTTATTTCCTCTAATATGGCTGGGTAATTTAGATAACCAAAACAAACTCAAGTTGCTAGGGAACCGTGCGAGTTGGGTTATTCAAGCATTGAAAAACAAGACATGATTTTCTTTTTTAAATGTGCCAGGTTTTAAATGGACAAGTTTGACACAGCATACTTTGAAGTGACAGCGGCCACGTCTGACTTCCACATGACGTGACACTGGCTGCTCTGTGTCTCAGTGTCACACACCTGTGAATGACTATTTTCCATCTTGACTCCATGTGCTCTAAAGAGAGGGGGGGGGGGGGGGACTTGGACTAAGCTGATTGATTTTTCTCTTTTTTTCCTGCACTGTGTTTGTGTACGCTAAGCTCACTACGCAGGGAAGTACAGAACCTGCTTTGGATAAAAAAAATTTAAATAAATTCTTTTGTTGGAGGATTTTTCAAACAATACATTTAAAAGTCGATTTCTGTTATTTCCCCTTTGCTTTGTTCTTCCAACACCTGCTCATCTGAAAGTCAATATATGTCTAACTTGAGCGTCTAAGAGTCATCTCAGACCTGTTTTTACCTGAAAGAGCCTGTGTTTAGCCAATCCTCCGGTGGGAATTTCAGCTGCGGCTTTTCGCCTCTCAGCTGGCAGCCCTGTGACAATCATTGTGACCTTCCTGTAACCAGCCCACAGGAAGGGACTTTGCTTGATTATAATGCTGAGAGAAGAGCTGTGTACCTTGGAACCAGTAAGCCACAGAATCTGCCGACTTTGCACAGGGCTTTTTAGAATTACAAGGCCTGCAGTTTTCAAGTTTTTAAGCAATCGTACTTCCCGTTTTCTTGTTGACTTGTACCCTTTGTCTTTCCCTCGCACAATATTACAGTATATTTATAAGTGTTTGTGGGTGTTTAAATGAGAGGAAGGCTTTGCTTCCTGTAATACACTGGTGACTCATTCACTTAAAGATCAGGAACAGGTTCAGACTTAGACATTAAGCAAATCATCTGCTTCCATTTGTAGTTTTTCAACTCGGAGAAGTCATGTTGAGCAGCAGGCCACCCTTGGGCTGTGAGCAATATGTGTACATTTAAAGGTACAAATGGGGTTCTTATGTGTTCATATGAGCAGGCACTTTAGATATCCAGTTATAGGAATTAAAGGAGTTTGAATATGTGCATCACAGTTGCAGCTATGGTGAGAGTATTCCAGAATGATTTGTTCGGCACTTTGATCGTACTCCTCAGTGTCAGTGCAGATGGGAGAGATATAGTTTTCCACAAGTCAACCTCTATTGAAAACACCAGGATCAACAAACAACAGAGCTTTGGTGCAGACATCAGGAAAGTAGTGAGTATTACAGTCTTCCCTGGCTGAAAGCCCCACAGTGGGTGCAGTTTGTTTCCTCTCGGAGGAGGCAGGATATCAATGGAGCTCAAGCTGCCACAGTTACAAACACAGTGAACTCCCACAAAAACTACTTTGTAGAATGGGAGACACGACGTGTGTGACGCCTAAGTTTTTTGTTGTCGATTCCAGCACGGATCCCTCCGAGCTTGCCACTCCTTTCACACAGTTTACGGCGTCTCCAAACACCAGGTGTGCATACATGCCGAGGCAAAGTCTGAGTCCGGTCAGCGTTCAATCACTTTGACCTCTACTGTCAGTGTGGGTGGACACTCTTCCAACTCACATCAACCACATGAACAAGTTCAATAGACTCACTCAAATTTACAAAGAAATGGACCAGGAGAGGTGGCTGCAGGCTGGTGTGCCCACCCAGTGATATGTTAATCAACCGATACAGACCACGATTCATAAAAACACATCAAAACATTCCGAGAATGTTTGATCTTTTTCATTGCAGTAACATTTAGACAACATTTTACCTCCTTGCAGTCATTTATACACTATCTTCATCACATCAAAAACATTTAAATTTATATTTTACAGGGCTCATCATCAAGTCATGTATTTTGACTGCTAGAACACTTTGTGGAAGAAACATGTACGTTTCTAAGCTTATTTTCCACAGCAGAGTTGTTTTTGGTCTTATCAAGCAGCCACAACATTCTGCACACTCATTCTTCCTTCCTTGCTGGATCATGCAGGCGTACGCATCTTGTACTTCATTTGTTGACCTTCCCTCCTTTCACATTCCACTAGATGGATGTTGTTGTGTCGATGTTTTGTTGTTGCTGTTGTCCCATTGCGTGGGCGTCTTCGGGTATTTTCAGATCTCTGGCTGTTACCCTAAATGTGAAATGTACACAGACCGTCGGAAACTAATAGTTCTTTGCAAATAAAGAGGTTGGCTTTCATTTTCAGGGAGTAAATAGTGTGCAGATAAAAGTCAACTGTAGATTAGATGCAAAAGTATAGATGTTTCAGCGTTTTAAGGTTTCTTTATTTTTTTTGTGGGGCTTTTTTTTTTTTCTTTTTAATCTAGTGAGCCTGTAATCTAAAGAATTTACCCGTCCTCGTCTCCCTCAAGTCAAACTAAAGTATTTTTCGATTGTTTATGTAATTCCCTATCAGACATGCGGAAGTACCAACAGTACGTACTTTGCACTACTGGCTCTAAAACCGATGCAGACGAACAGATATTTTGACTCCTAAATCCGAGTAGTGGTTTTGTGAGGGAGTATGCACTGAAAGCTCCAGTCAAAACAAACCAAGTGTATCTCAGTAAAAGGATTAAGGATTCTCCATGTGATACTTGCTCTCTGTATTGCTTAACGGCAGAATAACTCAAGAAATCGTAGTTTTGATAGGAAAATGTGCCGCAGGGCCTGCTTTCTGCTTTGGAAGCCGGTAGGGCTTGATTGAATTCAACTTACACTTCATTTGTTTTGTCTGCCCGATAAAATCAAAGAGCGGGGAGACAGAGTAGAGAGATGTAAGGGGATGGATGGAGACTGACATTGTGAGGGAACTCGGTTATGATGCTTAATGTTCAAAGTAAATCTTGCTGATTGGGGGGCAACTAGTGTAAACACTAACAAAGCCTATTCTGCAGGTTACAACGGCTGGAAACTCGTAAAAGGGAGCAGCTGAATAGAATCTTTTTTTTTTGGATGATGATGATTTTTACATGTGTCAGCATGTTGAGCTTTAAGATTTTCAGCTGAATGTCAAAAATATCCGCATCATGTCAGACCTTCACATGCTTTCTCGTCACGTTGTAATTTGTTCTCTCCCTTTCCCCCAGGCCTACAACATCCACGTCAATGGCGTGCTCCACTGTCGGGTACGCTACAGTCAACTGCTCGGCCTTCATGAGCAGGTAAGGCTTCAAACAGCATAGTATTCCCTTCTCCACATCACACGCCGCCAAACGTGACGCTCTGAACGCTGTTTAAATGCCACCACATCCACCCAGATTGACCTTTCGCTTGGCCCTGTGTCCCCCAGCCTCACATCACTTTGAATCACGACCACAGTGTCTTGCTGTCCTGTGCGCTTGGCGTTCAACTCCTGCCTGTAAATAGGATCGTAATGTGGAGGAGGCTGGTGTGGTTGTGTGAGAAGAAAGGAATGTTCTTGGCCCTCCTTCGACTTCACCTGTTCAGAAACTGAAATTAAAGCGAAAGAAAACTGTTGTTCAAAAGTGCCAACTTGCCTGGTCTCAATTGCTTCTGTTTATTTTAGTGAATTCTTATTCAAAGCTACGACCTTTATTTAGAGCTTCGATTAAGCGGTAATGGTTTTAACATCTGCTTGTTTGGTCTCGCATTTATTTTTTTGGCCACAAATCGCATCGAACAAATAATTTCTTGCGGAAGTTTGTGGGCTCTTTGTGCTCTAAAATGTACACTACAGCATAAGTTAAAGTCTCCGGCTTTCAGACTTGAATAAATGAACAAGAACGGACCAAACTTTGCAATCTCCATCTTCAAGTCTGTGTTATCCAGTCTGACAGTTGCCGTTGCCTGGCAACAGGGTGTGGGGAAAGACATACTTGAATCAAGGATCGTCCTCAAAATGCTTAATGTGATGTGTGCATGACCCTGAAACACTCCAGTCAAGTGGTGCACACACACACACACACACACACACACACACACACACACACACACACACACACACACACACACACACACACACACACACACACACACACACACACACACACACACCATCCTCAATTATCTCCGAAAAACCTCCAGTGTTAGTTGGTTCTCTTGTATAAAGATTTGTTTTACCGTGGACATGCCTTGAATAGATAAATAATAATACAAAAGCAGAGTGATTGCGCTCTCATTAATTTCCGATTCAGTGGAAGATTTTGTGACCTGTGCTCAGTGTGTATTGCTGCGAGAGCTGATTTGTATGTATAACTTGCTGCCTCTGGCGCACTGAAAATACCACAGGGCAATATGTCGAGGTGAAAATCACCTCTCTTTCCTCTAGCACCCTCTGTGGTGTATCATCACCCTGCCATATGTGCAGGACCTGCGTGCTTCATAACGAGAGAAAATCTGCCAGCGAATTCCTCACGATGTGCAGCTTTATCTTGCAGCGACGTGCAGGTCAGAATTAAACCGAAAACTGACTCTAGATTCTCGAGGTCTGGATGTAAGACTCCCACGGTTCAAAGCTACCAGTATTTAGATGAGTGAAAATGGAAAAGAAATGAGTCAAGAAGCTGGAAGACAAAGTAAACTTGGAATGACGAGAAGTGCAGCGTTCCAGATGTGTGTGTGCGCGCGCGAGTGTACACGGAAACTTCACCGGCTGCCGTTGAAACAAGGCTTAAAATAAATCTGTGATTCATCTCAAACAGTCTGAACGTACCTCCTAGAAAAATGAATCCACGGCTTTTTAATTGAAGAGACTCCCGCTTTGCGTGAGTTTTGTTGTATAGCCCTTATACTTAGTTTCACAGTTGTCATGGCTCTTTGAAATCAACGTGAACGTGTTCAACAAACCTCACTATTGAGTCGTTTCCACCAACAGATAAAGAAAGAATACGGCAGCAATGTGGTGCCTGCCTTCCCCCCAAAGAAGATCTTCACGCTGACCCCTGCTGAAGTGGAACAGAGAAGAGAACAGCTGGAGAAATACATGCAGGCCGGTGAGTTATTCCTGCAGAATGGACGCCTCACACATGGCTCGTGTTGCCTTTTACCTTCACTGAGACTCACGTCCCAATCTACAGGGTGGTTGATTTCGTCAGTGTTTCGACTGGATAGTGTTCGTCGTCATGTTGCTTTTACCCGCTTTAAACATGCGGGGGTCAGTCAGATTTTTCATGCCATAAAACGTAGGAGGGAAATGAAAAAAGAAAAAGCAAAACAACACTTCATAACAGTTTTTTGAAACTATGACTTTTCGGTACAAATAGAATTTCTTCGAAAAGCTTCTCAACCACAATCGCAATGATGAAGCAGCCTGGTAGGAGTCATACACGAGCCTCTCCGTGCCAAATAAAAACAGGAGTGTGTCATTGAAGAACTGATGATCTGAGCAGAGCGAGATGCGACGCCAAACTGAAACCATGAAACCATACTGGACGATTTCATACTGGCACACCTGATGAAAAGAGGAAAGGAAGAAATGCCAGACTCAGGATCTTAGACCTGGCAGGAGTTTTTAAAGTTTTATGAGTTTGAATTCTCTAATGATGAGGTGCTACCTCTGGGCATCCTGACTTCGGACTGAATAGAAAACCAAACGCCAAAATGGATCGTTCACATTTTGATAAAGGAAACGTGCTACTTTTCTGAACTGAAATAGACCTCATGACACGTTTTTAAATGTTCTTTTACGAGTCCGGTTTTATGTTGAGAAAGCCGATTGTCGTCTTAAGCTCGTTATCCAAACTCTGTGACCAGGTCAAGGGTGAATATTCTACATACACACATGAATAAGTGGAACTGGCAGCAATGCTGAGGGTTTGTTTTAATCCTTTCAAGCACTGGCAGATACAGCAGAACAAGGAAGCGTTGTTTGAGTGCATATTTGCTCATAGTCTGGGAGCATACGCACACAGGGTGTTCTTGGCTTCAAGTTCTCTTGGTTACATCATGGCTTTTTGCATAGTTATGGAAAATGAATTGCCACAAACACAATCTGCTGTGACGCAGATGGCTCTGAACTTTTTTTTTTTCAAGCAAGTGGTTCGTTTGTAAAAGGACAATGATGTACAAGACACACATGCATGGTCAATGAATACATTAACTGTAAAATGCCTCATTATAAAACAAAACCGTGATTGATTTTTATTAACCATGTTGAGGCGGATATTTTCAATGAAACTTTGTTGTTGTCAGTTACACTTGATTGAATTGATGCCCGATAACACTTGGTTTTATATTTTTTGGGCTTCTCTTTTGTACAGTATCAGATTAATTGTCTTGCTGATTGACTTGAAAGGTTCAGCTGATTTCATAAGTACACAAATCCCATAACATGATGAGCAACGACGAAGTAAAAATGGAATATAGTTCCACCTGACGACATTGATTTCACCTTAACAGCCACAAAAACTCCCCCAACTAATTGGCTTTTAATTTAAAAACCCACCGTATCCCTGCTTGGTTTCTTGTTGCTTTGTGGCTAAACAGGCGAGGGAGATGAATAATTTATCAGCCGTGTTGCTGGGCAGCTTTTTCCTCATTGGTCTCTTGTCCCCTTCCTCCAGTTCGTCAGGATCCCCTGCTTGGAACCAGTGAGACGTTCAACAGCTTCTTGAGGAAAGCACAGCAGGTTGGTAGCTGATCCTATGTTGCCTGCACGTCTCTGTTTCTGCCACTTCACCCTGGTTAGAACAGACCCGCGATGGGACAGGGACTGCTTTTTGACCCAAACCAGTGATGTTATCCTTTCTGCTCCACCTTTAATTACTGCTGGCAGTGTGTTTTAGAGTGATGTAGTGATATTCTTACCGTTTGTCGCAGTTTGTGGTGTTACAGTGTTATTTGACTGTGTCATTTCCGCTTGTAAGGCGCTCATTAAATGTGTGAGATCAAGTTTGGCTTCCAGGCAGCACGTGAAGAATAATTGTATCAAACGTAAAAATCTGAGGGGTAAGCAATCCGTCTCGATGAAGCAATGTCTCATCAAAAAAAGGAAGAAATGAGCCGCCCCATGATTCATCTTTGTGAGACGTGGCCTAAAAGCTTGCCTATCCTGTGCTGTAGTGGATGGGGTTGTAACAACAGACATTTTCTTAAAAATAAATGGTTTGTTGACGGCTCGATCAGAGCAGGTTGTAGGGTTGATTCACTATCGTTCAAGCTGTGACCTGCATCCCCAGGAGGCCTGTAAATCACCTCCTTCGACAGATTCTTCTGTCTGAAGCCACATTACTCCCATCCGGCTTCCTTTCCTCGGTGCTCACATTGACTCATTCGTGCACGCGTGTTCCCCCCCTCCCCCCTCCCCCCACAACGTACTGTGATGGCAGCAGGTGCATGATGGGAGACGGCTCCCCACCCGCTGCTCTCGTCTCATCTCTACCTGTAGTGACAGCGCCGTTCTCGGAGACCCCCCACCCCTCTGTAGTGAAGATGAGAAAGGATTTGGCAGCGGTAGTGAGAGGCAGGCAGGAGTAGGAGATGTGGCAACTCCGTTCCAATGTCTTTCTTCTTCTTCTTCTTCTTTCAGTTTTGAAATATTCTTTTGTTTTGGCACTTCTTTCTGTTTTCCCCATTTTGCTCCATCAGTTTCCATGGTGTCTTGCTTCCATTGTCTTGTTCAGTTAAGAACTGAGACGAAGCACTAATAGCTGTGCTAAACTGAAAAAGGAAAGCTGATGGGTTTTTTGTATATTTAATTCTGAGTTGACGGTCCTACAAAGAACGAATTGATGGTTCGACAAAATAATATCTTGGTTTTCCAGAATGTTCAGCACCTTCAACTGAGACTGTATGAAGTGTGTCTCTATTCATTCAGAAATAAATCTCCCCCGTTTTCACATTGTTTAGATTTAGCAATCAGCCAGTTTCTTCTGTGGGAGCTCCTGTTTACTTTTCTACATGCTGTTTAACTTCCGGGTGCAGATTTGTTCTGTTCCAGTCTGGACGTTTCAATCAGGCCCAGGAAACTATGGAGAAAATTGTAAAGAAACCATTGACTAGTGTGTTTGTTAAAAAAAATATTCATGCAAACGGCTGCAAAATGTGAAGTTTGGAGAAGTTTTTTGAACTTTTCACTTTATTTTGCACCAGAAAGTATCATTAAAATTGGCTTCATATTGAGGTTGTAGTAATTTTCAGTGCGAAACATTTTGCAAAAGCATAGTTTTTTCAAACTTCTACTTGACGCCACAAGAAGGAAAAACTTTGAGTTTAAATGTTATTATGCCACTGTTGTACCAGATCGTCCCAATCAGGATGATACTGGACTGAACGTGGCCCCTGAACTAAAATGAGTTTGACACCCCTGATCCACATGAAGGAGTCCATAGACTTTAAATTGCATTATTTAGGTGCGTTACTCAAGCAGACGTAGATTTCAGATCTTCACATGTTCCATTTTTCTTGGGCTAATGCAATAATTAGTATTTTTATGTGTCGTATAAATATGGTTTCCATCTCCACCAGAAATGTATCTCAGCTCAGTCCAACCGTTTTTTTTCCCCCCTCCTCCTCTTTGGTTTTTGTTATTGACGGAAAGAATGAAAACATTTGCCCATGAAGCTGAATAAAATCCTGTGATGTTTTGTGTCACTCCCACAGGAGACCCAGCAGATTCCCACAGAAGAGGTCGCTCTCGACATCTGCCTCTCCAACGGTCAGAAGGTCACAGTCAACATTCTGACTTCAGATCAGACGGAGGACGTCCTTGATGTAAGTGCTCTTTCACGCCGACTCTGAGAGCATGAACACACATTTTCATCCAGTCCAACGCTGCAACTCGTAGATATACGTAGTTTGATGAACAGTCCATTATACAAAATCCATCATGACCGTGAGACAGGTTCTACTCTGTCCAGACATATTTAAACGTTACAACTCTTCAAGGTCTCACAGTGATTTACTCTTTTGTTACTGATCTCTGATTGTTTACCTGGAGTCATTCGATGTCTGCTTTTCATAAGTGAGCTGACAGACACATGGGACTTTGCTTCAGGCAAAGCAATATTTCGGCAGACTCTCCTGTGAGCTCTGAAACACCGAACGCTATAAATCAAATTAAGCCGTGTTTATTTATACAGACCCTCCTCACCAAGGCAATTCTGAAAGGATTTTATGAAGTCTGGGGTTTTTCAACCTCACTAAATAAAAAAATAAAAAAAGAGTGTACAAACAAAACAGTCTGATGAAGGGAACAACAATCTTTGACTGATGACAAGATATTTTAGATCATATTTAAGTGTGTGTGTGTGTGTGTGTTAAAAACATCACATGTTGATTTACAGTTTTGTTAGGTGTCGGTATTGTAACTGGGACAAATCTCTACTTCGTTTTGCTGACAATTAAAACAAGTTGCTCACAATTCCCTCATTAAAGAGACATACTCATATTTGCTCAGGATTGTTTTCTGTATAAATGAGCTTTGCTAAAGCTCTCACATAGTGTTCTTGTTAAAGTTTTACTCGTTAACCTTTAGCCCCGGCTGCAGCACACAGTTTACAGTAGAGTTTTCCTTTTGTGTTGGAAGAATACGTAAATATTTTAACTGTATCAGAGAAACCAACCGGTAATTTAATCCAGGTTTATTTTCTGTGTATTGTGATGCTAAAATGTTGCTGGAAATTGGACATTTTCTTTATTCTTTTCTTACTCTGAAAAGGTCAGTAAATTGTGGGGTGCAGATGCATATGGTTAATAACTAAATCCTCCGTCATTTCAAACCTATCACGTTGAAGTTTTAATGTGTTCGCTTCAGAAGAAAGATTAAAAAGTAATCAGTCTTTTTTTTTTTTCTACAGGCAGTTGCAACAAAGCTTGACCTCCCAGACGACCTTGTCGGTTACTTCAGTCTCTTCCTGGTCCGTGAAGGTGTCGATGGAAGCTTAACATGTAAGTAAAAAAAACAATAAAAATGTGTGAGTCATGGGAGGAGTTTGGATTTTGAACACAAAGCAAACAGCATAAACTTTGATTTTTGTTGTTTAATAATGATTTTTTTTATTTACATCCTCATTGAAATGTATTATCCACAAACTTTTGAAAGTTATTTTTTTATTTCTCCAAGTGGAATCAGGAAAGAATCAGATCAGCAATGTTTACCAACCTGAAATGTAACTCCTACTAGGCTGTTTGATAGAGTAGTTAAAATTTTGTTATGTCAATTTATCATGTCAGCTGAGGCCCATACTCTGGAGGTACATAAATCAACTCAATGACTTCCTTCTCTGAGAAACAGGAAAATGAAAGAATATGTGACTATTTCCCTGCTCCCCGTATCAGATCATGGATTACATTTCCTTTGACTTGATACTGTGCTGTTCACAAATAATATAAAAACAAACATGGTTCAGGCTTTGGTTTATCCATTGTAACTGGGAAAACTGAAATTTGGCCAAAAAATGCCAGAATCAAAGGGAATTGTGTGTTTTGATGTCATGATGATAAAAACAACCTGTATATTCTGCTTTGTGGTTGAGTTCCTACAGCAGGGGGAGCAAACATATTTTTACTTGGGGCCACATACACATACAGAGGGCCCGGACCAGTAAAACAGTGCTATTTTACTATATACCTTTAAGATTTTCTTTGTTGTGGCACAGAGTATACGTGATGAAAATGTCAACATTTTCACGAAACCAAACAATTACTCCCCAAAACTATAATCTCAACATGATGCCAATTTCAATGACGCAGGGAAATGTCCACATTACATCTGTAACTGTTGCATTTTGCTGCGATTTGGATGCATATTCTTACAAGCTGACAAGCTTGTCTCTTTGAAGAAGTCTGACTTTTCATACAATTACTTCAAAATGGCATCGCTCTCACAGGCTAACCTGTCAGAAAAGGTGTTTTTTTTTTTTCCCTCATCATATTTGATGGAAGTGGAAATTCATCCATTATGACTATTCCCAACAGCAGTGACTGAATACTCTTGCTACACAGATGCAGTGATATTGTTTTGAGCATGTGAAAGAGTATTTGTGTGAAAAAAAAATCCTCTCAGGGAAAATGCTGTTACTTTGTTTTCCCAAGCAATTATACTGTTCTGTGTGTTGCATTCTCATCTCATAATACTTTACTGCACCAACAATTTATTGCACACTGCTGTAATTTTAACCCATTTGCACCTTGCAATGCACACTTGTTATAACTCCAACTCCATAAAGCTGAAACCAACACCAAACGACCTTCTAATCACAGGCAAGATTCACAAGTGTGTCGGACATTTTTAACATGCGCTTAAGAGTACCGTCATGAACACGTTGCGCGGTACTGAAAGTCAATGTTGTGTTTCAAGAAAATGGCAAATGTAATCGCTTGTTGCATTCTATGTATGATAAATCTGAGACCTCATTTACACGACCGTGTGATAATGTAAAACTTTTGCAACTGTGCATGCGCACTACAGCCGTAGTAAATAGTTCTTCTGCACATGCGCGAGTAGATGAACAGCAACAACAATGGCCGCCTCCGTCGTGTCATGACTCCCTGTCCATATTCTCCTGGAACTTAGTAGTTTTATAGTTGGAAGTCACTGTGATAACAATCCAACTTGTCCGTCTGTCCAAACGAATATCTACCACTGTTAATGTTTGTACAGTATTGTTCAAAATGTGTGTGGTTTCATTACGAAAACAAACAAAAAGTTCCACGAGTGGTCCGACAGGAAAACATTTTCTGTTTCCCCTGTTTCTGTGTAAACAAACATCGTTTTCAAAACTTTCCTGAAACGAAAATGCAACAACGATTCGTTTTCACTCAAGTGAAATACAAAAATAGTGACATACTAAAAAATGTACTCGTTCCAAAAATGCTGCTTTTCAGGTGTTTAATTGTCTCAAATGTATATGTACTATAATTGTACATCATTGCTCAACACCTGCATGTTTTTTGGGGGTTTTTTTTGTGACGCAGGCGAGCAGCTTGTCGAACTACCTCAAATCCCAAATATTCTCACTTCTAGTCTCCCGCCTGCCAGATGGAGCTCATTCCAGGCTGTAAATAGTGCCAGGTGAACAGGGAGGACTGTGTAAATGTTAGAGGCATGTTCTTCATTTCACTCTGCAGACCTGAGAGGTATAAAAAGAGAGAGGTTATGCGCTGAATACGGCTCAATTGTCAGAATCTGTGGCAAACGGGCTGCAGATCAAACAACACTGATGCTCGGAGTATTGGCAAGCTTGAAAAATCCAATTCCACCCTGACAGGCTGTAAGTTTCCCAGAGGTCCATGAATAAATCAATATCTGCCGTAAAATATGTAAAGACATGTCGAGAAGGATCCGTTTGTGGTTGTGGAAATAGTATTGCTGTTTGCCACAGATATTTTAATTGGCTTGAAGGTGCCCCAAAACCATTTCATGCATTCATTCTGATTCACTGTGCTGAGATTTTCAGCTTTAACGTAACATGGTACTCCCGCGCATGTGTATCGAGGAGTAAGCAGTGATTGTAAATTGAAGCGCAGAGCAATCTTCTGCAGTCTTGAGCATGATTATTGACGCCTGAACGCAGAACAACTGCAGCAGCCTGGACCCGAGTCCTGCCTCGGTCTCCTCAGGGAACGGGCTGCAATAAGACAGCTGGAGATTATGGACTCGCATACACAACAGCCTGTTATCTTTTGGGTTTTTGTTTTTTTTTTGCAACATTTTAACACACACATTAAATTTTACCCTCCTGGGATGTATCCAGATGTTTGTTTTTCCATCCCTTGTTGTTTGTTGTCAACATTATTATCCATGTCTTTGGGACTTGAGCTGTGCACTTGTGTGTAACTCTTTCTCTTGTTTTTGTGTGTGTCTCTCTCTCTCTCTCTCCTCTCTCTCTCTCTCTCTCTCTCTCTCTCTCTCTCTCTCTCTCTCTCTCTCTCTCTCTCTCTCTCTCTCTCAGTTGTGCGGAAGCTGCAGGAGTTTGAGCTGCCTTATGTATCCATTACCAGCTTGCGGAGCTCTGAATTTCGCATAGTCTTACGGAAAAGGTACCCACCAATTACTCGCATTACAACTTTGAAGCTGCTCACGTCTCTCCCAAAGGCCTCTGCTCCACATGGGATCACACCTTAGCTTTGTTGAACATAAAATAACAAGTTGGTTTTGTTTGGAAGTATTCATCTGGTTGATTAATGCTGGCAAGAGGTGATGCACTTATTTCTGACTCGTCGAAGCAGCAGCGGGGTTAGCCATGATTGCCCATTCAACGTCAACACTCGCCACTAAATAGGTGGCGTTGTTGTAAAAAGCCACGATGACCCTTATCATGACCAGATAGCATGTGGGTTTGAGTTTGACAGATTACAGGGCAAGACAATCTAAAATGTGCTCTTTTGTTCTAAAGTCGAGTGTTTTCCAGCAGGCGAGCGGCTCTCTTTCCAAAAGTAATTTGACAAAAATCTTTATTTCACAAGTTAATCAGATGTGCCACATGGATTCAGAGCGTATTTTGAGGTTGTTCGTGCTGGAAGGTTAGATTAAATAGACGTATAAAAAGGCAACAAACGCATATGTCGCAGAAAACCACTGTTTTTTTGTCAGTTTATGTAAAAAAAAAAAAAACAAGCCTTCATCCATTCTGCATGTCACAAAGTCGGGGAAATAAAGCCTGAGTGGAAGCTGTTTGGGTGGCCCACACAAACAAATACAGTGAGTAAAAGACACCACAGTCTGTGACTTTTCCTCTCGTCAGCAATACATTTTTCCCCCTTCCTCATTTCTTAGTTTTCTTTTGTCACCCTGCCTCCCGCTGACTCTGGAGGTACACAGGATGTTTACTTTCTTTCTGCCTGAAGGAAAGTCTCAGTCCTCCTGACCTAGTTTCACTGCAGCGCGTCGAGGACTGAGGGAAGAATGAATGTAGATTAACAAGTGAAGGTGGGGGGAAAACAGACCCCCAGTGTATGAGATCCAGGGGAAGATGAGGTCAGGGTAAATGGAAAAAGCTTCTTTGACAAAATGTGACTGGTAAACCATCCCCATCAGGGGGTTTTGTGCACTTGAATCGGATCTGGCAAAAGAAAAAACCTACTTCACAGACACAAATGCTGCACTTGAGATTTCATTACACACATGCTCTTATTCCGTTTCTTCACTCTCTGCTTCCTCTTCTCCCTCGTTGCCCGTTTTGAATTGCTGATGTAGCCGAGGAGCAGGCTTCACATCTCCTTGAACAGCTTCTCCTTCCACTAACAGCTTGTGTATCAAAGGCAATTACAACATGCTAAATTTCACTTCTGCACCAAAGTGCCGGGAGACGAACGACGAGAGATTTACTGCTGCACCAAAGTTGATGAAAAATTAAGTGCTCTTTGCAAGTGAGGTGTGAAACCTGTATTATCTGAAGAAGCATCACATCCAGGGGCTGAAAGACGGATAGATTTAAGCGTCCATCCATCCATGGTGTCACTCACACACCAACTCGTGTTTTCTATTCATTCCTTCATTCTCTTTCATTTTTAGAATCAAGATTCAGGTGTTGTGCTTTCGCACTCGTTGGCGCCTGCAAGGTTGTGCATTTGGTGCCAGAATTTTGATTTAATACATTTTAATTAGTGTCGACCAATCTCCCCATGTACAAGACTAAAATTATGATTTAAATTAGTCAACTAATCTAAAAATGAGAAACACACAGGAAACCGTTAAATGATCGCATAATTCATGAATTAGCATTTTGAATGTTGCCCTTAAACATCTTGTGCTTATGAGCCTTTAAAGCATTTTTCCTTCAACTTCCCACTTTGCTCTTTTAAAACTGGCTTGTACTCGAGCACTGGTGTGGGAAGGTGGACTGCTCTCTGACGACGCTGTAGCCCCAACTAGTGGAGGACGACAGCATGACACGTTAAAACCGAATGTTGTTTCTGGAGCTAACCGTCATGGAGACGGAGGTCACATTGCTTCGCCGACTAATGGAGCACATCCCTGGCAGTTACTACAGTTAGTTTTTCCATTGTGGACCTAACGCAACACCAGCTGGTCACGTTTTCATCACATCTGCTCGGTGTGACATCACCGGGAGTATGATGTTTATGTCGAACAAGAATGACTTCTTATCAGTGAGGAATCAAAGCTCTGTTCAGCTCTAGGTTTTTGTTGTTGACGTGATACACTCGCGACTAGGTTTTTAAGATTAAACCTTTTGTAGTACAGGGCAGTAGATGTCCAACCTGCTGCACCAGCGTGTGACTGCAGTTGCACCAGGATCGTCAGGCCAGTTTCTGTGCAGCTCCTCCGGTTTTTCACTTCTGCACTGCTGCACCGCACCCGGTTCCAAAACTGGATCAATCCAAGAACAGCAGATGTGAATGCAGCATGATCCTTTTTCTGTAAGCAAGTGGAATTTCAAAGAGCGTGCAATTCTCTTTTAGTGCATTTTTCTCTTCTGTCACCGGCAGTACATTCAGTACAGCCTCTGTGTTGACTGTGTCATTTAACTCGCATCATCATTATCTGAACGACTCCAAACTCGATGCAAATCCTTCCTCAGATGAATGTTTAAACTCGTCCCTCCCTGGCTTTGAGCCTTTTCGTTTGAAGTCACTCTCATTTAGTGCGTTTGATGAACAGTTTGTACCAAGTTTGTTTGTATTTCGCCGGAATGGGCTTGAATCCATTTACATTCACCGTCATTTGTGAAGGGAAAACGTACGTGTGTGTGCTCATTCGGTCATTTACATTTCTCTGAGACAAGGCATGAATACATCTATTTTTTTGTTGAGGCAATTTCATTTCAGCACAAGCCTACAAACCATCATCTCAATATGCAGAGCACAGATGTTGTTTTTGATTAAATAAGACACCCACACACACACTCACACACACACACATGTGGTTTGTGGAGTCGTAGGAGACAAAATACCAATTTGCCAACTGTTAGTCACGCTTTATGCATTGTTTTGTTTTAACTAGTCTCTAACTGTGCAGCGGTGTTCACGTATCAGTTCTTGAATATCCTTTTTGTGTCTCCAGCTATTGGGACATGTCGTATGACGGCGATGTAATGGACAACAGAGTTGGCCTGAACTTGCTGTACACCCAGGTAAGACACTGAATTACTTTGGTAAATGCTGTTGCTTAACTTTTGCTGCGACTTTTTGTCTCAAAAACACCTTTGAAATTAAATTGCCCCCCGCGATGTGCACCTGAACAGAAAAGTCGCATTCCACCCGACTGTGTTTGTTCACATCTCGTCTGCTTCACATCAGGAAAACCAAAAGCGAGCAGTCACTTCTTCCTCTCGCTGCCAAATGCTTTTTACCCCTCCCCTGGGTGCCTCAACGATCTGATAATGGTATCAGGTGGTTTTGACTTTGCGACACCTTGAATCGTGTTCCTCTTTAATCCTATTATTAGTAGAATTACTGCGGCAGCCTGCAACAATCTCTTATGTGAGGAATTTTTATGGCTGCAAGTCACTTGCGTGTTGCAGATGGCATTTCTGTCATTTAAATGCTGATTCGCAGTGTTTACATGAAGTCTGTTGGATGTTATTTCTTGTAGCAAGCTGCTTTGTTTCGGTTCATCTGTGTAGAATATAGCACCTGACTCTCCGCTCTTGCTTTAACCAGACAGTCTCTGACATCGAGCGAGGCTGGATACTCGTCAACAAAGACCAGCACAGGCAGCTCAAATCACTGCAGGAGAAAGGCTCCAAGAAGGAAGTAAGTCACCTTTTTGTAGACCAGTCTGGCATTTATGTGTTTCTGGAATTCAGCGGAAATGTTATCATCCACGAATAAATCTATAAACTAGAGGAAATGCAGCGCTGGTGCATTCTGTTATGCAATTAGCCTACTTTTTTTCCCACCATATGAATTTTTAATCACATCAAGCCAGACGAGGGTTCAAACTTATTCTCTAAAGGGAGCAGACCCGGGCTGTTTTTGGTCTTTTGGATGAAAAAAAAAAAAGTTGTCTAAAGCCTTTTTTGCTCCAGTTTATCCATCTAGGTCAGACCCTCAAATATTACGGCTACATCAAGTTTGACCCCTGCATCACCGACTTCCCCGAGAAGGGATGCCAAGTCATCGTCAGCGCCGGCAACAACGAGCTCAACTTCCACGTCAAGCTGCCCAACGAGCAGATGAAGGAGGGGAGCTTCAAGGTCACGCGCATGAGGTGCTGGCGAGTCACGTCTTCGGTGAGTGGAGGAGCGTGCGACAGCCGACTCACCTTAAGGCATAGCTTTTGTTACTACAGTTAATTATGTTAGCAGCAGACATTAAGCCGTCAATAAGCTTTAAAGTGGCCCGCCTGCAGAGAACACAGTGCCTCCACAAGTTTGTACTGCTCAGCTGAAAGTGCTGACCTCTGCCTCATCCGTCTTCATCGGCCCAATTACCCAAACAAGCAGCCCACACAAAGACGGTGCTCCATTGATCAGCGCAAGTAACACTCAGGAGAGGAATCTATATTTGAACTGATGGTTGTTTCTTGGTGAGAAGCGAATCTGGCTGCACGCATTAAGTGAGGGGACCTTCACTTCTCATTCTTTCTTAAATACGCTGGTGGTGGAGTAGACGGAGTATGAATTTAGACAGAAGTTTTAAAGATACAGAACAGTCTGAATCGCTAATAATTCATTCTGTTAGTAAACAGAAAGGTGTTTAAAATCAGGCTCTTCACGATGTAGGTCTGATACTGACCAACGACAATGAACACAATCATTTTTTAAGTAAGTAAACTTTAGATGGAAATGGACAAAGTGTGAATGTTGAGGTCATGTTGTTTAGGTGTGAATGTGAGTGTGTGTCATTGTTTATCTCTGTGTTGATGGAGTGGTGATCTGTCCAGGGTTTACTCTGGCTTCGCCGGCAGTCCGCTGGGATCGGCTCCTCCGCCTCGCAATTAAATGAAGCGGTCGACAGAGTCCTCTCCCTGCTCTCTGTGCTGAAATAACACACAGCTGCCCAATAAACTTTTATTAGCCCCAGTGTCGGATTACTTCTGAACCGTGTTGAAAAACACTGTATTTTACACGCACTTCTAACAGCTTCACACTTTAATGTTTATTTAGTTTGTGATTGAATGTTTAGAAGAAGGGAGCAGAAAATATTTCCATTCACATCTGTGCATCCACGTGATGTTAACGTGTTGGTAACGATTGTATAGATCCAAATGTTTAGCACATGATGTTACTGTTTCCACTCTCACCGAGTGACTCCATCGATCAACATTAGATGCAGTTAGACGTCGGCTCCGGGCTCAGCAGATCAGTGATTGATTGATCGGGATGAAACGCTGCAGGCTCGGTCTAATTAAACAATGCCGCACGCTCTCATTTTGCTGGAGAAATAGTTAGAAAAAAACAAATCGTTTTCCATTTATTTTTCTCATAATGTTGAAGAAAAAAAAGGAATGATCACACAGGAAGAGCAAAAAAAAAAAAAAAAAGTCAAACAAATGGAAAAACAGCAGAATGAGGTAGAAGAGCTGCTGTGCAGAGAGACTGCCGACGCTGTCGTGTGACTGTCACGTCTGGAAAAAGGCCACATCATGCCTCAGTCATTATAAACCGCTGAGGGTTTGAGGAAGTCGGCAGGCGAGATACTGATAAAAGCTCGAGTTTAAAACTGAATGCCTGAATCAAATGTATTGCTTTTCTTTCAAATCAAGGGGGGAAAAAAAGCTCAAAATAAATCATCTTAGTCATTTTAATACCTACAATTTCTTCTTATATTCAATGTATGGGGATCATGAATCACAATCGGAGTGTCTTTGTGGGTCAATTGTGGAGACGGCTCGTCTCCTCTGAAAGCCGGAGAAAAGCATCTCGTGAAGCTCAGCCCACATAATTTCCGCTGCGTTTTGAAAAGGTGAACGCTTCCCGACGCGCGAGACCTCATTTAAATGGAGATGGGCTCAACCGTTCACTTCGCTCTCTGCATTCGTGTCGGAGCCGCGTTCGTCATTAGTGGAGTATCACAGAAGCTTTTACCGTTCGCCAAAAGTTAATTTGCCCAGAGATCTGGCCACATGGCGGCGGATCTGAAGAGAGAAAGCGTCTCTGCTCGTTTGATTACAGACGGAGCCCCCTCGCTGCCCAGCAGGGTGATTAATTCCTGAGCTCGTTCTCTGGGGGGGGTCAAAGTCATTTTAATGAGCTCTTTCCTGTCCAACGGAATATTCAAAACATCTCCTCCAGTGCTGCACAGCAACCCCCCCTCCCCCCCCCCCCCCCCCCCCTCCAATCTGGATCTCAGATTGCATCGGGAAGGAAACGTATACGCTGTTAGTGTATGTTTATATACGTTTTTTTTGTTTTCTGTGTGTGGTTAAGACGAGAGCTTGTTTTCTCATCCCTCTAGGGAGCTGGTAACGAGCCCCTACGTTGTTTGGGTTAATCATGTACATGAAGCACGACGGTTCTCAAATGTTTTACAGTCTGCGGCAGTGTTGTGCTCTACATACCTGAGTACAAAGGTGGATATACAGTAGTGGGGGATTAACTGACCTTCAGCTATGGCAGGGATGTCAAACATGAGGCTCATGGGCCAAAATCGGCCAGCAAGAGGCTCCAAACCACCAAGCCAAGGGTAAACATTTTGAAGAAATCAAGATTTTTTTTTCTTTTTTCTTAAGAGTAGTGAAGCAACAAAACACCGACACCCGAGCTGAGATATCAGTGCTGCCATGACAAATAGCAAACTAGCATTAGCCTCAAAGCCATGCTGTCAGAGAGAGTTTGTAAAAACACCCATAATGCAACAGTTAGACTTTTTTTTTCTTTTTTAGATTTCAGTGTTTTTCACTAGAAAGTTTCATTTAAAATTGGCTTTATCTTGAGATTGTTGTCATTTTTGTTAATTAACATTTTGACATTTTCATTCCGTATACCCTGCGCCACGACAAAGAAAAGTTTAAATTTAAAAGTTATTAGGACTCTATTTGACCAGTGCTCAAGATGAAACTGGGCTGGATGTGTCTCCTGAACTCAACTGCGTTTGACTCCTCTCACACGTTTCACTCCTTTTCTCACAGAAGCAAATCCTTCCATCTACTGCCTCATCCTTTTCAGGGCTGCTGAGCACTTTTGTGTTTTCATTCTAAACTGTTCTGATTGGCCTGCTTATTGTTGACGACGCTCCAGCTCAACATGGAAGGGCTGGGAAATAGAAACTGCTCGGGGGCTGCTCACATTGACCTCCAGTTACACAGAATAAATAAAGAATAAACTGGAATAACACACCTTCCAATCACGGAATGAACAAAGCTTTCTCTTCTCTTTTAACCGCTGCAGCAAGTCCCAGTAGCCAACGGTACGACCAACCCCTGCAGCTCGGCCAAATGTGAGGTTAAACTGGAGCTGGCCTTCGAGTATCTCATGAGCAAAGACCGCCTCCAGTGGGTCACCATCACCAGTCAGCAGGTGAGTGTTGACTTTATTCACTGTGACAGGTTTAAATAAACCGAAACCTCGCTGTTTCCTGGTGTGATTAGAAAATTCTTCTTCAGATATTCCACGTAAGCCACTTTTCTCACTGGATTTCCTCAAATATGCCTCATAGCTGAAAGCAGGTTGTTGGTTTAAAGCTCCTGTATTGAATTCACTGTGCTCATTAATCCCAGTTTTGTTCAGTCAAGGTGAAAAATGGGAGCTCTCAGTAGAGCTGACGACTCTTTTGTGATTGCAGGCTATAATGATGAGTATCTGCCTTCAGTCAATGGTGGATGAATTAATGGTGAAGAAATCAGGCGGCAGCATAAAAAAGGTTTGTGGGGGTTTTTTTGTGAAGGGGGGGGGGTTCTATTGGCTCCTTGAAATGTGATTTTCCTCCATAGGCCTACATGAGTCAAAGGAAAATGAAGGAATACTTAATTTACACGGTTTCTCTTTCTCCTCCGCCATGTTTCAGATGCTGAGAAAACGACACAATGGCTCCATTCACCGGCCTGATAGTCAGCAAACTGTGAAATCTCCCCCTCTACTGGTGAGACCCGGGATGTGCAGTCACATAGTTTTGAAGAATTGGACATATTGTGTATCGTTGATGTAGGCTAATGTGAGTTTTTTCTGACTGCAGGACTCCCCAGATCCAAACCGTGAACAAATTGTCAAACTCTCAGTGAGTATAGTTCACATTCACCCACATTCACTCACATTGACTCACATTTCTAAATGTCTGGAGGTTTTAAAAATACTAGCTGGTATGTCTAAAAATGTAAACTTATGAGGATTGCATGACTTTCTTGAATCACTGACTGAAGATGTCAAATATTGATCCAAAATGCGTCTAATAATTCCTCTTTGAGGTACTTTTTAACATGTAGTAGTGGTACTTAATAGTCATTCACAGAAATCCAGTCAGACAGAAATGGTGGAGCCTCCCGCCACTACGCCCGTCCAGCTGGTGACAGGGTGGAGTCCAGTGGAGGCTCAGAGTGACCCGGCTTTAGGAAACAGGGCGGTCCTCACCGGTGGGCCGCTCTGTGCCGAAAAGTCCGAAACATTTAAACAAAAAAAATAAAAATAAAAAATGGTGAGATCTGTGTAATTTTCATCAGCACATTTTTTCCCACATATAAACGGTTTAAAACTAAGGAAGAGAATTCATAACATTTTTTGTGATTCCATCGTCGAATCTGCTTCCGGTTCTGTTCTTTATCGATGCTCATTTACAAATGAAACCCGCAGCATTAACAGTAGAGGACATGGTAACGTTGCCGCTGGGTCGAGATTCACTCTGGAGCGGATCGAAAACGCGACTTTCATTCAGAGTTATCAAACGTTTCTGCTTGTCGCTCGTATTTCCTCCCTTTGATGAAATGTCCTCGTCCTTTCTGCTGAAATGGAACCAAACTTCTCCAGCGTCTGTGCCGCTTGAGCGCCATGCTTCCTGCTGGCGGCGCTGGTGAGCGATGTCGCCACGCACGTTGCGTCACTTGAGCGAGCTATGCAACATTCGCGGTGATGGTATTGATAAAGTAATGATTGAAAAGGAATCGAAACACTGGGAGCCGGTTTTCTCTTCCCATCCCGACCTGAACGTGATCTTATGAAGGTTGGATGTTTTTGGGAAACTCTCGATGTTCCTGTTGGAAACCGACTGAACGGATGAAGGCGTTAATGTGATTTAATGGTTTCCTTTTGTCCACTCAGACCAAGCTGAGCGCGGTGTCTCTCAGGGGGATGAGCGCCTCCAACTCCGCCAACGACATCAGCGGCAATGATTTCCACGGCAACTACGCTTTCGAGGGGATCGGGGACGACGACCTGTAACCCCCGGCTGAGCCCCCCCCCCCCCCCTTTTCATTCCACTGTTAACGAATGGGACGACAAAGATTACAAGCTGAGCTGAGCCAAGCCGAGCAGTGCACAGGGGTGTCCGATTCTGCAAGATTGTAGCTTCCTCCAGGAGAAATCGCTGCCTTAAGCACCCACTCATTCATTCTTCCATCGGTTTTTCTTTTTAGACTCCGAAGGCTCGTCTCCACGTGCGTTTTTTTTTTAAAAAATTCCTTTTTTTTTTTTTTTGAGTCTCAGTCTTTTCCATTAAAACGTGTTTTCATCGAACTTGTGGAAACGGCACGAAGACACAGCCCTGAGCGATGGCGGATCTCTCCCCTCGACGGCGGCGTGTCGTTTCCAGCCACAGAGCCAAATGTTTTAGTTGGACCTGGCACTAGTGACGACTCAGCGGTTTACTCCTGGAGTCCATGTGCCGAACCATCCAGAGCTCACCTGTAGAGGCCATCCGCGTTTGGCTCGGCTGCAAACCAAAAAGTTTTTTTTTTTCTTTTTTTTAAATGTCGGCGGCAAGTCCTTTGCGTCTCACGCGTGCCACGCTGGCAGATATTTTAGCAACGTCGGTTAGAGGTGCAGTCCAATGCCTTAACTTTTGCTTTCCGCCGCTGAACATCCGCGCGGTCCGGCGTCGACTAGAATCTTGCAGAAGTTGGCGGGAGGCTGATTTTGGTCGAGCTGCTTGCACTTGCTGAAGCCGTCATTTTGCACAGTATTACAGGTGGAGACGAATGTTTGACATGAAGCGACTTCAAACATTAAATTTTTTTTTCCAGGAGGTTCTTAAAATCATCGGTGTTTTTTTTTTTTTTAAGAGGTTTATCATAAATGCCAAATTATAGTTTACTAAAGCATTTTGCACAAAATAAAACATAAAAAAATTACGACAATGTCACTTTTATATTATGTACATTCAGTTAAGTTTTCTGAACTTTTACTAATATCTTTTTATCACCAATAGCTTCTTGTAATCAAATAGATCAAATGTAATCGAAGCTGTAAGGAGCAAACGTCTGAACAGACCAGCATTTATCATGTTTACATAATGTTTAGGGGATTTTCTTTTCTTTTCTTTCTTTTTTTTAGTTAAAATGGAAAGTGTTTACAATTTTAGCTTCCGATTCTGTTTCTTTGATGAGCGATGGTGTCGGGAGGGTGTCGACCTTTGGGACTTGATTGTTCATACGGACGTCGTGCCAATCATCTCAGAGGATTCAGTTGATCGAGGTGCTTTAGCGGAGAGGCCTGGCGCCACAACGTGAACATATCCCAGTCTTAGAGCGCCGCCATTCCCCTCCCGCTGCCGTTTAGCAGAAACGACGTAGAAATCAGTGCCAACCGATCAACAGCTATACTCGCTCTGGTAGCCAGAACCGCAAAACATGTTCTCAGTACTAAATGTCTTGTTCTGTCGCTG
Source organism: Lipophrys pholis (assembly GCF_963383615.2). Taxonomy (NCBI): domain Eukaryota; kingdom Metazoa; phylum Chordata; class Actinopteri; order Blenniiformes; family Blenniidae; genus Lipophrys; species Lipophrys pholis. The sequence continues at coordinate 7,089,334 of NC_137649.1, forward strand.
CTGTGATGCTCCTTTTTAGAAGTGAACGTGGACGCCACCAGCTTCTCGTTTTTTTAATGTTTGTTTGTTTTTTTTTGTTTTTTTTTCCTCCTTCCCCGTTTCTGACATGACCAGGTACATAAAGCTGCAAGGTCCTGGATGTTATCACAGGTGTAGGTGCCAAAGTAGAAGTGCATTTTCTTCAGCCTCGTCTTTCCAGCAAATGGCCGATTGCATCAGCGTTGTATTGATTCATTCTAGAATTCCGCTCGTTTTAGATTTTAGTGGTTAAAGGTCGGCGGCAGCTGTCTGCTCTGTTTGTCACGTCGCTACAATAAACTCTGATACTCAACAGGCCTGTGGTCGTGGTTACTTGTCACGGTTTTGTTTGTTTTTGAACGAGCGTGTTGAATTAATGAATGCAGAACTGCAGTGTTCATGGGCCACATGCAGTCCAGTTTGATCTCCGTGGGACTGGACGAGTGAAATGAGTGTGAGAAACTCTCAATCCCAACAATCCAAAAATAGGTCCGTTAGCTTTAGTGGCAAAAAAGCAAGTACCTGTCAACATTATTCACACTTAATGCAATTTTTACAAACTATGATTTAAAAAAAAAAAAAGGAAAATGTCTGATCTGAAATCCTTCCTGCCTCCATGTTTCCCTTTAGCCTTTAACCCTCGCCGGTGCATTCAATATGTTAAACTTCACTTCTTGACTTGCAGCACTGGCATCAAATTCTCAACTTTAAACCTCAAGTTCTTTGCTATATTTAAACTTTAGAGACTTCATTCTAATCTCCAACCGCCTTTGAACGATTAGAATCTAGTTTATGTTGAGTTACTGTAATCCTACTTCTAATATACATTATCACCGAAACTTGAAAATGAAATGGGATTTCCAGGAGAAAAGAGCTCTTTTAGCTTGATGGAGCTTCCTGCACAGTTTCAACGTTTCCTGGCTTCAGCAGGCCTGAGTAATGATTGGCTTGTTATCAGGCTTCCTGCAGATTCGTGAAGACGCCCTGTTGGAGACCGATATGCAACAACCACCCAAATGATCATAAAATAAAACCAAAATGTAATAACTGGTTGATAATGTAACAAAAGTGCTGAGGCTGAAATGTACTTAAAAAATAAATAAATAAATAAATAAATATAAAAACAACTGGTCAATAATGTAAAAAGACACTGAGCCCAAAACTTAGACTTTCAATCTTACATTATGGTGCAGACAAAATATTCTCCCACTAATATTGTAATAATTTTATTACATCATAAAGGTAGTCGATTTTTTGGATTGAACTTGGCCTGCTTCAGAAGGTTTGTTTATACGTATGTCTTCATACAGTTTATGGTATTTATGTATGACTGCTGTTCTGTTCTCTATAATCTGTAATCTATTCCTCCAATCATCAGTACAATATAATGTAGAAGGGTTAAAAATATCAAGATCACATTTCAATTCATGTTATTGAGCAGTTATTACAGTTTGGGTTTTCTTCCATTATATTTAATAACAGTTCAGGTCGTTGCTGCATATCAGGCTCTAACACGCCCTCATTAAATTCAGGTGTGTTGGAGAAGGATATTTAAAACACGCAGCACCAGGAGTGACCATCCCTGCTCTCGCGGTTCGTGGAGCAAAGTCATATTTGAGAATGACGTGGTTCTGTACGCTGGACCCGGAGCTGGGCGACACACCCATTCGCTAAAAAAACTCAAAAGGTGAGTTCCTAAAACTACTTGATGTGAGCACTTTTGGTAACTTTGTGTTAATAGGTCTTCTCCGCCCCCTGGTGGACATCTTTTGAAATGTAGAAGTTTGGATCCTCTTATAGCTGATGAGATCAAATGCACAACCGTGACTGTGAGGATGGAGTCTGTTCATAACCGTAGGAAATGTCGTCTCCACAAGAAGAGGAAGAAAAAAGAGAAAACACCGTGACATCCGCTGAATGAAACAAATTACATGTGTTTATTTCAAAATCCTCACTTTAAGGCATTTTATGAGACACTGCATAAAAGACACAAATGGCCACTTGCGAGATGCCGGTACTAATCTATGGGTTCGATGCTCCGTCGTGTTACAGCAAGTTGGCAAACCTGGAAAAATATCTCGCTTGCATATAATAAGTCATTCACAAAGAGTCCATTTAAATCACAGTTCTTATTTTTCCCATGACAACGAAATGACACGCCACACATTCAAAATAAAAAAAGGGTTTTCTACATATTACAGTATGCCCTCCTAAGCAGTGTAATATAGCCACGTTAGAAAAATAAGACAACTATTACAGACGCACATGCCGACTTAATGTCACGTTTTTTTTTAAAGGTAAAAATAAACAACACATATGGTCTAATCTCACAGTAAATGGAAACGGTATTCAAAAGGGAGAAGGTGAAAACAAAGCTAGGAAAACTGGATTTAGACTTTTTTTTTTTTTTTTTAAATGGAGAAAGATATTTTCTTTTATTTCCCATCTAAAAATTAGGTTTTGCTACTTTTTTTTTTTTTAAATCATGGCATAAAATAGGATTTTAATTATTCGTAAGTAGCAAGCTCAAGTTTGGGGGTGTTCTGTGTGCGACATGTTGTTAGATGTTACTCCAAAATAAATAAATATTTTGCTGTCATATGAATTCTGTTATTGTGCTTTTATACTACGTCAAGACTGAAAATTCTAAATGGTTTTGCATGCATTTTTATTGTTGATATAACTATGTTAAATATATTGTAAAAATCCTGAGGGATTAGACAAAATGACCTTGGAGTAAAAAAAAAAAAAAAGTTAAGAAGTTGTTCAGTGATAATGATGCAACCCAAAATCTGAATATATTTTAGTCGAAGAGCATTCCAGTACTATGAGATAGTACTTTGATTATTACGGTGTTGTGAAGGCATGCCGATACCAAAGGACCCAGAAACAAACGACAAAGCTGCACTGTGTAGAATGAAGGTAAGTTTGAAGTCAGTTTCCAAATTAAAATGACCCAACAGGTCGAACCAAAGGAAATTTATTACATTCAAAGTGAAAAGTATCTACCGAGCCATCCCACCTCTTTATCCATCGCAGGACGATATAAATAGAATTCAATTTATAGTTTTTGCATTTGACAACGTGACCAATGAGCATTTAAAACGACACAGTGCAGCAATTATACAGGCAAATATGTGCACCAGATTGATGTGACAAGTATCATTTGGCGGGTGTCCAGATGTGTCCAGTAGTTTCAGAGGGAGACGTGCTATTTGACAAAGCATGAGTGAAGACACAGGAAACAGTGAAAGGAGTTTTGACACAAAAACATACAGGAGAAGACAGAAACAAACCCCCCACCCCCACTTCCCTTCTTCCCAAAAGGCATCAAAGAATTCTAAAGAGGATTTTTTTTTTAATCTATTGTGCGATATTCTACAAATAAACGAGTAGCAGCCTCAGAGGACATCTGACAAAACACTGAACGACTGACACGTACAGAGAGATATAAAGGCTCTGTAGAAAGTAAAGAACAAGTTGCTGGTAGCTTAGATTTGCTGAGTTTTTTTGTGTTTTTTTTTATACAATCTCAAGTTTGTAGCACGAGTGTATTGTCTGACCTCCTTCCCGTGGCATATACTGCATATCGACCCCCGCCTCCTTTCTGTTAGTCTGACCGCCGGCTTCGATCCGCTTCCTCGCGCCCTGCTCGTCGTTGTGGCCGGTCATGGGGACTTTGACCCAGCCGTCGGTGGCCAGGCCGTGCTTCTTCTGGTGCCTCTTGTAGTTGTCCCAGTGGCCGGTGGTGTAGCCGCACTCCTGACACTTGTACGGCTTCTCGCCGGTGTGCCGCAGCATGTGCCGCTTCAGGTTCATGCTCTGGTTGCAGCTGTAGCTGCACACGGCGCACTGGAAGGGCTTGGCGCCCGAATGCACGCGCTGGTGCCGCTTGAGGTTGGCCAAGTTCCCGCAAGCGTAGTCGCACAGGTGGCACTTGTAAGGCTTCTCGCCCGTGTGCACTCTGTGGTGGCGCTTGAGGTTGTCGAAGTGCGCCGATGCGTAGTCGCACTGCGGGCACTTGTACGGCTTCTCGCCGCTGTGAGTTTTCATGTGGCGCGCCAAGTGGTTGGGGTAGTGTGTGAGGAAGGGGCAGGCGGCGCAGGTGTAAACCTTGTCGCTGCGCTCGCCGGGGCTGTTGGGGGACGAAGACGAGTCCTTCGTCAGCATCTCCAGGGTGCACTTGGCGCAGATCTGGGCCGAGGTGCCGTCCTCGTCCTCCAGGACGATGCCGCAGAGTCGGCAGGTGTAGGGAAAAAGTGAGGGTGGGAGTGGGGCGGCGTCGGCTCCGCCCCCTCTGGTCGCTCTGCTGCCGCTGCTGCCGGTCGTCTCCAGTACGGGTGGAGGTGGAGGCGGCGGTGGCGGAGGCGGTGGAGGGTGGTGGCTAGGAGCTGGATTGGAGGCTGGGATGGGGGGTGGCGACGCTCCCTTGATGCCATCAAAAGCTGAAAGGTAGTCGCTGTTCTGGGCTCCCAAACTGAGATTGGACGGCGGCCTCGGCACTTCTGAAACTTCACAGTACAACAAGAGTGAGTAGATATGCAGTGAAAGACGGATCACAACTAAGGGACGCACCAATTTTACTTTCTTAAAGGACGAGTACAAACCTTTAGCTACTTGCCGATACAGAGTACCGATTGAAATACTTATTAAATGCTGTTTACTCTGTATGCAAACTATCTGCACAGGCTGTGCGTTGCCACAAATCACTACGTTGAAGCTCCGCACGCCTCCATCACACTGCTTCAGGCTGCTACTGCACATAGGGCAATGTGTCGCGTCTGTCTATGTGTGCAGCAGACGGAGGGACTGAGCTTCCTGTGTGTCGCCACACCCTCCAGCATGTTGATAATGAGTGTATCAGTCATACTTTAATCATGTGGTATTGCTAGTGTGTGAGCCGCTCAGAGTAAAATCCCACTAAGCAGTGAAACTGATGAGCGTTCCAAATGTCTCCGCGATCAAGTTGCTGGTGTTGTATAAACTATCTTTCTCCTCCTCTTGATATTTTGCAGATCATCATCTACCGTCGGTCTTACTTCTCTCATTCTCACTAATATAAAGAATCTGATAACTGCAGACGTCACTCCTGCTCTCTAGTCTACCTGCTGCTGATGTTGCTGCTCGATGACGTCAGGTAATACTCGCAGGGGGAACTTCCCTGATCAAAACTATCGAGAGGTTTGTTTACAGAGTGACAATAACTGAATAAATAATGTAAATGTAAATGAAGCTACCTTTGGCTGGAGCTCCAGACCCTTCCTCAGGAGGTCTTTGTCCGCTCGCATGCCTCTTCATGCTGGCCTGACTCTGGCCACCGGCGGGCCGCGGCATCGGGTCGTGTCCCAGCCCCGCGGACGGGACGTGCATGCGCTGATGCCTCTTGAGGTTGCCGAGGGAACTGCAGGCAAACGTGCAGCTGTCGCACTTGTACGGCTTTTCGCCCGTGTGAATGCGCAAGTGTCTCTGCAGGTTCACGAGCTGAGCGGAGGCGTAGGTGCACAGGGGGCAGTTGTAGGGCTTCTCCCCGTTGTGCGTCTTCATGTGACGCTTCACGTGGTTGGCGTAGCGGGACGAGAAGCCGCAGAGGTGGCACGAGTGCAGTTTGGCCAACTTGTCGTCAAGAGTCTGAGCTTTGTCGCTCATCTCGCCTCCCACCCCGTCGCAGTCGAGCTGCGGACTGGAGCGGATCCCGCCGATACTCCCAAACGGAGGGCAAAACTCGGCGCTTTTGGCTTCCCTGGAGGCTTTGCAGCACCTCAGGCAGTACGGCCCCACCAGGTCGATGCCGGGTCCCAGGGGCTCGTCTCGGAGCTGTCCGCAGCCCCTGCAGGACAGGTAGGGGGGAAACGTGGGTTCAGACTGGGCCGATCGCGCCTCGTTCTCCCTCCCGTTGTCTGTGGCGCCGCGCGAGTTGTCCGCTTCACTGTCCATGCTGAGCTGGCTGTAGGCAGAACTCTCCTCATCACCCAGAGGGTACACAGAGAAACCGATCTCAGCAGCTACTTCTGTGCAGGAGAAACAAACAATGAAACTTCCTTTTAATCTCAGCACATACGACATTGTTCTGGATGGAACTGCAAGAAGAAATATACTGTTACACTTAAATCTATTTTTCTGATGTAATTCCAATTAGAACTATATTTCACGTGAGGAGGAAAATTGTTTCGATCATGATTTATATGTAGTTTAGAATTACAAATGTTAACCCATTAACCTTCCTATCCAGTCACTGCAGAGAGGATCCAGCAGATCTTATGTCTCAAAGCCAGAACTGCCAGAAACAAAATAATCAAAAACTACAACAAAGGCGAGACAAGGAACTTTGTGCCTACGTAGCAGTAACATCGAAAAATAATTCTGCACCCATGTAATCAAAATAAATCCAGCGATCCCAGTAGTAATAGGCCTATTTAGTTTTTTTAATCCGTTTGTTTTGACGAGTGTTTGGTGAATCACTCTCGCCTCTTTAAGTAAACATTTTGAAAATGAAATGAAGAAATGTCATTTAGTGACGACCCTGCCGCTGCACTGATCACTTCACACAGGAAAGATTTCCTAAACATAATCGGGGAGGACAGAAATGTTTTATTATTTTGGATTATCCACAGTAGCTTCGCGGCAGCAGTACTTTCATTTACTGGGTGTGTTCAGACTTTAAGGTGATAACTTTGGGTCAAAGTCAACATGCTGCATTTTTGCTTTTCAGTCGAGTCTTCATCAGATTTACTGCATCAATTACTCCTTATGTTATGTTATGTTATGTGTGACTGTCGTGTGTGTGTGTGTTGCTTTGAGGTGTTCAAAAACCTTTTTAAGCAGAATAACAGGGAATCTCCTGAGTTCTGAGACCTTATTCCATGTATACTTGTGGGTCATATTGAAATTCCAAACGTGGCATAGCGATCAAATTATTTATATTATCCAGCCAAAAAAAAACAACCCAGATATTATCTATGTTGCAGTACCTCTAAGCACAGTAATCTGAGAAATACGAGGAAATGGAGCAAACAGTCATCTCTGCCTTGATTACTCAGCTCAGCCACACAAAACTCCAGCATGCCCCCACAACAATCTTTCTCCCTTCTGCAACACTCCACTTCACTAAAGCCTCCAAAACACAAGCTTGCATTGAGACACTTGAAGAAAATATCTGAACTCAAAACTGTCCGGCAAACATAAAATTAGTAACTTTACTTCACCTGGAAAAAAAAAGCTAAGATTTTCCAAACAAAGTGCAACATTTGATACTCACAACGCTGCCAGTTTGGCCAGATGTCTTATGAGCTGTCTGGATTTCAAGATACTTTCCACAGAAGGTGCAGAAGAAAAGCTTCAAGACTGTCTGGCTTCAGTTGGGGCTTGAGAAAGTGAAGGAGCCGGGAGAGAGAGGTGCTCCGCTCCTGGATGCTGAGGTGTGGTGTGAGGAGGGCGAGAGCAGAGACTGGCCTTTTATCCTGCCCCGTGGATGATTACCAAGCCTAATGATGATGATGATGACTATAATGGTGAGGCTGCTGCTGCTTCTGATGATGATGATAATGATGATGATGATGAGGGTTGCTGATGATGATGATGATGAGGGTAGCTGATGATGATGATGATGATGATGATGATGATGATGATGATGATGATGGGGGGGTGTAATGGCAGTGGGATAGTGGGAGCAGAGGCAGGCTGCAGATGATGATGATGATGATGATGATGATGAATAAATGCCCTCTTATAATGGTGTCCTTGATGATAATGGTCCTATTTTTATGACCCTTATATAATAATGGTGTCTCAGTTCCTTTCTCTACTTTTCCATTTTTCAGATCACTCCGTCTGACAAAGAGCCGTGCTGGGAAATATGAGCTGCTGCTTCAATCTCTCTTACTGCTGCGGAGAGCGAGGCTACACCACAGACTCACGGAGGAAACCTCAGACTTAAGAAAAAACAAAAAATACATATATATATACACATCAAAGACACAAATATATTATATTGGAAGTATCCGACATACTTTTATAATAAAACCATCACTTCACCAGACTAATGTTCAAACAGCGGGAGTGAATTCAAAATGTACTGTAATGACCGAGCTGTGTGATCTTCCCATTTCCTTTATTGCATAATCAATAGACACATTTGCCATATGTGGTCCGTGCCGTCTGTGAATGTACTTGCGCAGAGGTTCTGCAACACAAACAGGAAGACAAACGTCATGCAACTCGAAGCGCACACACTGGAAGACAAGTGAATGTGCCCGAACAGCCTATCGCCTTACACTGACGCTCCGCAAAACATACAGACCTTACTCCTGAGGTCACCGAGAGGCTTTTGACATCTACTTCTAGGTCTCATCAAGTTTATCCAGCAGTTTTTCAGTCCTCATCAAACTCAAGTTGTCTCCATAACCATTACTGCAAATATAAAAACTTCTGGTGTTTTATTTTAAATGAGAATATTACCTGGATATTAGTAAGATTTGAAGCTCCTCGTGTTTTTATTTTATACACTTTGTGCATAATACGTGCTCCTCTGCCGACTTTAGTCCGTTTAGTAGGTAATTAAGTAAAGCAAAACAACGTTCTATGTATTCTGTTTGGCTTCAAAGTATAATCATCATAAGATTTCTGTGAGTCACTTTGGTGAATTTTGTTGATCATCATTAACATCTTGAATCTTGTTTGGGCTAATAAGTATTCATTCTTATTTTTCCTCATTTTCACGCTCCGATGTTGTCAAGCTTAACTTGTCCACTCTGTTCTTTTTATATCATATAATATAAAAACTTATGTTAGTATTTATGATATATATAGTTTTTGGATACACACAGTATAGGACCCTTTTCACAACTTTTTAAGTGAAAATGAATAATTTTTTTCTTTTTTTTTTTTTAAATGGTGTGTATTTATATGGAAATGGAAGAAAAGGTTGTAGCATGTAGGCAACTAGTGGATTTGTTTCGAAAACGCTCCGACTCCAAAACTGGGGAAAATGCAACTATTATGAAAAGGTGCTAGTGCCCATGTGCACCAGCGCAGTAGTAAATAGTTCTCCTGCACATGCTCAGTAGATGGATAATAACAACAATGTTTTCCTCCAGAGTGTCAGGACTCCCAGTCCAGATCCTCCTGGGACTTGGTAGTTTTGTAGTTTTAGTCACCGTGATAACAATCTAACTTCGTCTGTCCGTACGAATCTCTGTGTACTTCCATTATTAATGTTTATTGCATTTTGTTCTCCGCATGCATGTGTTTGGTGTCATTATAAAAACAAACAGCACCAACCCATGGCCTGGCATGCTCACTACATTGTTTTTAGTGTTTCTGCCATCGTTTTTCAAAACATTGCCATGTCAGCGCGTATCTTTTCTGAAACAAAAATGATGCATTTTCACCTAAAACGTCATTTAAATGGGGCCTGAAGCTTTGGTCTACCCCATTATCTTCATGTTTTATGAAATTAAACTATATTTTCAAAAGTTGGCAAAATCTTTAGTGTGAGGAAACAAATTGGGAAACAGACGTATTGGGGTGAAATTTAACCATAAAATGTTTTGTAGCAATGACGTTTATCATCAAAGTGATGTTCTCAATATCTAAAACATTCTGATGGGAAAGGAACTAGCTATCTTTACAAAAATATACATTTGATATTCACTATGCAATATTTTGGTGCCGTTTTGTATTTCTATGCTTGTAACTTTTTTTTTAAAAAGTGCTGGAGCTTGAACGATGTGCATTTCTAACAACTAAAGGTGAAATTAGCCAAGAAGCCTTGTGGTATTTAGAGGTAGGGATTCAAACTTAACCGAATGAAATAATGGAATATTATCAATTTGTTTGCACATGATTTTTGAAAACGTGACACACCTAACGCGCAGCGATTATTATCAAAACATTACAGTCTTAACGTCAATGGCACGTGTCACCAGCTGTGTTTGGAAATAACTCATAGTACTTCAAAATGTCAAATACTGTGTTGTCAAGCAGACAAATCAAACACAATGAATTGCCATACTCAGAAAGCCCAAATCTTCTAGAACTCTGCATTCAGAGCTTATTCTTCATGACTTCTTTTTAATTAGTATGCAAAAAGGACAAAACGATTGAAGATGGGACAGTGCAGGACGCAGGAATAATACACACAGATACAAAAAGACAATTGCACATAATCCATAAAGGTATGCTGATGCAGGAGACACCCGGGACACAACACACATCACCAATGTGTGAAAGCTTGAGAATCGAGAAAGGGATTTAGCGCCCCCCAGTGGAGATCCCAAGAAGAGCCCCAGTAGAAGTTGCTTGGTCGGGTTAGGCATGCATGTGAGCATTCATAGACATGCGTTGAACAGACATGCATGAGAAACTGTCCCCCAGACCCAGTGCAGGTCCTCAGTCCAGCATGAATCAGGCACAATTTCACTCTTTTGGAGCCCCACTATTATCCCGTTATATTGTTTAATTGGTTCCTGGTGATGGAACACTCGGCCTTCACCTTGACTTGAGTGCTGATCGGGTCGTTAGAGGGGAAACAAAGGAGGGGCCATGATGAGAGCAGAATGTAGCTGCATTGCCCCTCTCATATGTGGACCAGAAACATCCACAGATAGAATGAATACAGTTTTAACCTGTGACCTCTAACTGTGAGGAGCTGACTATCATAATGACTGTGACGCTCCCCTTGTCGCCACGGCAACATGACACCGCACCCTGTTAGTCCTCTGAAATGTTCCACATTTACACTGCAAAGTTTTCGAAGCCAATGTAGTTTTCATGTTGGGCCACTTGTGGGTGCTGTTTGTTTTTGTAATGAAACCACACACACTTGAGCAGAGATCCATAAGCTATAAACATTAACAGTGGCGAGTACACAGACATTTGTATGGACAGGCGTTGGAACTCTATGTTATAAACTATCAAGTCCCAGGAGAATATGAAGCATGATGAAGCAAACATCAAGTTAAAAAAGGTTGTTAGTGGAGGACCGAGTGTCTCAGCCTGTGTGAATCCCAGCAGCAGCTTTTCTATTCGAAGGAGTAAAGGCAGCAATATAAATGCACTATGAGAACGACATCGAGACAGCTTAAGGAGGAAGCTCGTAAAGTTGATCTTTTATGCGAGTGTTTAACTGCTCTGCTACCGTTTAGTTGGCTGAGGCACCATCTTATTATCCAGTATTCATTCTTCTTAACGTGTCCACATTCAGACTGCCCACATATGTTATGGAGCAGTTAAACCTCCCTGAGTCCTCTGTATTTGTAAATTAATCTAAAACTAGAAAACTAACCATTGTATTGATGGGCTGTGTTTGCGTGCAGATTAGTTGGGAGTGTAAACAAGAAAGATCAGCGACATAAAGCATATTAAGTGAGATGCTGCAGGTAATCAGCTGGAGGCTTTGACTGCCAGAGTCATTAAAACAAAAGAAGTTCCTCATTTCTTCTATTTGCCATTACTCTAGAAATCACAAGTATCACAGGATCCACCAGGACCAAATCTGAGGGAGTTTAACGGTCGCCAATCAGCAATCAAAAATTTGGATTACAAACCTGAGAACTTTTCCAGTCCTAGAATCTTGTGGTCATGATCAGAATCACCAAAGTCAAGGTCTTGTCCTAGCAGGAAGTCTGTGTCTAAGGGAAGGTTTCCTGGAGTTTCACTGGTTATACCATCTTCAGAATCCACTACAGTCAAACAGAATCAAACATTTGACAGTTAAAATCACTTTTTTTTCTTTTTTTTAACTATTCAGAAATGATCATATTTGATTGAAATCTTCAGTGGGCCCCAGAATGTCGTCATCCCAAATGATCGGCGCGAGTGTCTGCTTTGAAAACATTACCAACATGCAGCTTGGCTTAACAAATGTTTACATTAATGACAATAAAGCCGTGGGCCGTCTGCAAAGTGGTATTAATGGTAGTTCAGGTACTAAAAACTTCATTTGCAGTCCTACATTTGTAAACAGAACAATGAGCAGCTGACAGATGGAGTGCGTTCGCTGCAGTTTACAGCTAATGACGCCTGAAATTGTAACTCGGCTCCTCAAGTCTGATGACACCCCCACCCATCCCCCCCAAAAGAACTATCACACAGCTGTCACTCTTTAGAAAACTACACTGAGGCCAAATCAAGGACATCAGACTCATCAGCTCCTCTTTGGGTAAAAGCACCATGCTACCATCTACTGGTCATTTTAGGAATAGCACAAGATTGGCTTCACACTGTGATGAGAGTTTCTCCTTCACACAGTTAGATATTAAAATTAGATTGCCAATAGATATATATAAAAAACAAAGACATGCTGGTTATGTTAATAGAAATATTAGTTGTTAAGTCAGAAACAGTAAAAGCTGATGTATGATGAATGTTACACTATTGTACAGATTTAAAACAAACAACAAAAACACATTTTTGATTACAAAGATCACCATCAGCAGTCTTGTGAATTTTAGAAGCAGCTTCTAGAATCCACATGCTTCTCTAACTATATTAAACCGTGACTTCAAACTGAACTGCATCACTAGTTTCAAGCGCTGTTAGTCAGTGTGATCTTTACTTTTAAAGTGGCTCTGCCTGTTGTCCAGATGTGAGTGGACACATGTGAAGCGCAGGGCTACAGTCCTGACATGAGATTTACTCAGAAAATACTCCGGCCACATTTAGCCGAGGGTGTGTGTTTAAATTGAGGGGTGCTTGATTAAATTTGTGAATACGTACACTTTACTGGCTGTGGATTCTGCTGTTTTTTTCTTGGCATCTTCCAGTCCGCCGCTCTTTTTTCTGAAATGTCTTCTTGCAGACTTCCACAACCATCAGCTCATTCTCATCTGTTGAGGAGACATTTGAAGAAGGCAGACACACTTTATCAGGGAGATCGGAATGTGATCCAGTGTTGAAAACAACCGTTTCTCTTTGGCCTTCAACAAAATGTGAGCTTCTGACTTGTTCTGTGCGGTGTTACTCATCCTTTTACTTCCTTTTATAAAGCCACGTTTTTATCTACTTTATGTAAACTGTGCATTTTTACATCATATTCTTTTTAAACAGCGCCTTTGGTTCACTGTGGTCTTTTTAAAGTGCTGTATAATATAAGTTGCATGCTAAATCCACCTATTACACGGTCATATGAGATTTCACAAAATTCAACCATTGATTCATTTCAGAGTTTTCATTCAAAACATTTCTAAATATAATGCCACCCACCTCAACAAGGAACAGATTTAAGACCCAAGCATTTAGTGAAACTAAAACCTCTCGAATTTGTCACAAGAAGAGCTGTTGGAATTGTTCACAATGAATCGTGTATTTGGTGGAATGATTGGTAGCAGAACATCTATGAATGTACAAAAGGATGTCAGCAAACTGAGACAAAACTTAAAAGTTATGGTGCATTTGTTTGGCTTATAATATACGTGCTGGTGACGTGTTTCTGGGCATTTTGTGCAACGACTGGCTCTATAAATATGTAGTACAAGCTCATAGCGTGTACCTAGAGGTAAAAGAGCTGCAGTAATCACATTTGCATAATCAAAATACACACCAACACAGACATGTTTCACAAAAATCCGTCATGACAGACATAGATCAAGTAAGCAATGCAGATTTGATTAGAACAAATAGTGGCTGAGATCAGACACAAATGAAGGAGGTACATCAGTCACTAATTACTGCAGCACTTTCTCCAGCTGCTATTAAGGCCTGTGTGGACATGAATGTGAAACACTGCTTTACTGCAGTGTAATTATGTCCAAAATCACAGCAGTTTCCATGTAACCCCGTCTAGAAAAACAGTTCGTTGGACTATAATAGCTGGAAATAGCCTCCCGGGGCGGCAGCCACGCTGGCGGACACATGTGTATCATCTGGATTCGACCCACTGTAAACAAAAGCCATTAGGCTGCTTTAGCAACGCGGCTAAAGGCGTTAGCTTCTCGACTGAGATCACAGAGGAACCAAGCGAGCCTTGGTCGAAATTACACTGGAACCCGCCTGCACACAGCGAGCTATCGTCATTACACAGCGAAAACGTCGGAGGTGTTTGGGAAAACGATGCCACTGCGCCCATATTCGTGTGTCTAATCGTGAGCACGTCGCCATGACTGACATCTTCGTCTAAACACGTTAAAACGCTCAGCTGGATTAGCTTCTCTGGTTAGCCGTCGAGCTAACTCACCTACAAAACGGAAATATTGGCGCCGTCTTTTATGGCCTCTATCGTCGGTGTGAGCGCCATTAGGTGCGAAGCGTTTGCCCTCAAACGTCCAACGCCTGGAGATCCGCCATTTCTTCATGAGCAGCGGCGACAAAGAAAGGCAATTAATGGTATTTTTCATAACTTAATTGATTTTCAGATTCGCCTGTGATCCAGCAGCAAACGGCGACCGGAGCACTTCCGGCTTACACCCTTCAAAACAAAAGCGGCCCGGCGGTAGGCAAACTTGGAATTCACACACACACACACGCACACGCACACACACACACACACACACACACACACACACACACACACACACACACACACACACACACACACACACACACACACACACACACACACACAAACATCATCTGTTCTAGTTTCTGAATGGTTACCCAGGTGTGTTTGAGGGTTTTTGTTCTCCATCCACAGTCCGATGCCATGGTGATGTATTGCTGTGCTGATGATGCTGCCCTGCTTCTTCCTTCTAACCTGTCAGATCCATCTCCGCTGTCTTCGAGAAATTATTGTTTGGAGATAGTCTCGGACCATAAAATGCAATGGATCCTTCTGAGGTGTTTCGTATGGAAGGTGGACAACTTCATTAGGCATCATGACTTCTGTCTGCATCTCATTGAACTTCAAGTCTATTTGTTGTGCAAAGGCATTGAAACAGGAAATCTTCTCTTGCATATCTGTAAATACCAAAATACTTCATAATGCAATACATATTAATCTTTATGATATGTTTATGATGAGTGGTCAGAATTTATCCAAACAATATCGTGTAACAGAATAAGGAAACACAAAATTAAAGCAAAGGTCTTGCAAGCAAAGTTGTAGTTTATATTTAAAGGAGACCCGGGTTGGGCCATCTTTACCGAACAGAATGAAGCAGGAATGATTCAGGACAGAAAATAAAAGTACTAATAGAAGTAATGAAGAAAACAGTCTTTTGCTCCTAATAGCGATGGCTTCTATCCATTTTTTCTTGTTGGGCTGACATCCATTAACCAGGTCTTAACATGTTTCAACTAAACATTTAACTTCAGGTAAACAACATGAAGCAGTGGTTAATGCTCTCGCCTCACAGAAACAAGATTTAGGTTCAACTACCAGCCAGGCCTTTCTGTGTTGAGTTTGCGTAAAACCTCATGACAAATGAAGAGAATTACCTAGTTTAGGGCTTTGTCAAAACTTTTCTATTTTCATGTGTCACACTAACATTTTAGTTCATCGTACAAGGACATTTACTGCGTTTCTTTGGCCAAAAGTAAATAGAATATAAGATAAACACGTTTCAAGCTTTATTTTGTATATATAGTGGAAGATAGTTTTGCTTTATCTTGGTGTTCGCAATGATTCAAAAGCAATATTGTGAACAACGAAGCTGTTTTGTTTTATTCTGAAGGCCCGGTGCGTACACCGGATGTGTTCTCGCTGTTGGCGGGAAGAATCTTGACTGTCCTCTTCGGTGCTTCCGGTTCCCAAAACAATTTCCTCTCTCTGTTTCTCTGGAGTTGTAGTTTTTAGGTCTGTAGTACTAGAAATGAAGACGTTATGAAGAACTTCTGTCACATTGTGTCTGTTAAGCTGTATAAAATCTCAATCCCATGAGAGAAAAAACAGGTTATAAACAGTTATTACCATGCACAATCCCCAATAGTGTAATACACATTTTGTGTGTTTACTACTGCTTTGAAGACAACAATTGACATTAGAGTATCTCATTCTGTCTTGTTTATTTATGATGTTATCCTTTTACATATCATATATTTTGTACTATCATTTTTCTTTGGTTTGTATATGTTTTACTGTGTATATTACATTTTGTTGTTAACCTCTCAACTCTTTTGCATGGTATCCCCATAACCTAACCCTTTACCTGCGCTATCACTATTACAGAAATATCTCATCTCATAAAGAAATGTAGAAAAAAATATCTGAAAGGTACCAAAATCTAATTTATAATGCTTAAATTGTGGATAAATACAAACTCTAAGTGTAGCAGTTTGTTTTAGTTTTTTTTTTCAAATCATACATTGTTTATTCTCTTTCACAGCAGCCCATTATGTTTCTGGGACGCAGTGGGCAGCCACATTACGGCGCTCCGGGGAGCTGATGGGGGTCAAGGGAGCCATTGTGTATTCGACAAATAAAGGTCTTAAAATAGTGGTGACTTGTCCATCGTGGGTTTTGAACCTGCCAACTCCCAAAGTCAAGTCTGCTCCTCTATCCTCTCGGCCGCATAGAGTCACTGTATGTTACAAAAGAATCACACATTGCAACAAGCTGCTTTGACAAAGTTGGGAAAATACGTGAATTGAAAATCCATATAATTTATGAACGTGCAGGTCCTCCAACATAAAGTACAATCAGTAGTAGCTCACGGCAATATGAAGGCGGGTGATTTGCTGTGGTGACCCCAGAATGTAGATGTATATCACATGTATGAACCTGAACATAAAAGCAGTCTTTAACGAAACATTAAAAAAAAAAAAGCATAATTTCAAAAAAAAAGTGCAGGTTCACTCTGGACACGTCAGTCTGTCATGGAGCAACCACTGTCCGAGAGAAACAGACACACATGTTCACACATATTTTACTCCCAACTTCACCATTACGTTACACAATTCCATGCATGTTTTTGGACTGTGAGAAGAACATGCAAACCCCACACACCAAACCTGATCTTAAACCCATGACATGTCTTGCTATGAAGCTAAAGTGCTCATCACTACACCTAGTGGTTTATTCAAGACTACCAAACCCAAGAATGAGTCTTAAACCAAGACCAGAGCATCACAAGCCTGGCATGTCAAGGCCAAGACTTTTAATTGGCCGAGACAGCGTGTAAACCAAGACCAGAGCTTCCTAAGACCCAGACCAGATCAATACCTTAAGAGGCCGAGAGGGAGTCAAGACCAACACCAGAGCATCCCAAGACAGAGGTCAAAACCAAGACATGAAAATGTGATCTCAGGACTAAGACCACTCTCCAGCACATTAACGACGCACCAAATATAATATTTTGAAGAGCTGTACTTCCGATTTGAATGACTTGGCTAAAAGCTAATTCTTAAAGATTTAGAAACATATTCAAAACATTTCTGGAGGTTTGTAATAAATGTAACTTCACACTGGGACGCGTGCCTCTGTTTGAATGAAGCGAGCGGATGTGATTCTCATCTGGCACTGGACGTGAGAACGTGTGAGAATGGCAGTGTTGCTGAAGGGCTGGGCATTTATGAATAAGGAGATCCTGGGAGTTGTGCGTCATCCCATTGGCTCGCTCCTCCGCAGTGTGCCGGCCTCCTACCTCCCCTCCGGCCGCCGCACAGACGCGCCGTGACGGGGAAGGGAAGGGGAAGACTCTCCTCCTCGCCGCGGATCTCCTCCTCTTCTCTCGGCTCCCGCAGGCACCGGGCAGGTCTTGACCTCCATAGCCCACCCCCCGCCCCTCTGCAGCGTTTGTCTATTCGGTCTGCTTTCTGTGCAGCAGTGAGGAGGAGGAGGAGGAGGAGGAGGAAGAAGAGGAGGAGGATTTCTCTGCTGTGGATGTGGGGAGGAGCCAGTGCGCGCTTCTACGCTGCAAAGAGAAGGCGCCGAGCGGAGAAGGTAAGATACCGTTTACGTAATGTGAATTATTGTGTGCTTTATCTGCAGCCCGGAACAGACTTCTCATGCACAATCAGACTGTTTTATATTTATATTTTTTTTTCTTGTCCGTCTCGGATACGTGCAGGAGGTGAAGATGAATGCGTATTAACCATGCCACTCCCTGCAATAGCACAACTGATGCCCTGATCAGACCTCTTACAGCAATAACATCATGTGACAATCACTTTAAATTAACGTCAAAAATATATAATTCACCATTACTATCTGTGCGATTCCAGCGCCCGTCATGTAATCCACAGGCCCGTGGTTTGTGTTTGATTGGAGACATTGAGGTAAACACATGGAGCAGTGCAGCAGACTCCAGGCTTTCCACAACAATACACTGATCTCCCGGCAAGCGTATCATTTACAAGGTGACTGTCGAGCATCATGCAGCGGACCAAACGCGCGCAGAGGTCAGTGAGACTGCGCGTCACATGGTGGCTGCACAAAGTGGATATTTTGGTCGGGGATGCCGCGGAGCGCAGGTCGAGGGTTGTGCGTGCAGGCTGAGGTCACTCTCATGCCTCCAAAGCCCGCATTGCTGATGTGGGCATGTGTCCAGTGTACGGAGATTCAACAGCGTGTATCATCAGGTTTCCCTCAAACATCAGGCTGGAAACTGACCTTTTTGTTTTGGGGTTTTTTTTTTGCACAGCAACAGCCTGGTAACAGGTGGCGCGTAATCATCGAAAAAGCCTCCAAAGTGAGGCGCAGAATTCATCAAAATGTCTTTTTTTTTTTTTTAATTTTTATTTAAATAATCATTATTTCGGGTTTTAAAGGAGAGGAAGCTGGTTTGACAGTCTGGATTGTGCAATAATCCCATCGGTCATTTCCATTTGATCTGTTATCACGACGCAGACTGCCACAGTCCTAGAGGGTGTCAAACATGTGACCCGCTGGCCAGAAGCGGCCCGTCAATGGATCCATTCTGGCCGGCATGTTGATGTTGAGGGGAGAGCAAGCACCCTCGCTGTTAGAGAAGAAGCATTAGTACCGAATACTCACGGGAAAGGTGAAGTTGTAAAAACATGAAAGCATAAAGTTGCAGAAATAACATTCCCTGAGAACCAGCAGGTACCGTGGGAGAGAAAAGGATTTTCTTTAAGCTGATTTGCTAAATTAAAGTTGAAATTAAAAGTGAAATTACAAGATGCAAACCGACGAAATTGTTTCTGGACATTTCACTGCAATCTGCACAAGGACGTATCTTTAGGAATTAGATATTGGACATTCTGCCTATATTTTCTGAAAGTTAGGCTTGTCTAGTCTATGTATGTTAAATGATATTGCCCTTAAAAAATTAAGATTAATATAATAATGTGCTACTTGATCTCAGATTTGACTGTGTCCCCTGACCTAAGACCCCATGTACACGACAATGTTTTCAAATAATATTCTAATACTATAGTTGAGTAACCCGTAATAACAATCCACTGACTTCGTCTGTCCATCCTTGTCATTGGTGAAGTTTTTAGAGGATTGTTCTCTGTTTATATGGTTTAATGACAAAACCAACCAACAGCACCCACTAGTTCTCCAACATGAGCTCCTACATGGTTTTCACAGCGTTGGCGTGTAAATGCGAAACTTTTCTGAAATGGAAACGCAAAACCGATTCGTTTTCACTTGAGCCGTTGTCGTGCAAATGGGGCCTGTGATCAGGTTGCAACCTCATCCTGGTGTGTCATGGCTTCGCTCGTCGCAGAATATTGAGGGATAAATTCAGATTTCAGGAGCAACTTATAAATAAACTGCATTACGACCAAACGGCAACAAGAAACGGTGAAGCGCTCACTGCTCAACACAGCCTGTGTTAATTCCCAAAAACACCCGGATTGTTCCGTTCATCATTGTTTGACCTTTACTGCCTTTGTAAACTTCATGTCTCATTTTGAAAACACAGGCTTTTGTGTTTGAAGTCTCAAAGCCTAAGAGAGCTTATGTGAGATAACTCTACTGGTGTGTGGTTTTTTTTTTTTTCAGTTTCTGTAAGGCTTGTTTCAAAGCTTCACAGCTTTGTGAACACCGAGCAGGATGCTCCCGGAGCATTCAGGGTTTAAGCCATATTCAGGAACCATCGGCTTGTGTGATATAAAGCAGCAGCTTCAGATTATGAACTTGAATTTTTGGACAGAATTAGTCAAATACTCTTTTTCTTTTGCGAGTTTAGCATTTTACGTAGGAAACTGCTGGAGTGCGCGTTGATTTTGTTGTCAGATTAAAGCTGGTGTGAGTCAGCGTGTTGAATCATGTCATTAGACAAGAGTACAAGACTCCAGCCAGTGCAATTATGTAATGATGTCCAACCACACTCTTGGCTCAAGGCTCAGGTTTCTCTTTGCCTGTTGGAAATGAATTAAAAATGTGCGTGCGCTGCCGTGAATTAAGGCCAAGGTGTGTGGTTGAGGCTCTTGTTTTTGTGTCCTCTGGCAGTTGATGGCGCGTGGCAGGAGCGCTTGGTGTCACTTTCTTTCAAATCCGAAAAAGATCCGGAGAAAGTTCCAATAACCTGAATACGGTGAATCCCCACCTCCTCCTCCTCTGAAACCTTTTCTCCAAATTGGCTTTTATCATGTTTTCCTTGTTTACTTTGTCAATAATAAACAGGATCATGACGAAAAAGACATTAAACCTTTATACCATTCAAATACTTGGAATGTGAGAGTTCCGGTACTGGTGTGATTAAGAGATATTTAAAGTGTGAATAAATAAGCGCCAGTTGCATCAATTTGTTAAAAAGCATTCAACTGATCAAAATGAATGAAAAAAAGTCGCCATTTCAACATAAAAACTCCCTAAATTGGATCCATTTCTAACTAGATGTTGGAAATGATCGAGTATATACTATTTAGTACGATGTAATATTTGCATAATTGCAAAATAACACTAAACATGACTTCCTAGAAACATTTGATATATGGTTTTAAAGTTTGTTATATCAATCAAACACACTTACATACAGGAAGTCATTCTTTACCTTAGGATTTGGCACCAAACTCATTTATTTTTTATTTTTTTTACTAGATTCTGTTTCTTCGTCTTTTTTTTTATTTAACTTGACTGAGTGTGTCTCTGTGTTTACATCGTGATGGACGGGCGACCTGTCCAGGGTGCGGCCTGCCTTCACGTCTCATGATTTAGAAATGTGTCGACATTAGGAATAATTGACAAACTATTCTGATCATAATATGAACCACAATGTCTTTGAGTTCCAGCTACATGTGACCAAATGTTTTATTTCTTTGAAGATGTAAGAAGTGTAATAAAAATTAACTGTGATCTGTGAGGCGTAAAGCACACGGTGATCTGAGGCAGGTTTTTCATGTGTTGTTAAAGGATAGTTCAATAAATGTGAACTTTTTAATGGTATGTTAGCACTTTGTCACACTAAAACAACAACAGAGTTATAGAGTTCTATATATTATAATACTAGTGCTCACCGGTTCGGCCCACTTGGGATCAAATTGCACTGTGTATGTGTATGTGAAGCAAAATGTGTTTGATATTCCTGCTATAGAAGCTGTACAAGCAGATGGACCCGAGATACTGTCGTTACCAAATATGGATACTTTCCAAAGAAAAGGCTATCGTTCAAGAAATCATAACAAAATAAACTGGTCAAGAAGAGGAAGTAAAGTCAGATTATATCAGTTGCAGTCAGATGAAGAGCAGAGAGTCAATCTTCACGGGATTTTATTTCACAAAATAGAAGTAGGTTATTTTTCTTCTGAAAATTCCAGTCCATAGACGGACTGCCTCATGTAGGACTCTGGTCAACATGAGTTATTTTCTCCATTAGCTCTGTTATTCTCAGAAGAACACCGCGTTTTTTAAATATGTCATTGCATGTTATGATTCACGGTTCAGTTTACTCTTGTGCAAAATACACAACTTGCTGAATACTTAGAGCTTCAGCACAGATATTCAGGGTCCTTAAAATCTGATATTTAGGTTGGATGCAGGTATAAAGTGATTCAGATGTTTGTTTTCCTGCATTGAGAAAAGTTCTTAGGGAGATTTTGTATTTAATCTTTAATTCTTTGTTATCCTTCAATGTACCTTATGAATCTAAATTCCCTTAAAGACTGAAAATGTTCATCCTTTGTGACCAAGAGGTTACAAGAACACAAAAATATTATCAACAGTGTCAAAGCCCTGCTGCAAAAAGGGGAGGGGAAAACCTTCAGGTGTTTGTTACGTCTCAGAAAGTTTCTTACTCTAATATTCACACACACAATCACGTCTTTTGACACTCATTCACATTATACCTTCCCTTGTTCCTAATACAAGTAAATCTACAAATAAATCCACATTTACACTTGAAGCTGTCCTCAAATGACATGTTCTGAATCACATCGAGGTGTAAAGACACACAGAGACACGCTCAAGATGAAATAAATCATCACCTGAGGATGCACTCCTGCATTTGTAGGAACACCATGAATGACATTAAAGCCAACAAAATTCTGCTTTTCTCTGCACAGTCAGAGAAGCAGTAATGTTTATCCTTCACCTTCAAGTACCGAAGTGTATCTTAAATTGTTCTGCCGATAGATTTGACATTTTGTTTTCCTCAGCAGTCTTGGGTTACGGTAACCAGAGACTGGCACCACAGTGTTTCTGGAGCAGTGAGTGTGACTGACGCTGCTATCATTGTATCTCTCTATAGTAGCACTTCATTATGTAACCGAACTTGATGTAGTGGCTTCTACCTTTCTCCATTTCATCCGGTTTCTTGCGCTCTGGCGCTTTGGAGGGTTTGATATCCAAAGAATTCAAAATAGGCCCTCAAGCATTTTGAATTTTTAAACATTTTGAATTTTTTAGGTTGCGAGTCACATGGCGGTGTAGTGGTTGAACCCTCACTTTATCAGATCAGTGCTGGCCTTCTCTGTGTGTGGGTGTATTTTTTTCCTCAGGGTACTTTGGTTTACTCCCACAGTCCTCGAAAAAAGTTGTTTGTGTTTGACTATTAACTAAATTGCCTGTGTGAACGTGGGTATTTATGTAAGTTTTTATTAAGCAGTATAAAAGATGGCTGCTCATTATGTTTGTGTCATAGCCACTGATGACAGAGGAGCAGACGGCATGATCCTTATCACGTGTTTGCACGTGCCTCATAATGTAGGTAAAATGTGTGCTTGTATCTGATGCGTGTGATGGATGGATGATCTGATCAAGCTCATCGTGAGGATTTACAACAATTCAAAGATGCTCTGCACTGACTTTCAGCAGGAGCTGAACTTAAAAGTTCATGACAAAGAGGATGTTCAGTCCTTTACTACAAAGCCTATTGTGTTTATATTTGGATGTGAATGATTTCCAGTTTTATCATGTACTTTTGAGAATATTTTATTTCCTGTCGAAAGGACGTTTTGAACAATCTGATTGCATGCATATGGTCTAAGTCACTACTTTCTGATCTCTTTATCTTTGCCTCATGTCCTCACAGTGGCAATTTGTCTACGTCGTTGGGCATTAAATTGTGTTTTCTAATTGCTCGGTTATCTTGTCTTGTCAAGGAGCCCAACAAGCCCTGGCTGCAAACCACCGAGAGATATAATTGAGATGCACTGCAGTATGCATGTGTATCTTCATATGAGTGCAACGTGGATACAAAATGTTCCTGGTGTGCAAAAGGATCTCTTTTAAGTGTGTTATGTGTGTGCTTTTGATGTCTTCATGTGTGGGAATTATTTCTATAAATAGAGGGAGAGTTGCTTGTGCTTGTGGTCCGACCCTGTTGAGGATGGATGTTAATTTAAGAGGATTGTTAGAGCAGAACCGAGATATAGCTAATGCTTTTATTTTATTTTTTTTCATGCAGGAGAATTCTGTTATATACAAAAACTTCAGATGTTTTTTTTTTGGGGGGGGGGGATTCTGCATTTGAAGTCAGTATTTGAGAAAAGTATTGTTTGGACTAACTGCTGAGAGAAAACTCTGTTTTCAGACTTCTGAATGAATACACCTGAACTCCTACTGCTTTCAACTCAGTTTTTGGAGAAGGTGCCCCTCAGTGAACAGACCAGCCTGGAAGTCCTTTCAGGACTCTTTTTGACTGACATACAAGCTCTCGACAGCAGAGAAGAAATGGGGGGAAAAAAAGGGAAGATAAAGCCGTCTGCATTTCGCCTCTTACTCCTATACCCATATTTTTCCTTGAGCAAAACGACAGAGGAAAGCGAAAAAAAACTTGCATGTAAAATATAAACACTAATCATTATGTTTTGGTGCCAAATTCCAAGCGGACAAGAATGTCTTTTCCTTCACTCCTAAATTATCATATATAATGATGTGCTGCAGCGAGAGGAGACTGCTACTCATGTCGATTTCGACATCTCCACATGACTGAAATATAAATACAACTCCAACTCCCCGACTCCATCAGGTTAGGTACTGCAGTGTTACATAAATCCCGACTCTTTGTGCGTCTCTGTTAAAAGATTGATGGGGCATGTAGACCCTCAACCTTGTATCGCCTTTCCGAACATTGAAATTGATTTAATGACTCATAAAAATACAACAAATATCTTTGAAAGATGCTGGAGTTGCCTTATCCTCTGTTACAGAGTTACTTAATAATATTGTGGATTTCGAAATGAATAATGATCTATAATTATTATGACATTTTAAGCCATTTGCCATGGTCTGATTTGACGTAGTGCCATGGAGACAGCTATTTTAATTGGTCTGGGGTTTTGTGAATCACCTCATGCTCTCTTTGCTCTCCGGGCCTGATTATGAAAGCTCGCTGCTGCCTAATGGAGGCAGAATGAGTTGTCTGTGCTGTCTATCACCTCCGCTCCTCTGCCTCACCCTCCCCGGCCTCCCAGTATTTTCTGTCAAACTAGTCAGGACTCTTTCTTCTCCACTGCTCTTTGTGTCTCATGGCTGTGACCTTATTGCTCATGTCTGAGCGTACGAGGCGAGCGGCCCGTGTAGCAGCGATCTGAACTTCCTCCTTTCTGCTTGGAATGTAAATGACTCTCAGGGGATTTCAGGATACGTTTCAGGAACAAAATGACACAGTTAAGTTTTGGTACTCCTGTTTTGACGGACTGTTGAAGGTCAAATTTTAAAATTAGTTCCTGTTATTTAGCTTTTACCGGCACCACATGTCATTTCTGTCTCACAGACTTAGTGCACTATAATTGCTTATAATGCTGAATTAATGGGGCGTGTTTTGCAGCAAAAAGCTATTCAAAGCTTTGTTAATGACTTTGTAATTACCTTTGCCAACACAATTTGACCGAGAAGGTTATGTTTTCATCTTTGTGTACGTATTTATTTATTTAGTGCTTTGTATGTATGTATTTTACCAACCTTTCACAAAAACTATTAATCCAAATTGCATGAAATATTCAGAGATAATTTGTCATTATTGAAAGACCAGTCGATTAGATTTTGGGGTGTTAACAACTGACGGTTTCCGAATAAATCCCAAGAATTTGTGAAAAACAAATGTGGCGTTGGCAAAGGCGTGTGCTCTGCGTTTGAATGGTGCTCTATGAACATTTTTGCCTTGCCTTGCCTTAACATACTGTTTTGCTCGGCGTAAATCTGAGGCAAAGGTTTGTTAAATGTAGAGTTAGAAATTTGTTTAACAGAGAGGGTTTTTCTACACTACGTGTCTATTTGGATGCCAGCCTTAACCCAAGGAGGGAGCAGATCTTCTATAGGAACCCTTTGAAAACAAGTCTTTTTCTTAGGCTCCTCCTCAAACAAAGTTTTTGTGTGTGTGCGTCGAAACAGCATTAACATCTGAAATATGGAAAGTGGAGTGACAAAATGAGGCTTAAATAGCTTTGGTATTCATTTGGTTGGTGTTTGAGTTGTGTTTCATGTAAAAATGTGTTTTAAATGCTTGTAGCTGAACTTCTCTCTAATTCAACTTCTGCCAACTTGTATTTTTACACAATTGATGTATTGTTCTGTTTGCAGTAGAGATTTCCATTTGCCTAGTTTCCAACGCGAACTAAAGTTCAAAGAGAAATACCATCAACACTTAAATTTGATGCATATTAAATGCTTCAATTTCCTTATCTGTTCATATGAGTTCAAATTATTTTCCGATTAGACAGACAACAGGCACACTAGATCCTTGTGTTATGGGTTGAAAAAAATGTAACTTAAAGGCACACGTTGTAGAAGTGTTTATTTACATTAGGGTATAGAACACAATATTTCACTATATTTTGCAACAGAAGATATTATTGAAATTAGCTTTATGTTGAGATAGTAGTAATTTCCTGTTGTAATTTTAATTTTAATTTTTGTGAAAATATTGACATTGTCATCATGTATACTCTGTGCCACATTGAAGAAAACCTTGAAATTTTAAAAGAATATTGTGGTATTATTTCACAGATCCGACACACTCAAGATGGAATTGTACTGTATGTAGCCTCTGAATTAAATTTGTCTTTACATGCTAAACCAATGTCCATTCCTACTGTATTTGGTCCGGGATTATACAGTATATTTGCACTTTAGCGTCTTCTATTATCTCCTCTTGTCTCAAGCTGAGTAGCAACAGGCAAAGCGTCCACAAAAGATGAGAGAATCTCTGGATAAAAATCTTCTCAAACTCACATTGCAGTCCCATATTTAATTGGTACGTCAACCAAAAACGTCAGGTGAAAAAGGGGCTTTGTTTATATTTGGTAACAGGCCTACATCTGGCTCTGACTCGGGTCAAACGTGTTTGGCTGTGCTGATGTTTTCATATTTGCTCATGGACACATGCTGGCTGGTTGCCATGGGGAAAGCTCCACTTTCCTTGCATGGGGATGAACATTGAAGGAGCGAGATGTGGCAAAGCAGATGCTCATCTGCACTTAAGACATCATGCACTTTTACTGCAATAGCATTCATCTACTCTAAGATGAATTGCGATGCCTCATATCTGTATTTTCTACGGACAGCTTGTTCCATATGTGTACATTTCATACGCAACCATGATTAGATATTTTTGGACGTTTTGGTAAATCCATAAAGAGAAATGCCGAGAAAGACTATTGGATGCTTTACTGGGTTTGCAACACAAAGAAACTTTTAAATCAAAGTAAATAATCTTATATTGAAGAGAGCTATTGTTTTTTTTATCCTCATAAAGTATTAAAAACATAAGAAAAATAACCCAATAAAAATGGAAGTGTTGATAAGTTTGGAGAAGGTTTAATTTTGCTGAATTATATTCACTTTGTCATTTAAACTTTTACGTGACAAATCAGTGGGGAAAGATGTTTTACCTCGCTGACATCTTCCTCAGAGCGTCATCCGACATGTCTGTCGTGGGAAAAAGAAATAATATCATAAAGGTGTAATTTTAGTTTTATTTAATGATGTAATTTTGTTTCCAGGGCGAAGGACTGCTCGGATCACAGTGGAGGCTTCACATGAAGGGCAGCGGGGCAGCTCAGGACTGATTCACACCGTGAGCTACAGCAGAGGTGTATGAGAAAGACGATTGGAGAGAAGACTGAAGACGGACAGAGTGAATCACATGATTAGACCTCGGAAAGGCTCCAAATTAGTGATGTTCCCTTCAGGCTGGGATTACCTCCTCCCCATCTCTCCCGCTCTTCCTCCCTTACGCAGCAGAGCGGCCGTCCAACGCCAGGACTCTGAGCCCTGAGAGCTCAGCCTGCGCTCACCCACCCACACAAACACTCTCACACACACACACACACACACACACACACACACACACACACACACACACACACACACACACACACACACGCTTTGGCATACTGCTCATGGTCGTTGGCCTGTCCCCCTCAGCTGCTGCTCCTGTTGTAGTGTTAGACCATGAAGAGGCCCAAGCAGCAGACGGGGCCCCTGAGCTTCCTCAACTTCTTCAGTCGGAAGCCCAAATCGGAGCCGAGAACCGAGAGGCCCGTGGACGCCCGACCCAAAGAGGAGGTGGCCATCACGCTGACCCCGAGCGAGCATCCAGAGCAGGTTAGACAGACTCTTTTCTTTCTTTCTTTCAGAACATGAAGAGAGCCGAGGCTGTCGATCATTAACTCAGGATTTATCGCTCTCTGCTTGCTTTCTCCCCCTCACATACTGTTATAGCCCAAATCCATTACAATGTTTATTCAATTAATTGGAAATTTCTAGAAAGGATGTTGCCAAGAAACCAATCAAAGTACCCTAAACAGTACAATCCGCCTTTGTACACACTCGCTTTTGCATTGAGCAATAGGAGTTTTCCTTTCTCGAATCTGTTTCTGATCTGGCTCCTGCATGGAAGGATATTTTAGATGATTTGAAAGCACATGTTTGTATGTGGTGAGTCAGCGCGCTCTGTAATTGTTCTCAGGATCTCAATCGCACAGCAGAAGAGGTGGGAGAATCAAGATTTTCTGGAGCAGAAAGAGGAGAAGGAGGAGGCCCGCCGACATCGGCGGAGGCGGGCGAGAGTGGCGAGGCCACGGCCGATGGCGTGGGCGGGGCCAGCAGCGGCTCCACCGGCGTCCTGTCCCTTTCCTCCTCCAGCCAGGAGCAGCTGTTGGACGAGCACCTGGAGGAATGCCCACTGTGCCTGCTCAGTCAACCACGTTGCCACTTCCCGCGACTCACCTCCTGTTCCCACAGGGCATGCGCCGACTGCCTCCGTCAGTACCTGCGCATTGAGATATCAGAGAGCCGGGTGGGCATCGCATGCCCGCAGTGCCCAGAAACACTGGCGCCGCTGGATGTCCGTGCCATTCTGGATGACAGGGCACTGCTGGAGCGCTTTGAGGAGTACCAGCTGAGGCGTTTTCTGGCTTCTGATCCAGACACACGCTGGTGTCCTGCACCTGACTGCAGGTGAGAATTGAGCCGGAGGCGCCACCTGGGTACAAAGTGGTGTTTCAGTCCAGTGTTGAACATACTGGTGGAATTACAAAAAAAATGTCACTTCGATAAACATCTTTCTCGAAATCAAATCCACACATCTTTTATTATTCGCTGTAAGTAAAAGCGTTTGCACTGTAATCTGTCCTCGGCCTGCGCTACACCCTTCCACCAGATTGCCTGAAAAATCAGAGCAGCATTTCTTCTGTAATCCTACTGGGAGACAAACAAACATACCCTCCTTGATGTAGGCAATAATTAAAGGCCTTTCTTTACATATACGCAGTTTATTGCCCTCACAGTGAAAACAAAATTTAATGTTGCAGTCAGAATACAGGCTGCTCTGCATTGTGTAAACTTGCAAAATGCATTTTATTGACATCGTGTGTCACACAGTAGCAATTCAATATACTGTAATTACTGCGCCCAAATCCAACACAACATTATGACTGCCTTGTCACCCCACCACTGGCTGCGTGTTGTGGTTTTTACTGTCAGAGGAATTGCTTTTACTTTGAGATGATAAACTGTCATCATTAAGGTAAAAATTGTAAGTTCACACAGTGTGGGAGAGGAGTATGTGTTTTCCCAACATGTTTTATTTGAACTTTTGACAAGTTTTGCGTGATAAACAAAGCAAAGAAGGGCGAGGACATAAACTCACTTTGTATTTTATACCGTCAACTTGTCTTACCCAGCTTACCTTGAGATTTTGGGGCAACCAGAGCAGGCCCTACCCAATGTGGCTTCCTAGGTAATATTTTATAAGGCGCCCCCCTCCATTTTCACCATTGCCTTTAATTTATTTGAAAACACCCAATCGCATGCTTAACAGATTAGAAATTGCTAAAAAAAATTTAATGAATTTAGATACAATATAAATACCATTACCACAATATTTAAAATTCTGTAATGAATCAACATAAAACACTTTAGATAACCACATAATTTGCAACAATAACTCTAAAAGGCTACATTTACACTATGCAATAACTATATACTAAGCTAAATAAAATAACTATATTGAAAAGCTCTACAAAACCTCATTGGTATACAACTATATAGGGCTCTTCTGAGGTGGAGGGGACATTTTTAGATAATGTAAATATTTTAAATGTAATGAGGCTAATTTAAATGATGAAATTAACTTTTTTGCATGACAGGTGTTAAAAACACGACAGCTCCAGTCTGTATATAAAGATTGACCAGCTAATATTATTAAAATATTGGGAAGAAAAGTATTCATCCAAATGTGATATCTGACTGGGGTCTGATTTATTTCAGTCTCATCAAATGCTCATCGCTGGGTAACAGGATAGTGCTGCTGATGGGAAATCACAGAGTGCGCGTGGCGTGCACGCGTTTACTCCACATACAGGGTCTGCGTGGACGCACTTGGGGTCAGAACTCAGCAGAACACTGTCTCCCTGGACTGCCAATACTCGCATGCTGTTCATGATGAATTGAAGGGAGTAAAAATCAATACGGCACAGTGAATTAAATATGATAGGTGAAAAAAGACTGGAGTTAAGTGGGGAATAGAGAATTTTCTCGTTTTCTAAAATCACAAATAGTCCCACACACTAGAGCCTTTGAAGTATTTACTCATTATGTAAACCAGTTATTAACTGTTAGGATGTGTGTGTATTCCCATGTTCCCAAACATTCCTTGAGGTCTTAGTGACAGAAGCTTAGCAGGAGATTACTCTGGCTCCGAGGAAGTGTGACACTTTGTGTGTTTCTCTACTGTTTTGTGCAAACTAACACTTCTGTGTGTGCACTACATCATGCTTTTGCTTCATATTTGATGCTGCAGGTGGTTTTGAACAAAATGCAGTAAGAAGACCTTTTATTGTTGATTATGTTGCAGAAACACAATCTGCAAAGTGGATGATGAATTATTACTGTTTTTTGATGTATTTCATTGGCATATAAATATATTTTGTATGTGAATTTCATACAATTTCAATCAAAAACATTCTGTCAAAGAGGTAAAAGTGCATATAAAGTCTGGAAATTGTTTGTTGAGCTATTTATTGTGTCTTCACCATTGTCTAACTAAACAAATGTGAACGTGCTAACTTGCTCGCTCACTAAAGTACAGCAACCTCCAACAAAACATCTTGTTTTATCCTTGTTAAGATGATGAACAACGAGTAAGATTACAATATGTATTTTTTCCTGGAGAACTCAAAATCCATCTATCTTCTACATTATTCATTTGATGTGTAAAGGTCGCCATTCCATCACATGGCAAATATATTTCACTTCACACTTTAGTGTGATTTATGCACGAGCACTGCTGACTTTGTTGCTCAGCCGCAATGCTTTGACTCAGATCGGTTACATTCACTTAAGATCTGGTCTGACACGAATGTGAAATCACAGCAGCAGTGTAATTATCCTCTTAGAGGAGTGTGTGTGTGGCCCTCGGCCTGCTTGGGTCTGCCTTCCAGTCAAACCTGAAAACCCCACACAGGGATGGAAGGACCAGTGGTGGATCCTTTAAAGTGCGTCATCGCAGGAGAGCTGGAGCGCTCAGATCGCTCATGCTTACTTTCACATCCTTTTGATCATTAATCACACAATCTTTTGAGTATTGAAATTTATGTTAATATTACTTCAGAGCAGTGAGATTAGGTCCGCCGGCGTGCGCCTTCTTGTTCTCGTCATTATAATGAGCAGTGTAGTTGTTGCTTCCAACAGAAGCACTGCGTCTGAGCAAAACAGACACGAAGGAGATAAAGCAATAAATGTCAAGAGAGGTTGAAATAAATGTTTCTAAGAATACAAGGATACTTATACTTATGCACATTGTGATAAAGGACTAAATCATTATCAAGCAGTAGACTGGAAAAATTGTTAATAAAAAATATAATCAAAAGAGCCTTTTTTTGTAAGTTTGCCTATTCTTCAGAAACATGCAGTATAGGTTAGTTGCCCACAGTAGTGAATGTAAGTGCGTGACTATCTGTCTGTGTGTATTGCATTGTGATGGACGGGCCACCTGCCTATAGTAAGATAGAAAGATGCCCATACACAGTATACCGTTATCTTTATTCGTTTGAACCTTTTTGCTCCACTTCCCCAGTTACGCAGTGATCGCTTACGGCTGTGCAGAGTGTCCGAAGCTGAGCTGTGGCCGCGAGGGATGTGAGACAGAGTTCTGCTACCACTGTCGGCAGCTGTGGCACCCCAATCAGACCTGCGACCAGGCGCGGCGGCAGAGAGCCCGCCATACGTCAGGCGGCAACGACGCCTCCACGCTGTACGTCTTCAATGAAGAACCGGGTGGAGGTACGACCGGCAGCTACTGTTGAAAACACGACTGGTGACCAAATCGCTTGTATGGATACATTCTGAAGTTACAAGAGTAATAAAAACTCAGCGGAGAAGAATGAAACTTTTGCGACATTTTATAAAAAAAAAATATCACAGTCAAGTAAATACTTTTTTTTTTTTCAAAGAGATTTGAAAAACACAGTCGTGCTATTGGTATAATCAGTGTGCATGATGGTGCAGTCATGTGTTCATAAGTGCTTTTTTCTGGTACATTGAAAATCACTTTCATCAAGGACAATTCCTCATATTAGAAACATACTTGAGTCTAATTTCACTCTGGTGAATGTAATGTACACATTACATAAAGGATTAGAATACATAATTCAGAATTTAATACAAATAGTGAGACATCTATATGTTTTAATAGATATAACTGAAATATTTAAAGTTGTTTTTTTTGTTTATTCAGGCAAATAAAACTATACAGTATAGAAATACTTAACTGACAAAACTGGGCACTTTTTGACGATATTCCTTTTTTTTACATGCACCTATAACATAGCTTCAGAATTTTTTAATCTTACTAAATGTAGATTAACTGTAAGCTGAAGTTGATCAATAAACCTTGTAAATCATGTGGAGTCTCACGTGTCCGCCGTGTTGCAGATGCAGAGGAGATCAAAGCATGTCCTCGCTGTGGTGCCTACATCATGAAAACCAACGACGGCAGCTGTAACCGAATGAACTGTACTGTGTGTGCCTGCCAGTTTTGCTGGCTGTGTATGCAGGAGATCACCGACGTGCACTACCTCAGGTATCCTGCCGCCACATAAACACACACAGAGCAAACCCTCCACTCAACACCTTTTGATTCACACCGGTGAGATTCTTCTCAACTCGGAGAACAGTCAGTAAAGTGTAGAAACAGGGAGCAGTGGAGGCTTCAATATCTGAATTTGGTTTGTTTTTTTTCGTTTGAGTTATTATTTTCCTCACAACAGAGAGAGATGGTTCACATTAACACAATTGTGAAATCTGACACGAATTGGAACAAGAAACTAAAACCAATACCATAACAACCACAATTACATACAACATGTGGACACTAGGAAACAGGAGATGAGAACAGTAAACAGGGCAAAGCGCAAAACTAAACGACCGGTGCTGTAACAGATAACTTCTATCTGTTGATATCACAGGAAATTATCGAAGAACAACATTTTTTCTTTTTTTAATCAATGGCTGACTGCTTTCCCTTGTTCATTCATTCACCTGTTCAACTATTAAATGTTTGTGATTAATCAGAAATAGAATTACCACAGGTGCATTTAAAAGAAGTGAATGTACAATAATTGAGTAAGTTATTGTTTTGTCAGTTATTGCTACACTCGCTACAAGGAAACTTAACATTTTCAAGCATTTTAAAAATGAGAATTATTATGATCTCCGGTTAAAAGTATGTTGCTATGTTGAGATGCACTGTTTTTGATTTTCATGACTCATATACTATATATCAAAACGATGTAGTATAAAACAAAGTATATACAGATATTTCACTGTATCTGATTTTCATTTATTGGGCTTTCACACTAAAAGTAGAATATACAAAAGGATTAAAGCATCAGAACTTGATCCTTGGCTCAACACAATAAGGAATAATACTTTAAGGGCGAGTTTTGTGTGAATTGTAAAATACTTCACTTCATCCTGAAGATCTTACACTTCATAACAAGCTGCAATAAAATGAGAGTCTACACATTGAAACCAGGCTTTGGTCTGTAAAGCAATACTCATTCAGTGATGGGGGGGGGGGGGGGGGGGGGGAACCTGCCGGTCAGCAGGATTAACACATACATCATTGTTCAGTGGCTGCACCGGTTTAAACACTGTGTCTTGGCTTCTATTGATTTTTCCAGTAGCTGCTGACTTGTCATCAGTTATTCTGCTCCATTGGTCCTCCATATTTTCATGCTGCAGAATGTGCGGATTCCTCGGATTCAGAGAGTTTAATCGTTCTGCCGGCCGTTTTAGAGTCGCAGTGAATGAAATGTGCGAGTGGAGTGTGAACTATTTATGAATGCTTTGTCATTCACTGACTTCCTACGCTGTCTCCCTCGATCCCCTCGTGTCCCTGCTCCTCTCTCCTCACCACCGTCTGCCTTTCGTACCACAAATGACAAAGAGGCTCCATTGAGGGACAGAGCTTTTAGCTTCTCACTGCAAATCTGCCATTTCAAAGCAACAGAACACGGTCGTCTACATCACCATAAACCTCCCTCACTCAGGACCTTACAACCCCCAAAGGGACATTTTTTGCTGCGACACAAATTCATACTATGAGGAATAAAATGAACAAAATAACCTTCATGTACTTAATATTTTCTCTTCTGCTCCAGCAAGTTGTTAGTTGCCTCTCACAGGAAAGTGTAAATAAATTAAATGCGCATATGACTAATCATTGTAAATAGTTAGGACAGAAGTGGAATGATAAAAATGTGTGGTTATTTAGTTTGGATAACAGTGTAAAGACTGAGACAGTCCACTGATGTTTCATGTTGTTCGCAGATGTTTCACTCCATTGTTCCACAGTGCTTCATGTCTGCACCAGATGTGGTTAGAAGCTGGGATGATCATGTTTTTGTGATCACGTGGAATGATTCTAAATATGTTTGTATGAATGTACACGTGATGTTTGCGTCCCAGAATAAAGTTTATCTCAAACCAACACAATATAAATTAAAATTGTCACCTCATAATGCCTCTGCATGGAAAGTGAAGAGCTCACTTCAGTCAGAAGGATCCATTGTTTTATTCAGTTCATTTACTTATTTTCTCTAAAGCTCGCAGTCTTCACTGATTTCCCCTGGTGTGGCTTTCAGTCCCTCAGGTTGCACATTCTGGGGGAA
The DNA here is from genome assembly GCF_963383615.2 of Lipophrys pholis. Taxonomy (NCBI): domain Eukaryota; kingdom Metazoa; phylum Chordata; class Actinopteri; order Blenniiformes; family Blenniidae; genus Lipophrys; species Lipophrys pholis. The sequence goes on from NC_137649.1 coordinate 7,124,251, forward strand.
GAAGCCATGGTCTCAAACCCGCAAGGTATTGTGGCAGGTGGGCATGCTGCTCGGAGCGCCGGTGGTCATCTCCCTCATCGCGGGCATCGCCATCCCAGTCATCATTGTAGGAATACCAATCTACATGGGCCGCAAGGTCAGTCACTGTTAGGTCTATCAGTGTTTTCATTCAAGAGTTGAGGATGTTTGTGTAGTGTAGTGGCGAGCTTCACAAAGGCAATATCCCCGGTTTGAGTCTGGGCTTGGAGAGTTTTTCTTGTTACGCTGGTTTCCTCCCGCAGTCCAAAAACATGCATTTGCAGTGAAGTGTTCACTTTAAATTGTCTGTAGATCAGAGGCGTCGGCCCGCAGGCCAGAAACAGCCCGCCAGGTGAAATTTCAAGAGATGTGAGAAATTGTGACAGTAATTACGTTATTTTTATTTGACCATCAAGGGTATAACTTAATTTTTTTTCCCACTTTAGACTGTATTATGTGGTGAATCATTTCAGGTGATCGGGAGAAGAAGAAATGTGTCTCCATTAAAGATACATTTCTAGATTTTGACAAGTTATTGTGATCATAAAATGAACTAGTCAACTATATTTTGGAGTTCCAGCTACATGTGACCGAATGTTTTATGTCTTTGAAGATGTAAATATCCACTGTGATCTGGAAGTTGTCAACCACATGGTGATCTGAGGCAAAATATTATTGAAATTGCAGTTCTTTCATTAAAATTTCATGTGTTTGAAAGAGACCGTTCATTAAATGTGAATTTCTTAATGATATATACATTTTTTTTGTGGCACAAAAACAAAGACAGAGATTTAAAGTAGTTGTTATTCAGAGATTATAATGCTATGATTTATAGGTCCAGTCCACTTTACATCAAATTGAGTGTGACTCTCTACTTGTCTGTGTTTGTCCTGTGATGGACTGGCGACTGTGTGGACCGCCTCTAGTAAAGTAGGATAAAGTGACGTAGAAGCTGGATGGATAGATAGATCCTCCTCTACTTTATACCGAACATGGAATCATGTTAATCGTTTTGCAGTATTTGTTTACTAACCTCAGTGAGTTTTGTTTCCTTTAGATTGTATCTAAAACATTATATAAATTTTCATTTAACCAGTGACACAACCTTTAAATTGAATCATCATCAGAAACTAATAACGATTAGAACCAAAACTTCAAAATGTCACTGGTTGTAAAGGCTTGAATACACACTTTTAGAGGACACGTATAAGTGGTTGTAAAAATGGGAAACATCGAGCAACAAATGATGTTTCCAGTGTGTAATCATTGCTTTGTTTATGACCCTGCAGGTCCATGGCCGTTGTAAGAAAAACAATATCTCAGGAAGTAAGCACTACTTGACGGTGGCGAGCGGGGTGATGATGTCAGTGTTTGTGTCGCCGGTCATAGCAGCTGTCACTGTGGGTGAGGAACAAACAAAAACACAACATCTTCTTTCCTGCACACTACAGTGCAAAATGGGCTTATTCTACATTACTATTAAAAACTGCATTTGTTATGAATTCAGATTAATACTTGTCAGCAGTTCAGGTCTGACACTAAACAACTCTTATAAGAAAGTAAAGTGAAGTATGCTCATTTGTGTTTGGCACTAATTACATGTAGTTTATCACTTTTTTCCACACGATATACATTTTTTGAGTCATTAAGGCTCAAGTTGCAGTACAACAGTGGAGGAAGACTGTCGGGGAACCTCTTCATAATGTTTTAGACTTAAAAATGAGGATATGATTGATGTTTTGTGACGGAAAAAAATGATCCAGACAAAGAAGAGTATCTGATCTCTCTGCTTTTGTTGTATCTGTCATGTTTACACAGAAATAGTTGCCAGTGTTACCTCCTGTAACACCCCAGCACGTTTATTTTTACACCTCCAGCTTTTCACAAATGTAGTGTGACTTTTAACCAAAGAGTTTGGAGTCGCTTCTGTTAACCTTTTCACAAAGCCGTTTCATCCTGCTTGTGATCATTTACAGAAGCTAAAGTTGAATTGCTCTCGACAGAACTCACAGCATGAAAGTAACAACACTTATTTCCCAGCTTGTGAAGTGAATCTTTTAATAAACCACTAGATCTGAACTTGCATCTGATTTCATCTGCATAAACAGTCAGGTTACCGGCACAGAAAAAACAAAACAAAGCAGGAATAATTTGACACGTATTCTGTTTTATGGGGGACGATGTAAGTTCTTGCAGACCCTAAATCCAGCCATAACCCATGGGTTAGTGTGCCATCCGGTGAACAAGGAATTAAACACACACATACAGGACTTGCACACGCACACACTTTGTTCACAGCTGTGACAGAACTCCTTAAGGCTTTAGCAGCTTCCCAGATTCACCACAACCGTCTCTGTTGTAGTACATCTCACACACATTTAGCTACATCACACACCTTCCTCTCACCACCCACCCCTGTATATACCACCCTGCCTACACCTCCATCACTACACAGTTTTCTTTGTCACTCTCATTTCAGTCAGCTTCTCTCTTCTGCCATATGTTTTTATTCTTCTACATTGTGAACTCACTGATCAACAATTTATTACCGTATTTTTTTTCTTAGCTTTTTTTTTTCTTATTTTGCTGTCGTGGCTCCCTTTCTTGTCTTGCAGACACACACACACACACACACACACACACACACACACACACACACACACACACACACACACACACACACACACACACACACACACACACACACACACACACACACACACACACACACACACACTGGCTGGCAGACTCGTCCTCCTGCCCTGATTTCACCCTGTAGCTGCATCTCAGTCCCGCTGTGTTAATGATGTCCCTTTGTTTGGTTGGCACTCTGCTTTGTGTTCCTAAATTCCTATCTTGGTAACAAGTTGCATAATCACAGAGCATAGAGAGACTGCGGATCACCAAGATGGAGGGGTTCAGTGCACTTTAGTCAAGGTTATGAAGGGTAAACTAGTGACAAATCAAAGATATTAAAATCTCATGTGAATTTTGCTATGTTCTGATGATTAAATAGTTTTGTCCAAATTATTCAACTCCAGTTTGTGCAGCTCCTTACAGTGACAATGCAGCAGGAGGAGCTCCCCCTTGTGTTAGTTTTGGGATGCTATGGTAATAGTGTAGAATTTAGTAAGAAAAAGCAGTTTATCTTAAAAGTGACTGAGAGTATTGAGGAATATGTGTGATTGGATGTGTAATATTAGGTCTGTGACTCATTTAGCTTATAGGCTATGTTGCAGCGATGCCTAGTTTTAATTCGTGAGTCTAATTATTTATTCATACTAACAGAAAAAAACCCAAAAAGGTCTTTCCTGGTGGTGCATCAAATTTAATCCTGACCTTGAGTATATGTAACCGAGTAAAAACTATTGATCTCTACTGCACTAATGACAATAACTTACTGTGATGACCCTCTGTAAAGAAGCGAGCAGCTGAAGAGCAACTTTATTAAAACCATTTCGATATGTTTGGAAAATGCATTTGTACACAAATATAGTCACCTTGGTTTCCTTAATCTTCTACTGCATTTTTTTTTAAAAGGGAAAAAAATATTGCATGTCACTTATTGAATACTTGAGGGCTTCTAATCAGATAAAAAATTATAAAAGCCACTAAAAACACCAAGGTTTTTCACAAACAGGTATGTTACAAAAATCTTTATTTCTTAAAAAAACAACAAAAAAAAACACCCCTAACAACCACTAAAGTTAACTAGACTATTTATAGCCATAATCTACTAATCCATATGGACCTTCAGGAAGCAGCTGCTTTCATATGTAAAATACGTATCCAAACATTTCTATCGTCTCAGAGCAAAATCTGCATGACGAATGAAAAAGACACAGTTTTAGTGTAAAACATATGTAAACCATTGTATATGCTTCTTTACCTGTTTGTGCATCCCCACGTGCATTCTGAAGTTATTTCTATTTAACAATGTAGAAAAGTAGTTTCAATCTTAAGTTTTGTGTCACATGCAGCTTTGCTTCCAGAAATATCTAAACCTCCGACACAACCGAAACATATTCCACGACATTTAAAAAAATATATAATAGGCATAAAAAAAAATCAAAAAAATCAAAAGGGACAGTGTCATGGTCAAAATGTGGTGTATAGGGTTAAGTATTCTCCCTTCATTAATTCAGTGACCAAAGTATAAGAAAAATCCCCCCCCCCCCCCATGTAATGCAGTCGAGCTTAACACATTGTGATGTATTATTTGACTTTATAGATACTTCTCTGATTTCTTTCAGGTGTGGGTGTGCCGTTAATGCTGACTTATGTCTATGGGGTCGTTCCCATGTCGCTCTGTAGGAACGGGTGGTGTCGGCCGCAGGGTGAACCTCCTGAAACACAGAAAATCCAACTGGAAGACTTAGCCAGCTGTGAGTGCACCAATCATTCGTTGTGTGGTCAAAACCGAATATCTTGCGGTTTTCACAGTGCTCTTTTCAAGAGTGCTTGAGTGTGATTCTCTGTTTGTATTTCGACCCGATCTGATTACGTTTCAACTTCTCTTATAGATCTTCTATTCTCTCATGTAGTCAGTGATCACTGGACGGGTCAGAATAACTCCACGCTCAGCGACACCAGCGTTCAGGAGGTCAGAGTCAGTGTGCAGGAAGTGGGCGTCCTTCCCAGCACTAGCACCACTCCTCCGGAGCTCGAGAGATACGTGGCACTGGATGACGCCACAAAACGCCATGGACACACCCAGCAGGACAGCCAGTCTGACTGCGAGGTGGTTACAGTGCCTGACAGCAAGCCTGAAGAGACACAAGTGCTTCCTTTGAGGTAAATGGTGCCCCGAGGGGTTTAAAACCGTATTTCAGTGCAGATCTATCTTCATCTTAATTTTGATTAATAATATAAATTTTTCAAATTGTGTTTTAAATCAATTGTTAATCAGCTAATCTTACGAGCATTAAAAGCATATTTGCCAGTAACACAAAGTTTATAAATATTACATATTACAAAATGTTGATATCAATGCAGAGAAACATGTGGTTTTAATGTAGTATATCACATAAAAAAACACATAAAATGGAATGTACCTCAAAATGCTACTCATTACAGTCATTTCTAATATCCACCTATGAGGATCAACATAATGCAAAGTCTAATGAAAAGATAAACTTAATCCAAGATCAGTAATTAATGGATTGAGGTTCTTTTATTAACTGACCACGTGAATGTAAATGTAAATGTCAATGACCACAAGTCAGATATAGTCAAGTATTTCTCCAACACGCTTCACTGTGGTGCCATTTCATTTTCATTTTATTTGTTTATTTCAAATTTAATAATTAAAAACACTCCCCGCAACAAACCTTCCAATCCAACAGTCTGAATGAAAATTAGAAGAGAATCAGTCTTCTGATATCCGCCCGTTTGTTACCTCACAATCACTTTACATCAGTCTATTATTTTTGTTAATGTCCAACTTTCTAAATATTTGCAGTTTTGCATATATCTTTGTGCATTCCTGTACAATATTTACAATATAAAAAGATACAAAACCAGCATTTTCATGTTTGTCCAAATCAAAATACCTTTTTTAACATTGTAGTTTTTATGTGTTTCTTGAATGCCAGGAGAGTTCCTGATTCTTTTACGTGCGTTCCATAAACTAACTCCTGTCACTGTGACAGTTCCATTGTTTTGGAATTCAACCTGTTATTTTTTTTTTTAAAGATGTCTGTTCCTTTCAAATTATAGTGACTTTCTCTTTTTTCAAACCTTTCTTGGATGTTCTTTGGCAATATTTTACTGTTGGCTTTAAACAAAACCTGAAGAATATGATAATCAACTATATCATAAAATTTGAGTGACTTACATTTGATAAATAGTGGGTTTGATGGATCTCTATATCTTATATTTTATACTGTTTTCAGAGCCCTTTTTTTTTTTAAATGAACAGTGGCTGTGTATAGGTTTTACAGGTCGAGCCCCAAATTTCCACGCAGTAAGTTAGATATGGTAGAATCATTGTGTTATATAAAGTGAGTAAAGAAGACTTATTAGAGAAAATCTGACTTTATGTAACACCACTATGGATTTAGCTATTTTTCCTTTATGATGCGCAGGTCTGCAATATTTACAAAGGGCCATCAGTCTGAAAGTTTGTATAAAAACTGCTGCAACTACAAAGTTTAAAGTGGAAAAATAGTTATTTAAAAACAAAAACAAATCCAGATGCAGCCCCCATCCTTTATCTTTATAGCTCCTTAAATGATTGAAGAAAAATGTATAAATCATTTGTTTCAACATTTATCCGATTTATCCTGTAATTATTATAAATGATTAACAATGTAATCAAAAACTTTGTACATTTACAAACTACCTCCTTTAGATCCTGGATCCTGGATCCTGTGAGTATAAACTCAGACAAATAAACAATGTAAAGGTCAGAGCAGAAGACCTGGCTCTTATTGCTCTCCTCTCTTTTCATTATTTTTGCTGTATGATGGAGTTTATTGTTTCACATTGATCCCCGGGGGTTTGGATGTAGATATTTTGCACAGTGTTGTATACTGACATAAGTCTTACGTGTCTATTGTTGCCACAGGGAAGGAACTAATATCGAGGTCCGGGTTGAAATTGAGACCCATCACAGAGGCGCCCGCCAGTCCAGCCTAAGTAGCATCCTGTCTAGCCGAAGCTTGTCGGTGGAGTCACTGGGACACTCGCAGTCCCAGTCCCAAGACCACCTGTGTGCCTCAGGAGTGGAGAGACGAGAGGGGGGCGGAGCCAAGCAGGAAGGGAGGGAGAAACCAGGAGGGGAAGCAGGAGACGAAGGGACAGTCTTCCCAGTCTTCGAAATAGACGGTGTATGAGGTCCTTCATTGCAGGTTTTGTACTTGGTTGGAGATTATGCCAGGCTCCGTGGAAACAGATTATAAACTGGATCAAGACCAAGGCCTCCGCCTGCTTCCAAGATGGGCCCTCTCTCACCAGATGCCTTCTAGCTCCACCCTCTAAGGAAGATGCGGGTTAAAGAGAGCAAATGAAAAATATGAGCGTGAGTGTGTGTGTGAATGAGACAAATAGCATGACATAAACACTTGGAGGGCTAAAAACTTTAAGGGAAGTGAGGCAGGAGAGCATGTGAGCTGACTTGTTCAGTCAACCTTTTTCCTCGTTGTCCTCTCTGAAACCACCTTACGATCCCTCCATTATGGATCTTTTCATGAAGTCCTCTCTTTATCTGGCTCGTCTTTTTTAGTGACCTCACTTCCCCCCCATCGATTATCCTTTACAAATAAAGAGATCACTGTAAGCATGATTTGTTTCTGGGGGTTGACAGAGAATCGTGACTGTCTTATCAGTGAGTGAATACAAAGGGTTTCCTTCTCCATGCTGTGATTCGGGAAGCAATTTTCTACCTGAAGGAGTACGTTCAGTATTTTAAAATGCAGTGTTCACACCTGAGTTTGACTATTTTACCCAGATGATGCATGCTGCACTTTTTGATGACTCTTTTGTGACAGAAATCCAGTCGAAAATTACATCAGGAAAGGTTCACGCCTGTAACTGCTGTTCTCTGATGGAGTCGAAGGTGCTCTGTGACTACGTGGCAGTGATGGTTTGAATTGACCCGAGGGCTTATAAATACCACGAATCCTAACCTGTACACAGATACACAGTCTTCCGTAGAAACACTGTGGGGACGGAGTTGCTGCATTGTTTTAGAGCAGCTTCTGGCCTTAACAGAGCTTTTTCCTTTTAATCTGAGGACGCTATACTTTTCTCCAGTATAGGAGAACATGGCCGCAACACTCCGCTGTTTTGTAAGGAGTTCTGAAAGCATGAATCTAACAAATCGTTGTGTATCCAGAGTAACACATTAAAACGTACAGACACATTCAACCTTCCACAGCAGTCAGTGTAGTTGCAGTAGTGTGTGCCGCCAAGAGCATTAAACATAAACTGAAGATGCCCTCAAAATGATCACAGAGCACCAAAATGACAAACAGCAGCATGCCACCCACAGGCTCAAACTGTAATAACCCCTCGCTGATGATTTGTGAGAAATACATGACTATTACAGTACATGCACTGCTTAGCTTCCTGAGTGTGAAATACTGATGTGAACTTGGACTTGACATGGTAACCTGCAACGGGTTGTGGAAAGTAAGTGAATAAAGATTTCACCATGAAGGACAGAACATATTTCCCTCTGTGTCTCAGAATTTATTTTCTTTCCTGTGGTGAAGAGCAATAGATCTGTTTTCTAAAACTCTATGTGCATCTATAGACTGTCCCGTCATCTATCTTCTATACTTCACCCAGACTATGGTCATTATGAGCAGCATCATGTGGGTGAAATGCAGGATGCATCCTCACTTGGTCATCAGTACACACACACACACACACACACACACACACACACACACACACACACACACACACACACACACACACACACACACACACACACACACACACACACACACACACACACACCAATGGCCAGTAAAATACATTCCATATACAGTAGTCTATCACAGGGCAAATACAGAGACATACACGCTCACACATTGGGGCAGTTTATTGTCACCAATTAACCTCACATGGCGAGGCGAGAGCACTAACCACTGTGCCAGCCCTCTTATTATGTCAGGACATTGGCAGTTACTGTGTGGCTTTAAAGGAATGATATGATTATTTTTAATGCAATATATATTATTAAAGAAAACCTGCACTCGTGATGCCCTTCCATTGATAACCATGTATTGTTATATGTTTTTTGCAAACTAACCAGTGAGGCTCAATCTTTCTAGTCTGGCAAAGAAAGCATCTACTTTGTCCTCAGTTCAAAGAAAGTTATGGCAGATTAAACGCTATGTCTAATAAAGGTTGCAACTATTGCTAATTAGAAACTAAATAATAATAATAATTTAAAAAAACTCTGGTGGGAATTAAAAGACTTACACTGAAGAAAACTGGGTTCTCCTTTGACCCACTACTATCATCTGCTGCACAGAAGAGGCATTAATTTAACTTTACATGCTGCACCCTTAAAGAACAGAACAATCCATTTATCCATTTACACCAATTCTAGAATCACTGGAGTGAAAGAATGGTGAACTCTGGACAGGTTGCCAGTCCATAAACATAAAGACACTGAGCGTAACACACTCAATTTGCACCTCAGCCATTTTAGGATCACAAGTTAACATCATTGGTATGTTTTTGGACTCTGGGAGTACCTGAAGATAACCCACATGTTTACAGGTAAAATGTACAATGACCTCTCCACCTCGTCTAAAACTGGAGAAAGTACCAACCACTACACCAACTTAACAAAGGAACCAAGTTAAAACTGAATCAGGCCAGTTCCCCATTCTTTTTTCTACCATTTATTTTTTTAAATCCATGTTCAGTTCTTTGCTCACCCGTATCTCCGACATGTCCATATCTTCTGACTGTGAATGTTTTAAGTTAACAATTAATAAGAAATCTCTATGTAATTTACCAACAAATCCAAGAATTGTGTATTTCTGTTGAATATTGCAAGAACGAGATGCAATCGGTAGAGGGCGCCAACATTCAAAATATGAGCAACATGCGCAAATTGGTTTGAGTTTACTATTGTACTTTATTTTATATAACAATGACTAATAATTGAATAATGAGTGTAATTAAATTGGAGACTGTGTGGCTTAAATAATGGATGACATGGGAAAAATTGAAGAGTAAATCTATTTTGACAAGAGTCAAACCTCTTATTGAACTAATTAAGAAATACAATATTACATGTGGTAGATATGTTTTTGTGGATAAGGGGAAGTGATTCACACAAACCTTTTTGGTAACTGTGAATCCACCACAAGTTGATAAACGTTAAAAGAAAATGTGTGAAGTAAATCAAAAAGTGAAATTGCAGATCACACACTGCATCAAGTCAATGTGATCTCTTTACGCAGCGATCATGCTGCAATGTTTTGTCTTCCTTCACTTCAGGTTGAGAGAAGCTCCTCAGCCCGTGAAGGTTAGCAGGACACGCCCTTAACTTTGGAGACGGTGCGGCGGGTACGTGTGTGTGTCCTCGGCTGCTCACACACACTCACACTCACACACACGACCACCGGGGACAGGAAAGAGGCGGAGAGGCTCCGGGTAGGAACTTGCGCTCCCTCTCTCTCATTGGCGGCTCATCGGGCGCATCCTCCTGCCGTGTTTACCTCCCTCCGGTCCGGACACTGAGGGGAATCCACCTGCCGGAGAAGCGCGGACACACCTCGTGATGGATGCCCTGAAATCCGCCGGCAGAGCCATCATCAAGAGCCCCGGAGTCCCGCGGCACACATGGGGAACTTCCAAGCACGAAAGTGAGTGACCCAATGTGCGTGTGCGTAAATGCTGCGCTCAGATTATTTTTGGTGATGCAGTATCACCTCCAGGAGACGAGGAGGGCGATCTGTGTGTGTGTGTGTGTGTGTGTGTGTGTGTGTGTGTGTGTGTGTGTGTGTGTGTGTGTGTGTGTGTGTGTGTGTGTGTGTGTGTGTGTGTGTGCGTGCCTTTGCCTGTTTCTAAGCGAGCTGCTGCTGGACTGTTTTTTTTTTTTTTTTTATTTTTTATTTGCCGGAGAGCTTTTGGATCTGCTGCAGAGGGGATAGAAGTGTGTTTACCTGCAGTCCTAGTGGGTGCTTAACAGCAGATAACGTGTAACTGATCATAAATTACAAGTAAAACACACTTCACACGGTAAGTAAACTTAGTTAACACAGTTTTCACAAAGTTTTGATATTTCTTTTTTCTTAGAGTGTGGGTTCTTCCTTTCCTATTAACTAGACATCAGGTATAATATCTATTTTAAATGGTTTAAAGTCATGTATGGGGGTGTAGTAGTTGGCACTCTTTCCTCACAATAAGAAGACCCCAAGTTAAGTGTTTTTGTGACCTTTCTGGGCAGAGGTTGCATGTGGTCTTTGTATGTGTGGGTTTTCACGTGGGTATTCCAATCTCCTTCCAAAGTTAAAAAGCATTCATTGGATGTTAATTATTGACGTAAAATTACCAGTTTGTGTGATTGTTTGTCTCTGTTTGGCCTGTGATGGATTGAGGGCCTGTCCAGCATGTTTCCTGCCTTCACCCACAATCACCATTGACTCAATCTGAATAGGAGATTGAAGGATCATTGATGATCTTGGTAACCAAGGACTTCTGATGTCGAATACTCTCTTAGTAATCTCTGATGGTTTATTTTCGAGTATTATGCTTATGAAATAAGAAAGAAATACAAAAATTCAGACAGTTAAATGCTTAACCCCCAGACTAATTACTCAATTTTTCGAACCGATTGATGTATAATTTGGAATTATTTATGACAGTGCTTATTTTAAACCTCTTCTACCTCATTCAATTTAATGGTTGGTTATCAGGCCTCTGCACAGTCGATGATGACTCCTATATTCAAAACAGGTGTGTTGAAATGAGAGACATCTATCACATGCAGGGCAGCGCTGAGGAGCACGATGGACCTTTGAGTTTGCATGTTCTCCTTGTGTATGAACGTTTTTCCCCCTCAGTGTTTACTCCCACAGTCCCAAAACATGCATGTGTGGTAAATTGGTGAATCTGACTTTCCAGTCCAGACTGTGGCACACTGATTGTTGTACAATCCCGAACATTTAAATCTCAATCTGATTTTCTTTGTTTTTGACATTTGACAGATTGATAATTTTTTAGTCCACAAAGTCACTAACAGATTATTTGTGAATGGAAAAAATATATTGCAGTTCTACAGTGGAACGCTATACAGTGCCATTATCATGTATGTCAATGGGGGAGGTCAAACTATATTACTATTTTACTGTCCAGCTCAACATCATTGAAAATTATAAACTCAAATATGAGCATGTGTTTGAAATAAGATAGCACTAAGCATTATTATCATCATACAGGCAAATTCCATGGTAGTGCAATTGTGAAGATGGAACTACCTTGTAATGGCAGGTGACTGAATATTAAAGAGGTCATATTATACAGATTTTCAACACTTTCACATGAGTTGGTCCAAAAACCTTGTATTCAAAGTTTATTACCCCCAAATCCAGCTTTTCCTTGATTTTCCTCCATTTGAATATTGGATCATAGGAGCTGCATTCAGAATCTGCTGTGTCTGTGTGAGCTGGACTGGCTCCACCCACAAATGCCCATCTTGGGAAGAGGAGGAAGTACTTCCTCTCGTGGTGCCATGTGCCAGAGCAGAGCTGTGGGAGGGTCAAAGGGAGGGCCTACCTTGATTGGGATTGGCTAAACCCCTGATGACACTATATAGGGTTTGAGTTCTGATTCGCTCATTGGAGCAATACACTTTTTAAAAATTTAAACAAGCCAGGGAAAGAGTTCACAGATTTTCTTCACTTCTTAACGTCTGGGGTGTCATTTCTAGGTATGGGCACGTATAAAACTGTTGGAAAATCATTAGAAATTGAATTTTGCATAATATGACCCTTAAAAATCATATATGGGTATTAAATAGTACGTCTGAAAGTATTTTACAGCCTCAGTCTAAGCTGGTTTTTATAGTGTTTGTGTTGGTCGTACAGCAGTATATTATAGTGGTGTACAAACGGTTAGACGTGCCTTCCCTGGATTTTGCCAGAGAGCGTTGTGGGGGTGCAGCAGTCAGAAATATTTGTAGTTCAATTTTCCGAGCATGAATGAATTTATTGCAGAATTGTATTTATTGTAATTAATATGATTCAAAATGATAAGATAAGCTTTAGTGCAAAATTACAAGTGCTTTGGCAGTTGCAGACTATATATGAAGGGTGTGGTTCAAGCCATTTAAAATGACCTCAAAATAGACAAATATACCACAAATAAATATTGCATTGACAATTTCTCAACGTCCCATTGTCCAGTTATTGCATTACTGCACAGGTGGAGCAGGAGTGAAGCGATGAAGACCCTTTAACAGTATTTTCAGTCAGTATATTTGCAGTTTAGTTGATGTGACTTTAGTGTTTTCCTATAGCGTGTTGTATATCTTTGCTCTAGTTGTCTGTCTGCTGGTTTGTTTGCTGTTGTGTTCCTTGCTTGGTGAGAACTCTGTGCACTACCCCTACCTGTGCCTTCCCCTTCCTGTCACCTATGCCCTCTGCATATACAACCTGTGTCTAATTACCGCCACCAAGTGTCCAAATTATGCAACAAAAGGTATTTAAAGAAACTGAATAACTGAACAACAATAAGCATAAATGATGCTTCAGTGTTCACAGATCTTGAATATACTTGTTTACTTGCTTTGTTTTGAAGTGAGTCAGGGTGAAATATAATCATCAAAATGTGCAGCGTTGCTCTCTGACTGCTGCAGCGTGAAGTACAGGAGCTGGTGAGGGGCTGCGAGTGAAGGGTCAGAGCAACTACCCTTGTCACACCATCAGCGATGGGCTGCTTTCCTGCCTCCAGCCCTGCTGTCTCGCTGATGTGTCTGTTCTTGTCTTGAATGCTTCCACCCGGCAGCGAGCGTTGCCTGTTGCCACTCTCCCCGCTATCAACACGAGCATCCTGCTTTTGCCTCGTTCCGAATTCCTGCTTGGCGAATAATGAGCTGCCCACGCCAGTTTTCATTAAACATGACTGATTAACTTCACAGCCTGGATCATGTCCTCCGTGCTCTGGAGGAAATGTTTGACATAAATAACTGAATATTGAGCATGGGTTTAAAATGTCCTCTCTTTTTTTTTTTTTTTTAGATTAGAGCTTTATTGATATTATTTTGTGTGCTTTTGGTCAACTTAAACACAGTTTTCAGTGTTGAGTGACCCGGCTGTAATTGCTAATGGCTAAAATTCCAGATCCTGCGGCTTCTCGTGAAAACCCCGATCAATGGGAGTTATTATTTTTCTTCGGCACTGCCAAAAACAATATTTTCAGCTATAACCATGGCGACTTAATCATAACAAAAGCTGCCAAACAAATCAATGACATATTCTCTTGAAAGACATTGTGTGTGACACATTGCTGGCTGGAGCGTCTGCATTGTACTTTTCTTCTTATTGTTCTTGGCGCCAGAGAAAGCGGAGTGACACTGTCAGGAGCCGAATTCAGCTGGATTTCTGTAGCTGATGACAAAAAAAAAAAAAAAAAAAACGTGACGGTAACAGTTACAAAGTCTACAGAGAGAAAAGATGACTGTTTAAATGTCCAGAAGCCACTTAGCAGGCAATTTGGAGCGAGGACGGTGTCTGGATGCCAGCCTGTGGCGATGCGTCAACGCTGGCTGTGGGAATGCAAATAAGGTAACATTGCAGCTGCTTGGCTCAGTCACACAAATGAGGTGTGATTAAAGTTTGAGAGACGGGGATGAATTATTAGTGTGTTGTCAAACAATTGAGGAAATTGCATGCATAATGTGAATGTGAAGTCACCTTTGTTAAATAAATACCCAGTAAATAGTTTCTGAGCTATTTCAATTCCATCGTCTTTGCCCAGCTATGTATTGATATTGAGTAAAATGATAAAATAAAAGTGCATAATTTACAATTAATGGCATAACTTTCTGCAAATAATTGCATTGTTATATGCTAAATTCAATAATGAATTAAAAAGTATTGTATCGTGCAAATTTATTGTGACGCTACTGCAAGTGCAATATATATATAATGTTTTACTAACAGTTACTAATAAGTTGCTTTTAAACATCATTCAACAAATTTTCAGTCGCCAGGGATTTGCTGTCATTAATCAGGGCCCCTGTACTATACTCAATGCTTCTTTACTACTTCTTATAACATAAAGTAACTTGTTACTTGGTAAATTAACTCTTGTGTTTCTTTTTTCTACTTTTTTGTGTTGTACTATTGTATTGTAAGCAGGGATTTACGGTGTTATTTCATGGCATACTTTTAAACAGGGTTACTTTTATTATTACACCTCTGAATAAAGCTCCAGTTTTCTCTGTTTTGGACTTATTCGCTTTTGATTGTTGTGGACACTTTGTTTTTCTGTGCCCTCACCTGCACTGGTCTCGGTTCTGGAAGCTCATTGATCAGATGTGGATAATAATAATAATAATAATCATGATAATGATAATGATAATGATAATGATAATGATAGTGATAATGATAAAAAAACCATAAAAAAGTTCTATAAAGTAATTGTCAGCATCATTAAGTAAAAAAAAATCAATATGACATGAATGCGATCTTAACATATTATGACCCTGCCCAGTCAAAGTAAAAATGATTCTTTGTGTGCTTATTATACACAAGCAGAAAAGACGCAACGTGGAGAACAGCAAGTAATCGTATCATGCACAGTTCATAGTGATGAACCAATCAACAATGGGACATTTTGTTAGTTCACAAGGCAACAACTGCAGAATAAACAAGGCTCAAGTTGGAGCGGTGCAATGCTGATATAGGGGCCACATGTGCCCCTTTCACCACCTTCAACCGGCCTGCTGGGAGTCTTAGAGAAATCATCAAATGAAAATTAATGTATGTGATGCATACAATCTAGCTGCTATGTGAGTGTCGATTCATCCAACTTCTTCAGAACATGCAAAGAAATAGAACAGCTTGACAAGCACAGAGTAACAGTAGATCGGAACATACTGCTTCATTAAAAGATGCTTCAGGGTTTCCTCTGTTCTAAAAAGGCTTCATGTGACAAGTATTTCATGTGATGATATCTTTAATGGTAGTCCCGACGTTCAGTGAGTTCAGTTTCTTTTAAAAGACATGACTAAAGATCATTTTCTAAGCAGTAGTAGTTGTGCTTTGTTGTAAACTAGGCTGTAGTGTAAAGGTTAGTTGGGATAGAAGTGTTTAATTGAAGTATTATGCGTTACATTGACACTATTAGTTTGATAGAATCCTCTCCTCTGCTAACATCACTGTGAGGTTATACTTCCCCTCTGCAGACACTTTGTACAGACACAGGTACAAACCGGACTGTTACACCACTCTTACCTCAGAATTGGATATTCCTGCTCCCTGGCAGTGGGACTTCAATTATAGCTGCTCTTCAGATATGTGCAGCAGTTTTTTTTTTCCCCCTTCTCTGCCTTCAGTGGCTGCTCATTGTCATCTGTTGAGGTCAAAGCCACTGGCAGGACGAACGAGGACACAGTGTGAAGCAGGAGCACAAACCATCCCTTTAGATCACGTCACACAAAAGCGGTGCAGACATTTCCTGCGCCTCAGAAGTCAAACAAGGCTTGCCCTTGGCATCAAGGATGCCCGTACAGTGCAATCTGCACCGGATCACAATGAGGTGTAGCTGTGAGGTGAAGCAATCCTTTTAGCCCTTGTCCTTGGTGTTGCTTTTAGATAAATCCCCATCTGGTTTGTGCATCTTTGATATCAGTATGAAAAAAATAGCACTCTAGTTTACCTCTCAGGTTTTATTGTCTAATGTATATCAAGAATATGTAAACTTTGGTTTTTGAGTTTGCGCTGAACTTTAGGGCGCTGTGTTGGTGCGTTCGGCTGGTGGTTCCATTAAACCTGTCAGGAGCGTGACTGAGTGACGTACAGGAGGCAGTGGTGTCAGTAAGCAGTGCCCTGCAGGAGCAATTATCTCTCGACGGCTCGTTAAGACTCAGGAACTCTTGAGTGAAGGCGATACCAGTGAGGGGGAGGAGGAGGAAGAACAGTCGAACCCCCTCCCAACCCCCACTTTGGAGACTGATGGAATCAGACTGGGATTGGTGTGTAACCAGTTACACAGGATTTCTAGTGCTTTCAATGTGTTGAATAGAGTGATGAGTTGATAGAGGCGGATGGAGCAGTGAGTTTTGTTATGATGCAGGATGAAGTTCCTCTAATGATATTTCACTATGAAAAGAATATGATGTAGCTTGTATGTGTCAGAGTAAAAAATAAATAAATACAAAGATAAGTATTTTTCCATTTTCATTTTATTTTATAGATAGAATAATAGAAATACATTCCAGGGGGAATTCTAACATGTAACATGTCACATCCAAACATTATGTTGGTTGGGTACAATTAATTTAACATGACGTCTTTAAGAAAAGGTTGTATTAGCATAGAGAACATGACCTTTTACAGCAGTACACAGTAGCAAAGGAATTACATCACATACCAAGTAGATACACAAATAGAGAACCACTGGGAACCCTGTTTACTTGAAATGCATTTGTACTGGATGAATTTGTAATAGAATAGCAGTGTAACAGTAAACGGTTGCCTTGAATCCATCCATCTTCTTCAGTGCTTTGTCCAACTTGGGGCTCTGAGAAGCTGTAGCTCAGGGGTGTCAAACACATTTTAGTTGGACCGGTTGGACCAGTAAAATAGTGCCATGTTAATCTTTAAATTTAAATTTTAAATTATGTCTTTGTTTTGGTGCATAGTATATGCGATGAAAATGTCTAAACAATTACTGCGGAAAATGACAACAACCCCAACATAAAGCCATTTTTAATGAAAACTCCGGGTACAAAATACAGCGAAATGTCCCAAACAACTTCTGTTGTAGCTGTTGCATTATGGGTGTTTTTTACGAACTCCCTCTGACAGCATGGCTTCGAGACTAATGCCAGTTTTCTAGCTTTCATGGCAGCATCACCGATATCTCAGCTCGGGTTTCAGTGCTGCATCTGCCACTCTTAAGAAATTTATTACAAAAGAATCAATGTTTTCTTTGAAATTTCACAGTTGGTTTTCTTGTGGTTTGGCCGGTCTGGAGCATCTTGCATGCTGGTTTTGGCCCACGGGCCTTGTGTTTGACGCCACTGCTGTAGCTGATCCTAGTTAACAATAGGTGAAGGCATGTTATACCGTAGACAGGTCAACAGTCTCTAACTGGACAAACACTGAAAAACAGACAACCTCATACACACATACAAGCAAAAATATATCCGGTTGTCGTCTGGCTTGGAGCCTTTCTGTGTGCTTGCATGTTCTCCCTGTCTGTGTTTTGTCCCAGTACTTTGGTTTTGCCTCAAACACATGAGTCTGGAGGTCATTGGTGAGCCGTTATTGCCTTTATATGTGAGTGTGTATGGCAGTCTGTATCTATGTTTGATTGATGACCTGTCCAGTCTGAACTGGATTGGCTCAAATGCCACATGACCCAGAATTGGATGATGCAGTATAGATGTATAGAGAGATCATTCTTACTAGAATAATCCGGGCAATGGGAGAAAAACCTTGCAAGCGCAGGGAGAACACACAAATTTCACTTGGAAAGCCCCCAAGCCGAGAATATTCTCACTGAGCCATAATGTGACCTTTCAGTATTTCATTTAATGGTTAAAAGAATAAAAACAACAACAAAGAAACCCAAACATAAATTACATATAGCACTCACCGAGTGTCCACACACTAATTTATAAGACCCCATAGACATACTCTTAGCTGAGATTCAGAGTATTGGAGGATGATTTAATTGAGCAGGTTTCCCATTTATAATTTGCATTATTCATGCTCTGACAGGTCTCAGCAGTTGTAGGCTGAGGTTACGTGATTAAGTATTGCTGATGAGTTTTTATGGATCATGCTTTAAGAGAAGTAACCTGTCTAATGGGTTCCCTATTTCAAAGTTGTGAGGCATTGCTTTTACTGCAGTTCTATGTTTTCTTTATTGAAAGACCTTTACAAATGTAGAGCTACATGGGCTCCCTGTTATCGTCAGAAAATATATTGTATTCTAAAGTTTTACCTTGACCGAACATTAGCAGGAAAAATACTCAGTTGCAATGTTTACCACGACTGAGTGAACATTATGTTCAGATGCAGTTTTACTTACTTGTGTGAATTTTAGCAGAGAGGATTTTGCACGAGTTCACGACCTCTGGCCGTTTTCCGTGTGAGAAGCAAAGACTACATAAGCTAAATCCCCCCCAACAGTCTGATTAGGGGGATTATTGTCAACAGCCTCAGCCACCTCCGTGACAGCTCTGTACAGACTTTTCCTTTTTACAGCTTTTTGCCCAACTATTTTCTTCCACTTTGCTTCATAAGCAAAGTGATGATGAAACTCGGAGGTAATTGTCTGTTGAGAACAGTCAATTTTTAATGCTCAAGGCCTTGTGTATTTCATCGTGTATCTGTTTGTCTGCATCCATCAATCTGTTTTTGCACCGTCAGGAAATTTCGGTCGTTCCTGTCTCCGATGTCACAAATCTTTAAGGTTTTGATGCTTTATTAACTTTTTTTGTTGCTCCCTCATTTTCTTCTTTATTTAAATATCTAAGTTGTATTCAGGCACCTTTAGGGTGAATTAGTTTGTCACGAAGGCGCACCCTTGGGTTGCCTTTTCCTTGTGGAGAACATGAATTAATAAATGCTTTTCAGAAACCGACCATTTTCTTTCCCCGGTCAAAGCAGGTGTGGGTTAGCACATCGCTTCACTACACTAAAAGCTTGTCACTTGTTCTGTAGTGTTTCAATCTCGTGGTTTCTCTTGGTATTCTGGATTTTACCTCATTCTCTCCCTCTCACAGATCTGGGTTTAATGAAAGCTTAGTTGGAGCCCATCGGTGTTATTCCCCAACTATCATTTCTGTATTAATGCCTTAAAAATCCCACAAGTGTGCACAAAAGATCTGCCTTAATTCTCCATTTAAAAATAAAATGAATGAAGGATATTTAAACTGAAAACTGCTTTTACTTCCCATCCTGTTAAAGAAAAAGAGTTTGTATGAGGATACTGGCAAGGACATATTTGAGGGATTTAATAATACGTGTTTGCATGCAGTGTGTGTTACAGGGCATACGAGGAGCTCAGAATGTTCCCATGTTGTTGTTGTAGTTTCTTTTGCCTGTTATATTGATTTTCAAACATCAGCTTCGTGTTATTAAAAATCGCTCGGCATCATATTCGCTATTGATTTTCTTTGTGGGGCCCTTGAGAGTTGCGTTATGGGAAGTGGATAACATTTTCTCGTGGCCCACAGTTTACATGTGCTGTGCAGGGCGTTGTGTTTTAGTCACTCACGTTTCTCAAAGCCTTTTATTTTGTCATCTGTTTCTTCCAATAACGGCCTAGTGAGCATTTTCTACTCCCACAGTCCCACAGGCGCACGGCTCAGTCGCTGTTCCATCTTCATAAACACCAACGTGTGCCATCGGACGACTGTTTCAGTGCCTGATGGAGTTTATTATTATGCAGTTGTGAGCGGCGTCTCTCAGGAGTGTTTTTAGCACCAGCAAGGTTCTCTGGTCTGAAGTGAAGTGAATTATGCAACAGAGGGAAACTGAAAGAATCTATCTTGGGAGAGGTGCTGGTTCAGCAGCGCACGTGTCTGTGTGCACACACACACACACACACACACACACACACACACACACACACACACACACACACACACACACACACACACACACGCACACGCGCGCACGTCTGTGGCAGCTGTCGGTGAAATCAGATATGTTGTCACTCTACTCGTGGGTCTTTATGAGCATGGTTTTGATTGTTTCCCAGTTCTCTTTGTGTCTGTGAGAAAAAAAAAATCAAGTAGGATTCCATATTGTGTATGCGTGTGTGTGTTTTGCATGTGCATGGGTGATGGGTGTTCAGGCGAATATCAGCTGAAGTCGCTCCTCCACTGGAGAGGCCAATCCCATATCTGCGTTCTGTACCGCTGAAAAATTCAACTTCCCCCGTCGTTCCTCACATTCATCCTCGCTCAGCGCAGAGAGTCGAGGAGCTCGCTCAAAATAACCTTCGGCCATCAAATTGGAAACAGGAAACATCAGTAGCTCAGGAGAAACTGTGTGCGTGCTGATTCAGTTAAAACAAAACACTCTGAGGAAGTTTTCTCACGAGGCAAGTTGTCTTGACGTTTTGGTTGTCGAATTGAATTAAGATAAGCTGCTGGTGTTGATCGCAACGGAGATAAACACATTATCTTGGAGCTGATTCCACTGTTCAGTTTCTTAAATGTGAAACCAGGCCACCGTGACTGACATTTAATAGTTGATAATCATCATAGTTTATTTTTGTTTATAGTTTTTTGTCTTGAATTGTTCACATCTGTGTAAAAATGGAGTAAAGATGGTCAGTGGGTAGTGTGATCATGAAAGGACTTCATATTGGTCATGTAGTGGATCAGACCAGGGTGTCATGAGGCCATTCGTGACCCTTTAGCTCTGTTTGACTGCCCCTCAGGGTGTCACTGGGAAATGCTGAATCAAAAGAAATATTCTGTTATTATTGGCTTTATTGCATCTAAAATGGCATTTTTTTCTTGCTGTTGGCTGATTTTAAATTATTGATTGGGTCTGGTACCTTGGCCAGCAGAACTACCAATTGCAAGCACAAGGGGAAAAAAGAATCTGAATCATGAAAAAATACGCTTTTTTTAAAAAAAGAAAAACCTTCAAGATCTGTCAAGAAGATTCATAGTGAAACCTCAGGAGGAGACAAAGTACAGCGAAATCAGACTGAGAGCAATTGAAAAGATTAAAAAAGGTTTCATAATGAAAAAAACTTGTCAGACAAGGGAGCAGGTAACAAACAGCCTCCTGGGGCTGTGCTGGATTTCTCCAAAGATTCTTCTGTGCGGTCTCGTGCTAAGCAAGTCAGAAAACACGATAAAACCGGGCGCAGACACAGAACCGTTGTAAATGGAACCTCTGGTTAAGCAAAGATAAGACGATCATAAAAAAACCCTGATCCTTCAGTAATTTTCTCTCTGGTTCTGCCTCACCTGAGCGTCTTTAGGTAATGATGAGAAAGCCTTTGCGAGACAGTGCAGAACAAAATATCATCTTTAACAAGTAACAACATCACACGATCAAATTTTTCTCAGAAACACTTTCGAGAATCTAAAACAGACCTACTGGCCATTGCTTTTATTTTTAAGGCCCTGTAGGTTTCCCTCACCACCATCTTTCATCAAAGAGGAGCTTTTGAACATCAAGCAGTTTTCTTAAGGATATTTACAGTGTTCATATTGTGCACTTTGTTGTTACGTTCAATAATCTTTCATTCTCCTAATATGGGCATGGAGAGTGAGTGAGAGCCAGGGTCAAATTCCTTGTTGTGTGCTTCCTTTGGCCAATAAAGATGATTCTGACTATCTTGGTGGAGGTGGGAGTGTCCACCAGTGTTTGGTTTCATTTTAAAATACACCGATGAATTCTGCAGCCTTTTCTCAAGGCAATATGCACAAAGATCAAATAGAAGAGTGGTGATGTATATTTTAAAAAAGCAAATTTACACGCTTGCACATAAATTGCGGTGGCATGATGCTCCCACATCACCACCAGAAACTCCCGGGGTTCAAATACAAGCTGCTCTTCCAACTGAGCCATGAGCCTGTCCCAAATATGAAACAGCCAAATATAAATGCAACTCTGTGCAAATGTCCCAAAGTATTTCTGTCGGTATTGAGTCATTTCCAAGGCACTCACATTGATTACCCTTTTATCTTGGTCCTCCAGAGATGCAACACCTGCGAATTTGTCAGATCAGGATCCATCACTCACCTACAAGGGTCTGAAGTGCTCAACCGCATTAAAGAGGATTCCTGTGGGATGCCCTCATCTATTAATGGTGTGATGAGATACACGGACTTAGATGAGATCAGCAAGTCTCAAAGGTGACTTGTTTTGCTGTGGTGTGATAATGGATGACGTAGCGATAGATTGCAAACGCCTCGTTACCCCAGAATATACCTTAATATGGAGATTTTATAACGTGAGGATTCTCGTTTTACTTTTGATTTCTTTTATGGCTCAGTCTTAGAAGAAAACAAAACATTAAATATAAACCACATTTTCTATGAATAGCTTTTTATGGAGCTATTTCTCATTGAGGAAGATGTTGAAATGGAAGCCAGCAGACTCCTGAGGGGAAAGATCTGTATCAGCATAGAGGAATCATCATGCCTTGTTTGAATTGCTAATGAAAACAATCCTTGCTCGGTGCTTAGCGATTACACTTTATGAATAAATAGCCACGAGGAGAAATCCACAGTATCGGCAGTGTTGGCATTAGTAATGTCTCTATATTTGATTCAGAAAGTGTTTACTCTCTTCAGTGACTGTACCTGATAGTGTGTGTGTGTGTGTGTGTGTGTGTGTGTGTGTGTGTGTGTGTGTGTGTGTGTGTGTGTGTGTGTGTGTGTGTGTGTGTGTGTGTGTGTGTGTGCGTGTGTGCGTGTGTGCGCGCGCGTGTGTGTGTGTGTGTGATAGCTGAGTTTTGAAGATTTGAAAACAAGTTAACAGTTTAAGATAAAATAATATAAATATAGGCCATTGAGTAGAAACTGAGATGGCAGTTTAACGACAGCCTACAAATGAGGTCAAAGAGTTACTGCTGAGTCACTCAGTAGTATTTGTTCAAGGCTCATCTAATGGACAAGTCACCTCTGGATTTTCTGCTCTTTACTCCAGATAAACTATAACTGTCAGGAGACTGGAAGCACTCTGTATGACAAACACTTGCTCCTTGTTTGATTAATTAGCACATAGTCAACCAGACAGATAAATGGATTTACATAAGCCTTCCGTGAATATGCCCTCATTTGACAGAGGACATACATGCAGGTTTGTATGTCTAGGTGTTAAAAGAAACTCTCAGAAACCTCTCAAAGTTATATTAGATAATATTTTCTACTACCAGAGCCCGTGTGATTAGTGATGGCTGACTTTTGGGTAACTAGTAGTGTGTGTAATCCATCTATTCACCCTGTTGCAGGTGACATTGACCAAAAGGTAGATGAGTTGCCAGAGAGAAACACAGGCCCAGTTTACGCGACAATAATCGTCTGAAAACGTCATCGTCTTCACATGCTTGTTCCAGAAAGGTTTTAAGATGGCAACATTTTGAAAATGATTATCATACACAACAAAATGCCATTTTCCTGCCTTGCCACTAGTGGGCGCTGTGGTTTTTTTGCAGTACAACCATCCCCATGTATGCAGAGGACATTACAATGTAAATATTTAAGCTTCTTTAAACAGCCTTTTTTGGTTGTTTTGGCTCACAAAATATTGTGTGCAGGAGTGTCAGACTTAGATGAGGGGCCACATGCAGTCCAAATTCATCTTGAGTGGGCCGGACCGGTAACATAGTGCCATAATAACTCATTGAATATACACTGAATATTTGCTTTGTTGTAGCAACAGACTATGATTTTTCAAAAAGCTTATTTTTTTTCTAAATCTGAACGATTAGACCAACAATTACTGCACTCGCTCCATAAATCCAATTTTAATGTGCAAAATGCAGTGAAATGTCCAGAAAACATTCCCCACTGTTGCATTTTGCAGCCTTTTGCATGTTTTTTTTTTTTTTTTACAAAATCACCCTGACAGCATGGTTTTAAGGCTACTGCTCATCTGGCAGCAATGAGGAAGCTCGCTGTCATGGCGGCATCACAGAGCACACAGCGAAACAGCACTATGGAGTCCCTCTTTGTTATGGTTGATCTAATTGCTCGTGTGCAGAAGAATTATTGACTGCAATAGTGCATGTGTGCAGTCTTCATCTTTTCAGAAAAGTTGCTCTCTGGAAGCCATTTTTAACAAGTGAATTTTCCGGGCTTAGGGAGAATATGAAAACTACGATGAGAGGATAGGTGCCATTCTCCTCACCTTGAAACATTATTTCAATCTGACCATCTAATTCTAAAGGTTCTCTTGGTTTTAATCAAACATTTCTTCAAGGACTTTCAGATTACGAGTGCTATGTATGATAGTACAACATTAAAAAGACATTGGAGTAGATGGAGTAGATAACTCCACCAATCAATCAGGCTTCCCCTACTCGTTTGTATTCAGTACCTCATGAGCATTATTGCTTAGCCATGGTGTAAACTGCTTTTTTATTTCTCTGGATGTCATATAGCTTAGCTTAAACAGCGCATGGGAATGTTCCATCCCATCAATTCATCTTCGACATTACTTTATCCAGCTCCGGCTGATGGAGCTGATCCCAGCTAAACCAAAAACACACTCACATCATTGTCATTGGTGAGGTTTTTTTTAAAAGGTTATTTGTGATGTCCGCAAATTCCTGAATAAAATATCTTTGAATGCTGTTGGCTGGGTGTAGTAAAGAGGGGATTTAAGGACGTAAGAACGCAGTAATACTTCGCCACCCAACCCAGTCCTGAGCTCCATGGCTTCAGGTGTCTTTGGGCATCATGACCAAGCCATCACAGCCTCTGATTCCTAATTTTAAGAGACATATTCATACGGTCTGTTTTAAGGCTGATCTGAGCGCAAGAGAGTAATGAAAGGAGGTGTGAGAAAAGGTTCATGTCAAAACAGTCCTTAGGAATTGCAATATCTTCAGGCCCAACAAGATCACAGCTGAGGAACTGTGTAAAGAACACATAATAAATCAATAGGGTAAAAGTTTAGACAATCAAGTGATTGTCCAAAAAATATATAAAAAATTCCCCTGTCAATTGAACTGGATTATATAATCTCACTGGCAATGATTCCCCATCACATACAGGGATTCACTCCTTTATGAATATAATAACAATTTTGCCTTAAACGGTTGAACATATGACCAAATCTGATGTTTTACAGGGAAGTTCAGACTTGCATATCATTTGTTATTGTTCAGAAAGATTAATCTCTTAGTTCATTAAATCTTTCTTTTCCGTCTCGTCTCACTAAAGGTTATTGGTGCTTTGTGTTGTTAGTTTGTTACATAATGTTCCTCTCTTCTCTTCAGTAAAAGTGTTGTTTTACAGATAAGCAATCAACATCGCCACCAGTTTTATTTGGCACTCCTGGGAAGACGAGTTTACAATACACGTTCTATTTTTTTCAGCATTTCCTGTGCCATTATTCACTCTGAATTGTGCGTCCTGGATTTATGCCATGCGGGTTTGTTAAAAAAAAAAGAAGAAAAAAAAGAAAAAGTATTGTCTCTATCTGGCTCAGTCTTTCTGCCCAGGATCTTACCAACCACACACCAACTGTCACTGTCTGCAGAGTAAATATTAGCACACTTCTCACACTGGGCTACCAGCTAAAAATAGACTTTGGGAAATCATCCAGGAACAAAACCAGAACGTCTGTGTTGGCTTTTTTTTTTTTTTTAATTTGAAGCGTGTAATGATGCATGCCCACAAATTCACCTCGGTGCTAATCCCATTTCATTCTCAGGACAATACTGAGGACAAAACATGAAGAGGAAAAGATAAGACTGTTGTACAGCTGAATGAGAGAACAGCAGTTTGATCCTTTCTAATTAATGATTCACGGAGCCTTTGGAGGTCGGTTTATGATGGGAAAGTTGAGGCCTATGTTTTGCATAATAAGTGCAGTGTGGAGGCAATTAGTATTCATGGCTTCATTTCATTTTTATCAGCAATTAAATGTGAAGATCAATAGCAACCTCATATCTGCACACTGAAATCATATTTTGGTACACGCAAGTCAGATGTTACTTAGTGAGATTTAAAGGTGCCAGCAGAGGCTTTTTGATAGTTGTGGACAGTGGGAAGATGGCTGTGTGGCTCCCTTTATCCTCAGAAAACTCTTAAGGTCACAGATTAAAAGTGACTTTAAGCAGCGTTATTCACCATTGCTGTTTTCCCCTCATACCTGTTCCTGATTATAAAAAAGCAGAACATGGTATGAGGCGTTCATCAGCCGTCAGTTATTCCTTTTATGTTCACAATCTGTCCTAAACACTTTGCATTGGCTCTGTTTTCTTCAGCCATGCATATTAGAGAATTCACAGTATCATTATTAATAGCAGGAAGGGTTTGAAGTGAGCGCAATCAGTGACGCTTATAAAAAAAAATAAAAACCAGCTTTGCTAAAAAAGAGTAACACATGAATCACTCTTAAGACCTCCAGGGAAAGTATCTGATTTCCAAACCGCAACCGTTTTTTCTCTGGTAAATGTATCTTTACTCAGCATAAATGAAACAAAGGCTTCAAAGTACGAGCTTTTAAAAGCTTGTTGACTGCGCTGCAATGAAATACATGCATTTACCCGTAGGTACAAACCAAATTGAACGTTATTACAGGCTGCTTGTTTTATTGGTGTTGCTTACATTTGCCTTTTTTGGCAGCTTTGAGAGCAGAACATGAAAAACTGCTCATTGAAATGCAAAACGTCTTGACACGTTCGAATTAAGAAATAAGAGATGAGGCCACAAAAGAAAAGCTGCCTTTATGTTCGTGATCATAAGTAAAGGAGAAGGGAAATTGCTACTGAGTTTAGATAGGACACCATCGTTGACATGGATTTCCACAAGACACAAATCGGCAAATCTATCTAACGGACCACCGAGTAAGCAAATAACCACATAATATTAGTTAATGGCCTGAATTTGGTGAGAAAAATTCAATGAACCAGGTCATCATTTGGACTGAACATTACTGAACATGATCATCTGGGCCATAATCTGGCTTTCAGTATTAATATAACCACTTCAGTTCCTTTATAACATTATTATCATCATCCATTAATAAATACTTTCCCTTATGTTTAAAGACATCACATTTTAGTATGAAAATAACATAAAGGTTACTAGAACATGATTTGGGGCTTTCTAAGGAACATTATTCTGCTGTAACGTGAACCTTAATTCGACTTCGGAAAACGAATCTTTCAGGTGGACCTGCTTTAGATTTAAGTTGCAGTATTGCAAACAATTTGAAATAACTTAAAAGTATGAGCTCAATGTGCTCTAATTTTTAATTTATTTTGTGGAAGCCTCAATGATTTGTGTGTTGCCAATTGGAACTAATCAAGCCTCGCCGTCCAATTTCTTTCTCCAACGCCATGATATGTGTTGTAGTTGAATGGTGGCTAAATTTTTATTACTGATTGTGTGCAATTCACTACATCAGTGGAGCATGCTGAGTAATCGCACTGTTATTTGAACACTTGATGTGGTTTGTAGACTTCTTTTGATTTCCAGCCAAAGCGTTCAGTAATGCAATTACCACCTGAGAGGCACCTCCTCTGCTGCTGCTGCTGGGAAAAAAGCCTGTGGTTGCATAACAATGTCCACGGTCTGATGCTGCGACCGGATCAACAGCAAAGTAGAGAGTTTTTTTCATTCTGACTTCAATATGAGGAAGTGAAGCGACACCAGGTTGGGGTGAGTTAAAGGAAAAGCATTACAAAAATGGAAAGAAGAGTGAAATCTTCAAGAGGAAGACTTCGCTTGACTTGGTTCCCCCTCAAGGCAGAGAAACCAGTTACACCCCCCCTCCCACACACACCCACACCATCCCAGCCCACCATCTTCCCTGATTGTGTGTCCTATTTTTCCTGTCAAGGTGGTGTCCTAGATTCAAACTTTCATCAGACGAGTAAAACAGTGAGGCAAAGAGATCAGATCAAGATGTGTGGAGGATGGGGTGTCAGTGGGGTCTTAAAAGCGAGCCGAATCTTTCTCTGCTTATTTAATCCAGCCACGGGATTCAAGTAAAAATAGTGTGGAGAAAAACCACCCCAAAAATAGACGTGTGTGTGTTCTGAGAAAAACAAGCAAATGCTGAACAGAATTTGTTCTTTGAGCAGTCGGTTTTTGCCATCATGGGATCTTGAATGATTTTTAGAGCTGGGACAACTAGTCTTAATAGTCGACTGTGACTGAGTAGGTGACTAATTTTCTACTAGTCGAGTAATTTGATTAGCATGAATAAGGTCATAATTAACAGAAAATCCTGTCTAATAAGAGGTGATGTGTGTTTATGGCTTTGATGGTTGTTTTACAGAGAGAAGTTAATGTATGTATTTCCATTGTAGCACTGATTTTTAATTTATGCCTCCTGACTGTAACACTAAACACAAGAGCATGTTTGGATCCAGATACAGTGAGTAAACTTCTGTTCCTGTACAGTTACCAAAAAAAAGATAGGGTACGCTTGCACAGATTGTTGCATCCAGGGCACTCCCCAGCAGCCAGCATTGCCTTCCCTTTTGGGCTTTTAATAAATGTATGATGTCTAGTAGTGCCACAAACATTGTCATGTAGTTCACCATGTTTTGTTAATGCATAGGCAATTTTGCAGCTCTGTTCCTTAAATAAAGTAAATTTTCGAGCTTCACTGCTTGGATTTAACTTTATTTACTATCAGAATTAGTCAACGACGAGTGATTTTCATTAGTCGTCCCAACCCTAATGATTTTTTCTTCCCTCTGCCTGTCGGTGCATGTGCCCTCTCTTGCTCTCCATTTCCATTTGCATGCCACTGTGTCCTGTTTGTGCTATTATTTAACCATCAGTATAAGTATTCGGCTGTAGTAGAATTCTCTTGGGTGCTTTTTTTTATGTCTCTCACTCCAAATTAAATTACAGAGCGTGGAGCTCGGAGACAGCTGGTGATCGCTGCATGTAGCTGCAGGCGTGCAGAGCACATGGTACCTATTATACTACACTAACACTTCCTCTAGTCATACCGGCGACTGTGAAACGCTACACTTGTCAGCTGTTAATTCAATACAGCGTCAGGGTATAACTTATTATTCCATTTGAAATTGTTCATTCCTTTTAGTGTGTCCCAACTGTGAGGATATCTTTTTTTCAATGTGAATATGATGGAATCAGTGCTGCAGTATCCTGACTGCGCGCACGTTGCCAGGCTTCAGTTTATCAGAGGTACAAACGTCATCAGTCTCACCCTCGCTACCGCCATAATCTTATTTTGTGCTCTTTTGAATTAAATCACCTTGATGAGCACTATCACAGTCACACACTATCTCACCTTACAAGCATTTACTCAGTGAGCACTTCGCCTGCACACGGGCCCTTGGAAAAGTTGAAAATTTCCACACTTCTCTTCCAGTCTTCCTGAGGATTTTCTTCAACATGTTGAAATCCAATTAGCCACCCTCTGCTTGTTCCTGTCACTCTTATCAGTCCCTCTCGCTCTGTAGGCTCATGCAGGATTTATTAAAAATTTAAGCGCTCCTCTTTTCGGGGGGGGGGTAATGTATTGGAAACCCTGCAGCATCAACATAAAGCTCTTAAATAATTCATGTGTGTAGCTTGGTGAAGACCCAACGTTTTAGCTTTGTAAGGCTGTGACAGACTGGCAGGACCCAACTACAGCGTAAATATGTTGACCGGGACTTGATGTATTGGATCCCTGAATGACCCCCTGCTTTGCTCTGAAACTCCAGCAGCTGCAGAGTTTGTCAGGCTTTTCTGACACGATGCACGAGAGTTTCTCTGTGACAAGTGTGGCAAACTGGTTTAAAGGTCTTTTGTAAACAATGAGGCTGTCATTCTCACACAGAATGACACAAAAACAGACATCAGCAGACTCATGACTGGTGAGTTCAACTAACTCAAAGAAACAAACTTAATTTGTTGATTTATTTTATTTTTTTTCGTTTCCATAAATTGTGGGATTTAATTTCAAAGTAAAAGTGGAAAAACATTTAAATTCATGTACTTCCAAATAAACTGCATGTCAGTGGGATTATGTCTGTTAGTGATTAAAAATAGTTTTCCAGACATGGGTGTTCTTACCTAATTGTCAATTCAATCTGTTTGTGCATACCTCTTTAAAGTCATGAAAGTTTTGCTATTCTGTGCTTGGACCTGACCTCTGACCTCCAGTGGAGTAGAAACGAGATAATCTGCTCTTAGACAACTTTCATGCAAGACTATTAATGATGCTCCACCGGAATAGTCCCAACAACCTGCAGTATGTTCTCCGCCATCTAACTAAGCATTTGCATTTAACAAAACCAAATGAGCTCTCTGCTTTTAGACCAGCGCCCATTGTGTGATTGAAGATTTGTTAATAATTCAGAGTTGTTGGAAGCAGTGTAACGGGGATGCTGTTCGTCTTCACAGCTGCATGGGGTCTGCCAGTGACAGATGGCTCCACCCGTGTGGAGAATACAGTGCCAGTACAGCCACAGTGTGTGTCTGTGTGCGCGCATGTGTGTGCATGGAAATGATTTTATTCCATTTCACAATAGTGTGCAGGGAATTGGTCTCCGGTGCTTCTTTTTAATAAGTGATGCGTTTATTGTGTTTTTCTGTGATGTTAAAACAATGCTTTTGCATGATGTGAAACAAATAATGTTTCCATCTTCCCCTCTTAGTTTTTTGTCACAGATTGTGGTCTGCTGCAGCGTTCTCTGTTATTCCTCCCCTGCTGGTCATCTGCATGGTGCCCGGGAGAGTTCCGTCTGCAGTTCCTCGTTCTGTTTCCTGAAGTCAGTTGCAGGATTTGTTCTGTATAGTTTCAGAATCCTGATATGAGGGTTTGGGGGGACACGTGTGATGCATTTTATCTGATTCTTGCTGTTATCCAGTGCATAACTTCTCGGTTTGTGGCGAGTAAAATGGTAAAAGATCTGAGTTGCAGGGTAGATTCGAATTCAAAACAAAAACTGTAATCCTTCATTTGTGCTGACATATACGTAAGCCAAGACACATGCATGTTGTCAATCTCATGACATCTAACATTTTTCCCAGTCAAACAATCCATTCACACGACTCACCTGCCAACTCGCATGTTGTCTCCGTGGAGTACTGAAAATGGTCTTCTTGGCCAAGATGCAATCACCACAAACTCCTAGACAATTGAAACTCATTTTCAGAAGTGTGTCGAAGGTACTGGAACTGGATCTGATAGTCTTTTTGTTGTCCAAACAGAGCTGCCAGAGAACTGGACGGACACCAAGGAGACTCTGCTGGAGGGCATGGTGTTCAATGTGAAGTACCTGGGTATGACTCTTGTGGGCCAGCCCAAAGGAGAGGACATGGCTTCGGCCGCCATTCGCAGAATTGTCACCACGGTGAGTGCCAGCTCCCCTTATGGCTCCAGTAGCCTTGTAATGCCGCCATGACATCTTAGGCTTAATGAACCCTGGATTTCATCAGCAAGTGTCGCTTGTACTGAAGCCTGCAAACAGCGTTGCTAAAGAAATTTTCAGGTTGGATCAGCACTTTCCTTTGAAAAAACTTTATTTCATAGATGACACGGTGAAGATTACTGTTTAACCGATGCTTTTTAATAAAAACTTTCGATGTGCGTTTGTGAAACCCTTTATCAGGCAAGCAATTGTATTTGTTAACTTCCAAATTTATTCCTGTTGCTGTCATCTGACAATAGTGATTTGTTGACAGTCACAGACTGAACGAGTAGTTACTTATTGTGGTTAACATGGAGGGATGTGTCATGCACATCATCTCTGAACAGCTCAGCTTCATACGTCTCTTAATAACATAAACCCTGTTGTGTTTTGGACCCTTTCTTTGCAAAAGTGACAAATGCCACTCTATTCAATAAGAAACTACATGAACAACAAAGCTTGTGCAAAAATACAGGATGTCCATTTTCAAATACTGAGTTCATAATATTTTGAGTTTATTCTTTCTTAAAAGCTCATGAATGCTGTCGTACAATAGTGAACAGTCTTGTACAGGATGTAGCAAAAACAATTGCGTAATCCCAAAAATCTGTATGAAAAGTAAGATAATACCAGATTTCTTTGTTTTTTCTGTAACTTGTGAAACATTTGGGATTTTAGTTGGAAAAATATAACAACCAACTGTAATTTTCCTAGTTTTTTCAATGACTTCCTGGAAAGGTTAAAACTGCTGTGCACATGTTCGGAACATCTTAAAAGGACTTTAAAGGAGATTTTACCGTTCGCAAAGGTGTCAAACATAAGGCCCCAAAACCAGTGATGCTCTTGGAAAAGACAAGCTCCCCCGTTGCTATCAAATTAGCCTCAAAGCCATGTTGTCCAGGTACATTTAGAAAAACTAACATGCACAATGCAGCAGCTATATATATAAGTTATTTCACTGTATTTTGTATCAGAAGATTTCATTAAAATTGGCTTTATGTTGAGATTGTGGTAATTGTTTTTTTTTTTTGTGTAAATATCAACATTTTCCTCACATATACTCTGCATCACAACAAAGAAAACTTCAAAAATTTAATTTAAAGTTTATTATTGTAGTATTCAGTGCTGATGTTGCAGGCGTCTGCGTTTTCTCTCCGGTTACCACGCAGGGCAAATAATATTTACACAGAAAAGATTTTAAATCAGATGTTATGTGAAATATTTAACTGCCTTCTGGCATTACTTTCAAACTGATTAATCACTCAGTGTCATCTGCCTCCAACTTTCTGTAATTTGCTTGCTGTGAAGCCACACATGGGTTATGTTTATGCCAAGGTCACTATATCTGCATCGAGATATAGCCGCTAATCCGGGATTATCTTGAGTTTCACATGTACTGCAGCGAAATCACTGTTATGTTTTCTTAACAAGACTGAGCCACTCAGGATTTCTCACTAAGGTTTTCAAATAGAATAAATGTTACATTTACATTTTAAAGACATTAATTACTGGTACATATTTTACTCATAGAAACATGTTTTTGCCCGTGTCTGTCATTTTCACACACAAATACATCACATACATGCGTTACAATGGGAACGTCTAATCCGTTGAAGTCTTCCTCTGAAGAATGAACAGCCCAGCACGGCAGGCTAATCACCAAACCCCCTGCTTCTCAATTAGAGGTTGAACTGAATCTAATGGCAGGATTAAGATTTAATTGATTTACACCAAGACAGAACGAGAATGTCTGTTGTCTCAATGTGTTCCCTTGGAAACCAATCAATCCGAATGGCGATTACTGAATAAATGTATGACTTTTTTTTTTCCATTTGCTACACGCCTCAGTCAGACATGATAAGACGAGGCAGAGGGACCAAACACGTACTGTAGAGGCTGAACTTGGCATATCTCAGGCTGACAGATTGGGTTTGTGCCTGGTGGCATGACACTTTAAATATGACAGCAGAAACTATAGATGTTAGCACTTCCTACATGATGGAGTCTGCCGCAGCGCCGGTTACACGTCGGAATGCAGTTTTCCTTGTGTCTGCTCAGAATCTGCTGTTCATTGTCATCACCATGGTGGAGTTTTGTTTTCTACATAAAGTTATGGCACCAAACATCTTTTCCCAGAGAAATACTGCTGTTTGTTTAAGTCACGATCCCATGAAGTATCTTCCATTGCTTCCCGCCACTGTTGGCTTTATACACTGTATATATCATCTGTTTCAAAACAAAAGTTCTTGCACAGTGTGGTTGTTTCTACACCTTATCCCTGTATTCCACTGTCAATCCACGGATTTTTAGCCTATTAGCTGCTCTTATCTGCTTTTTAACTGCACGTTAAGGGGGTCATTTGTCAGTCTCAACAGGCGCTCTCAAAGACCACTGGCTCAGCCCGATGGTGATACTCTCTGAATCTCCAGATGGTGCGGAGCGGCAGGGGGAGTCCATGGCTGCCAGCCCGACCTCGAGTACTCATTCTGGGCTACACATTACAGCTTTTCTCCCCCCGGCTCTGTTGCCGTTTATAATTTCCTTGCATCTCTGAGAAAAGGCAGGCGGCTTAATTTGTTTTGCCCGTCAGAGTGCTCCCAGAGTGAGAGTTGTGTTGTTCACTGACAGTTAAGATTCAATGTCAACGTCGCTCTTACCTATACCTGAGGCAAGATGTCCTCCATCGGATTTTAATGCCCATCTGTGTGTGCTTTTGTACGTCGTACCCACAGGCTCGAGCCAGCGCTAAGAAATTTCGGAAAGTGACACTGACGGTTTCACCTAAAGGCATCGTCATCACCGACACGGAGACGACAGACCTTGTAGAGAATGTCTCCATATACAGGTACGATCTTGGTAGAAGAAGTGGGCAAAGAAGCGATTTCAGTGAAAACATGAGGAAAGTGGGGTATTTTCCCTCTTTGCTCGTTGCTCGGGCTCCACCCGCAGAATTAAATGAAGCAGTGTTGTGCTTGGAGCTATTGTGATTCCCATGTTAGATCAATTCACCCGAAAACCAATAATAGGACGCCTGTGGCGAACGACTGAGGTTTGTCTGTCTGTCCCAGTGTGTTGATGAAATCTAAC
Organism: Lipophrys pholis; assembly: GCF_963383615.2. Taxonomy (NCBI): domain Eukaryota; kingdom Metazoa; phylum Chordata; class Actinopteri; order Blenniiformes; family Blenniidae; genus Lipophrys; species Lipophrys pholis. The sequence continues at coordinate 7,159,096 of NC_137649.1, forward strand.
ATTTTTAGCACCTTGTTTTGTGTGTGTGTGTGTGTGTTTGTGGGTGTGTGGGTGTGTGTGTGTGTGTGTATATGTGTGCTCGTGTGCGGCTTTCCCTCTCTGGATAGGTTTCTCTAATATAGACTTGGCTCCATGTCATCAAGGATTACAGTCTAAAGATCTTATGGCTGGACTGAGATTATAGAGCGAGCTGTGATGTAGGCAGTGTGTGTGTGTGTGTGTGTGTGTGTGTGTGTGTGTGTGTGTGTGTGTGTGTGTGTGTGTGTGTGTGTGTGTGTGTGTGTGTGTGTGTGTGTGTGTGTGTGTGTGTGTGTGTGTGTGTGTGTGTGTGTGTGTGTGTGTGTGTGTGTGTGTATGCGCTTACGTTCCCATATTGGTCTGCATCCCCTTCTGATCCACCTTATCAGTGCAAACAGACCACCAGCCAGGGGAACCTTGTCTTTGATCTCCTCCCCGTTTCCTTCCCCCCCTTCCTTTATGCTGTCTGGAAATAAATCTATTTCTTTTCCATAATATCTTAAGCAGAGCTCCAACTGCAGGAATATTGACAGCTAATTGCTCACTTTAAACTTCATGCTTCTGGTCTTGTGAACACTTTGGCATAATGGCATGGGGGAGAGTAAAAGGCCACATACAGTGCCGGGGTTGACTGAGGATGCATTTATCCCTTCTTGTGAGACCCCACCCCCACTTTCCTGCCTCTCTGAAGCCTTCTTCTCCTCTGCCTCCTCCCCTTTTATCTTATTTTTTTGCACATAATCCATTTGTTGGCCAAGAAAGCAAGTGGAGGGTGAAAGAAGCAGAAGAGTGGATCAAATCAGGGCTGCGTTTATTGAGCATCGTGTGTGTGCGTGCGCGTGCGTGCATGCACGTGTGTGTCTTATGTATGGAAATATCTGCATGTTGAACTTAACAGTGAGTGTGTATTTATATAGCAGGAGGTTCTCATTGTATAATGACAATAAAGACATTGTAAGGTATGTAACATAGGGGAGCTGATGTTACTCTACTATGTATATTCAATATCCATTCACATTTAATGTACTGGCATTTTACTTTTGACGAGTTGAGCCTCGACAGAGAAAATAAACTGTTCTAATTAAATGTTGTGGAAAAATGTTTTTACTTCCCACAGCTGAAGAAGTTGAGAAATTGTACAAATGTGTTTTTCTCACTTTGGACATCTTCGTGCTGAGCTTAGGTCAGCTCAAAGCTCACCAGTTACTTTACAGGCTGATATGAACTAGACCGGGGGGGGTCAGACACATTTTAGTTCAGCGGCCGCATACAGTCCAATTTCATCTTGAGTGGGTCAAAAAATAGTGCCATAATAACTTTTAGATTTAAACTTTAAAATACAAACTCACCCTGACCGCATAGCTTTGAGGCTCGTGTTAGTTTACTAGCTCTCACGGCAGCATCACCGATGTCTCAGCTTGGGTCTCAGTGTCTTAACGATTCCCACCACTCTTAAGAAATGTGTTTAAAAATAAGAAATCTGTTTTCTTTTACATTTTTACAATTTGACTCCGTATTGAAGCCTCCTGCTGGCCAGTTTTGGTCCGAGGACCTTTGCAGAGCAGCAGCAACTGTGCATGTGTTTGTATATAAAACTTTCCCCTTGGTTCCAGAAAAAGTCTGTTTCTAGAGCAACTTATGACATCTGCTGTCAAAAACTTTGCATTTTACATGCATTGAAAAGAACATCTGTGGGCTGGTTCACCTTCCTTTCAGGTTGAGCACATTGAGCACATTTTAATAACCATGATCCTGGCCTGGTTTGATTCGTATTTTGCACTGTCAAAATTCCTAAGTCTGGTAAACCGTGGTAGAGAAATAAGAGTGGTCTGATGCATGAATTTGGTCTATCATAACAGCGTGTGTGAATGTGTGTGTGATGTGGGAGTTTGATGAATGCAGCCACTTACTGGATCAGTGGACAAGAGGCTGGTTTACTTTGCAGTATTGATGTTTCGGAGAGGCGTTCAAGTGCAGTGCCTTCCAAACCTGATCTGGATCCATATGTGGAATACTAATACGGTCCTCTGCGTTATTTGTCCTTTTAAAATCAGTTGTTTTTTTCTTTTTTAAAAAACATGCAGACAGCGACACTCTCTGTGAGCAGAACATTGCGAGGGTGTTCCGCCTCCATCTGGGCGAGTGTTTCTGATTCATATTCTGACAAGAGCTCTCGGTGACCAAGCAGCATGTCAATCAGTGAAAACACGAGGGTCAGAAAACGACAGCTGAAATATTGATTGATGCCTCACCTGGAAGTGATGCACGTTGTTCCGACGGGCTGTCAGATTAGTCACAGGCGTCTGTAGGAGGAATAATGTCGACTCTCCCCATCGTTTTACAAAACATGTTTTGTCTTTTGTGATTGCTCCCCTGCAACAAAAGCGAATGACTGTTTTTCATCAGTGCACTTAAAATGTGTGCAAAGTTGAACAAAAGTAGTTATTTTCTGTGTTCAACAGCGCACCTTTTCATTCAGTATATATATATATATATATTTCTCTATATATATATATATCTAAAGAAGAATGTGAGGCTTTGATGTATGAAGGCCTATTGAAGCTTTGTACTGTAAATATTTAAATATTTCCAGTGATATTCCCTCCTCGCCTCACAAATACCGGCGCACTGCACCGGTGAGCAGATCAAAGGCTGCTGGTCCTGAGAGCCTCTTTGGAGTTTTGATGCAGACTGACAGCTCGGCTGCTGTTGTTCAAGCTCAGAGAAAACTCGTGTCACACTGTCAATTATTTCTTTCCCCGTTGTTGTTTTAAGCTGAAAGCTTACAGTGTGAAAACGATCCGTTGTTTCGAGCAGAGGTGACGGCAAATGACTAATCAAACGATTAAAGTGATTATTTTTCTCCTTTTAATAAGATTTAATTCAAGCCGTGTTCTGCCTGCTAAGATGTTAAAATCAGATTAGATCAGATTAGATATGCCGTCATTTATCTCGCAATGGAGGAATTCAGCCAGCAGCTGACACATTGAAAACGGTGCAAGTCCAGACAGAATAATAATAATAATAAACATAATTATATATACATGTTATTAATTTTTCTATGCATGTATGCACATATGAATATTGTTTATTTATATGTTAGAAAGGGGGCTATATATATGTGTAGTATTCCTAGTGAGCATTCATTATTACCCTTGTTATTCTTATCATAAGGAATTTACATGATGTATTGCATTTTCTCCACCAAAATCTTACATTTTTTCCACATAAATAAGGATACTCTGTATTCTAGTTATACATTGTGAATGTACCACCCTAAAATAGCTTATGCACAACCACATATATATACTTTTGAATGCAGGACTTAATTTAGAATTCCTATTGAAGACTTTCTTTCTGTTGAACACATGATTTCACACAGAGGTCATTGTCAATATTCACGCTGGCGATGTTATGGTCTCTGTGGAGGCTCTTGCAATGTTTGGGGGCACATGCTTGTCAGACATGTGTACTGACCTATTTTCTCATTTCGCTTACAGCATAATGTTCTTGGAAAGCAAAACATTGTGGAAAATGAACAGATTTTCTTGTTGAATGGCATTTCTAGACCTATTGTATGAGTTAAAAAAAAAACAAAACAAAGATTGAATCAATAAAAACTGTTGGGCTGTTTTGAAAATGAGTTTTTAAGGTTGAATATTTGCTCTGTTTTGTATTTTTATAGTGACAAAGCTGTATAAATGAGTTACTATTACCTCACCCATTGATTTGACATTGATTTTATGTGATTGCAACAAAAACTAGCTCGGATTCAATGAAATGTTTGTTGATGGTCGAGCTTTTTTCCCCACAAATGTGTTATTCTTCTATTCTTTTGCTGAAAATGCATTAAACACATTAACAGTACAGACGGGAAACTCTTGCACATACAGCGTATTTTGATGAAACCTCATCATATTATCCCGGTCAGTTTTGCAGTGTTGAGGAGAAAAACAAGTTTCTTTTGCACATCTTGAACCATTAATGATGAGACAGAAGCCCCAGCCCTCTCTGGACACCCTCGTTTGGCCAAATAATGCTGGGAAATGATGGCATCAGCCTCAATTTGCAGTAAGAGTCACTGGAGTGGAGTTGCATGTTTACTCAGGATGTTGTTTGCAGACCTTGGTTTAAGAGCTTTAATAATAACTCAGAATTGTGTGCAACATTAGTGGCAATTTAGATCATATATCACTGCTGGTAATAGACGCATACACACATTAAATATAAAACTGTCAAGTATTGTGATTTTGGATGAAATAGTGCACTTCTTATGGTTTTGAAGATATTGATGGCATGAGGAGATAAAAAGTTTTGACTTCACAGAGGTGAATTGTTCCGCTGCATCCAAGAATAGAATAGTTCTGGAATGCAGTAGTAAAGCCAGGTTTGCATACGTCACTGCAGGAAATCAGTTGTAAACAAAAAACAAAAAAAATTCTACTCGACTGTTACAACTCTGTATCAGCCAAGGTAAGCTTTGTTGAAATATCCGAATTCCTTTCTGTCAGTGCAAAATTGAAAGTGTGAGACTATAAATTGATCTCCCCTGTGACTGTATTGGACTCGGGACCTCATTTCCAGCCGCCACCCTTCCTCCCTCCTCGATCTAATATCTGGTTTTCAAGAAATCCAATTGTCTGCAAATCCAGTCACAGCCAGCTCGCTGATTTCCAACGGTTATCTGCAAAACCCATCCAGACAAAGACCACCGAGCCATTTTGTTCCTCCACAACAGCTGGTACGGGTTCAGCGAGGCGTCGGACACAAAGCCAATAGATTTGCTTTGTCAGATTTCATGCAGGCTATTAGAAGCCGTATCGATCCAGAGTCACACTGTGTGTCCCGTCTGCGGTTGTTACCCGAATCGTCGGGGTGCGTCCTATTTGTTGCTTTAAATAGATATGGAAATGAGCCACAGAGAGTGATGCACTTGACCTTTGCCACGATCATTAAAGAACAGATTCGTTACTGGGAGGGGCATGTGGACGAGATCGGGTGCTTCTCCTCTCATTGTGGCTGTGGATGAAGTCTGACGCATGAGATGCCAAGACTGTTATTTCATACTCAACAGGACTCAGTCTGTCAGTTGATGTCATTATCATCACCATACAAGTGGATTCAGCTCTGACTGCATCACTGTATAATCAGACATCATTACAGTGTATTTATGAACTGTATGCAAAGGGGGAATCTGTGGAAGGCTGACACTAATTTGCTGCCCCACTTCAAAGGGAGGGCACTAAAATGGAATCATTTATTGGATCAAATAACAAGCATGAACTCATCAGCTCTCTCGTAACCAGCTAAGATTGTTTGCTGGCTTGCACCAACGATGCATGACCCACATAGAAATGCCCAGGACACCAGGCTCTGTGTTCCCCCCCCCCCCCCCCCCGCCATGCTCTAACTTAGATTTGGGGTTTAATTGCATGAAAATGAGCAGAGAAAAAGTTGAAAGGGATGGCCTATTTAGGATTAGTAAACAAGCAGAATGCATTGACAGTACCAGAACTACTCCGACTCTGTTTAGGACCTCATATGTTTGACTTCTGCTTCACTCTGAATGGGAATGTTTTCAGGGACATCGGTGCTCCTGCAGCTTTTTTGGCTCCAAGTTAAACACACTTATTCAAAGATTTTGCTTCTGACTTACAAGGTCATCCACAACTTGCCGGCCGCCCGTAGCTCTCATATCTCTATCAAATACACACATCACCACCATGCACACTCATCCTCCTCACTGTATTACCAGCCTGCCTGTCCACCAAAGGACCTAAAGCATCAGTCTGCCCCATCTTCATCCATACAAATGCTATTTGGATTTATGCATGTTTTTTCTATTTATTTATATAATGTATATTTTGCATAAAACACGTTTTATCCAAAATATAAAGTACCTGCAGTTTCAAGCATCTCTCATGCGTCACCATTGCCCGCTCGTGGGAGTTAATCAACATATTATTCATAGCCACCGCTCTCATCAGGCCGTGATTGGCGACCTGATGCATATGCATAAAGAACAGCCTGAAAGCAAAGCCAATACATATGCAGTGTAGCTTAAATTTCTACATGAGGTTTAAGGAGCATCAGCTCCTGTCGCTGATTCTTCATGTGTTTTTCTTTGTTCTCTCTGTGAGAGGTTCTTGGTTAAAAACTATGTTTTCCTGTGTGTGTGTGTGTGTGGGGGGGTTATTATAAATATTTTAATCTTCATATTCTGCTTCCATGATTATAATAATAAGAAGTTGTTGCAAGAGGTGATGACATGATGTGTACAATGTATAGGCATATACATACAAGTGTTGCTATATGGTCACCTTTATGTTCATATAGGTTATTGAGAAAGCATCATATCGTCTCTTTCAATTATATTTTAAGTAATTTCTACAGGCCGTTGGATGCCCAATCACTGCAATGGTATTTTCTGGTTACACAGAAGGCAAATCTACTACAATTACTTAGTTAATACTTCCTTGTCAACTATGTCAACTACAGTATATACATGATCTAATGTGTTAAGTGTTCAGATAGAACTGTGTTTATACTAATATATTCAGTCTTGATTTGATTAATTTATATCACTGTATATAGGTTAGGGGTGTGCAAGTGTACTGATATTCATATTCATTTTGTATTGGAATAATTGTATTGGAATGTTTACTGTATTACACTCTATTATAAATGTAATCGTTTTTTTTCTGTTACATGTTTTCTTCTTCCTGTTCCCCTTAAAGCAAGTTGACTGATGAGAGAAGCACTTTTTTATTGATTTACATATCAATAATTTTAATTTGTTTGACTTCACTGCTTCATTGAAAATAATGATCTCAATCACTCAAAGCCAAAGAAACAAACTAGCGTCTGTCCGCTGCAATTGCCAATGCATCATTATAAATGTTTCAACTAATTTTAAATGGAAAATATGTTTGTTTTTTTGTGTGTGTTATTTCTCTTGCAGAATCTCGTACTGCACTGCAGATAAAACTCAGGACAAGGTCTTTGCATACGTCTCTCAGAGTCAGTTCAATGAGACGCTGGAGTGTCACGCGTTTCTCTGCCAAAAGAAGAAAGTTGTAAGTGTATATATTGGAAAATGGGCATTCATATAGATCTATTAAATTCATGTTGTTTCACTTTATCTGTATTGTTGTTTGAATGTGTGATAAGGGTAAGAGGCTGCACTCATGACAGTAAGCGTTGTTTGGCTCCATCTTGTGGCAGCAACGCGAATGACACCCACCATGAGTGAGATGAGTTCATGAAAAATAGTGAAAACTCTTTACTTGACATCTAAAACTGAGAAAACATAAATAAACCATCTCAGCTAAACTATTTATGCGCTCGTATTTAACTGCAACGCTATCCTTGTTTATTTGACCCTCCTCCAGGCTCAGGCGGTGACGCTAACAGTCGCCCAGGCCTTTAAAGTCGCCCTAGATCTCTGGGAGATTGCTCAGGAAGGTAAGTTTTCTGAATGTCTATTTCAAACCACGCTGACCTCCACAATTGTGCTTTTTGCAAATTGTGGTGTAAGTGACCCACCTTCTTTCAACTGCAAATAAAATGCTTTAACATAAACAGGATACACATCAACCACTCAGTTGTGTTTGCAGACAAAAGCAAGAAGGCCAGGACCTGCTGTTCCTGTGCAGCCAGCAACAGACAGACAGAGACACCAGACGCTCAGTGCACACCAGCGGGTAAATTCATTGTGTTTTGTGTCTCTGCTTATCCCAATGAGCTCAGAGGCAAACAACAACAGGCAGGATTTCATGAGTGGAGCGTTGCACTGCTGAACCGAACACAACCGGGAGATTCCGCCTGCAACATCCACTGATGATTACAGAACAACTGAGAGGAGATATTATCCTAACAAGGTTAACTGTAAGATTCTCAGATAATGTCATAGTTGGAAACAGATGATTGAATTAAGTTAATCCTTATTTAAGTGAGTTTGTTGGTGAGTATTTCTACCTATTTTTCATGTCTGATAACTGTGACACAACAATCATTACAGAAGAGATAGTGAAATAACATTTAAGTTGTAAAAAACATTATTTGTTCATTAATTTTGAGTACTTTCTTTATCCAAAGCTGGACTTTTAAACAAGAGTACAAATATTTGCATTTTGATCACTAATGCACTCATTCACAGCCAATTTCACATCCTCTTTATGAGCTTCACGGGCTTGACTGTGTTTGGAAGTCACAGTTTCAGGGAAAAGCCCTCCGCATAAGCAGGGAGAACGTGAATATGACACGCAGACAGATCTCCGCTACAGGCAGGGTGCATCGTGGGATTTGACAGGTGGCTAGAGAGCCAGACATGAACAAGTATGACACTTAACACCATGTTTGTTTCTTAAAATATGTACATTTTTGCTTCGATTCAAGAGACAAATCTGCCCCCAGCGCAGTCAGCAGTTTCTCTCCGTCCCCACATTTTAAGCTGAGCAAAGAAAACTTCCCCGAGATTTTTGCCTCATACCTCACTGCAGTATTCCCTGTTGGGATGTGAAAGTATCAGCAATGTTCTCATGTAACACCGTGTAAGAAAGCTGATGAGTGTATTTTCTGAACTATTCTGTTGAACAAAAGTTTTTTTTTGTGAGAATCTTTTATTCCTCCTTATTTTGGCAACATTTGAAAAACTTTATTTTAATAGCGGGTTTTCTTGATGTCCAAATAATGAAAATGCTCCAGCCAACCCGGTGCTTTAATCTGGATTAAAAACGGTGTAATCTCAACATGCTGATGACAAAATCTGACTCTCTAAATGAATACAGTAACAAAGACAACTAGAACATGTTACAATTGTTAAACTAAGACAGTAATTAGATGGAAGTGTGTATCACGTCTGGCTTGAGGCTTTTATTTTGACACATCCAACAGTTTCCAATCAGTGTTATCAAGTAAATGTCACTATATTTGGTCAGATTCTGACTTTAAATGACCTTTCTACTTATATGTCCATTACCTTGAGACTTTCAGAGTTCGACCTCTGACACAAAAAAAAGCACATCCGGCACACACTGAGGACAAATCACCTAATTATGCCCTCTTCATTAGTCATTCAAGGGAGCGGCAGATTTTTAAGGACTTTCCGAAGGCTGTGACATTTATAGGTCAAATGTTTTCCCCTCCTCAGTGGCAGCGGAGGATCTACAAAATAGCTCCTAACTATCGACCCGTCGTGTTGGTAGTTTTAGATTGAGTTTCCCAGAATCTTTCAATTAAAAGTTCCTCAGTGACTCGAGGGCATCGAGGAGGGTGGGGGTGGAAACCTCGAGGACAGTCGAAGAAACTGCACAGAAAGAAGCAGGGACGTTTTTACAGAGATCTGTTTTGATTGTTCTTGTTGCAGCGATGACAAAGGAAGAGTTGGGGACAAACGAACTGTGTCCGCATGCAGACCAATTTTATCTTGAGTGAGCCGGGTTGGTAAAATAGTGCCGCAATAACCGTTTTTTCTTTGTTGTGGGGCAGAGTGTACGTGATGGAAATTGTCTACATTTTCAATAAAAACGAACAATTACTACTGAAAATGCAATAAAATCTCAACATAAATTCAAATGTAATTAAATCTTCTGGTGCAAAATACATTGAAATGTCCCAAAAAAATTCTTCCTATATCTGTTGCACTATGCATGTGTTTACAAACTCCCCCTGACCACCAGTGTTGTGCCCGCTACTTTTAAGAAATATTTTTAAAGAATCAAAGTTTTCCTTGAAATCTGTCACAACAATAATACAATCTCCTTTCAAGATGTTCAAATAATGTGCACTGCAGTTGAAGCTTTAACCTTCTGTAGGAAGTCACTGAAATTCTAAGAAAAGTTTTTATTAGCTGAAATTCAAAATTTTTCAGCGATTTCAGCAAAAAAACAAGAATCTGGATATTTCCTGCTTTTTCTTACTGGATTTGGTTGATAGGTCACACAATTATGGCTATTTGCATGAGAGCCAGCTGTGGGACGCTGGTTTCGATTTATTTATCGATTTATTTTATGTAATCTGAGCCTTTTATTGCTATATTCCTTCATAGTTTCAACATATATTTTATTTCATCAAAAATAGTGTGTCTTAAAATATAAAATAATTCATAAATCCAGACAATTGATTGTTGGTTTTTAACTGGAGGCCATAATTATCACATTTAAAATCCCCAAAATGATAGAAGCTAATTTATGTTGTGGGTTTTGGAAATAACTGACTAAGCAATAACTTATCACTTACATTCAAGACTTGTGCATATATATATTTATATATATAGTATTATATATACTCCTCCTCTCATGCATGGCGTCATCTCCCACAGATCCAGAGGCTCATAAGTCCATTGGGATGGAGAAGCTCCAGAGGCCGTTCTTCTCAGCTTCCCTCAGTTCGCCCTCTCCTCGCAGCAACCCCACTCGAAGGCGGCCAATCAAACACGACTCATGGGTAGGCCGCACAGAAACCTTTTAGTCATGATCAACTCTTAATTTTACTTCATCTGCAAGAAACTAGTTGTGGAAGCCAACAGAAGTTAGAAACGTTTGCTCCATCTCGCATACAAATGCAGGATAATCGGCACCCGTCTGTTATGCTGAACAGATTTGTGCGCTTTTTTACCCTGCAGGTATTTTCAGATGCAATAAAATGTGCATTTTGAGTTTCTGTTTCATCTAATCGCACAAGGACAGCATTCACTCTCTGACACCGAAGATGGAGCAGACATCTTCTGTACTCTTCTTCCAAACAATTCTATTTTTTAAGAATATAAAGTGTATAAAAGCTGATATTTACACATAAGTTTTTTTACGCTGTCGCCGTCCTAACGCTCAATAGCAGATTTTGAACACTAGGTGGCAGCACATCCATTTAAATGTCTTCATGAGCTCCAGCAGTCAAAACTCTCTCTGTTCATTGTTTTCACATTTCCCCCTAACTGGATTTTCCTCCAATTATGTGAAATCATACCTCATCAGGTAAATTAATTTAGATTTTCCATATCTAAATATCCTTGGGAATGATAACCTTTCTTTTTTTTTTTCAGTTCAGCTTGAACACAGTGTTATTTATTAGACATGATCTCTTATTATAAATATTGATTGTGGCACAGATAAAGTCATTGAAACAAGAATATAAACGTTTACAGTGAGATTTTGACAGAGGTCATAAACTCATTTATATCTCAATTTGTACCAAATAGCTGACTTGGTGGGGATGTACGGAGGTTTTACGGCTTTACAGAAGCAGCCACGGTATCATTTGTAGCACTTAATGTTCTGTATTGATTTATGTTTTTGTGTCACCACAGGATGTGGAGGACGGGCTCGACGACGCTTTCTCAAGGTAACCTTTCTCTTCTCAACGCGAGCCTGATAATATCGTCTAATTTATAAAACCACTGATAATTTTAATGGGGAAAGCAACAAAAACAGCTCTCTTCTCAACTAATGAATAGAAAGTAAACACAAGAATAAATTTGTGTTCGTGGCTTATTTGCAATAAATGTCATACCAATGGAAGACCTGTTTATTATATTAAAATGGTGACGGTTGTGAGGAACATGCATTTGTGGGATGAGTGACTGGGAAAATGTTCTCTGCCAAGGCCAAACCTCTTGTTTGTTGGTGTTTAGTGGATCCGATGGTTGAAGTCTAAAGAAATGTGGATAATTTAACAAAGCATTTATTTAACAGTCGCGTGAAGCTTTCATCCCGACACTTGATTGTCAAACCAAAGAAAAGCTGTTTGGCAGCTCATCCCACAAATGCATGTTCCTCCATTTAAAGAAGAAATGAAAATGCATTTAGAATTTCCAGTGTTACAAGCCAAGAAACAAAAATAGTCTCCAAAACACAAATCCTCTTAAGTTTGTCATTCTAAAATGAGACATGTTTTCCCCCTCTGGATATAGTTTTAACAGTTACAGTGAGTGTGATGCTCTATTGTCAGACAAGAAACAATTTTCCACATGAACACACATTTATTTATTAAAATGGGCTCACACAGAAACAGACACAAACAGAAACACTGAATAAATCTCCATTTCACAGGTAGGAAAAAGAGGAAAAAGAATGAAGCCTCGTTTATGGTTGTCTCTTGATGTGCAGTAGAAAGGATTCATATTAAAAAAAACAACAACAACAACTGTCTCTAAATATGTAAAGCCTCCGCTGTTAGAAACACAAATTGGCACAGCTCCTGTTGATTTTCACGTCACGCTCAGTGTTTAAGCTGACCTGGAGGACGTCCCTCCAACCTCATGTAACAAATGAGCTCTGTGACCAAAATAGAAATGATTCAGGTTTGGAGTAAAACAGATGTCAGGCCTAATGAACGGGGAGAAAAAAGAAAAAGCTATTTCAAGTAGTTGTTATTGACACCAGTTTTACATTATGGATTAAAATAGTCTTGTTTTCTGAATTGAAGCGTGAGTCCTGGTCACAGTTTGACGAGTTTAAGGTTTGATGTTGAAAAAACAAAAAAAAAAAACAGATGTCGTTACAATAATAGCAGGACTTTCTTACTTAAAGTATGCTTTTTACATACAGCTTGGATTTATTTATATTATATTGTACGTATTTGAAGTAGCTGACTTTTGAAAACGTTGGTCAGGATTGAATGCAGACCGTAAGATTTATTGTCAGAATATGTTTTCCTCTCTGTAGTTTCATGAGGGCATGTACTGTACATGCACCACCCTGTGACGGGTCACCGCCTGCTTGTGTTGAATACCCCACATGCAGAAATAGTGCGTAAGCAAAGACTTTCAAATCCTGCAAGGTCGGCGCGCTGCGACTGGAGCATCGGCACATAATGGAAACGACTGCTGCTCCTTTCATTGCTGGTGTCAACGCCACTTTCCCCACAGAGCTGTCACGAACACAGTGGGTTGTGAGGAGGACGTGAGCGCCGCAATATACAGTTAGAAGCATTTCATAAGTTTTAGTCACGAAGAGAGTGACACGCTGCAGAAACAGGCTTTTTATGGATTTGAGACACCAAAATGTAAAATGTACAACTTGACAGACATTGAAGATGTAATCATTCACACTGTCCTCTACTTTAATGCCCTTTATCCCGGGTGGCGTGTTCAGCAGCGACGTGATCCCTCTGCGCCGCGACTGAAATGCTGCTCCGTGTCTTTCCCGTCTGTTGAGTTTCTTTCTCTACCGATTGCTGTTTTGGCCATGGACGCTTCTCGGCGGGTGACGTGCCCAACCCACCTCCAGAGGCTCTTGGTGTGAAATGTGGACAGCTTTGGTAAATCCTTCTCGGTCAGTCGCCAACATTGTGAATTGTATGGGAGAGTTGTGAGGACGCAGCTTGGTGTGAGCGCCATATGGAGCTCCTGGCCTTGTTGAGACGGCTCTGGATGTCCAGTTCTGTACCTTCCTCACTGCCAAGATCGGTGAACCTGTCCGTATACCTAGACTGAACTTCTCTTGGGGTTCAGTGCCACAACGTCAGTTTTCTTGCAGCTTTGCAAAGACGTTTATTCTCTGGCTCTCCTCTTGTATGTAAGAATGATTGAGCAATAATAGTATTAAATCGTCAGCGTAATCTAGGTCTTCCTGCCCCCTGTTCAGATCTCTGTGTGCTTTATCCTAAAGCGTTACCTGATATCCATTGCATTCATAATAAGTTCTGATCTAAAAACCTGCATTTTATTCAAACATTTTCTAGTTTTACCTTCAAGTTATTTATTTTAATCATGATTTCTTGTTCTGTTGAAAAGGAATCCACCATGTCGGACCCCCCCCCAGGGAGGGAGAAGCTTCATTTTGGAAACCACTGTACTATATGCTAGTAGTTATTATTATTATTCACAGGTTTGCCAACATATTTCTAATAATATTCCTATCTTAGAGGGTCAAACCCATTAAAAAAACATGATGCACTGAACACTGTTATCACAGTTCTTCAACTCACAGCTACAAATAATGCCCCTCCGTATAGAATTAATCCAAATGTAGGCTAAATGTTTGTGCATTTGTACTTGTCTTTTCATCTCTTTATATAACTATCTGATATTGTATTTGACAGTGTAGCTGTCGTCACATCCGCTTAAAGGGAGGAGTTGCCCCACACATTAAAAAGAGGGAAACTCATTAAGCTTGGCCGCCTGTAGATGATCGATCTGTTTCTGCTTAAAGACTTAAAGATGCAAAGCAAATGGGCAGATCGGAGGCAACGATTGGAAGAAGCCATGTCTGGAAACCGGCTGCTTGTGGATGAGATCAGAAAAAGGAGGCAGAGGGAAGCACTGACCTCACGTCTCACTGATTGTCAAATTGAGGAAGGACGAACTCAAGAAAAACATTTAAGCGTGACACCCCGGAGGAAGCACTGGAGGTGTTAAAGTCAACGTCCTTCGCAGGGTTCAGCCAGGATGTGGAGATCTGTGCAGCAGTGGAGGATAAGATCTGAACTGAAACGCTGCGAACTCTAAACCAGACTGTGGGGCCGAGGCTTTCATACACGATTACTGTTACCTCTGACTAAGGGAATACTTCTTTATCGACACAGGAGGGAAATACTTTCTACAGATGTTTCTGAGCCACATTGCTTTAGAAAGGGTTTGCTATTGATTTGCAAGAATTGATTTCCATAGCATGTCCCACTGTACCTTGAATCTTGCAGCTTGATATTTGGTGAGCAGGATCTTTTATATATTTATATTTTAATTAGGCTTTTTGAGTTGCATTTATTTTTCTTGCATGGCAACTCATGATATTGTAACGGCTCAGGCAACATTTTGACAGTAGCCAAAAATTACTTATTTGTGTAAATATCTTAAACTGATATGCAAACTAGTTGATTTTGGCTCACAAATTAGCATTAAAAGCAGACGTTGTTGGATAAGAATGAGCTTGTTGACTTGTTTGCACTGGATTGTCTCGTCAGTCTCGCCTGAAGTGCAGGAAAGCACCACCAACAGCTTCTGTTGCTGTTTCATCTCCAATTAAGAGAGTCTTTGCATAAACTCATACCATTAATGTCAGTTTGTCGCTCTGTGTGTAAATGCTTTTCCATTAAACCTCTTTATTCTGCGAGGGGTTTGGCATCGCACCCTGCAGGGGTCACTACTGGCGCGTTATAGTTTCACGACTTCAGCTGTGTGACTGTCTCAGCTTAACCGACTTCAGTGGAATTATTTTAATTAACAGAGGTCAGGATTTAGTGCTCTGTAAGAAAACCAAATCTATTTTTGGATGATTATAAAAAGTTACTCCACTGAAGTGCGTACGACCGGAGCAAATGGTGCTCGCGACCTTTGACATCAGCTGCAGTTCAGACGGGTTAATTGAATCATTTCAATTTGTTTTTCAAGTTTTCCTCAAATGAATTTTTGAACTTGTTTAACTGCCGGAAAAGCACAGAGGTACTTAAATAATTAAACCTCATCTAATTTTGATGGGGTCGTTTTTGGTGTAATTGAGGCCTCTTTGAGTGTTACTTCACACTATGCATGTTGAAGCAGAGGCCGTTCGTGTCCCTGCGTGTGCACGTTGCACGCGCACCCGTTCTGTGTCCTTCGCGAGCGCAGTTTGAACAGTCTCTGTGTTTTCGCCTATATTAACCTTTACCCAAGAGTCACGTCGTTATAATTTCTTCTGTCTTCTATCCGGCATGCAGCAATATGGAAGTAGAGGAGACGGGCCCAGGTAAGAGATGACCTATCTGTGTATTTGTATGATGGCATGTGCCTTCCATTGCAGGCTGTTACTAAGCTTTTGTGCATGTTCCCTTTCTGTTTTTTCATAGCCCACACCACCCAGTGTGTGTAACCATTCGAATACTGGATGATTTATTATAAGTTAACATTTGTAACCAACCAAAGCCGGTTGGGAAGGCTAGTATACTTTTTCTTGAGACATGCATTATTGAAAATTTGTATTTCAGGAATATCAATAGCTATCACCACGTTAATACAAACTCTTGAGCACAATTTGTTTGCATATCGATGTTTAACAGTGAAATACATTTCAAATATAAAATATTGGATACTTGTCAACATTATATATGCTCTTAAAGGTTGTAATGAAATCTGTCCTTGCAGGATTTATGTTCCGTAGTCTTTGTTATATTAACGTTCTTTGAAAATAAATATTAATTTGTTCCAGACATGTTCAGATAAACACAAAATACAGAAACATACAAAAAGAAAAAATCTTTTTGCTGCAGTTTATATCGACAAAATAAACACATCTATACCCAATGCACAGACAGCTATTGACACATATATACTTATTATACAAACACATTTAACTACACATAGAACGCATATATGTAGCTTAACACGTCAGAAAGGAGGTTTTCACTCAGCTCTTCAAATCATTGAATTCAGGTGTTCCAATCACTTCCATGGCCACCGGTGTATAAAATCAAGCTGCTCGGCATGCAGACTCTTTCTACAAACATCTGTGTCAGAATGTGTCGCTCTCATGAGGTCAGTGAATCTTAGAGTGGTGCAGTGATAGGAGGCCACCTGTGAAATTTCCTCACTACTTGATATTCCTCAATCAGCAAAGTGGATGCGATTGGGGACAAACACCAACTCAGCCATGAAAACCCACCGAGCGGGAACAGCGGATACTGAGGCACATATTGGGCAGAGAAAGACAACTTTTATATATATATAGGTTTGTTAATGTTTATAAATGTTTAGATATGCTCATATTTATTAATGACTGAAAATCGAAGAGCTTAAAAAAGCAGTTTATTTCGCACTTTTTCTCAGGTTTCTATCAAAGCTTTCTAAAATACTTTAAAAGATGAATTTATCTGTTGTTTGAAAAAATACCTGATATACCTTTTGTTTTCCCTAAACTCGGACTAACTGTCATTTCAAGTAAATCAGCCCCAAAAACACATACATTTTCTAAAAAGGACTAATGAAGCTTCTGCTTGTATTTGTTTACAAGTACGTTAATAAAAGAGTCTTAATAAGTCTCTCTGTTCACTAGCTGTTTAAAAGAACGAGAATGTTTCATCAATGGGGCCTCTCTCAATCTAAAAAAGGCAAAATTGTTGTAATGTGGTTTATAAACACACTAAATTTAAATTATGTTAACATTGGCTGAAATCGAATAATCATGAAGATCCTCCCTAAGAAATGTACCACCAGCCGCCACTACAGTACATAAGTACATAAATTTAGGGCTTAAAGTTGCTTGAAATATTATTCCGACAGTTCTGAAAGCGCCTTTAGATTGCAAAGGTACTGTTTCGTCTTCAATGTTAAGTGGTATTACCACAGTCACACATTTCAATTAGTTTTTAGTCAAAATGGTTTGTCATAAAACTACACAAAACTACACTTTAAACTTTTTTAATCTTCTAATAATCTAACGCCATTTAATTGTCGCCATAGTCTTGTCATGCGGTATACTCTGATCTGTCAACATACCAAGCAGCATCTTGTTCACTTGTTTATTCTTGGTAGCAGCAGAATATTAAGTCTATCTTCCATTAATGCCCCGTCATGTTACTTTCTGTCATTTCAGTTATTCTAATCAGCCTCCACTGTGTGCCTTTGCTACGTTCAATCTTTTCTTCTTGTATCATCTCTTTAATCTTATTATGTGACTCCATATTTCTGTATAAATATTGGATGAGCTCTGCAGCAATGCTCGTTCTTCTCTCTCTGTCTCTCTTTTGCTTCTGGTTTTGTCAGACTGGCCGAGTCCCGCTCCGAATCCGGCCCTCACGATGCAGCTCTGAGTCCCCGGGAGGTCGACACAGAGAATCTGCGGCCTCTCGCCAACAATGAGTCTGCATAACACACACAAGCAAGAGCTGCTCGACATGCAGAACTGCAGACATCAGACAGAAAGCATACCCCAGCCCCGTCGGGACCAAAAGAAAACAACATGCTTCAACGGATCGCACAGGAGAAAAAAAAAAAGAGATACAAGTCAGCGAGTCAAAAAGGCGACACACAGACTCCAGTCAGAGTGAAGAACAGTCTCCAGCCAGAGTCAATATATCACATGACACAAACACAGCGCTCCCAGGGTGTAATAACTACACTTCGAGGCAAAAATAAATGAGATATTCCCGCCAATAAGAAAATTCCACATCTTCTTTTGAATTCATGAACAGTTTCATACATGGACTCCCCTTATCAATCAGTTTAAAGATGTAAATTGTATCACAGTCCAACAGTGTGTGTACATGAGTCGGTCACCTCTCTCTAGAAATGTGAGAGTTCTCTGATCTTCTTGTTTGTTTGATGGAATAACAGCGGCAGTCACTGGAAGGATTCCGGAGTTAAAAGTGATCATCACACGCTGGTGTCCACTGTCATGGTTCTGTATTAGTCTGACAAGCAGCATCTGCTTTGTCACACTCATCAAACCCTTTTTATCAGACTAAAACAATATGATGTTGTAATGAGGCAAGCAAACATGGTTTGCATAACTATAGGATGGGAGAAACCATGTGAGACATAGAAAATGTTTGTTCAAGTGTCTTAGATTTACAAATACAAGTGGAGGACCATGCTTAAATTCAATATTAATACATTTATCTGAATCCTTTATTCTGAAAATGCTTTTGCATGTCAAAGATAAAATGCAATACAATAAAAATCAATCAAATCGACACATAAGTCAAATAAAGAGTGACGACTCGCTCGACAATATAAAAATTGCTGAGTTGAAAGATGTGAAAAACCAGTAAGTAACTCCTCTTCAGAGATGGGTTTTTGAACCTACATCTTCTGGTGTACAATATTAAAAGCTCAGCTAAGTAAAAGAGTGCCATACCTTTCAAACCTTTAGTCGTAATATTGGAAACGGATTCTAAATTTGAGTTGGATCCAGAGCCATGAGGCCAGTGTGATGTGATCATGTTGCTTTCCTTATTTGTGAGGTTTGATTTGGTTATATAACAGTTTGTTGTTCTGCTGCAGGTCAGAGATTCGGCATTCGTCTCATAACAGAAGTAATTTCTCTACGTTTCTCTTCCTCCTCGCTAAACCCGACGAGCATGAATCAGCCTCAGTGAGTGGTTGAAAACCTCAAGTGGTTCTTGTATTGAGATTTTTGCCTTTTTTTTTTTTTTTTTCCAAAGTCAGAGAAGAACCTTCATAGCTTATTGTTGTTTTGTTGTGCATGCAGTAGCGTCTAC
This sequence comes from Lipophrys pholis, assembly GCF_963383615.2. Lineage (NCBI taxonomy): Eukaryota > Metazoa > Chordata > Actinopteri > Blenniiformes > Blenniidae > Lipophrys > Lipophrys pholis. The sequence goes on from NC_137649.1 coordinate 7,178,245, forward strand.
ATTACAGACTGGCCAGTCTAATTGCAAGAGGTCAAAAGTTAGCACTCACTGATATGAAAACGTTCCACCGAACGGCGATAACTTATCATTCCAAGAAGCACCTCAGTGAATCGGTGTGACATTTCAAAGTCTGAGAAAAGGCCGTTTTATAAAATGAATGATTGGAATATAAATGGAAAGGGAATAGTTTCATCGTGGCTTTGACCTTGGCTTTAAAAACTTATATAGTATTTATGATTTCTTAATGCAGATTGATAATGTGCTATCAGCTACATCTGTCCATGACTTCCTTCCTCACAGGCAAATCAATAACACAATGAAGATTTCAAATAGAAGAAACTCGAGTTTCTTTGGAGTGCCGTTACATCCAAATATTGGAACAGTTGTGTGCTTTGGATGGGATGTAATTCCAACTTTCCTGCTGAACTCTCACAAATTATATAAATATTGTATAAAACTAAACTGATTACACATAAATACAATTAAAAAGCATATTCAAGCATAACCTCACTGTTGGGTTCAATCAGAGATCAAACTATCTGTTATTAACCATGCTCTTTTAACAATGGGAAAAAATAATTTGCTGGTCAGTTTTTGAAATAGGTGCTTTTATGCAGCAACAAACTCTGGACTGGAGCTTCAGCACTGTCACATTCATAATTCCTGTTTTACATTCAGTAATCACCATTTATTCAGCTCTCACTGTACATAAGGATGACTTCACTGTCAAGAAAAGGGACGATGTCGGGTCAGGAGAACTGTATTTCGATGCCAGACTGGTAAAGTAAAGAAACCTATTTCGATACACTGTATTTTTTCATTGTGGAAGATGTATTAATGTATGTATGCATACTTTACCATTGTAAATGAAGTAGAATGGCTCAAATCAGGGCTTCACACGGGGGATTTCTTTTGTGTGTGAATATTTATCACTCTTGTTTGGCTGTGAATGTGATGCTTGTATGTTTTTGCATTAGATTAGACTGTACATACTTAGTAATATGTCAAGTTTACTACTTCAGGAATTGATTTTTATTTTTTCAGAACAGCCATGTGCTACGTTAAGAAAACACTCTAACCCCACCCCCCTACAGTAATTGCATTATTTATTTCAGAATAGCCATGATGCAACATAAAAGTCACTATAAAACTCTTCTGTTAAGTCAGTGATCGCCTGTTGCATTGTTCTGCACCGTTCACACGTTCTTCTTTCAGCCACAGCCAGAATGCAACACTGCCCATCCTTCTCACACATCCTCATGAGTGGAAACCATTTGTCCCAAATTCCGCTTCGGACAAATAATTTGTCCGTGTCGACGGTCCAGATTATTTTTATCCACCGCCCAGATGATGTTAACTGTCAAGAGGGTCTTGTAATTTGTCCCAGTCAGGCTGAAGTGCTCCTTCTCTCTGCATTCATGGCACCGGAGCTGAATATAATTGTGACGATGGGAGGCAGGAGCTTGCGGGGGCTCTGTGTTGTTGTCATGGCACCCGCTGCATTATAATTGCATCACTTACCAGGTTCATGAAGCTTAATTCATGCATTGCTTCATCACTGACCGGGTGAAATTCCAACTCTATTGTCTCTTTTTAAAGAAGCTTTATGGCTTATGTGTCACGGCACATTAAAAGAATCATTGATTTAGGCTGTGTATTTCAAGGTGAGGGTAAAACTTGTACACCATATTAAATTCACAGCTCACGGCAGACAATCCCACGTGAACGCGGGTTGCACCCTGGAGGGATCACCAGTCCATCGCAACGCAATCACAATTCAAGCATCTTTTCAACATGAGTAGAAATATCTACTTAACTTTTCAGCTCTATGACTGATTGATTCACTGACTGATTGATTCTTGTGTGGATGCTTCTGGGTCTCCAGATTGAGCTCCAGGAGCACTCGCATCTGAATCAGTTTTCAATAACAAAGTTATTACACAGTTTTGAAGCAAATCCATTCATATGCGTCAGTGTTGACTTTGATTTCTGCACGTTGTTATTCAGTACATGATAACAAATTGGAAAATGGCACAAAGTGAGCCGTGACTGGCTGCCATTAGATATTACATTGTCTATTTTAATTGTTTTTGAAATGTAAAAGGCAATGCATTACTTTGATCTTGCAGCAAAACCTCCTGGGCATTCTTTTTTTCTTTCTTTTTTTTTTTTTAACCATCAATTAGAATTGAACTCTTGTAGAAATTATATTACAGCACAGATCAATGGAGCAGGCTCTTAAGACGTTGCCTTTCATGCAACCAAGATACTGTATACAGCACATCAGTGCGGGCAGATTCCCAGCAAGTCTTGAATGGAAGCAGTTCTTTGGCACTGCTATGAATCTACTGTGTGGGAGGAGGGATGAGACCAGCGTTTGGAGGTAGAACTGAAACCAGAGTGCACTGAATACAAATCAGACTGAGAGAGCTGAACTCCACAAAACATTTGAGAGGTGGAAAAAAAGATATGAGAAAGATCTTCAAAAGCCGAAGGTTTTCAGATAAGCTATTCAACAAACCTTTGACGTTTACAATTTTGGTTTTACTTCAACACGGTGCTTATTTTCTATCTATGCAATGAGTGGGTTTCCAACAGTCTTGTGATTATATGATAATAGCAGTTTGTGTTTAAACCACAAGCAGTTGTCCCAATCTGTGTGAGCGTTTGTACAGAGCTGGGGATTGTTCCAGTTTGTTACATATTTATGCATAATAAAGGACTTTGTACAAATGTTTGATTGCACTGGATTGTCATTTTTATTACAGAACAGTAACATTCACACTGTGATTTATTTCAAACAGTGCTCTAAAAATACAAGGCAGTCTGTCTTTCAATTTGATTTCTGCAATTTATTAATAAACAAACACTATTCAATATGCAGAAAGCCCACTGAAACCCACCATCTGCACGTGCAAGTCCTTTATGTGCTTTGCTCTTCCTGCTGAGCTGCGCAGAAGATTTACATTTGAATATAAACATATTTTCTGTCGAACATATCTCGGCTCCCTGCGGTCAAAGCGGGGCACATTTTTTTTGTTAGGTTTGTCTGTCGGACGCATTGTTGTCAATATATCTGCTCATTCAGGTTACTCCTCAAGATGGAACAAAAATAGAATAATAAGCACTCGGTACAGACACCAGTGTTTATTGTTAAAATGCTATAAAGATGCCTGCATGACCTCTGACTGCTTTCAATAATAACATTCTCGAACACTGTCTCGTGACATTATTGGAATTTATTATTTGCACCATGATGAATGCACGAGGTCAGATTACTGCATGCAGTCTAATCAGGGCGTTCAATTTCATATGCAGTTGATATGTTTTATGGTCATTACAAAGCCGCCTTGAGCATCTTGATGGTAAATTATATCTGCATTCAAATTGTATTATGGCTTTTATGTCATGCAAACTTACAGATAAAATACAATTGTGGTGTTTTTTAAATGTATTTTGTACGTTTGTAGGTGTCTTTTTTTTATCACTTCACATGAATCTTTATTCATAGTGGTTGTGATGTGGTCATTTGTGACTCTGGTTCTTGTCAGGGATGGATTTTAAGATTCAAATATGTGTAATATTTTGAATTATCTCAGGCTGTCAATAGCAAAAGACTGTCCTTGTCCTTATGAAACAGCATCGTCGTTCAAATCATAGATGACAGAATGAGCTGAATGATTTTCACAGGCACCAGAACCCTCTAACAAATAAATATTTATTTCTATTTGCACCTGGAAGAGCTCACAAGAACAATCGGGATGAGACAAAAGTTTTTTTCCGCACATATTTAGTCTTTTATGAAACTTAATCGCATCAGCCCCTTGAACACATTTCGGTAATCTGTCTGTGTTTGTTTAGACTGATGAGTGTTTATGCAAGTATGCAAATATAATCATAATGTACGGTAAGAGGCTTCATCGCAGGGTGCCTCACCATCGGTTTGGGAGTGGAAATGAGGAGACGAGAACAGCTCCGACAAATATGGCTCATTCGAAAAGCATGCGGAAGAATATTTGTGGTGAAGACGCGGTGAAGACGTCATAAATTGAGGGCAGAGACTTTACCCCCATCAAACGCACAAATGATTAATCAAGCAGGTAATCACGAAATATGACGTGTTATGGATTGTGTCTGGCCGTGTGGCGGAAGATGATGAGATAAAAGTCAAAGGTTTTGATTGCTTGAGCCTCAAGGACTTGACTATCGTGAAAACGCAATCTGACAACCCCCGTCCTCTATCAGAAACCTTTCTGCTGTGGATGAAGAATAGCTCTCTGCAGCACCTGGTCTGCCTTCAGAAAACACAGCAGCCTGTTGTGAATGTCAGTGCAAGCCTGTAGGGAAAAAAAAGCCGTTCTTTGATATTCTCAGAGCGCTAACCAAAGCCTAGAAGACTCTCCACGTTATTTTATGTGCTGCAGCCTGCACTACAGCGTTGTTCCTGGAGACGGGCTGTGATGTTATATTTATGTTGCGGGAACAACTTGCAATTTCAGGCTGATAGTTGCTATGTTTGGACGTGCTCACTAAAGTGCAGGGACCTGAATATTCCTGCTTCCCTCCACTTCAACTCCTCTCGGCTCCTGTTTGTTGATCTTCCTCAGATCTGAAAACAGACTCCTGTTCTCTGCCGTCCCACTGCCGCCCACTAATGTGTGTTGTGAGAGCAAATGAGAGTAATTAAAAAGAGCTTTGTTATTTACTGTAATTATAAAACAATTTTTTATTATGACATCAGTAAATAAAAATGCTTTGTCACTGTGTGGCTCACTGAGCAATGATCCAAACCCCCTTTGGGTTTAGCCATTATATTTAGGGTTGTTTAACTTTAGGGGGATATGTCCATTACCAATGTCAAATTTGTCCTTGGTGTCCTGGGATATGCAAATCAATCAATCTAGTATTCATGAGAGTGTAATTGATTGTTAATTGGCTATTTGATACAATTTTGAAATGGCTAATTAGTGACTGATAAGGTGTTCCTGGCTGCCTTAATAGTGTAATATTGTGTCGGTAATGGTTGCAGCGATTGACACTGATCGATTGACTCGATCGTGAAAGTCATACACGCTACAGCTGTGACTCAGAATGTCAAACTCATTTCATTTCAGAGGGTCACATAAAGCCCTCTTTGAGCTCGGCAACTGCGTTTAAATAGTCACTCCTGTGTCAATCTGCCTTAACTGTTTCCGAATGAGCAATCAGACTGTCCCATTTATGCCATGGACACTGAATAAAGTAATCAGATTGACTCTTATGTAATAACAATATCATCCAATTCATTGCCTTTGAATTTTGATATGTTAGTTCCAGATTCTGTTAGCTTCTTATTCACTTCATTCTTACTTCTGTCGGGCCTTTCAACTATTTTAAAGCCTTTTAAATGTCCCATATTATGCAAAATTCAGTTGACATTGGTTTTCTAACAGTAACGTGTCTCCCAATAGCCAGTGTATGAGGCCCCAGAAGTGGAGAGTCTGTCATCTCCCCCACTTGATTCCTCCACTTTATAGTGAATGTGTGCTCATACAGGCAAAGCAGAGATTTTCCCTTCGTGACATCATGGGGGGAAATAACCACTACCTCTGGTAGTGTATACTCCCTTTGACAGGTAGATAAGCTGTGATCTCTAAAATTAAGAGCGACTTGCAAATGCTACCAGAAAACAGTCAATAAGTCGGCCTTGATAAACAAAGCTCTTTAACATTTAAAGGTACAGACACAGAAACAGCCTTGTTCTCAATAGAACTCACGAGAGGGACTTTTAGACTGGCTGAATTTCAGGACCAAGGATAAATACACTTTGAATACAAGGTTGATGAACTTCTAACACCTGTGTTAAAAATTTATATATTAAGAATTATTGAAAACTATTTTTACATTTCATGGGGGAGGGGGTAATCATTTTGACCTCAACTGTATATAAAATTGTTGAAAAACTGTATAACATGGGACCTTTAATATATTTATGAGCAGCATCGTCTCTGACATCAGCCAGTTCTGATACATTTTTCAAAACACCTTCCATGAAGTGTCATGTGGTGACATTTCATAACAGATAAATAGTAATCATAATTTGAATTGGGTAGGGCCATATTAAATCAGTTCAAATGTAATTACAGTGCCTTGTCTGTGTGCACTACACTTCCTTGAGTGCAAAAAAAAATACAAATGTATTCTGGGAATAATCCGATTTAATGTACTTTTTTTTCTTTTTTTTTTTTTTTTTTTTTTACAAATCCAATGATTACATTTCTGTCTATGGCTATTACCAAAACCTCGCTACTCCTCAGGATACAGGAATTTTACAGCTTTCATGCATGTTTTCGCATAATCACCCTCACATTTGATGATGAGTTTTCCTGCTAATAAGGGTTGCTCGCTTTGGCTGCAGCATCTTGCTGCAATTTGCAATGCAATTGTTCTGGCTGTTTTTACAAAAACAGGAGAACCCCCAATAGACAAATTATGAATAGCTTTTACTTATATTTAACATATACAACCCATTTGTAGTTTTTGAGGCATTACAATATCACCAGTATTTGACCCCCCAGTACCTGACAAGTAACATATATATCATCACTTGCATGCTCTTACGTTCACAGGCATGTTATTCAGTCCATGCTGTAGAGCCAATCATAGTTCTTGTTATTACTATTTGCTGTATAAATATAAATGTGCACCACAGCAACATTAGTGATAAAAATATAGCCTCAAAACAACAGTATCAGCAGGTACAAACAAACAATTTACCCCTGAATAACAACTTGACATCTCCACGGAGGCTTCATTATACATGCCTCATGATAAAGTCAGGATATATTTATACTCCTGTTTGAGTTTTTGGCCCCCTCCCTCCATCTGTTTCTGCTTCTGCTCGACAAATTGTGACAGGAAACAGCGGAGAGGACAGATATTGGGAAGATACTGCCAAGTTCTGCAATAATGAAAGCAGACTTCAGGGCAAACCTGATATTTATAGATTTATATGTTTATACAGATGCTATACACGTGGATCTCTGGATCTACAATCTAACCGAGGTTCATCTTAACTGCTGCCGTAACAGCTCATAAATCACCTGAACTGCTAATGGAAATCGTCTGCTGTGAGACTTTGGGGGGGAATACAATTTTATCAGTTAATTTCTTGGATGATGTAATCACTTTCTATTTTAAGACGAGCTGTATTCTTGGATACTTCTGTGTAATTACATTCCCGATTAGGGGCGGCTTATTGAATTTGTTCTGTAAGACAGTGCAGTCTTGTCTCATACCTTACGGATCATTATGGATGAAGGTACCAGCTGTGTGGGAGGTAACCGACTGCTATGAGCTAATCCAAGACTTGATAGTGAGCATGCTCATCGTCATGGGGGGGTTTGTTCATCACAGCAGAACATAGCAGTGCAGGGAGACTGTGAACAGTTGTGACATTATTCGAGTTGATGCACTCTGAACAGGCTCATGTAGTCTTATTACTATTTTTTATTTCACCTCTCTCTGTGTTTCCAGTGAATACTTCATTGTCAAACTTGTCAAACTGAAATCATTATTTGTTCGTATCTCTGTCGATATCATTTCATTCTGATAGTTCAAGCTTATGTTTTAGCAGTTGACTCAGTGGTGTCAAATTCATATACAGTGCAATTGGATCTCAAGTGGGCCCAACCACAAAATAATAACATTATGATATATAAATAGAACTCTGAATCTCTTTGGTTTAGTGCAACAAAGTATTAATATATCACTGAGAAGTTCACATTTAATGAATTTATTCACACAACAAACTTAAAATTTCAATAAAACAACTGTAATTTCAACACTATAATGCCTCTTTTAAAAATGTACTTTACAACTTACAGATGAGTGGATTGCTATTGGACTATTTACATCTTCAAATGTGAAAAACATTTGGCCACATGTTGCTGGAACTCAAAAATACAGTCGCTAGTTCATACTACGATCAGTTGTGAAAAATCTAAGATCTTTAATGTCTTCACATTTCTACATCTGTGCTGTAATCCTGATCACCTGAACTAAAGTGCGCCCCTGGTGGTCAAATAAACACATTGCAGTTCATGTCATAATTGCTCGCAACTCGAAAATCTCCTCTTGCTGGCTGGATTGGACTCAGGCCAGCTCTCATCCCCCGGGGCCATACCTTTAACACACCTGAGTTAAATGTTTTTATTTATTTACCTGTTACCAACCAAGAGAGTCCCACTGAGATTACAAGATCGTTTTTCCAAGGTTGCCCTGGCCAAGATGGCAATAGCAGTTACGATTAAATTTAACAACATTAAAAAAACAAAAAAAACCATCATAAAACACACACGTTTAAAAAAAATACACTTACAATATATAATATACAGCAATAATTTCAGAAGAACTAAACATCATAAATTGGCTCTGAAGAAAAGCAGTTACACACTAATAGTGGGATGAGCTGTGTCATTACAACAGGAGTGTGTGTTGTAGTGTTAGCGAACACACCTCGTGTCCTGCACTCCCGACAAAGCCACATGTCTTATCTGCTAATTAACTCGGTGAGACAAACAAGCATATTTCTATGCATTTAGTTGTTGGAGCTTGTGCACATTTGCATGTCTTGTCTCATTTCCTTATGGTGGACTGTCTACTGGGACTCAATCTAATGGATAACAGTGGCTAATAGAGTCACGACGCCTGATGGTTGCTTTACATACATGTCTAATAAAACTTCAAACGGTTATTATTCAGCCTATTCATTTCTTTATGGACTAAAAGCAGATTAGATGCTGGATGAAGCAGCTGAATGACATCACAATCATTGTTCTATTCCATTGACCGATGTTTACAAGTTAAAAATGAAAAACAACACCCGGTGCTTTTTAATTTACCTTTAATAGAAATCTGACATACTGACAGAAAAGTCCCCGGTCTCCAGTGGCGTTGCTTCACGCTTGCATTGTAGGGATGTCCTGTAAAATTTGATGCTGTGACCCAAATCAATCCAGAGCTTTCTGTCATGCTTTTCCTTTTTCTAACATCACAGAGCAGCATTGCCACGGCGTCTTTGCCCCTTTGTCACGCCGACTCGAGAACCGGCTCTTACAGAGCTTTAACAAGACGTGAGTCCTCAGCTGCTGTTCTTTTGAAAGGCTTCATTTCTCTGCTTGTATCCACTGACCCTTTCACCAATGTCAAGCCCATCACTTTGAAAATCCTGTCAATTAGCGTCCTGCTGGTGAGAAAACATGATGAAACTAATCTTAACCCGTTCACATCCTGCTCAGTCATTCGGCAGATCCAATTTTGAGCCATTATTTTCTCACTGTGAAATTAATGAGACCTCACTTAGCATGATTAAAATGGCTCTGCTATTCATTTGGGTTCATTATGCTACACGTCCATAAAGAAACATTTAGGCTTCTAATTCACTTTGAATCATGAATAATGTAAATAAATGTTTTTCAATTGCTTGTTTTTTGTGAGCCTGCAAATAAGTTTTATCCAACTATAAGCTGATGTAAGAAAAGTTTAAAAATGAAAGTTTAGTTGCTTACTGCAGCAGTTAAATCACAGGAGTTGAGGCATTTCAAAAAAGAAAACATTGGGTACTTATATTGGTGAGGATTTTTAAAATATGTTTCTGCCGGTGCAGTGTTGTGTTGAAACAGTCACTGAAAAAGTAACAAAGGTTTTACTGTTACTCGCTTTACTCAAAAACAGTAGTACTTTCTAGTCTACATCTTTAAAAGTACCCTTTTGAGCCTCTATACATTTTGATTTGGAGTTACAGTGAAAGGATCAATGGTAGCAGATATTGATATTTAAGAAGTTGACAAATATAATATTTATATCAATTAGGATTCAAGGATCTTCATTGTCATAGATACATATTACATCTATTGGTACGAAATTCTGTTCCTCAGGCCCGGTCGACGTCAAAAACTTAATAGTAAAGATGAAAATAGAAGTAAAATAGAATAGAAAAGTAATATAAAATAGACACAATTATGACTGAAAGTGAAGAATTCCTGTTTATTTCAAAGTTGTACTGAAATGTATACCGTTTTTATTTCCAGGTTCAGCCAGTTTATCACCTGCTTTTCATTGCGAAAATAATTCAGTTTCTTACTCTAAACGATGAATCATGATCCGTGTTGCTTATTATTCTGTTTGTGTCACGCTGACATTGTATTCCAATAACAGCAGATATAATTTCTTTGTTTGCAAGTAATTCCTCCCTAAATCACCTCCACCTCCACCTCCACTCAAACCAAGAAAAACTACATAAATCCCTGAAGTGCATGAGAAGTGAGGCTGAGCTGCTATAGTAGATGTAAAGAAAAACAGGTTCTGTAATGAATTCAAGTAAAACAAATTAACCCTTAAACAAGACTGAACTCAAAAATCTTACAGCTATTCGTTGTCTCATTTGCACCTGAATGAAACATGCCCACACATACTATTAAATATGCTGTACTGTTTCTGTTTTATGAGTTGTATTTCTCAGGATTTGTTGAACTGTTGAGGTATAAAAATGCAGCTACCATGTATCATTTGATGATTGATGCTTTATCGTTTTAAATTTGAACATACACATTTTTAACTTTATCAAACTTGTAATTTAACATAGTATAAGTCTTAACTTCTGAAGAGAAATCTACAATGCTAAATAATTTGTTATACAAGTCCATATGTTGGCATTTTGAACTAAAATGATCAGAATAAAAGACAAACACTTTATAATCTATTGTATCATTGTTTAATCTAGATTAACTTTGATTTTTGATAAACGCTGACTCGACTGGACAGAGGCTCTATCATCGGACCCCTACAGTATGGTGTATGGTGCTTATATCCTGTTTAAAGTTTAACTAATTTATTAGCCCCTCTTAAAGAGTCTAAAACAGATTTGTCAAACACTTAGTGCATGTGGTGCACTTTTGTCCAGCACTTACTGCACACTGTGCGTCTTTGTGGCATTTGATGAGCATTTTATGTAGAAAAGTGCCCTTTGTGCCCAGCTGAAGTGATTTATGCTTTTTAGTGAGAGAGATGCTATTGCATTAGCTTTAATTTAGTAATGGGGTGTTAAAGCTTTACTTCCCACCACAGGAAGCACCATTATCAGGAAATGCACAGGAAACACCGGATGATGAAACGAGCATAAAGCTGAAGAATTGAAAAAAAAAACCAAACAAGAATTCCAAGCAGGCTGTATCGTACTGCAATCAAGTTTATTTCTCCTTTTGGCGGCATCAAAGATGGAGTGCACATCAAACGCTATTCTACACGTGAATAACCTGCATGCAACTTTACTGAGTAACTGAATGAGCTATGTACATACATGTTATTCATGTATGAAATATGAAAAAGTACAATGCTAATCAGAAAACGGCATTCATATTTGACTGATAGGAAAAAAAATGGAGTGACTGTATTTGCTTACAGATGGATTTTGGACACATGTCATATGCTCCTTATTAACAATCTACCCAGCAGTCGGACGGCATCATACATTTATGACAAGTATATTACCACCATTTGAAACGGAGGCAGAACGGTGGTTTATTCTGAGCTTTCTATAACAAATGAGGGCGGTATCTAACTGCACATGCCAATATCAAAAATACACTGCAGATTTAAAGTCACAAAGACACGCTTCCCAGAGATGATACGTTGTGTGTTTTGTATTGCAATAACATACCAAGCACCTGGCGGAGACGTCAATGTTAACTGCACCATGGGTTAACATCAAGTTTTATACTACCAACCTGCAGGAGGAGGTTTCTGTTCCTACTGTGACTGGGTGTGAGGGTGTGTAGATGTGTACAGGGCAGCTGGATTAGGTTTTTTGTTTTTTTTTCTAGGCGTATCTGGAGTTCAGTGTTGTATTTTCCCACAGATACCGGGTGCATGCGTTTGTGTCTTTCATCAAGTGCTTCTCCTCTGATGACGCCCGACAGAAGACTCACATTTTTCTCTGCGCTTATTCTCTCATCAGAGAGAAAGGTCAACAATGAACTGATGTTAGACAGAGAGAGAGACGGATTTAACTTCGGTTTTCCCGCTTCTCACACTTCAATGATGTTGATTGACGGCACGGACGGGTGAAACTGCGAAAAGACGAGAAAACGAAAATCATTTTCGCTGTGTCTGTTATTGTACGGTAAAGACAGACTTTGATCACAGGGGACAGTCACACAGTTTCTGTTAGATTTACAGACACTGCTTTAAGAGAAAGGTTAGACTTCAGATATGAAGCCGAGATTATGTGTTTTTGATTGTTACTCGTGGAAAAAATGTTGTTTTTAGCAGTTAAAAACACATAAAAGTATGTATTATTGCAGTTGAGAGCAAAGATTTTGTTTTGGAAATGTTTCTTAGTGTTCTGCAAAACAGTGCATGCATGGCACATTACTTTCACTATCAAAATCTTCTTTTTCCATTTTCATATTTATTCATAAAATTATACTTGGGCTCCCTGGATTCATTTTAATTTAATGGCTGTAAACTTGTCAAAAATCTTGCAATGAGTGAGAGCTATGACCACCATCTCCTAGATAAATTCAGCTCTTAATAGCTTTCAGTTTTTTTTTAATATTACTGCGTGTTTTTAACTGTGAATGCTGCAAATGTGTGATACGCAGAGGAATCTTTCCTGCACTTGGGTAATAGCACTTAAAGTTTGGGTAGTTTGGTGTGTCGATGATAAATCGTCCAGAAATAATTCCTATAAAGACAATGTGTGACACATCCTGTCAGAGATGGAAAAATATTTTAAAGTCAGCAACAGTTGAAGAAAATAATACTTAATACTTAAAACAACACAAAATATAAAAGAAGGCCTCATTTAAGCTGTTATGATCGTGGTCCTGATGTGTCTCCATGTAGATTTGTTGTCTTACTCCTGCTGCTACAGCTGACACAAGATATTTTCCAGTCACGAATATCCGGTTTGTAGATTTTTATTTATTTATTTTTGGAGTATATTGCACAGCTGGACTCTTGTATAGTCCTATGATTACATCTCCAGGCAGGATGATGTTTCCAATCGGAGCTCAGCTGCCAGCAGGATGACAGGATTCCCCACTGTTCATACACTGAATATGACACCTGAGTTACTGATTTATCGTTTTAAGGTTGTTATTGTTATTACATTCTGTCTGGATTGAAAGAAATGTTACTAATTTCACATTATATAGATTTTTCTTTTTTTTTTTTAAAAACCTCATCCCAGCTTGATGATAAGATGAAGAAAACATTTCATAATACAGCATTTATTTATTTATATATCTATTTTTGGCTGTCGGGTGGCATAGCGCAAGGACTTATGGGAGTTTTTCTCTGTACTTATAGTAATTATACCTGTAGTTTTTGTATTTCTGTTATTTGGTTCACACTGCTATGTGTTTATCACCTTGGTTAGGTGATAATTGTGATGAAACCAGGAGTGAGAAGGGCGTGACGGCTGATGACACGCTTCTGTGTTGGATGATGAGTGTTGAATGACTTTTTAATAAAGTCAGAGTTCTGAGTTTCATGCATCCATTTGTTACACACCTCACCTAACAAACTTTTTCAGGATAAACTCTGCAAAGTGTGTGTGTGTGTGTGTGTGTGTATGTGTGTGTGTGTGTGTGTGTGTGTGTGTGTGTGTGTGTGTGTGTGTGTGTGTGTGTGTGTCATAGCACACAAGCCTGTGGTGCTCACCTTGCTCCTCAGCAGACCTCCACTGTGGTGCTCCGGTGTGCTCCTCTCTGACGATGGCTTGGCCTTCTCCTTGTTGTTGCTGGAGTCGTTGTCCTTGATAATGTCGTACTGCCGGCAGAAGAGGGCAATAACAGCTGGCAGGAGGTGAGAGACGGGCACATGTGCAAGGCACACACACACACACACACACACACACACACACACACACACACACACACACACACACACACACACACACACACACACACACACACACACACACACACACACACACACACACACACACACACACACACACACACACACACAAAAGAGAGGGTTGAGATGCAGTCAGCAGCCATCACTCACCAACAAGTCACCACTGTCTCTAACTGAGCTCGCTGAAATGCCATGTGGATAATGGGATTTCATTCCCATGGGGCCGCGATGGCTCGGCCTTTATCTGAAAGCTTGGAAGACGAGAATTCTCCACGGGCTTCCGTTTTGATGCATTTTGCAATCTGCCCGATGCAGTCCTGCCTCCAGTTTGGGCAAATACTGTACACTCACTATTACCTTCTCCCATCACCAAGGTTACGGATTTCCGTGAGAACGTCAATTGTTTAAAATATTCAGAATCTGACGTGCAGCCCCCGTAATGAGGTCTACCAAGCTGGGAGTACCACTCAGGAACAGAACTGAATCCATTTAATTACCAACCAATTATACATGCATCATGTAAGTGTTCTTCAGTGGTGCAACAAATTAGAATTGTTTGTCTTGCAGATAGAGACGTATAATTTGATGATGTTGGTCATCACTGTATGCTATCAAACATAGCAGTAGATATTGCAATATTTAACACTGGAGTGATAGCAAAGAGAGGAGGATTTGAAAAATGGAGAATAAATTGGAGTAATTTCCAAATGGGCAGATGAAAAGAAGATGATTCCGGAAATCGGACTTGAAAAAGTGACCCGAGTCCATTTATATAGCCCATTATGAATACGCCACATGGGTGCTTTTTAGCTTTTCACTCCCACTCCTCGCAGCCCTCCGTGGTACTTTGGTTTCTCCTCATTAGTATTATTTAACATCTCACTTTGGTCCTCGGGGGTGGGAAGCCCTGCTCCTGGCAGCCTGTCACACGTGCCACTTCGCATTGTGTCTCAGCACTTCTTTCATCAGCACACATCCTCACAGGAGCAGAAACTCAGAGCTGCATGGAGACGATGCTCAGAGAGCCGTGATGTTGGCTCGACTGCATTTGCGCAAAAGTTTAAAAGGATTGGGATATTCTGAGATTTGACATTTAGATTTTTTTTTTTAACCAGACGGAAGGGTGCGTGACTATTTTGGTTTTTCTCCACCTCATAGGGATCTCATCGATCTTGTTTTCACTCATCAGTGTCTTGTTGTTGTCACAGAAAAATAACCCGTAGTCATAAGTTACAGTCATGATAATATTAATTTCCTTGAGGGATTTGTCCCAAAGGGATCAATACAGTTCTATCTAATCTAATCTAAAAATGTGTTTGGATAAGACTGACAACAAATTGAAACTTGCTGCAAATCAACAGAAAAACCTATTTGACACTTTCAATTCTGCTCAGTAGCATTTGATACCTCATTTTGTGTGTGTGTGTGTGTGTGTGTGTGTGTGTGTGTGTGTGTGTGTGTGTGTGTGTGTGTGTGTGTGTGTGTGTGTGTGTGTGTGTGTGTGTGTGTGTGTGTGTGTGTGTGTGTGTGTGTGTGTGTGTGTGTGTGTGTTCAGTCACTGAGCTTCATTTCTTCATTTGGACGCTGAGGTTTAATCAGACCTGATTGACAGCAGCCAGAGACTGTTAGGTCACAGCTGTTATCAAATTTTCATTTCAATTTATTTATGTCTTAAAGTCATTGGCACTTGGAACTATGTGAAAGCACGTCCCACCACATCACTCATGCAGGTTCCACCAGCTGGAGCTTAAATACAAAAACTTAACATGTTACCCAAAAAAATCCCTTTTTCACATCCTAAGTATACTCCTATATTATAACGCAGGTGAACACAGAAGGTGATTACGGTGGGATTTCCTTCAATTTGGTCCTTATTAATTTGTGTTTTTAATTGAAATATCATCACACATATTTCCAAACTTACCTGCCCACATGACCAAGACCACCACTATGATGATCATCTCTCCTGTTTGTAGATGTCGAGACTTGTCCAGGCCCTGTACAGTGGGATCGTCTGGGGGAGGGGACAGACAGGAGAGTTGCATTCAGTCTCCCTAAATACTGTGTTTTTTGACACTTTAGCGGAATAGGCATTTTGCCAAGACAACATCTGAATGTTGTAGAACACTAATGGCAGACGTGCTGTTTGTTGTCAGGAGGAGATTAATGGTGCGATATTGGTTCCTGTCTTGACAGCTTAAAGCTTCAAACCAAGAGAACATGATGGAAAGCTTTGCGTTACGTTAAACTTTACTAAAACTAATGTAAACTAATCAAACTTCATTAATCCCCTTTTGAGAAATTCCTTTTTCCATGTAAACCCATTCTGTTTCTAGGAAACGGCGTGGCCAGGTTACAGCGCTCTGGGGAGCGAGACCACCACTACTTCACTTCTCCACATTTGAACCGTTTCAGCTGTCTGCATCGAAGCAGCGAACATCAGACCCCAGGCCGGTTTCTCCCTTTAGGGCACCGCTGCTCACGTCAGAACAATTCTGTAATGCTGTTTAAGAAAAAAAAAAAAAAAGTACTGTAGTGGTAAGAACAAAACCAAACGGTGGAGCAATACCACACATTAGTGCTGTAGCATTAATCCTCCTTTAAGTGGATTGACCATGAGCTTATTTCCGCTCTCCAAACTATCTCTTAACTTGCGTAGATTGGAACTCATCCAGAACGCCACTCTTCCCAATTGCCTCTTTTAGTGAATCAAGTTGTCACGAAACTGGCCTCGAATGACCGACTGCTAGCTCACTTCACGTGATGGGATTTTACAGAGCGAGGTCCAGTTTGTGGCCACATTTTTATTTAATTTTTTTCTGTGTGAGGACATGAGGGAGTGGAAATAGGAAACTTTCCGCATCATGACACACCCGAAGGCTTTATGTCTGCTGTGTAATATCAGGCACTATATGTAAACCCCTGTACAAACTTGAAACAGAGATAAGTGAAATTTTAAATGGAGTTCGAGCTTTCCAAATATATTTTTATTGCATGTAGCTTTATTTTAAATCTCCCTTTGATTTCAGGAACTACTCACACTTCTCCTTTCTCAGGGTAAAATGTTGCTTGTAGTGTGTGTGTGTTGTCTGCGAGATGTATACATCCAGCGAGGCTCCTGCTGGCAGTGTTGGGATGATGAAAGTTTTTGAAAAGGTCTTCTTTTGATAATCCACGAGACTTCTAGGCATCAAAAAACCTGCTTGTTTACAGTTTTCTGGTTGATGCTGGAGACCCGGGCACTGACCAACCCTGACCAACCCATGAGGGATCAAAGAACAAAATGTAAATATAATGTAGGCGATACAAATTCTTTCAGCCTGTAAAACAAACAGAAATTGAAGATGTGATAGGTAGCGTGTGACTAAATAGTTCTCGCTTGTTTCAAAACATGAAAAAATTTAATAAAAAAATAGAAATGCTGAACAATTTTGAATATTTGACATGATGGGTTTCATACCATAGAGTGAAAGAATTTTCCAGATGACCTGAATACCGTGTCCTGCTGGTGTTTCATCCATATTTCATGCTGATGCCAACACTCACGTATGCCGTGTGATTCTGTGCAAGGGCAGAATGACTGGATTGTGGTTCCTCTGGTGCACAAAAGAGTTTGTGCTGAGATAATTAGATGACCTTCCTTCTGCTCTTACCAATCCCATGATGTTGATTGTGGCTGCAAACTGTGTCAGGAAACTGTGTAACAACACGCAAGGGGATTCTATACTAGTGTTGCCACAATGCATCATCTGATTTACTCTTTCAGTGTGGTTCCGTGACACAAAGCAGATTGTTTTTTCTGAGTTTTATTACATCGTCGAACCATTAAATCCCAGTTTTATTCTAGATGTTAACAAGTGAATAACACAACAGATGCATCGACTGATCTATATAGGCCACATGTATATTTGCTTTATCCAACTTGCAAGCTGAGCACAGAGAGATGGACAAAAGTCTAAAGTCAATACACTTTAAATCATCTATTCACACAAATAATCATCCGGGGCCTTTCTGTGTGCAGTTTGCATGTTCTCCTAATTGGTGAGCTGAAATTGCCCCGAGGCGTGAACGTGAGTGCGTGTGGTTGAGTGTTTGCCCTGTGATGGACTGGCGACACGTCCAGAGTGTATCCTGACCTGTCCCATAGTAAACTGGGATTAGCTCCAACATTGTGCGACCCTGCACAGGATCAAGCGATAAATAAGATGGAATGGATAATATCAGCAAGTCAAATCATGCCAACAACGTTAATTAAAGATAAAGATGAGCCTGTTTTTTGATTCAGCTTTATGTTTTCTGACTGTGCGCAGCATAGGTTTGTCTCATTGCCCCTCCTGACTCCGGCAGCTGAGCGTCTCTTTGAAGTATCCTGCAGTAATTGTGTCTAAGGAGATCACCCTACCTATTTAGGTTTGACTGCTCGAGGCATCCACCTTTTGAAAATGATTCTTTATTGCTCTTCTGTGTGAAGTGGATTGACAGCACAGTGGCAGCACGTATCGCGTCTTCTATGGGGGAATGATTTACTGTAGTAACCTTTGGGGAGATTCCTGTAATGACTATAGCACAGCTGGCTCATTAACAAATCATGTCCATTTTCTCATATGTGCCTTTCGTTATTAATATCATCAGGCTGGAATTTAAACTTGACAAGCTTATTTCGCTACAAGTGGAAGTTTTTCTTTTTGTTCCCTTCGCAAATAAAGAAAATTATCATTAACAAAAATGACTTTTGATGTCAACAAACTGTCAACATCCTACAAACAAACGTTTTTAATTTTCTTTTGAGTTGAAGTTAGCTGAAAGGCAAACCGCTGAAAGTCAGAGATGTGGCAGAGCATGCTCCAATCCTGAAGGACATGCAACACAAATGAAGACATACTCAGAATAAAAGCTTTCCTTGGAGCTAATGAAATTGAAATAGACTTTGGAAAGACATATTGATCCCTGGAAAGAAAGAAAAAATACAGTGGTTGATTTAATTTTGAATCCTCCAGTGATGCACTGGCAGGAAATGCCTCATATGAAATATATTACTAATCTGGCCTGCACAGGTAAACATCAGGGGATGTATGCATTAATATGTAATCACATTATAGAACAGAATTGCTTCTAAAGGAAAAAAAAAAGATCCTTATTGATTCATGGGGATCACAGCAATGGCTCTTGGGAATGCCATATATATATATATATATATATATATATATATTGCAAATCAATTTAGTTTCAATGGGAGGAAGTTGGCTGTGACAAAGAATCACATTAATGACTCTGTGATGTTGGAGCCCGGTTTATGGCTCAATGGTCAACAGCAACAACCCAAACAAAAGGCAAAGTCTTATTATATTACACTGCATTCAGGTGCATGGGTTGTAGTTTTATATGAAGACATCATGTTGAATAAGCTTGATGTTCTAGTGAAGATATAGTTTCTCCTTTTGAGCATTGACTTTGTAATCTTTTGTGATTGTTAGTTATCAGATGTGTTCTGTGGCTCTGTTCTTAACATATTGTAATATTAAGAAATGCAAGCCCAGAGTGCAAAAGGAAAAAACAAAAAAAGTTTTGTAACTACGTAAATCATAGGCTATCAGCAGACATCCAGACAGCCTAATTCAGTTCTTAAGTTGTGTGAAAATGGGTCAGGGTGCAGCCGTGCAGTTCATGTTCGGGAACTATTGCTGATGAATATCTCTGATTCCTGTCACCACAGTGCAAACAGAAGCTAGACCGAGGAGACTGCAACACCTTCATTTTAATATTAAATAACTCAGGATGGCTAGATGATTTGCATTTTATTTGTGAAGGCCACCACTTCATTATGTAACTGCATTTTGTCTTTGAAGGTATTCAACCTTGAATGAAGTTAGTTCTTTTAGTCTGAGCAGCACAGTGCTATAGTCGGCTCATAATGAGAAATGTCCCAGTTCCCAGTACTTAGTTGAACACATCAATTATCAGTTGTGTTTTAGACATATGTTAGAATCTCCATAAATGTCAGATAGGCTAAAGTCTAATAACCATTTACAAACCACCTTTAGATAACACAGTTGAAATATACAACAGAATAGGGGTAATTGCAGGGAAGCAAACCTGAGTATTAACGTTGACAAGAGTCACAGGGAGAAAGTTGAAGTGATTAGACTTTAAAAGTGGGGTGTGAGGAGTCAGCAGTAGATTAATGGGAAGCTGACGCTGATTGCTTCAATACAGCAAAACAAACTTTACAAATGAAGCTCATCCACTGAATGGGCTGTTTTTTGTGGGGGTTTTTTTTTTGACCCAGTTGGATGACAAACCGTGATTAATGTTGCATAATAAATCTCTTCCAAAGTCTGCTGTGGCCTCATCCAAAGTTTACACTGACCATGAGTTTTCCTCTTATTTTAAAGATAAAACATTTGTTTGCTTTTCAGACTCATCTCTGTTAGATAACTAAAACTTGATATTTTCATGTAAAGCAATGGGAGATTTGTTTATTTACAGTATATATTAGCTAGTGGACGGTTTCATGTGAGCTTGAGTTGGAATCAGTTTCTTTCTTTTCCAATTTGGCAAATCCTGCCAGCTTAGCTAATGGTGCCCAGACTGAGTCAGCTGAACACAAACATTTATGATTCGCTTGCGTCAGCACTTGTAGTCATGACCCGGACACGACTATAAACCCACAGTGAGAGAAAAAGTGCAGTTTACAAGTATCAAATACTACTACAGTATGTTAAAGGATGCTATTTTGGACTCCTCTGCAGACATTAATAAAATAAAAAAAACCCTTGTAAAATGTAAAGTCTTTCCACTCACAACTAATAGTAAAAAGCTGAGAGAGGCTGAATCCATTTTGTATTGGTCACGGTCTTCATATTTCACCCTGTCTGTGAGCTCAGCCCGTACACTGATTCTGAAGTATTTTAAGGCAGAATCACCCACAGTGGTTGCATAGATTCAGAGGCACTTGCCTGGAGCCATGCTTGAAGAGTCTGTCAATAATGTATTGGAGTCTAAGAGAAAATAAAACTGCAAGAAGCACATGGAGAGCTCCCCCCCCCCAGAGAGAGGCTGTGAAAGGAGGCTTCCTGTTAACACTCACTTTTCGGCACTAGCCTCCTTTGTATCTCGTCCTCAATGTCAGGGTGCTTTAAAAGCATTCAACAGCAAGAAGAGGCTTTAGCACAACAGCAAGAAAATGGAAAAGTGTCTGCAATGGGTTGCTGCTGTCTCTGCCTCGGGGGGAAAAAAGCCTGCAGCAGATCATGTAGACTAAAAAGCAAAGCATTATGTTACGTAACAGCCGGAGCTGAAGAACACAGAGGAAAGAAAAATAACTGGTGGAGTGACTTGTTGTGACTTTATCGGTTGTAGTGCAATTTCACAAACTTTGTAGCATTTAACTGAGGAAAAAATTCAAAATTGAAGCTGCAGAAGACAGAAAACAAACAAATTATTCTGTTTAACGCACAGCTATTCTATCTACACAGTAATCTTAATATAGGAAAACTGAAGAAGTCATGATAAACACAGACTCCACAGCTGTATTTTATGTATTAATACCATGGAGTCTGAAATTCAGTGAACAAGCTCAGGCGTTAACCTCATTTGCTACAGAAATCCAGTTATCTCAACAATGTGTGTTTCTAAACAATGCACATGATTGTTCAAAACAGCTTTACCTATTGAGTACACTCTTCTTTGCTTTATTGAAGTGAAACTCACATTGACAAGTCACTCAAAACTCAACAAATCACATTATCCCAACATGAGTCTGTAATGGTTGGCCTCCCCACGGTCCATAAAAGTTCAGTTACACCGAGGTCAGTGTCGTACAGACTAGTCATACAGTCCTACATAAACTTTAATAGGTTTTTTTGTGCTTTATAAGTTGTTGCCACATATCTCGAGGGTTGTTGTGTTCCTTGTCTCTCCCGGAATAAGATTAACAATAAGCACAACAAGACACAGCTCCCAGACACTGGGTAGTGATTTATGTGGCAGAAGGCCATATTTGCAGTTTATTTTATTTTTGTTTTTACTGCAACAATTCCTTACATCATGTGTGAGAAAGTAAACCCATAATATAAATGGCTCTCAACAATCCATAGTGGAAAAGGATAAAAGCAGTTTCTGTCCATGAATAAATCTTCAGCAACGTATCAATATGAAAGTATGTTTCTAGGTTTGAAATTTTAGCACTAAAGCAATCTATTACAGCTCAGTTATAGTCACCTCAACCTTTCTGGTAATATTTGCAAATCACTGTTCATAGAGACATAAAAATGTTTGGACCACTTGATCGAGCTCAGTGTCGCAGGGTATCAAAGCCCAGAGGGAATGCATTGAAACAGACGTACACACATTCAAACATAAAGGCCATTTTTAGGGATGCCAATTAACCTGAAATGTGTGTTTTTGCAACGACAAAGCTTTAAGAATAAACCGGAGAAGCCAAAGAAACAGAAGGGAAAACATGTAAAGTCTGTAAACCCCAGATCACACTCAAACCAGAGATATTCTTACGGCGAGCAGTAGAATGAGAAGCAGTTATTCATTCAACCTAATAATTATGTTTGACTCTGATGACAAACCCTAAAGTGTTTTATCATACTAATAAATACATTTCATGTTCCTGTGTGAAGCTGGTACCTTGATTGGAGCTGTTGGAGGGAAAGCGGTCTGATTTCTTGAGGGTGCGGAAATGAACTTTCTTGCTGGCTTGGCTCTCTCCATACAGGCCAATTGACTGGACCTGGATGATGTAGTCCGTCTCCTCCTCCAGGTCCCAAAGAACACAAGAGCGGCTGGTAGTGTTGACCTCCCGAATGAACCGCTGCATGTGTCCATCCTGCCTCTGGGAGTTGAGAGAAGGATCGAGATCAATGGATTAAGATATTGAATAGATCATGTGATCAATACAGAGAGCAATGAGGTGATGGATGCTGCAGCACAGACATTGAAGCTTCTAAACATGGGTGTCACAGTAATAGTCTATACTCCTTTTGGAAGTGTTGTTGCTTTCCGTAAAGAATTGTCACGGCTTGAAATAATTAGGATCGCACATAGAGTTCATTCGAATGTAAAACAAAAGTGACCAATTAGAAAATAGTCAAGGTTCTGGAGAACAACATGCTGAGTTCTTTATTATATTAACAGTTGGCACATTATTTTTCACCATATGGGGTCTTGACTACAAATTACTTTGTCGTGGAATCCGATTTCGGATTATTTCAGCCTTGAAGCACTTTGAGAGACAAGCTTTCATAATCGAAGCCTTTCTCTTTCACCTTTGGCAAAGTTATTTCTGAAAACCGTCTTTGCTCTCAAACTCATCTGCACTTGGAGTATTTCCAGATGTTTGTGTGTGCATGTGTGTTTTTATGGCCTTGCCTGAATAGGAGATACAAACAATGACTCATGCAATAATTAAACTTCCACACACACTGAAGGCAATTAGCAGGAGCGTTGAACTGCAGTTGAAAACATGCGGAGAAGCCCTGAAGAGAAAGGCTGTCCAACGTCATATTCAGCTCATCAGTCACATTGACTGGTAAACTTGAATGACACTGTGATGTTTGCATTAGGCACAAGCATGATTACAGCTGGATGATACATCCCTTTATTCAGTCGCAGCATTTTCCCCTGTTCTTAAGCCTTTTAAATCTTTTTTGTCCTCTATGAACAACTGGTGCACATTCATGCTACACTATTTTCTTGTGCTGATTCATCGGCCGTGACAGGTTTCAGTCTCACTTCAGGCTTGAGTAGAAGCGTCTGTCAGTCTTTCTCTATGTTGAGCACGGGGTTTTATTGTAAATCGCCCCAAAGTCATACCATTTTTTTACTAAGATAATATCATTCATGACGTAGTAGAAAATAGGCTTATTTCCATTTTCTACCTCTTGGATTGTTGGCAAATCAGGACTGTTTCAACAGGGCATGGCAAATACTCAGTTCCAACCAAAATGACATTTTATATATTCGAAGATGCTCTTTTGACCTTTCCATCACTCTTCTGATTTGTGTGGAAAGTTTAGGATTTACCTGTTGTGAGATGGAGAAGCCAATTATTATGTCTCCCTCTGGAACCTCCCAGGATACGGTGGCAGAGTCGGCTCGCAGGTGCATGACGGACACATTGACAGGCGCTGGTGGCCGGTCTGCAGGAAAGTAAACAATAGAGATCTGTTAAGCCGCACGCTTCTCCAGATCTTGAAATGGATGCATGCTATCTGTGTCCCCATTGCACCTGGAAAGTCCCAAACAATGCATTTACATTTAATAATACTCATTGAGCTCATCGCTGGCTTTTCTTCAACTTAATATTGAAGTAATTGAATTGAATTGAATTGAATTGAATTGAATAAATGTGCTAATCGGTAATATTATTTGTTTGAGCAGTTTATTAATGCGTAGTTTTAGTGAGATTTCTTTGGGTAACAACTTCACCGTCTTCTGCTCTCCAGCTGATTAACCTTTAGCTTTATCATTCAACTGCAGTAATGTCACCATAATTACCTTACCGGCCCGTTGCAACTGGATTACTTGAAATCGTTGCTGTTGTCCCCATAGGTACATAACACATGCTGCATAAGGTCAAGAATTCAACAGTGTCCACAGACAAGCTCAGTGAAAAACAGATCATTAGTACACGCTGGGCGGCTTCATGGCATTTGTACCGTGTGTGTGTTGACAACAACATGTTGTTGTTTTCTCTGACAAAACCACACTTTTTCTAGACTTCTTTTAAACCTTGAGGTGTTTACACTGAGTCCTGACACATTACACTCACGGATACATACAAAAAAAAAGGCTCTCCGGCAAACAGCTCCGAGTGTCACCCCGACGCAGTTTCATGTTCACCCCACACAGAGGGGGTTACGTTTCTTCACCTTGTCGCTTTGCAGCCATCGATCATGATTTGGTTGCCAGCAGACGCGTGATTGCAAAGTGAGAACAAAGGCCTGGGAAGCAAAAGGCGGCAGAAACAGTGGGTGACAGGTCTAATGGAGGGACCCACAGAGAGATACAGTCTGCAGGCATTCGTTCAGGTCAGATAGATGGGAAAGATGGGATTGGCTGGACAATTGGGAAACTGAAGTGCTTCCTTGGGGCTTTCGCTGTTAGCGAAGCTTTGATAGACTTTAGATTGTCACAAACAGAAAGGGATGCTGTGTGATGAAGGTCAAGTGAGAAGAAATTGTGCTTTGTCAGCTATGAAAGGATGACAAAAAAGCTTCCTAGAAAAAGGCACGAAAGAATAGAATGCAAAGCTCGTGGATGCAGAATAAACATATTCAAATATGTATCATCTATTTCTAAAGAACTCCTTCCTTGGAACAAATAAGTTTGTTTTGCTTATCATCTTCTTTTCATGCTTCTGGACATGCAGACAAATATAAGGCAACATCATCCTCTTTATAGCTTTTTTACATTTTTATTCTCTCATGCTGAATTCTCTGCTGACAAAGGTGGAAGACAGGCTACACCCTGAACTGATCACAGAGCAATCACCAATTAACATCAAATATGTTTTTAGACTGTGGGTTGGAACCGGAGTGCCCACATGAACATGCAAACTCCACACAAACAAAGCAGATAATCCAAGGCTCAAACTGGGAATATTCTCGCTACACCATCGTATGTCAGCACACAGTTCTCATTCTAAAAGCTCCACACACCAAATCCACATAACCACTTTATATTTATAAGCAAGTTTTGACTGTTTTAAATTAATTGTACAAGTGTTAAATTTTCACTGTCGTAACATGTTCAATTACAACTACAAAAACAGCTAAAAATATGTAAATCTGCATTTGGTTATACCTGTAGAAATGTGCAGTTAAAAAAAACAAACAACTAAGACATTACCCAGTCACGTCAGATTTTAACTGATAAGAACACAACCTGCAACAACATCTGGTGAAAACAACCAACTCATCCATCATCCTTCTGTATTGCTTCAGCCAATTTCCAGCAACTATCAAATACTTAAGCTGTGTATTTTTGTATGCGAGCAGACAAGTGGCCACCATAGAAAGGCTGCTCCTGTTTCTTAAAACAAGGAATTGTAAGATTCCTAAATGGTGTTATTTCTTCAGAATTGCAAAAGGAATGTAATTTGATACGGTCAAAGGTGTTTTTTCAATGGGTGCAACTGCATCTCATCCCACAAATGCATGACCGTTTGGATTTGTTTTCAAGAAGCAACAAATAAATAATTGACCAAACACAGTTTCTTCAAATTATCATTTCCCTTCTTCCCCAAACACAAAATACAAAACCATTATTCTTTTTTTTTTTTTTAAAGACCCCTCATTTTCAACCTAAGAAGTATGTTTGTGTAAGACGGGATCAGGTTCTTTTAATGCAACATGAAAACAGGACAGAAGAGAAAACAGTGCAGAACATATGATCCATTGGACTCGGCTCCTATTGCCCTGTGGCCCGGAGTTGAATAAAACATTTCTCAAAATGGGATCAGAATTATCCTCAGAAATTCATCAAATGGAAATTACAGCTTTCTGTAGCATTTTACCCCAATAGCTGTGCAGTCATTCAGTTTGTCTTTTATGTATTTAGGTGACTTAAATGAGATGACAGCTCAAGGCATGTGCTGTTCCAGGAAAACATTTCATCCTCAAAGTGCAGCTGAGAAAATAAGATGAGACAAAAATGACGACACTGCAAGCTTTTTCAGTTGATTTGTGGTTTTCTTCTTCAATTCCTCCTCTACCGCTCCCCTCCTCATACATCTGCTTTATCTCTATACCGCTCTGTTTCTCTCACTGCTTCTTCCCCTCTTGGATTTCTGTCTATTTTATCTGGGCTGCAGTCAATGATGCTCGGTGCAAACGGTGACGCTGAAGGAGATCTGGAGACCGCCGGGTCACACGAGGCTATCAGTCTCTTTGTCGCACTCTCATGTTTCCTATGAGACGTATGAGGTCAGGGTCAATCACACGCATGAAGCCCGGGCCCCGGTGGCTCACGGCGGGCTCACAGATTGGTTTAACGAGGGTGAGTGAGCAAGCCCAACAAATGGCCAGATTAATTTTTAGCCTTTGACAGAACTTGTGTGAGAAAATTAACGTTCCAACTGTGGAGATGGTGTGGCTTGGTTGTTGTTAACAAAGGTGGAGAGGTCGTGTCTGCCTCATTTTATCCTTTTAATGAGAATCCTTTTTAATAGGAACGGGTGTTATAAAGTGTTAAGACGGATGTGCAGGAGGGTAAGAGAGGGAAAGTCACATCTGCTATAAATTGTCCTTGAACTTTGGAAAGCTTTTGTGAGTATGTCATACATATATTTGCAGTAATGGTTCCACTGTCCTTCTCCTTTGACAGTATTCATATGGCCACTGATTTTATATATGAATTATTATGATTGTTTATTTTAGTTGTTTTCAAAGTGCATGTATGTAACAGGCCTACTCTAAACATTTATAAATAAATTTAATATATATATATATTTTTTTTAATGACACTGATTTTTAGAGTAAATATAATGGATACAAATGACAAAGATATAATATACTTTAGTGCAAAAAACATAAATGTAGCTGGTATGACAGCTGCAGACAATTTTTATTGTATTGTTATTTTTGAGTGTGTGTGTGTGTTATATGCTGCTTTTAATATTATATTATATTATGTTATATTATATTATATTATATTATATTATATTATATTATATTATATTATATTATATTATATTATATTATATACCAAAAATCTCAACGATACCTACAAAACCTAAATATTTATGTAATTTTTATTTGTGTCTGCATCCATCAGTCATGCATATATAAACAAGTTTTGCCTTTTTAAATCTTAATGTGCTATGCTGTGTACACTAGCAAGTAATAATAAAAACATGTGGAGTGCAGAATTGAAGGAGGGTGGATGAAAGGGTAACAGGCTTTATTGTATGCTAATATCGCTGACATTCAGCATCATTGCTTAATTGCAGACGCAAATCATTCAATTATCCCAACTAGATACTCGTGCATACTTGTGTGCGTGCATGTTATTACCTGAATGTCACGCCTGTAACTGTTAATAACATGTTGTATGCAAGTGACAAAAACAAAAAGCTCCATGTACAAACATTACATTTGCATTATATTTGCACAAATACTCTCACAGAGGCACCATAGCCACCATCATCTGTACAAATCTAATAAAATCCCCCAGTGATTGTTCTGGTTCAAAATCAGATACCACATTTATCTACGGCAGGACACATTCATTGCTCTTGAAGCTGATTGTCCTTTAGGTAATGGGGGTTACAGGCAGACATGCATGGGCACAAAAGCAGCCCGTATCCGAGATGCATTGTCTGCGGATCATTTAGTTGTGATGGAGCAAATGACGGTTCAGTTAAATCCAGCCATGAATCATCACTAATGTATACGTGTCCTCTTCCTATATGATGCTGTTTCCATTAGAGGCAGTTGAGTGGGACAAGTCTATTTTGAAACTGAAGTGCATGAAGTAGAGAAACTTCACAAAATGTAGCGTTTAGAAGCTTACATCGAGCCATAAAAAATGGTACTTTAAAACTCAATCAGACTCCAGATGCCATTTTTCAAACAGTCCAATCAATTTCCCGCTGCTCTTCTCCATCTTATTTGATGTTCCCTTATCCAGTAATAATCCTCATACTTCAATATTGGTCATGTGCCATGTTTCTTGAGTAAGCCCTACTCCACACAATGCGCGATGTAAGATTGGGAATCAAACAGGTCGCAGCCACCGAGGTGCGTGTCAGTGCAAACACATGGTAAGCTTTCCTCTTGGGATGTGGGCGCACTGCCAGGATGAATCATAGCATGTCGCCAAAAGCCAAGCACATTAGCTCCTCCCAATCTAGTGCGAGTACGCGCGCTGAGAAACAGCGGGCCTGGATCTCTGAATGGCTGATGAGCCACGTGGAAACGAGCCCAGCTTGAAATCGTCAGTGTGTGAAGGGCTGTGGCATCCTTTATTTTGACCTCTATATTTGCTTGTGCTTGCACAATTGCCTTCTTTGTTTATTGGCTGCCTCCACATTCACAGTGCAGGACGAGAGTGATTGAAGATGTTTTTATGGTCAAATAAAAACATTTTGATTTATCACAGTGAGTCAGCTTCTGCAGCACTTGATCAGACACTTCCCTTGTGTGGAAGTGACACGTTGATTAAACAAAAATGTGGAAATAAGAGGTGAGTAAGTAGGAAATTGTGCATTACAGCCTCTGACAGATTCACCAGGAGAGCAATGTGATGTTACACATGCCAGTTCCCTTTTACTGTTCTATGCTCAGTTTGTGTTTTTTAACACCTCTTGAACTTTAGTGAGGAACGACACCTGAAAACAAGTCAGCTTCAGCTAATTCACCGACTGAAAGTCTTTTCAACATGTAATTACATTATTATACTTGCTGATGTGGACGTCGGACTTCATGAATCTCTCAGAATGTGCTTTTCAGGTCCTCCCTTCGCCCCAGTACATCATGTGATCATGTTGTCTGATCGGTTTTGAAACAAATGCCCTTCATGACACAACCTGAACAGATGGGACATTAAGGGCTTCAAAGTGGTTAAAACAGTGGCTTTCATTGAACTCGCTTACCTTTCACTGCCTCCACATCATGAATGTATGTGTTTCTTTTAAGAACATGTCATTAAATCTAACTTATTTGTTTATCTATTTACTCATATTCCCATTTACATCAGGCATTTTGGGCATTTATGTAGTCAGAGATGCATTTATCAGGAGATCGAGTTTCTTCTCGAGTTAATTGGGTGGGAAATCAATTATATTATGTCACTATCCTTCATTCCGCATGATTCACATGGAACAGATAAACGCCTGTTAAGCCATTCATAAAATAAACTGCAGTTTTAGCATAATTCATCGATTTCTGGTCATCTTTCAGTTGTAGACATGATAAAGAGACTTCTTGGTTACAATTCAAAACTTCCATATGAAGACTCCTGTCTTCATGCTTCATAAAACTGTGATATGACTCTGCCCATTTAGAGGACATAAACTGCAGATGATTGATTAGTTGGCTTAACAACACAGTAAAAATCTCAGTGGCACATATTTTATATTGCCTCAAACATATGTGAAAGGCGAAGCGGTGGTTTACTCATCTTTATGTCTCTATTTTTAATCATGTTTCAATTACCTCTGAGCTGGTTGACAGCTTGACAGGCCACTTTTAATGTAATCCCTTTTCAATACTTATAATGTCTTGAATCCCACACACATTCCCGAAGTAAAATGAACTCTTCGTGGTTTTTTTTTTTTTTTTTTTTTTGATTTGTCGCTTAGTCGGTCTTCAAAAAACTTCATCTGGATCTATTTTATTTTCTGTGGTTTAAAATTCAGTGTTTTACTCTGCACAGCAGGATCCTGTCTCTGCTTGCATGCCCCTGTCATCCTGGTTTTATTTCTGTCACAATATTGTCTGCCCTCATATTACCTTTGAATGCTAACTCGTTTCAACTCTGAGTCTATTCCCCCCACCACCCCCACCACCCCCAGCACACATGTCTTTTACATGTGATGCCACGTGGGATGAATAAAAATCAAGTGCAGCATTCTGAAGCAGCTATGTTAAAGATGGAGGTTATCCATCCAGGCGTGCTTACCTCGTATGCGTTTCCCTACATATTCAAGATCGTCTTTGCAATTACACGGGCACTCACTATCCCTTACTTGAGATAAACTCATTCTTATCTCTCACAGAGGCAGTGAACCAGTAGTGACACAAGGTGGGACAATGTGGCCTGTGTAAAGTTAATCATTTTATAGACCAAAACTTCAAAGACTTTCAGTTACAAGCTAATAGTACTTCCCAAAAATATACAGCTACCTGGCATCAGTGGATTCATGAACTCTTTACAAGGTTCGTAGCCTTCATTTTTATCACCTGCTGTGGGTGTTCATTGGCTGCACTCGCATCCAAACAAGATACCAACAAGTGTGAGTCACTGAAAAATACTCAAAACACTGGTTTAAAAAAAGATTTTTAAAAAATGTACCCCCGCACACATGCACACGCAACCAGTTGTTTGTGTATGAATCTTGTTTTTCAACACACTCTATGTGACAGCATATGAAATTATGTTGACATGAGCAAATATTGGCCATCACTTTAATGGATCCAGCTGTAATACAGAACATCTATTTGTCAAGAATGTGTCACCAGGTTTATGAACCGCATATTGCCAATTTGACAAATGATATGAGTCCGGCCATATAGTAAATCCAATAAATCTTAATTCATGTTTGTGTGTAAAGCTCTGCCTCAAGCAGGATTCCTCTTCTACAGAGCTTTTGTATTAAGGAGGTATCTGACAATAAATATTGTGTATTTCTTGTTGATTTGTCCACAAATATGATAGAAATATGAATTCAAATGCCACATGAGAGCTTTTGCTGTCTAGTTTAGAGAGGGTGCATCACATGTCTAGGTATAAAAATCCTTAGAAATGTTCTCACTGTAAGGTTCTTGTTGAAGAAAGACAAAGATCCACTGTTGTGTGGCAGTTATAGGCCCATAACCTTGCTAGATGTGGATTTTAAAATAATGGCTAAGGTTCTTGCCACTCGTCTCCAGAGAGTACCTGACCTTATCCGTGCAGAATAATCTGGCTTTTCTCCTATTCGGTTTTCCTTTTTTTAACACCTGACGGTTACAGACTCTCTCGAAATCGTTCTCTCTTTCGATGCCAAAAAACATTTGACTGGGTGGAATTGGGATACATGTTCTATATTCTAAACAGGTCTGGTTTCAGCACTAATTTTATTTCGTGAATGCATTTATTCTATTCATCCCAGGTTGCTTCGGTTAATGTTGACGGAATGAGATCCAACCCGTTTCCAATTTCGCGGGGTAATAGGCAACGCTGGCCTTTGTCTCCCTCTCTATTTGTGCTCGCTATGGAACCATTGCCCATCTGGCTCCGTAATGAAGATCGATTTAAAGGCATCGTGATGGGACGTCTAACCCACAAGCAGTCACTATATGCAGACGACTTTCTGCTTTCTATTTGAACATCTCAAATTATCCTCCTTAATTTTTTACATTTTAGAGATTTTAAGAAGATTTACGGTTCACGCTCAACCTTAAAAATAAATAGTTAACGATATAGCCAATGCTATTCACAGGATGTTTGTATATCCACCAAGGAGGTTATGAAATCACCCACATTTATTTGTCAGTTAGTCTCAAAAAGCAATGAGCTCATCTTCATGGAAATGGGGGATAGTTGGTCAATTTTGATCAAAGTAAAAACATCAAATTTTGGTGGTGATTCAGATCAAAATACTTACTTTATTTCGCTATATATTGTTACATGCTTAGCCTGTCACTTTAAATGACAACTTCATTGTGGAACATGGTATCACCAAAAAAGTAAATGAGTAAAGGCTATTGATCTGGATGTGGAATATGTGTCATTTGCATGTGTCAATGTCTACCCTTGTCTGCCAGGCATCAGTATTACTGGGCATGTAATATCAATAAACTCTTTTTCTGGAACTCCAAATCTGTACAAGGTGAGCTCCCTCAGTGAGCACAGATGGAGATATCCTCGTCCAACCTATTGCTGTGGTCAGTTGGTGTGCGCTTAGTTACCCCAAGGTTAAAACCCGATTGTGACTAACTCCTTAAAAATCTGGAGACAGTTCAGGATACATTTTGGATCACATGTCTCATCTGGTCTCAAGCACATTTACCGCAACAGTGGTTTCCTCCCTTCCTGCTCAGATGCAACATTTCGTGATTGGCATGAGAATGGTCTGCTGTCCATCATGAGCTTAAACATTGACGCCCCCCCCCCCCCCCAATTTTCAGACGTATCTGTCAAATATGATCTCCCAAACACCCGTAGGTTATTACACATTTAGTACACAAGCAATAGCCTCTAGTCTCCAACCAGCCCCCAAACTCAAGTCTAGACTTGTTTCTATCTCGGGAGATCTCTGTAATGAATCTGACCCGGCTGGACGCCCTTCGAGTTGTGTGGAGCCAGAATCTTAATTACTGATGATCAATGCGACTATGTGGTGGATCTGGTACAGGCGTCCTCTGTATGTGCAAGATATGGCTTACTTCAGTCTGAGGACCTGCACTGGAGCCACTACACCAATGCAAAATCAGCAAAGATTTACCCGGATAGATTGGCAGCAGACCACATACATAAACTCTGATCATGCCCTAAGCTGTCTCTGTTCTGGTTAGAGATATTTAACACACTTGGGAAGGTCTTGGGCGGCACAACTGAAACTGAACTCCTCATGGCCCTTTTTAGGAGTCCCACGAAACACTGACATGCCAAACACTTTGAAACCAGTCATACAGTAGCTTTTACTACTTTACTTGTTCTCTCCAACACACAATAGATGGACACATGATATCTTATATTGCATCGTTGTATCGAGCTTGAGAGGATTAGAGTCTTCCTTCGGGGTTTCTTGAAGGCTTTCAACAAAACCTTTTATTGACCACATTCATTCACTCAGCATCAATGAAGAATCTATCCATCCCAAGGAGACACACACACACGAGTTTGTGAGTGAGTATGTGTCTGCATTCATATCTAATGTCTGTCTCTGAGACAGGCAAGGGTTGGCGTCATTCAAATTTACATATCTTTTCTTTCTTACTTTTCTGGATGTATTTTCCTGTTGAGATGTGTGTACTCAACTCTGGCATATAGATTGTAAATTGACAAGACGCAGCAGTGTTTTGTTTTGTTTTCTATGCACCAAAAAAACCTGTACCATTTTACATGTGAGACCTGAATAGATCATTTTTTTGCGTGTCTGTACTGTGTACATTAGCAAGTAATTATGTGGAAAAGCATGCTTCATGAAAAATTGAAGGAGTTTTGGGTGAAAGGGTAACATGCTTTATTGTTTGCTAATATTGCTGACATTCAGCATCATTACATAATTGCAAATTATTCAATAATCCCACCTAAAATTGTGTGTGTGTGTGTGTGTGTGCGTGCGTGCGTGCGTGCGTGCGTGCGTGCGTGCGTGCGTGCGTGTGAGTGATTTAAAGGACAATCTCACCATGAGGTGAAGACAGTTAATTTAAAACCTCCTCAGAGTGACATGTCAGCACAGTCTCATAGCATGCATGGTTCTGGCATTGATTCAACATTTATTTTCTTTTCCTTTGAAGCTCATTGCAACAGCCAAATTTATATTTATGAGTGTCATGTGTGTTATTTTAATTGAGGCTGTTCATGCTCTTGACAACCTCATACCAAGCTCATCAGGGATGCTTCCCGCATCTCCCATGTCAGCGAGGAACATTAAAATGCTCTGAATATTTATCTCTGGCAGACAGAACACACACCCACAGTAACATCGACGTGCCAATCTGATTCTCTCAAGGCGCTATCACATGTAGGTCTCGGTTCCCTTGAGAGATGAGGGTGGAAGTGATAGAGGGAGACAGCGAGATACAGAGACTGAATACAGAGGTACAGTAGGCTTCCTTTGCAGCTCTTGTTAATCAAACAAGGCAAGCAAAGAAATGACTGCATGAATATTGCATTTGCATTCATGCAAATGAGGAAACTAAGGCAGAGCAGGGGTAATCTGTCTCTTACTGGATTATTACTGGAAGCAGAGTTTGCTCTGCAACTAGTGTTTCTACAAAATATTGATTTGATAGGATGAGTTTAGATTTATGAACAACTTCACTGGTAGGCTCTGATTAAACTTCCAAAGCATTTACCGACAATGTTTCTGCTAAACCTGCATAAGCAATATGCTTATTTAATTTTTGAAATTGATATACAAACACTGCACACAGAGCCTAAGCCAGAGTTTGCTGGAACTAACTGATTTTCATCTGCCAGTTCTAGTAATTGGCAACCTGAAACAAACTTGGCGTCATATGATACATAAACATATATTTCTATAAGCTTTCCAGCGAAATGTCACAGTTCTTTGGATTTTCTATCTATAAATAGCTTTTCAAACCAGATCACACTTCTCTCTTTCATGGATGATTCTAAGAAGGATATATTTTGCTTGTTTTAACATATTTGCAGGCTTTACTGTGTTCAAACAACTGTTATTTCATGTGCTGAAAATACAGCGCACTTCTGAGCATTATAGGAAATGTTTAGTTCGTCCTCACGTGCATAAAATCCCACACAAGGGTTTGCTTAATGGGGCTTTTCACAACGGTACAAAATGCACAATAATTGATGTGAGGTTCATACTTACTTGCTCCAACCAAGAACATGTCGCTGCCAAAAAGCAACAGGACCACGGAGTTGACCAAAACAAGCAGTCGAGCCATGCCTTGGTGGATACGTTTGTTCTTCTTAAATTTTGACAGAAAAACAACAAAACCCCCCCACAAAGGTCTTAATCTTGAAAGGTGAATAAATCACAGCATTTCATTTTTTTTTCATGGTGCTGGATTTCCTCTCATGAATGAATTGGTGAATGATTGGTCAGTCAGAAGGTAAAATACAGTACAAACGATGTCTTCAGAAACATTTCGTCTCGCTGACGGGGTTTAATAATTCCACAAGTCCTTCATCCATGTTTCGAGCACAAACTGGGGGACATCCGATGTCCGTCTTTAACCGTGTCGGCTGAGCTTGTAGACCTCCATCGATCGGGGATCGTCAGAGAGCTCCGGTAACGCACAGGTGGGAGAAAAGACGCGGCTCACAGCGGGCTGCTGGTCGGTCCCCTCGCGGACTGAGGGGACGACGAGAGGCGATTCAGAACCATGGACAGCGCCTCAAGTTTCCACACTGACGCTCCGCCGCCCGCTCACTGCTCACCTCCGATCTGCTCGCTCACGCACGCTGGGTTGGTCATCCTGCGGTCCTTCCCGGCAGCACACACTCACACACACACACACACACACGCAGATCAGCAAG
This sequence comes from Lipophrys pholis, assembly GCF_963383615.2. Classification (NCBI taxonomy): domain Eukaryota; kingdom Metazoa; phylum Chordata; class Actinopteri; order Blenniiformes; family Blenniidae; genus Lipophrys; species Lipophrys pholis. Next base: position 7,214,053 of record NC_137649.1, read on the forward strand.
ACCCCCGGGCTCCTGACACTTAAGCTTAATCATCCACGTGTCATCAAAGCAGCGCTGCAGCGACACGCGCCTACCTGAGTTCCGACCACCGCGTGCGTCTGAGCGTTCAACTATTTACCGCAATAGCTGGAGGATTATTCTCAACAGGGGGTCAATTCACCTTGTTGTTTTCATGACAGGCAAACCTTTTAGATCAGGAGTGTCAAAAGTCTGGCTCCCGGGCCAATCACAGCCCAAGGTCAGATTTTATATGCCACACTCTGCCTGCATGATGTATTAGGATTAGGATTGAAATGTATTGCAAGCACAAGTAACGAAAAGTCTTTTGACATCCCATCCAAAAGTGCAATGTGAAAGGCATTGCTATATACAGAAATAGAGTGATTATATATCTTTATGTAAAAAGAAACTCTATTTACATTCAACAGCCATAAAACAATTGCTCGATGGAAACAGTCAAATATACAGATAAGCATTGTGGATAGATAAAGATCAATCAACCACTGTACGGATTTACATATCATGTGGATACGTTTGAATATAGACCTGATATACAGATGTACGTGTAAAAATATGAATATATAGACTAAATCTACACATAGATATATCATACAATGGGTGTGCATGTGAGGGGGGCGTCTCAAATTGATCCTCATCCTGATACATAATTTTTTTAATCACTAAACTACCATTGAACTTTTTGTTTCCATGCACCATACACTCATGTTCTTCATGTCAACATATTGGGCCAATCAGTTGTGTCTGGTTGATATTGGGTCCAAGAAGAGAAAACACACCATTCTTTGGAAAGACATCAATAACATATGAATGTTTATTCATTTCTCATTATTTACATCGCAGTTGACATATTTGACATTATCTCTTCCTGGGCTAACTTCCCAAGCAGATAAACATCCCCAAAGAAACTCCATGACACAGGTTCTTAAGGTTCATGAAATTTATTGGGTATCTTTTGTAAATCTGTAGCACAATATAATACAAATATTTATTACCAAATGCATAATTTAATGAGCTTTAAGCCGTCAATATGACTAACTAGCCTAGCCAGCATGTTTAACTATAATCATGCAACTATCACCCAAGCAAAGAAATGCAACATGCAATTCCTTTTTTAACTCATGTTGGCAGCATCATTATCTAGTGCAGATGTGTTCTTCATGTTTTAGGTCTCTCCCCACTGCAACATGATTGTAATGAGGGTCTCCTTACTGAGCCTTCTTAGGGAGCTTGGTGATGATATATTCATTAGATTCAGGTGTTTTGAAGAAGAGACATCCAAAACATGCAGAAGACGGGCCATCTAAGACTAAGGTTGTATAAAGCAAACACATTGTGATTCAGCCTGGGCAATATGAGTAGCATTCAATTCTTTGTTATGCAAACAGCATAACCTCAAGAAGAGTTTGGTCACCTGTGGCTAGCTTGGAACACTTTTGTACAAAAAAAATTCAAGCACTATCATCACATATCAACAGTGAGTTTTATTAGTCATGCTTCTATCCTGTACAGGGTTGCAGGGCGCTGGAACCAATCCCAGTTAACTATGAGTGAAGCCATGATACACCCTGGACAGGTCACTAGTCCATCACAGGGCAAATATAGAGAGACAGGCAACAGTTCACACATAAGGACGACTTAGGGTCACCAATTAACCTCACATGCATGTTTCTAGACTGTGGAAGGAAAACAGAGGAAACCCACATATTGCTATAAGGCAAGAGCGCTTAACCACTGCTCCACTGTGCGGCACTATGTTGTTAGTATTATTCAAAGAAAAACAGTCTGAACGTCTCTTCCATATCTGCTACCACCTCCTCCATTCGTTAAACTGAATGCAAAACGATTAGCGTGGGGAGTTTTATACCCCCGTTGCCCCAGTGGTCTGTACACAACCCCGGCAGCGGCAGGTCGATGTGCCTCTCACCCATCATACACTGTGCAGCGCCCCAAAGACACAGCGTGTAATCAGGAAGATGAATCATGTTGATAAGCTGAGTGCACTGCCTCATGGGACAAGCGTTTCAGGGCAGATTGCTGGTCTGTGGAGAATCTGCCAGCACAGTCAGGCCACTGCAGTCTTAAACAAAGCCAGAGCCAACACATGTTTGGAGGGGCTGCTTCTAACCATCATTCAGAACAAAGGGCACAAGACTGTGTAACAATGATAAGAAAATGCAACAAACCTTTAGAAATGTACCATTTAAAAAAATTTTCTAGCTTTCCCAAGTAAATCACATGCTCCTAACCTGATTCATGGTCAGGAACAGATGTCTGATGTGTTGCTATGGCTTCTGTGTGCTCACCAGCTCTCAGTGAGCCAGAACAAAGACGGGAGAAAGAGAAATGACGTTTAAACCTGATATTAGATATTGAAGTTACCATGACAGCTGTCTATTCAGAGCTGACATTTCTGTGGCTTTTATTTGAGGGTTTTCTATACAAAGACACTGAAATATGGTTCACTGGGTTTATATTTGAACTTCAACTGTGATAAGAAGGCAACTATTAACTTTATATTTGTTTGTTCTTGTAAACAACTTATGTGTCAATGTCAAGATCCTTTCAGTCATTTATGAAGCTCAGCTGTGTGACTTCTTCAGGCTTTCATAACCCCAAACCCCCAGTACTCTAGAGGATACAAAAATAATAATATGCCAGCAATTATCATCATTTCCAAATTGTGACATGTGCAGATAACAAATATACAATACCCACTCAACTACTGCTATCACGTACTGTAATATACTCTGATATTGACTCATGTCCAAAGAGGTGAAATACTGACTCTATTTATTTCAGATTGTAATGTTTATGTGCTTCTTTCTTCAGCACTCGATGCAGTACGCTTTTACTTCTGTGAGTCAAGATGCATTTCATTGCTCACCAGTCTTTCAAACTACACCATTTTCTGAAATAAACCAAAGTTGTACTTGGCACTAATAACAACATGGGCGTCCAGCGACCCTGATCCTCATACTTTTGATTGTTTTCACATGTAGTGAAAGGATGATGTTCATTTCCAGTATGTTTGAACCATGTAACAATTAAAAATACAAATCATTTTGATTATTATCAGAGACATGCTCTCAGTCCTTTTCATTAAATTGATACTATTATTTCCATAAAACCTTCTGATCACAGATATTCTGTACAGATGCAGAATTACATCTCAATCATAAGCTGGTACAGTTAGTTAAACACTGAAGCACATCCCAGGTCCAGTTTGAAGAGGAAACATGCTATAAAAGTGACATCAGTTTTAAAGTTTCCCTTTAATGATCGAAATATATAACTTACAGCGGAGCAATGAAGTGGTACAATGCGTACAATGAAAGTATAACGCAAACTGACATGACCTTATGTTTACATAGCAGCACACAGCATGATTTTGTACAGTAGATGCAATGGCTGTGATTCATTCTGATTTTGTTCTGGGTTGTTTGTTTTTTAGCATAATTACCTAACAGCACCAGTGTTCCCCTGCTGATCTTCTATTTATTCCACGAGGGAGAGACTTCCTTTATTCTGTGTATACCCGGGGTATAATCCTGCTAAATGAATTCAAGCTGCGTGCCTCAAATGTAAAACTGACTACTATAAATGGATTTTCTTCTTTCAGTGTGACTGCAGTGTTGTGACTCTTTATCAACATTAAGCCACCGGCAACAGAGATGCTTTTTTGGAATATTGGAACAAGAGTGAAGTATTTTAGACTTCACAGGGTAATGTAGTCGTGTTTCTCATGGCATAAGGTTGCCTCAGTATTTCATATTTAGTGCCCTTACTTTTTGCAGTTTTCCTTTCCTGACATGCTGCTCTGAATATGTAAATTTGACCAGACTTCTTGCCAAAGAAAATTATAACAAATAAAAGGTAGGGGCAAATTTGTTGTTGTTTGTCGAGGTCTAGATTGTAAAAGATGTTTTATAATGGTTTTATGAACACCACATATGATTGTTTATACATATACATAATCACCTGTTGTGGTTTTTCTGTGCAGGTCACTTCATGTATCTCGAAGAGGATGGTATTTCAAATGCAATCATCGCTTACTCTGGGAGAGAACCTGGAAGCGTCTTCCACCTTCAGCTTGCAGGTAATCCTATCTGAGTGTTAATATACAAGCTTTCGGAGCAGCTGCGGATCCGATGGTAGGTGGGTGGCCAATCTTTTCATTGCAGAAGCTGTGGTTTGATCCTCGCCTCTGCATGCACATGGGTTGAATTATCATAGGGTAAGACAGATTGCCATATCTCTCTTAATGGCTGGTGAAGACCTTCATGTTACCACTGATGTGCGAAGGAGTGAACGGCTGTGAAAATGTAAAGTGCTTCGAGACCACCAAGGTGAAAAAAAAAGGAATGTACCTATTGTGCTTTCAAAACAGCAGCAACATTTATAGTTTACTGTGGTTGTTAGACAAAGCTCCACATACACAAAACATACTGCTTGTTGATTTATTGTAATACTTTCTATGGACTGCGAACAGCTGTCTATTCCAACAAAAAACATCTCAAAAATTCAAACAAAAACCAATCTGCTGTAAAATTGAAGGAAAATCAATGGGACTCATTCTTTCTTCGCACGTTCAGAAGCAGAGATAAACACATCAATGTGTCACCTTCACACTTTCTTACAGATTTCGTTGTCTTCAACATAGTGTTTTACATGTTTTATACATGTGGTGCCTTACAAAGCTTTTCTGATTTCATCCATGAATGAAGCGAAAGTGCAGAGGATCTTTTAAAAAACAGAAGGTCATGGTAAAACCTCTGAGGGCTTTACAGCTTTATTATCCCACCTGCAGTCTGTATAACACCATCGCCAGTTAGTGTAAAAAACTTTGAGATAAGTTCTCCTGTGGGGTCAAAAGTCCAGAAATAGCTTTACGTGGCATTACGATTTAGGATGTTAATTGCTTGGTGTTATGTGCCAAATTAAAAAAAAGCATAAGGAGAAGATAGAAATATGGCAAGAATTTAACAAGCGGACTGCAGACGTTTATTTCTTTATAGTTCATTTGGTCCATTCTCCTGATGATTCTCTAGCACTCACACTCAAGTATTAAAACTGGCAGAATTATATTGGATGACTCTATCCAAACTAAAAAGAGCTTTTCTGCTTGTATATAGCATAGAAGTGTGATGCATAAATGATCAGTAAGTGAAATGAAGTTGGAAGAAAAAACACTGCAAGCCAAGACAAAGCTGCTCAGTTTTAATAATAAGCCATTTCAGAAATAAAGTAGCACAAAGTGTTTTTACACAAGAACAGGCGAGGAAACATTAAAACATGAGGAATGGTATGGAAGGCGATTCCTGGTGTGAGCCCACAGGTTTGGGGTCTGGTCAGGAACGGTTCTCCTGGCACTCCAGCCGTCTGAATTAACTTGTAGAGCTGAGTAAGTTCTGAGAGAGACAGGCAACCTGTGCAGAATGTATCATGCTGTTTGCCCTAATCTGGAAAAAGCGGTCCTAAGAAAATCCATAAAATCCAAGTTACAACATGATATAGGACACAGGAGTCAAGTTACAGTGCAGCATCTATCTGGTAATCTTCTGAATCACTTAATCTCATTCAGGTTTCAAGGTGCTGGATCCAGTCAAGGCAGGCTTCGGGTGAAAGTTACAACCTGGACAAGTCATCCGTCCATCATAGGGACTGAAGACCAAATTAGTGGAACGCTGCATTTCTCTAAAAGGGGTCAGGTTATGGAACAATCTAAGCACGGAAGCAAAAGAATCAAACTGGCATATAAAATATTTTTTAAAAAAAAGGAATTAAAACCAGCATATGTTGCAAATACAAATAAAATAATTAATAGAAGTATGGTTTTGTCCTGGTAGGAAAACTCTGATAGAAGTGAGTGGCTGTGCCTCTCAGACTCTATCGTCATTTTGTCTGTTGTATTTCTGTTTTTGACTGTGGGATATAAAGGGGCAGATTATATAAGTTCATATGTCCTTCTGCTCCCTTTCATTCATAACTTTGAACATTTTTGTTTGTTTTGTTTTATTTTGTGACGGAATGTTTTATTTTGTCAACGTATGACATAAACTAAACGAAACAGGACAGATTCAGTGAAACAGACAGTTACAGTTACACTTATGAACAATTTGGAGTCACCAATTAACTTCAAATGCCATAGAAATCTCAAGAAACTTGTTTGGCTTCCTGAAATGCTTTAACAATTAATATAGTAGTACGGAACACATTTACACCATGTTTACATATTCTATACACTTACTTGTTGATGTTTTCTTCGAATTCACCTCTTCTTTTTCCACTTTTTTTTCAAGAAAATGTAAAAGATGGAGAGAAAAAAAAGTTGTAAGATTTATCAGTCACCCAAGGTCAAAGCCACATATATGGATATTTACATTGACATCAGGTCCATGTACCACTGTGAGAACAGATATGGTGGCAGAAGGGATCTAAAAGCAGGCAGGAGCGCGGCGCTGCATACTGATCAGGGATGATCAGTGTTTTTTGTTGGTGAACTAACAAAAGACTTGTATTTGCACGACATGAGATGTCATGTGTTACGTAAGCCTGCAGCTGTGTTGTACCGCCCATTGAAAGCTTTATGTGATTACACGGAGTTCATTTAGCCGAGAGATGAATGCTCCAACTCATACCAGAAATAATGACTTAATCCTATTTCTCCATAAATGACTATTCACAAACCTGATGCCACCGTGCAGACAGATAGTCTCAGCGAACGCTGAGTGGTTGCATTTCAGTGTACACTGCGTAGGCCAGCAGTATCCTTCAGTACTTTGTACTGCACCAGCGCACATGTGATTAAATTTCCCCGTAGTTACCGGTGCCCTTGACTTACCAATGGGGGACAACCACTGTGGTCAATTACCAGATACATTTGGCAGCGGTGGTGTTGGGGTTGCTGCCACCTTTCTATTTCACACAATAAATTAATGGACAGAATCTCATCAATCAGAACAGAATATCAATCTAGCAGATGGTTTCTTAAATCCTTCCAAATCAGGCCAAAGGAAGAGCGTGCATCAATTTCATTCCGTGTGCACAGATTTAGTTTGTATTGGCTTCATCAAAGACAATCTCATTAGCACTCGTGGTTGCAGCTTGAAGCTGCACATTGATCAGAAACTAAGTCCAGTCAATTACGTCAATCCAATACACCACAAAAAAGAATGAAATCTCTCTCTCTTGCTCTCTCTCTCTCTCTCTCTCTCTCTCTCTCTCTCTCTCTCTCTCTCTCTTTGCACCCTTAAGCCCTCCTCAAGGACGTTGACGTCAGCTCAAACATCTGTGTGCTGCCCATAGTATTCAATGTGCCTGACAGTATTCATACTCATCAGTACCTTTGAAATAAAATATTGTTTGATTGAGGCGGCCTGACAGGCTTTTCAAAATGACTCAAGTGACTTTCGTCATGTAGATTAATTAAATTTTGACATTGTTCTGTAAGTGTTTTTGAATCCTAAGCTGCAGATCCATCAGAGTCTTATGATTAGCGCGATTATTTAATCTGCGCCATTGTTTTCTAATCACTAAAAACTGTACATATTTATTATTCGTTACTCTGCCACTTTCAGTATGAGAAAGGATGATTCTGTGCCAGATATCCAGGTAGATGCGAACACATGGCTTCTTGGTGGCTTAATGTTATAGTATATACACTGGCTCAACATAAATGTTGCTTACTGTTTGGTGCTGACAGCCTGAACTCACTGGATTTATTAGACCTTTTAAGTTCCACTGCCTGTTGAGTTTGAATGCAATAAACCAATAAAGTAGTGTGCCATAATACTAAAACAGGATGCTAAAACACTGCCTACAGCTGATAGAGTCCTACAGAGCGAAGATGCCATTTGCTTCGGGTATGTCAGGATGACTGAATCCTGTCCGTGAACACAGTCACTTGATGAGCTTTTATTATTAAAAATAAATGAGTGCAGCCTTGAGGAAGCAGAACGGATAAAATACAGCCATAGTGGGCACAGTCTCGGTGCATCGTTCCTCCTGATGGGCCCCGAATAACATGGAACAATTCTTAAACACAAGCATTCATTTTACAGAGCTCAGGAATAGATTTCAGTTCAAATAAGAATTATGAAATGATATAAAAAACTATCAAGCAAACCTCCCTCTCTGGAAAGAGGGGAAAAAAAATCACTCCCCGCCATTGCTCTCTTTCCTTATCGAGTTTACAAATGCTCATTTTGCAGAACGTTAGGTGAACGTCTGTCGTCGTTCAAGAGCCCTCATATCTACTGGAGCAAACACTTGTGATTGATTGACTCCATTAAATCAATGGCAGCAAAGCCCAGGAGGGGGAAAAAAAAACATGTTTATATGGAGCATTATGCCAAGTGAGCACCATTGAAAACATCATTGGAAGATCAAAGCACATCTCTTTTCATCTGTGGAGATGTGCGAGCGGTCTTCCCAGAGGACGGCGCGGGGTTATCGTCAACATGGGCTAATGATGTGTTGCCTTCCGCAGGGATCATTCATTAATCTGTGTCGGAGACACCGTCTCTTGTCATGATTCCTCTGAGGCACTGGTGTTGCACAGGAGGAGGAGAAGAGAAAGGCTTGGCCCTTTGCAACCTTTACCCTGCATGTCTTATCATCTTGTGTTTGGATCATTTCATGGTGGGCTGTAAGTGTGATTCTCTGCTAAACATGTTTTTTTTATGGGTTTTTTTAAAGTTCATCTGCTGACCCACTGGTGTTATGATCTGTGCATGTGCTGCTGAAATCTGATCTCAGTATTGTGTACTGAACTCCATCATCTTTATCCACTTTGCGCGTCATGGGGGCTCTGGAGCTGACAACAGGCTGAGGCAGGTTACACCCTGGACAGGTCATTAGTCCAGCGCCGGCCAAACACACAGAGGCAGACCATCACAGTCACACATGTAGGGAATTTTAGACTGATGAAGCTCATGTTCTGTCCTGATAAAACTACTCTCCAACGTAAGAAATCATATTTCTAATAGTTATTTGAAAATAATATGCTACACGTTGGTGAGCCCCACGGCGGTGAACGTGAGTGTGTGTAGTTGTCTGTCTCTCTGTCTTTTCCCCGTGATGAACCGATGACCTCCAGGATGTACCCTGCCTTTAACCAGCTGGGATCGGCTTCGGCGCGCTACAAACCTGCGTTTGCTCAAACGGTTTGGAAGATGAATGGATGCACGATTCTGTATGTCATAGTAGATGTTCCTTTTGGAATTTCAAGCTTCGTGGACATTGAAAATGAAGATCTGCCTCTCCTAAATGATGACGAATTACATCCAGATACATTGAAAGCCAAACAATTAGAGTGATAAAGGCTGAATAAGTGTGACCCGATTGGTGCGTGACAGGCTGGCTAGTGGGCTGAAACATCAGATTTCTGTGTGATTACTAAGACCACCATGCATACGATCTGTGGGGTTACACACAGTTAGGAACTTAATGCTTTAACAGCAGGATTGATGGTTGACCAGAGTTAGATAAATGAGTTTTGTGGCCACAGCTTCAATCAAGAAACAGAATTCTGATTTGAAAAATATCCCAGAAACTGTAATGGAAGTAAAGAGAACATTTCAGTACACAAAGTGCACAATGTTTTGACATTGTGAGAACACAGTTTGATGTTTTTGTTTCTTTATTTAAAATTAATTAATAACGGCATAAGCCATCCGCAGTTTATGAACAAGCAAAGATTTCAATGCTGTGTCACACTGACCTCTGCAGGATGACTGCAGAATGAAACAAACGCCCGAAGGATAGATAGATATAAATATAGATAGATATAATCTGAAAAGTACTTAATCATATGTAATGATAAATTAAACTGTACAAACTACCAGTTAACTGCGTTTCTGTCTTATTTGAATTACTCTCACACCCAAACAATATTTGAATGAATCAATGCTCAAATAAGACATAAATTAAATTGAATTAAAAATATCCTCAAAGAGATTCAAATTCAGGTCAAAGCATAATCTTTTCTTGTTATGACTGTTGGAAATCCTCCAAAGTTGAATTTCAGTGTTAATATTTTTTGATAAGACCACAGTGCTTCTGTGTATTGTTGTGATTGGAGTTTTGATGATCCAACAGGAAAAGTTTTATTGCTGTTTCTTTCACAGATAACACAAAGTATGTTGATGTGTCGTTTATGTGTGCCGCTATTGAGCGATTGTTTGATTCCCAAGCCTTTATTTCCATTTCAGTGAAATTATTTTAAAGACATTTGAAACTAAATCAGTGGCGTCAAACACATTTTAGTTCAGAGGTCACATACAGACCTATTTTATCTTAAGTGGTGAATATTAATATAACCGCAATATCCTTTAAATGTAAACTTTAACGTTTTTCTGTGTTGCGGTGCAGAGTATACGTGATGAAAATGTCTTTGTTTTCTCAAAACTGAACAATTAAGTAAAATCTTAAGATAAAGCTAATATTAATGAAATCTTCTGGTGCAAAATACAGTGAAATGTCAAAAAAATAAATAAACAAAATAAATTCTACTACAGCTGTTGCATTGTGCTTGTTTTAACAAACTCAGTCAACTGGGATTGGCTGCAGTACTCTGTGTGTCTATACGTTGGATGAGGTGGTATAGAAGATGGATGGATTTCATTAAAGTTGCTTTGTTAACCAGAACAGAAAGGAGACGCTTTCTTCAAAATTCCTTCTGAAGCCTTGAACACTTAACAAATATTTTCTCAGGAGAGAGAAATATGTGAAGACCTCCACTAATTTAGCATGTAAGGGATTTTCTTTTTTTTTTTTTTTTCAAGCTGTGTGGCATCCAAAGAATGCTGAATCACACTTCCTGTTTCCTGTCCATTTAGGAAATGGTGGGTTTTAACCCCTGGCTGCTTTGGCTGTGCCCTCTCTTATCTTAAAGATACTGTCTGGGGGGCCCCCGGGACGGAGGAGTTTACAGATCAGATAAAAAAAAACGTCTTGAACTTTGTCGTTGAAGGTTCTGTTCATGTTTCTCTTTTTTTTTTCAAAATAAATTGACAGAATGTAAATCTCGACCACAAAAATGTCAAACTTGTATTTCTATATTTTTTTCTTTAGTAAAGCATATTTCTCTACATATTTGCTGAATAATAGTTGACATCTTTAAAATAAAAAAGAAGAAAGAAAGAAAGAAGTGCAAAATAGTGTGCCTGTATTCTCAGGCTGCCTCTTTCTGTACCTCGCTGATGTGTCTATAACCGTACCTGTGCTGACTTTCCATTGTCAGGCACAATCTGCGTATGTATTTTCAGAGCCATTCTATTACACGCCTCAACAAAATCAGTGGCTTCCATTGAAATATAGGAACAATTACTAGCTGAAGTAGCAGCAGTCCTTTTTTTTTTATATATCTTTGATTTTGAGGTACGGCAGAAGAAAACGCCAAATAGTTTTTAGATGAAGTCAGAAGTGGTGTCAAAAGATTTGCATCAGTCAAGACGTTCGGCTGATCCTTCCTTCGGGCAGATGCGACACATCTCCTCCGCTAATCTCTTGTGTCTTGTGCTTCATGAGCAGGAAACACTCGTTCGTGCGTAATCATGGCTGCATCTCATATTGTCCTTCCGTGGCAATAAAGAAGTCGTTGAGAGTGTTCTGCAGGAAATCAAACGTTGGCCGTTCCTCGGGCTTCTGTTTCCAGCACATGGACATGATTTCATAGAGTTCCTCAGGACAGTCGTCCGGACGTGGCATCCTGTACAACCTGTCAAGGCTCCTCATCACCTCTGGGTTGGTCATTCCTGGTGGGAAGAGAGACAATGCATATATATTAGACTCAAATTTGTAATTTCTATTCATACAAAGTAGATCACTGATTTCCCAGGGTCTGTACCTGGGTACGGTATTCTTCCATAAGTGACCACCTCAGTCAGGAGAATCCCGAAGGACCAGACGTCTGATTTGATGCTAAACGTGCCAAAATTGATGGCCTCTGGAGCCGTCCACTTAATTGGAAATTTAGCACCTATTTGTCAGAAAGAGGACGAGAGAAAGTGAAGGAAAATTGGTTTTCTGTGAAGAAAATATTGGTGCGTGTTTAATTTGATAGGCCACAGCACTTGTGAGGTCTGATCTGCTCTGTGTTTGTTAAATTACATCTTTTTAAAAGTCAGGTTTAGTGTTATTGTTGTGATAGTTGGTGTAATCGGCAAATTTGAAGGAAACATTGGATACCTTTACTAACATTTAACATTGAATATAATAAATATCATTCAATTTATTTATTTATTTTTTATTCACTAGATTCGACAAAACTGAAATGGATCATCGTGACGTATAATGACTCGCAAATATATATACTGGGATACAATAATATAGCAATTGCACATCATTTTAATACTGAAATATAAAAATGTATTTATTTATGTATTTTGACTGTACTGTAATAACAGCAGTCTGAAGAATTCATTGTAATAATCTTGATCCCAATGCTGGGAATACTAGAGAAAGTATTTGTCTTAAAAAAAACTAAAAGAAAAAAGATCAAAATCCGAACAGCATTTTAACAATACAGTAATAAACTTAAAGTCCTGACCTTAACCATATATATTTATACATTATACCTGCCTCTTCCAGAACTTTAGGCTATAATTCTTGGTATTAAATACAGACATGCTGATTCCAATGAACTGTCCGTACTGCACCTTCTTGAGCGGTGTATTCGGACTCGATGATCCTGGCCAGGCCAAAGTCTGCTATCTTGCAGTGCAGAGTCTCACTGACCAGTATGTTGGCTGCGCGCACGTCACGGTGGATGTAGTTCTTCTTCTCGATGTACGCCATGCCTTCAGCTATCTGTCATCACAATTCGACATAAGTTTCAAAGCACTCTGGTTATTTGGACTGCATTTCACCCATACATTCACGCTGCTTTGTCCAGTTTAGGGTCACATAGAGCTGGAGCCGATCCCAGCCAACCAGGGGCGGAGGCAGGTAGGCCGCTGTCCATCACAGGGCAAACACACACCTCCAGAAAACCTGACTACTCTATATCTCAGACATGTTTTATTTATCTCTTTCCACAAAATGAGTTTGAAAAATTCACTCTTCAAGAGACAGACGAAATAGTGCTGCTCCAGAATGTGTGAATACATGCAATTTGTGATAGTGGGCTGAACAGGAAGTATCAACTTTCAGGAAGCCATTTCTGAGGGGTTAAAAAAAAGAAAATTGTGGGGGAGCTCACTGTGGATGGAAAAATAGCATAACTTCCTGTCCGGATGTTAATAATTGACGTAGGGTGAGGCTTTCAAACCAGACGCGCAGAAGCCACACCACAGAAACCACACAGTTTCTATGTGTATTCACTTTGTGCTGCAGCAGATTAAAAAAAGGAGATGTTTGCATTATATATATATATATATAGATATATAGATATATATATATATATATATATCTATATATATATATATATATATATATAGATAGATAGATAGATAGATAGATAGATAGATAGATAGATAGATAGATAGATAGATAGATAGATAGATAGATAGATAGATAGATAGATAGATAGATAGATATGGACAATGTTTCCGACCTGTGCTGACATGTCGATCAGCTTAGTTAGCTTCAGCTTTTTTCCTTCGTCTGTTTTTAGAAAGTCCAAAAGGCATCCTGCAAATGAAAAAAGTCAAAAACTATTTAATAGAAGAAGGGATTAAGATAAGATAATTTTTTTAAACAAAAAAGAAACAAATAAAACATTCATATATCAAAATCTGAATAATATATAAAAATAAATTGATAAAGGAAGTAAGCAAAACTGCTTTAGTTAACATTTTAGCAAAATGTATGATTGGAATTGCTTCGTTTCATATTCATTGTGTTCATTGTTGCTTGCGTGAAACAGTGAAACAACACCAACAAATACAAGTGAGCTTAATTCTTTCTTTTTCAAATAGATTGTGATATTTCTCAGAAGTTGATTAGAAATAGTTCTTCCTCTAAACATCTTGAGTGAGACGATTGTAGATTAGCCGAGAAAGGACGGCGTTGCACTTCCCCTCAAAGACGTATTTAGTTGTGAAATACATGAATTAATTTCCACAGAATTGATCCACTGTTTGTATTCAAGTTTTCTGCTTTTCTCTGCGAGTTGAACTTAGATCTTTGACGGTAGATCAAAGTATGAAGATTTAAGTTTGCCAATAAAAACAATCATCCAACTAATTCACATTAAGATCTGTTTGAAATATGTTGTGTGGCCTTTGTCTCACTATTTACATGGTTTTATACATTATATATGCAGCTGCGGTGCGACTGGTCCGTTTGTGGTTTGTTCTTTGTTACACTTGTAATAAATCATTTATGCGGTGATTGAGTGGTTAACAATATTAAGCATCACTTATTTTTCATCATTATTTGTAATATAGATTATACATTATACATTTTTTTTATATAGACATAAATATAATGCTGGGAAAAGCCGTCCTTGTTTTTTTTTTTAACAAAAATGTTAAACTACATAAACCAAAGAAACGTGGTCTGTTCAGTCTACATGTTTTCACCCACCTCTGATTAACATATATAATAATAAATAAATGCCAGAATAATCTGTAAAGAAAATGTTTTATACGTTGTAGTAATTTTTAAAATGCACATTTGTTTCGATGTACAGTGTTGTCGGTTTTTAAATATGTATGATAGCTGTTTGCAACCACTTACAACACAAGACTATATATAATTATTAATTAATGACATGTTCCTTTTTAGTTTTGTCTTTTTTTTTTTTTTTTTTATGTGTTAATGTGTGAATTTAAATCCCAAATTAAAATAAGAAACCCCCTACCATTGATCATAAACTCCGTGACGATGAGAATGGGCTCCTCCGTGACCACGGCGTGTAATCGGACGAGACGGTCGTGCTGCAGCTGCTTCATCAGGTTGGCCTCCTGGAGAAAGGCCTCCGGCTCCATTGTTCCCTCCTTTAAGGTCTTGATCGCAACCTTCTTGGTGTTTTTGTAGTAGCCTGAAAGTAAGGATTTAAACAGGTCGCTAAGGTCCCTCTGGATGTCGTCGTCAACACGAGGACAGTTGCTTCATCTCCTTTGCCCGGAGCTTCCCTCTTACCCATCCACACTTCTCCAAACTGCCCCGCGCCCAGTTTCTTCACCATTTTCAGGGTGTCTCGAGGAATCTCCCACTCATCCTGCGCCCATGGATGCTGCGGGGCCTTCAGCTTGCAAGGAGCGTACAGACGCTGACACAAACCGTCTGCTGTGCCTGAACATAATCAACAATATGTTTGTCACGAGATCTTGAATGCTAAAGAAAAGAATTCGTCACTAAACAGTTTTAAAGCTTCTTTGTACTTTCTGTGCGTTTACATTGACGGTAATGCTGAAGATGTGGCGTTTTTATCTTGTGGTTTTGTCACAGGAGTGAAAGGCTCACCGCTCTCGTGCAGGAAATGCAACAACGCATCGGAGAGGTTCGACTTTACTCTTTAACTCAAGTCACCACAGATATCTCAATATAATTCACAGCGAATGCGAGTGATTGATTCATAAGCAGGAATTTGTCAATGTTATAACTCAAAGAAATAAGTTGTGTGTTTGTGGTCATTACTTACGGCTGTAGTATTTAACCAGCTCCTGCAGGGATGGGAATGTGTTTGATGGGGAGATGTAGTATCCACCTTTGTCCAGACAGCGGATTTTGTAGTGTTTTACCATGTCCCCATGTTCTGACATGTGATCTTTGACCGTCAGTGAAAATGATCCTGGAGGAGATTAATACACGGTTATAGGCTGAGTGCATTCCTTATGAACTCTTCTTTAAACTGAAAATATCTTTATGTTTGAGAGTAAGATCTGACACAGTCACCTTTACAAGTCTCACTTTCTCGAACTAGGAAAGCCCCTGGTTTATTTCCAGGAGCTAAAAGCAGTCGTTCCGACTCCTTCCTGCTCAGATCCTTGATAAACCACCTGCCAGAGAGAAAGAGCCACAAAATCACACCTTGTGTTGCCACTTATGGTAAGAAAATAATCATAAAGGGATGCGTTTGAGCATTCCTACATTTCTTTTGCTGACATGTTCTGTGTTGCGCTTACTTTTCCACCTCCAGTGTATCTGCTCTGACTACATAATTACACGGTATGAAGCCCTCCTGTCCAGTCGTCAGTAATTTAGCCAACCACCATTCTCCATTTCTAGAAACAAGACAAATGCAACAAGTCAGGGCACGTGTTGATGTTCGTGCAAGATTAAATGAATCGAACTGAATTCGAAAATGCAGGGCTGTTCTACTTTAATCATCCTCGGGGCCACGAAAACAGGGAATTATTATTTATTAATGGTTGTCGTATGAAAACAATTACCAAGTTACAAAAAAAATGAATAAAACACCCATTCATGAATCTGTAATTACAATTTGCCAACTTAACACAAGCTAAAGTACAAATGTTTTTTTTTTCACATTTGTATTTTATATATATATATATATATATATATATATATATATATATATATATATATATATATATATATAACCCAAACATATACTATGATGTGTTGTTTAACCAATGTAAGATTTAAGACGAGGAAGCATACATTACTGGCAGAATGACAGACGAACATGCCGGGAAATAATGAATTGATGTGAAGAGAAGATGCCTCACGATGTGGTAGTTGAGTTTAATATTTAACTTTAATACATTTTGAAGCTATTCCACTGCCCTATCATATAAAACATATTTTAATTTAATATTACAATTCCACAATATTACCAATTGAAAGGGGGTCAAATATTGTTAATATCAATCCAGTGAAGTAATATTTTTTAAGGAATTGGTTTCGAGGCCACACAGATTAGGGACAAGATTGAGACTCACTCTTGCAGAACTTTAAGTTTGTCTCCTTTCTTGAAAGGTAGATCCCTGTCGTTGGTCGGTTTAAAGTCATGCTGCGCCACAAACACAGTATCATCTGCAAACAAAGAGAGTCAAAAGTTAATTTCTTCATAGACCCATTGTTTCTTTTTGTTTTAATAAAGCTTATTTTAACTGTTGGACAATGCTTATCAGCACTGCGTTCTACAGGCATCCATCCATATAAAACATTTGTAAAGCTGTGCCTCTTAGAGCAACGCGCATCCAGTTTGTTTTCTTACTGTCGGAGATGGTAAAATAACTTTCTTCTGTTTGCAATCTTATTTTATCCCCCGTGGAGAGCAGAGGAAATTCAAGTGAAGATACCGATCGGGATATGTAACCTCTTCTTACTGTGCGAGTGTCTCCGCACAGCGAACTGCACACGGTTCTTGCCGTTGTGTTCGGGTTTGTGTTGAAGCAGCTGCATAGTGGTCTGGTAGCGAGTATAGAGAAAATCACCGGTTGGCGCCGTGTCGATTTTGTATGTTCTTCGTGTATGTGACTGGGTTTTTCTCACACAATCTAAAAACATGCATTTAGTTAGGTTAAATATATTCTACTCATACATCTCCCTTTTTAAAGTTAACCTTAACTACATAAACTAGAAGCAGAATCTCACGACAAACAGTTGTGAGATTCAAATCTGCAAACCTCAGATCCCAAGTGCGCTTTTGTCATTTCTGAGCCACCAAAACCTACTAAGCATACATTAGGATACGTTAAGTTGGGTGTGAATATGAATATGTGTAATTTTCTGTATATCTCTTTCATGGGCTGTCTGGTGTGTCTCCCGCCTTCACCCATTCAGGATAGTAGAGAGAAGGATATGAAGAAAGCTAAATGTTTACCGTTATCTGAGGAGACGTTTCCACTCCCCTATAAGAAAAAGAGTTTAACAGTCAACGTACAGCAAGTCAAGGCGACGCTATGAGGCTATTGTGACAGGGTTTATTTCTGATATCCAGCAGAGCTCTGTAGAATCTGCTTACTATGTGTTGTGGGTAGAGGCCCTGCGAGATTTGCTTTCCTTTGTAGAATCTGTCATCTTTTATCAGTTTCTGACCACTGCATGCGCAGCCCATCCTGAAAGTGTATTGGACACTTTTTAACTGCAATGCATATCATTGAAAAGAAGCTTTAGAAATCTGATAGAACACATTTTGCAAAATGCAGTGAATCAGTTCCTGCTTACACAGAATGCTCATTTCATTTACCTGATAAGCAGATGAGCTTCACTGGAGCGTTTTTCAGTGGCCGCTCCTCCTGCCGCAGGACCTGATCTTTGACTTCATGCCCACTGCTTAGAACATAGACGAGAGTATGAATCTTTAGCGTGTCAAGTGGACGCCTCTGAAACTGTAAAGAGGAAGTGGAGTTATATGTACAGCGTCATACAGTTGCATTTCCATGTACTGGACATCCATGCCAATGTAAAAATAAAAAACAAAATCTAACATTTATCATGATTGTCTTACAAAATGTTTCCGTTAAACTTTTAAAAAGTGAAGAACTTTTGAAATGTTAAACATTTAAGAGTCCTTAATCTTATTTAACGCCCACCTCAAACCTGCCAGCATCTGAACATTTTGCAGCCACATACATTTGGTTTTTATCCCTGAGGTTTCTAATCACAACTGCAAATTGTTGAGTACATACAGAGTAAAATACCCAACACCACTAAAGAAGTGGTCACACATTCTCACTTTTCATGAAATAATGTGTGAAACGTGTCATGAAAAGTGATCACGCATGTGGATTTTATCTCAACGATGTTATTTCCTTAGTATGATGGGAATATAATAATTTGTAGTCTCAGTGTCAGTAAGCAATGAAACTTTAATCCAGTTTGTATATTCAGCATGTGTTCTTGTGTGGAAAAATTAATTATTGAATGAACGTTAACTTAATACTTGTTAAGTCTTTTCATATAAACACAGATGTCACGATTATCGGTAACTGTTAGAAACTTGTGTTTTATTTCTAAATCAATTAAAACACTTTGCCCACTTTCACTACAAATATTTATGGTCTATAATTGTACATTTACTCAAAAATAATTTTGAGACTGAAACGTCAAATTAACATTCAAAAGTTAAATACCTTGAAATTGTCCCTGGTGTGTCTTCAGAAGTACTCCAGATGCAAAATGTCTTCAATTTCCTCATTGAACTCTCCCTGAAACTTTCTCTCTCTCTCTCTCTCTCTCTCTCTCTCTCTCTCTCTCTCTCTCTCTCTCTCTCTCTCTCTCTCTCTCTCAGGCCTCCCATGGGGAACCACGTTGCGTTTACTGGAAACAGGCAGCAGTTTGTCTGTTTATTTTGTCATGTGAGGCCCTCCCTCCCCTCTGTGGCCCATTATCTCACAAAACAGCACTAAGACCACCTGCTGATTGAACCCTGATTAGTTGATATCCACCTCAAATGTTTGTAAATTAATGAATGCACTTCATTTATCAGGTTCAAAACTATACAAAACCTCCAACAAATGACTATTGGAGAATTACAATTGATAGTTTAACTTTGAAGTGCTGCTGCAGAGGTCATGCTTTTGCTGCTATTATTAAACGATGACTGATGACAGTTGTACTGTGTTGTGTAAGAGATCAACTGGTTTCGGTTGCTGTTGTGGTTGAGTGTTGCTGCATGCCTCGATGTGAAGACCAAACTTTTTGTTTCCATGACAAACTTCCCAATTCCTCAAGTGGCCTACAGCACTCTTTGTAGTGCATGGATTCTGGTCAGCCATTTGTAGTGCACATTCTTGCCACAAGAGGGACCTCTTGGCTACATTGAATTTCATTGAGTCTGTGCAGCTTTGGGTTTACAGTATATTTGTATTCCATCAGAGGCAAGGCAAGTTTATCTGTATCACACCATTCATACAGGAGGCCATTCAAAGTGCTTCACAAAGGCAAAGAAATACATTAAAGTACATTAAAATCATGGAAATAAAGGACAAAAAGCAACTAAAACCAGACAATAAATAGTAAAGATCACAGAGCTCAACATTTGTTTTTGTTTGTTTTCTTTATTGTGAATTGTGAAATGATTAAAATTACCTTTTTTTAAAAACAAAAAAAAATAAAGGATGTAGTTTATACTGTGCCATATCTGCAAACAATCCAACCACTCATCCATCAACCCATCTTCGATAGTCTTACTCTTTATCAAACTAAGAGCTGATTTCATCACAGGAAAAACCCAAAGACAACTAGACATTCACACCTACGGACAGTTTAGCGGCACTAGTTTACATATTACACAAGTCTAAGGGAGAAAACTGAAATGCCAAGAGAAAGCTCACGCACAGCCAACACATTACAAACCACATAGACAAGCTCAGAATCAAACAGATGACATTGTTACTTTGAGTCGACTGTGTTAACCTGAAAATGCCATTTCATATAAATAATACCTTATTATAGCCTGAACTGTCAAAAGATAACATAATTATAACCCTGCTAAAACCGTATCTCAAACTTAGAACATACAATGTCAGTGTAGTACAAAGCAACTCCTGGGTGAGAATTTCTTCCATCAACAAGTTTGGTAATGCTGTTTGGCTAACATTGTTTTCATCTCAGCTGCGTTCACAGACTATAACTCTGAGTTGGAATAGTAGATGGATGCATGGCGTTA
Source organism: Lipophrys pholis (assembly GCF_963383615.2). NCBI lineage: Eukaryota > Metazoa > Chordata > Actinopteri > Blenniiformes > Blenniidae > Lipophrys > Lipophrys pholis. The sequence goes on from NC_137649.1 coordinate 7,234,604, forward strand.
ACAATTTCTTGCTGATGTTCCCCATTTCCGACACTAGAGGGAGTAAACAGTCACGTTTTAGAGCTTGACAGTCAGTGAGCAGTAGTCATGAAGTCAACTGAACAGTCCTCCACCACATTTTGGGCCTTCCACTTTATGAATAACCTTTAGATGACATCTTGCATGATGACTCAGCGGCGTGGCGTTTCAGGGATTTTCATTCACTGGTACTTTTATTTGGCGCTGAGGCCGAGGCGACTGCAGATGTGAAAGCAGACGCGGAGGGGAAAAGTTGCAAGCCGGTGTGTGGTCAATCTATCAAAGTGTAACAATGCTTTGGTTTTTCACACTATGCAAGACAGTTAACCAGGTCTTTCCTATTCTCACCACACAATGCACCGAGGAGGGAATTCACCCCTCGTCTTCACAGACAATAAAACAAAACATGTCCTTGGGATGACTGTGATCATGACCCTTCCATACCCGCTTTGCATGCTTACGGTATTATTATTGAATATCGAGAATGAATCAAAGAAGTCAAAAGGAAGATATCATTCACAATGTACTGTAACCTATAAGAGCAGGGAACAATAAATCTTACAGCACCGGAAGTGTTTGTTTCCTATGGGGGGCTTTATACAACACGCAACGTGGGGATATTACTCTCTGGGCAACACTTCACAGGTTTTTTTGTTTGGACCACCTGTGCTGTGTGTGGGGACTGTGCAGTGCTGTAGTTCTCTAAAGGAACAATCTCACTTCACATTGCACACATACCCACAACCGCACACACACACACACACACACACACACAGATCCAAGCTGCAGGTGCATGGTGAGTGTTATTGAGTGCGTCCTGGTTACTAACTGCTGTTTCTCTTTATACTCCTTTCTTCCAGTTTTCCATCAGCCCTTGTTTTCTTCCCAGGGTTTAGCGGATGCTTGTGTACAGCTCTGCTGGGGTCCCCAGACATTGCATCCTGCCTGCAGAAGGGTCATAAGTGGCCCCACAGGATAACCTGAACAACAGTGGGAAAGAAAGTTAGCGTGGGTCTCCTTTCGTGATCCAGTGCAGAACGCGTCTCTGCCAAAAGCATACATGCTTCCATCGCCACTTTCAGCACCCTCGTTATTAATGTGAGTGTGCTCTGCATGTGACTGACGGTCTGTACATGGCTCATGGGCACGTTTTAGAAACGTGTGTGTTGTTCTGACACTACACTGTGTAAAATTGAATATCTAAAAGAAGCTGTGCTGTCAGTGTATTTAAGTTTATTTATTTGCACGCGCGCACGCACACACACACACACACACACACACACACACACACACACACCTTCCTTTTTGTGATCCCCCATCCTACATCACAGGAGGCCCCTGTTCGTCTGTGACTTCCCGTTGGTGTGGGAACCTTTTCTATCCTCTGTCACACATGCAGAGTGAGAGAAGGTCTCGCATCTACATTTGCCATAAAAAAGACAAAGTAATTGTCAATAAACAAGAAACAATTGAGCTCCCTCGATGTATTCAATGGCCACTTTTGCTCTTCCTCCAGGATGTACATGAGCCTGATTTTTCATAGTGCTATTTTCCTGAGTTGGACAGACGACAGTAACAGACATCAAGCACAACTTCTGCGAGTATATTGTATTATTGTTGGTTTCCCACATTTGAAACAATAAGCCCTTTTCATTGTGTGATCTTCTCATTTATGTTTCTTTGCTTGTATAAATAAACAGTGAAAGTATTTAGTCATGCTCCTCTGAAACGGGCCATTTCACGATTGAGAAGGTATCCGTCACACTTTATTTGATAATCATATAAACATGAAAGTCCTGCAGTGCCACAGCAGCCCGGCTGTACAGCTGCTCCAGAGGCAAGATGCTCTGAGGTAAACATAGCTTTGGGAAAACCCCTCATTATTGTGCTGTGGATGACGTTCTTCACTCTTCCAGTGTTGACTGTGGAAATTACTTTGTGCCAGCAGGCAGGTGCTTCCTCAAAAGAGATTTGAGGATTAAAATCTCCTCATTAAGGCAAACATTTTAGTGAAGAAAGATAGAAATATCCTTTTGCAGTTCTAAAAACTCATCATTATTGTTGTTGCTGACGTGGAGATTGAACTCATGTCACACTACAGTGTCATAAGAGGCCTATTTTCATGTGAATACTATGTGAAAAAGTATGAAGCTTTGCTTTGCTGCTATTTTATGATTTTTTAACAGGTTTTTTTTTAACAGTGCAAAATAGAAATAATACAGCAGCATTCCAAAAACTTTGGAAAAAGTTAATTTTTCCAGTAATTTTGTTCAAACTGAGAAACACAATCTACATGTTTCCAATTATTACACAAAAAGTGAAATATGTTAAACCGTTAATGGTGTAAAATCCTTGAGAGCATTTAGTTTATGTGTTGAACAGCGTGGGAATAACTCACCGAACCACTAACTTGTTCAAGATTTCCTGGAAGACTGGACCCTGACTTTTAACCCCTTCCTGACCTGTGCAGGTGTTCAGTTTGAAACTGTAGCTTTGTGATTGGTGGTCTGATGTCACGTGGCTCTGCCCACCTTCATTAGGTTTGAGTGTGGTTCTTTTGATATCGGCCACCAGGGGGCAGTTACTTTGAACTTTTCCATCAGAAGAAATTTATTTCTCTGTAAGCACTCAGGGAAGAATAACAAGACTTGTGTTTTCACTTTGGATTGTGTGTTTATTTAATACTCATTATAACTGAGTCTGGGCAAGACAGAGGCTGCTTGAGCTTTTTAACTGTGGGTTGTAATTTTCATCACAATGTCAGCAGACTTCAACTATTTAATTCTAAACAAAGGAAGTGGCAGAAAATAATTTTCCACACTGAATGACATTGCATAGCGGATTGTGGACGTGTTGCACCAGGCAGGCTTTGGTCTAAGTTTGTTGTGGGTGCAGCCAACTCATTCATTTCAATGGGAAAATAATGCTGGACTCCACAAACTGCACTCTTGAGTTAATGAGTTTGGATTCCTTTGTGCAGCAGCAGACTGTTGCTCGCATTTCCATTGTGCAGGACTTCAGAGGCCTCATGGCATATTCTTGTTTCAAAAAGAACATTTGAAAAGAGAGGCCTGCTTCTTACTGGTGTTAAGCAGTCAATCAGAGTGACACCAATTATGTATGCCACATGACCACAGGAGGCTGCAAATGGAAACTTTGAGAGGGCCACATCCATCAGCTCTGTCTAATGGGACACCGTGGAAAGAGACTGAAAGCAGGATACAGTCACTATACTGTTCCTTTCTATCAGATGTTGATAAGTGCGGCGTGAAGAATGTCTACACTGGTTTCAGTTGGTCAGGATAGTAAACTGACATGAAGATGGTTTTAAATGTGCCAGTTGTAGAAATGTCTTTTTGCCAACCATCAAAGCTATTCTAATCAATTACAGCTCATGTTCGATGAGAGACTTGTGTTGGGAGAGTGAGCTTATTATTAAAATAAAGTAATGGTTGCTCCCATCCAGGGTGCAACCTGAGCATCTGGTGGCTCAGGGTGTACCCCAGGGCTCACTGCAGGGCCCTTTCAGCAGGGTGATTTTGAACCAGTGAACTTGCCACCCTGAGTTCTCTTACTGAACCTCTACTATATCAAGAATAGGAGGACATCCTTCATGAAGTAAATTCTCAAATGTCAATGTCATGTTTTATATCTGATGAGATGTTTTCAATTGAAAGCAAAAAAAAAAAAAAGAAAACACAAAATTACTTTAATGTACATTTATTGTTGGATATAATATGTGCAATACATTCAGCAAAGACAATGAACTCTGGACCACAGAGTTTAACGTATTTCCTTACTTAAAAACACAGTTCAATGGTCTAATATACAGAAAATTAGGTCATTTTATTTTACATAAATCCATCAATTAACATCTGCTACTTTTCAGAGACGTTCATCTCCTACAGAAATCCATTAAAGCTATAACACACTTTCCTGATGGAACTGATACACGCATACACTGATGTTACTCATCATTCAACTTTGATACAACAATAAATCCTGTTTGAGACCATGTTAAACATTCAAAAAGATTATTTTTTTGTTTTTGTTTATTTGGGGGGGGGGGGGGGGGGGGGGTTCAAGAAAATAGCAGCCTGTCCATTTTCTGTCCCCACTCCTTCCCTCGGTAGACTTATTGGAATATTTGGTATAACAGAACAATATTAGCTAGAAAAGTATATTACTTAGTATTCATTTCATTTTGATAACAGAATCAAATTACAGCAATTTTCTAAATTCTGAGGAAAAATGTGAGCGGTGCAATTTTCTTTTAAAGACATACAGCATTAAGTACAGGATTTGCGCATGGCGGCTAATTCCATTATTATTGTGTTATTCATAGTCCTGCAGAATGTGGGTAAAGTGGAGCTTTGCTTTATGTCTAAGGCTCAGAACTGCATACAATAAACACTTAATGACTGATCAATGTTGCATTGCATGAAAACTAGGCAAACATTCTTTCGGAAATACATACATTCAAGTTTTTAGGATTTGTTTTTCTCCATACGGTTGTATGAGCAGTAATTCTATTTCAGCATGAGATATGCTGGTGCAAAGTGCATGTGATTCTTATAGTGCATATTTACCAGGATCAATAAAATGAGAATTTGAGTGACGCTTTCATTTTTTTCTTCATGTTTCTTATGACGGATCTGCCATCAAATGACAGAAATAAGCTTCCGTTGCTCACTACCTGTAACATCATTATCAATAACTCTGTTGTTGCCATTTCCAATGGACAACACACTATTTTGAGTTCTTGGAGTCAAGTCTTGTAGATTCATCTTCATTGTTTAGTTCAACATCAGAATCTTCGACATCTGCATATGTGCCGTCTTCAGACTCTGGGTTCAGCTGGATTCTTGCATCAAGTGGCATCAGTGTTGCTTTGTTGGCATCAGTGCTGTGCGCATTTTGACTGTTTATCTTGAAGGGTTGCACCCTCGTGTCATTTTCCTCTACAAACTGATCTGAGTCTTCCTCCTCTTCGTCTTCTCCATCGGCTGAATGGCCCTCGTTTTCGCTCCAGTCGTCATTGAGTGTCTCGGTTTCCTCGTCCTCTTTTTCAGAGGCCTCAGCCTCATCGTCATCTTCTTCAATGACATCCATGCAAACACACTGTGTGACGTTTGGACTTCCGTCTACGTCTTCCTTTGCTTTGTTCTCCTCTGCGGTTTCTGATATTTCCTCATCGGCCTCGTTGTCCTCTGGTTTCAGCTCCACCACATCGTCCGTGCCTTCCGTGTCACCATTGTCTTCTCCGGTCACGTCACTGTCATCACACTGGTGTTCATCTTCGTCGGGATCCGTGTCAGACTCACTGACACCATTCTCCACAACGTCCTGATCTTCTCCTTCCAGCTGCATTCGTTCCACTTCTGTGTCGTCGGCCGATACTTCCACTTTTTGCATAACTTCTACAACGTCTTCTCCTGCAGAAGTACCGTCTGCCTCCGATTCTTCCCCACCATCTTTTTCAGTAGTGGACTGCTGCTCGGACGTTTCATGTTCTTCGGTCTCATCGTCCGTTGTTACAGCCTCTGTGTTATTGTCATGTGTGGCTCCAGATTCACTTCCACTTTCATTTTCAGCAGATTCTTCCTCTTCATTTGAAGAACCCTCTGATTCCCCTTCAGCTGTTTCACTGTCCACCAGTTCTTCGTTGTGAGGTTCGTTCTCGTCCTCGCTCTTTGCTTCATCTTTAAAGTCTTCAACGGCACTGCTCTCTGCGTTTTTTTCAGATGCCTCTGTCTCCTCGAGCTTCTCTGCTGATGACTCTTCAACAGGGTCTGCTTCACTTGGAGTCTGATTGTCATCAGTGGCTCCCTCTGAAGTCTCATCTTCCTCTGAAGAATCATCTCCAGTCTCATCATCAGGCTTGACCTCTGAATGCTCTAATACTGACTCATTGTCATTTGGAATTTCAGAAGTGTCTCCAAATCCAGTACTGTCACTTAGGTCCGTTGTTGCATCACTTACTGATTCACTTCCATCTGTCTCTGATTCGTCCTCTGAATCATTTACAGGCACGACTTTGGAGCTTTCCTCTCTTGCTGATTCATCTATGCTCTCAGTTTCATCTTCATCCACACTTTCTTCCATCTCATTTTCATTTGTGTCATTGCAAGATTCACTGATTTCCTCTTCGCCTGATTCTTCTTTTTCTGCGGTCGCCTCAGCTGTCATATCAACGGCCTCATCTGCACTCGTTGCTCCTTCAGACGGTTCCTTCTCTTCTTCATCTTCGACTTCGGCCATTTCCTCAGGAACCTCATTGTCAGAGCCTTGCTCAGCCGTGTTCACCTCATCTTCTGTTTCGCTTTTCTCTTCAGCCATGGAAGCGTCCTCTTCTTTTCCATCATCATTTTCACCTTCAGTTGCTACGTCTGATGTTTCCTTTGCGTCTGATTCAGCGTCACTGGTTTCTTGTACACTTGTTTGTGCCGCGTCTTCAGCTGCACTTTCCTCTTCAAGTTCAGTGTCTTTGCCTGTATCTTTTTCTGTTTCGCCGTCACTCGTGACAGCATGCTCTTTTTCATCGTCTCTTTCACTTTCTCCTGGCTCATCAGCTGTTTCCTTCTCGTCTGACTCTGCGTCATCCTCACCTGCGGCGGTGGTTTCATCTTCCTCCTTCAATTCATCCTCAGTGGTAACAGCATTTTCTTCCTCTCCAGTTGTTTCATCTCCCGTTTGTTCATCGGCTGAGTCCTCCTCATCTGACTCGGACTTAACGTCAGAGGCTTCAACAGATGTGTCTTTCTCAAATTCATGCTCTGTTGTTTCTGCCACATCATCAGTGGCGTCTTCTTCCTCCGCCACTGTGGCTTCTCCAGCTGTTTCTCCCTTTTGTTCATCTTCACTTGTCGCACTGACATCTCTGTCATCGGCCGTCTCCTCCTCTGAATTAGACTCATTTGCACTGGTGGCTTCCACAACATCGTTCTTGTCTGATTCATCTTCAGCTGCTTCCTCATCAGCTGCACTGTCTTCTTCAGCTTCGTCCTCACTTGCAATAGCTACGTCTTTTTCAACACTCTCATCTTCCGTCTGTTCTTCATTGTCAACTATCTCTGCCTCGACAGCCTCATCTTCATCAGACCCGTGTTCACTTGTGGCTGTAGCACTTTCTGCTGCAGTTTCATCTTCAGATGTGCATGTTTCAGGAGCCTCATTGAGTTCATCTTCGCTTGCAACAGGAGTCTCTGTCTGTGCTACCAACTCATCTTCTGCTGGTTCTTCAGCTGCTTTTATCTCTGCAGTTTGTTCCTCATTTGTGGTATCTAAATCTTCTGCAGAATCATCACTATCTTCTTCACAATCGCCGAGAGAAACGGCCTCATCCTTATCATCAACACTCTGTACTTTCAAATCATCCTCACTTCCCTTGTCTTCTGCTTCAGTTTCATCAGCATCGTCATCACTGGCGTCACCATTTTCTATCATTTCTGTTTTTACCGCCATCTCATCTTCAGTAGCTGCCGTGTTGTCTGACTCCTCCGATGAATCCTTTGCGGTTGCTGTGTCTGTTTCTTCATCAGCAGACTCATCAACACTAATGGCATCAATCTTCTCTTCATCAGAGACAGTTCTTTCTTCTGCAGGCTCATCTTTCTCTGATTCATGCTCACTTGTGAATGCAGAAGTAGTCTCTATTGCTGCACTGCTATCTTCAGCTCCATCTTCATTTGTTTCTGAGACATCATTTTCCACCATGCTTGCGTCATTTTCTGTCCCAACAGTCTGTTCTTCATTATCAACCAGTCTTGTTTCCTCAACCTCATCTTCCTCTGGTTCATGCTCTCCAGCTAGGGTTTCCTCCGCAGATTCACACTCAGCCGTGTTGATTTCATCAGAATCTTTGCTTCGGTCATCATCACTTGTAGCAGCTTTCTCTTTTTCTATAATCGGCTCGTCTTCACTTGTTGCATCTTCAGCGTTCACGCCCGTTGTGTCGTCTTCATTTGGGGTTGCATCTAAATCTTTTCCAGATTCATCCACACTGGCAGCATCGGTCTCGTCTTCATCGACGTTTCTCACGCTTTCCTCGTCAGATTCATGATCGTTTACAGCCAACTCATTTTCAGCTGTCATTTCTTCCTCTGATTCCTGAAGCGTTTCATTGACAGTGTCTGTGTCAATGGTCGTATCTGCAGGCTCCTCTGCATCCTCTGTGTCTTCTTCCTCCAACACTGAACCCTGAACTGAAACTTTGTCATCATTCTTGTCCTCAGAACCATCTGCACCAGAAGCCGAATCAGCAATTAAATCGTCTGCCATTTCTGTCTCTTCCCCCTCTTCATTGTCTTCTTCTTCAGGCTCATGTTCACTTGTGAGAGAAGCGTCTTTTTCTATAGCATCCTGTACATGATCAACTTCCCCTGTGCTGCTGGCGTCATTCTCCTCTGCTTCACTTTCAGCTTCATGCACAGCTGCTGTCAGACTTTCTTTCGTGTCATCCTCACTCGTAATAGTTGTATCAATAACCTCTTCTTCTACATCTTCTCTGGATTCCATCTGTCGTTCTTGGGCTGTGATTGCAGCTTCTGTGTCTTCTTTTAATGACACAGCTGCATCCTTTATTATCTCTTCTTCAGTTGAGTTCATATCTTCCTGAACTTCATTTTCAGAGTCTTGCATTTCATCCCCCTCCATTTCCTTTACAGCTTCTACAATAACTTGTTCTACGATGGATTCTGCTGCTTTTGATTCGTTGTCCCTGCCATGTTGAGATGCACAGTCGATTGTTTGTTCACTATCAGAGTTGCCATCCTCCGACATCTTCTTTTGGTCAAAATCCTTGTCAACAGGTGCAAGAAGTGTTATAGATACCACGTCTGCCTTAATGCATGTTTCACATGGACAGTTGTCGTCATTGTTTTCACTGCGCTGGTCACTGTAAGATGTTCCTGTTGCCGAATCATCACTTTTTTCTGCTTTTGAATTGATTGACTGTTTGAGCATAGCTCTCAGTTTCTGTTTTCTCTCCTCAGTTTGTGTCGTTGAAACATGGGACATTGCTTCTTTCGGAGGCTTTGGCAGGCCTGTTCTACCTTGGATTTTCCTTAGTTCTCTGTCTATACTCGCTTGGATCTTTTTGTGGACCTCAGTTTTAAGGTCATTTACCATTATTTCACGCTTCTCATTATCTCCCAGATTCCAGCGAACCTGGAACTCTTTCATTGCATTGACATAATGTTTCATGAACTGCTTTTTTATTTTAGTCAATAAGGATAAAACCCATATGGGATCAGAATCTTGAGATATCTCTTTGACTAATTGTGTGCTTTGAAGCACAAAGGAACTCTCAGATTGTAGGTCCTCTTCATCCTCTATCTCCACTTCTTCTGGAGATTTGTGGCCACTGCTGTCATTCCCCGAACTCTTGTTTGTTGATGACGATGTTTCAGGTATTTCTCTTGGACTGTCATTGCTTCTAATTGTGTCATCTGTTGCCGGGTCATCTTCCTTCGGTTTTTTCTCCTCTGAATCTCTGCCAGAGGTCCATTGAGCTTCTGCTTCTGGTTCATCTTCACAGATCTTTTGTACCTTTTGTAGTGTATTCAAGCTGGAGTGAGATTGACGGACGTCACCGTTAAGATCACTGCTACTCTTCACGCCATCACTGCTCTGTCCAGAACCTGTGGATCCACTGTTAACATCCACCCCCGAGGACGAGGTGTGATTGAAGTCATCATCCACAGAGTGACGATGGTCCTTTAACGTGTATTCATGTTTTGGAGGCTCACAGAGCCAGAGAGATTGCAGGATGTTCATCAGCTCTTTGTATCGCTCGTCTTTTTCATTTGCATTTTTAGGGTCATGATCAATTAATTGCAGTTTCACGAGGCTATCCAAAAGACCTCTCGCTGACGTGCTTAGCTTACGCCCATACACCGGGGAAATTTCTGGTAAACTGTTGCATCTATCAAGCTTTGGATTCAGAAGAACCTTCATCACTTGTATGGAGGAGTTGAATATTTTTGACTCGTTATCTTGGTCAGTGCAGGAATCTTCATTTGGTGCCTCTGAGCCAGTGCAAACACTTTTGATCACATCTTCCTTGTTTTCGTTATTTGAATTCGCTGCTGCTGCGTCAGCACTGTCACCATTTTGTTCAACTGTATTCGTTTTCTTTATTGTTTGTTCTTCAGTCTCTTCATTAAAGTCATCCATGTCATAAATCTCATTCTCTGCTGGCAACGTTTTCAGCCATTCATTCACAACCTCTGTTGGGGAAGCATTGGGTAGGCGAGACGGGACCAGGTCAAAGTCGTCAGCCTCGGTGCTGTCGTCGATGTATTTGGTGCTTCTGTTACTTTTGTGATCCGCAACACTCACTGGACCGTTTGTTATCCTCGGAGACGCATCAAACGATGATTCTCCGAGTGCTGAAGTCTCACAGGTTCCTTTGACAATGTCTGAACTGGATAAAGTTTGTGACAAATCACTTCTGCTGTCACAAATGACCTGCTCAGCATTTCCTGAAGCCTTGGTTGCAGTCCGATGAGCTGCTGATGCAGCAGAATTTGCAGTCGACTTGGGTTTAGAGATACTTTTCGTTTCTGTTCTTCTTGACTTGTTGGACTTAGAGTGACGACTGCTTTTATCAGTTGAATCATGTTGCTCCTTCTCCTGCAGACAAGATTCACTGCTTTGTTCAGGATTCAGATCTTTTCCTGTATTGACTGAAGACACACTAGTTCTGTCCTCAGAATAAGCATCAACAGTTGTCATCATTCTCGTCTTGTCTTTGTTTTCTGTGTCTCCGTCTGTTATAATATCCGTCACCTTGGATTTTTTAGATGTAACGGACAGATGTGACTTCACACTTAACGAGCTTTGTGTCGGGCCTTCACTTTTCAAAGAAATTCCTGACTTTTTTGATCGAGCTGAACTCTTTGACCTTGTTGACATTGCTCTTGGTGCTTTGTCACCACTTTCCTCTACTGTCACAGAAGGAACATCAGACTTGTTGAATGTTTCAGATCGATTTGATCTTGTTGACACCGGGCTCAGTGTTCTCTCCTCTGTTTGATTAGTATTTTCATCCACAGGAGCATCAGAGTATTTGGAGTTTTTGGATCTCGCTGATCTATTTGACTTGTTTGACATGGTACTTGGTACTCTCTCAGAGTCTGTATTTATATTTCCATCGTTTGGGGCCTCAGCATTTTCTGGAGTAGGATTTCTGTAAGTGATTGATGGCTTTGATATATTTGAATTGCCTGATTTTCCTGATTTGGCTGATCTAGCGGTGTGGGGTCTTTCATCCGCTTCATCATTTTGACCATTTTCACACGGAGTTGTTCCAGATGCGTTTGATTTCAGTGATAAAACACTCTGTGTCCTCTCATTTTGACTAACGTCATCAGCTGCTTGTTCTGTAACATTAGTTTTCTCAGATCGTTGAGTAGTGCGGGAAGCTTTTGATTTAGTAGAAACCGATGTTGCATTTGAATTCTCTGATCTGGCAGACATTGAGCTCATTGCTCTCTTCCCGCTGTCGTCTTCTTCATTTTCATCTGAGATCCCGGTGCCATTTTCAGCTCTTGATCCTACTGTAACATGTGAATTTGCTGATTTTATGGAAGTACTACTTGGCGCACGCTCAACATCTGCAATTGTAGATGTTTTTGTCTTATTAGATTTTGTTGATATGCCGGACCGTGTTGATTTCATGGACGTGGCTGATTTAGTTGACATCACACTTGATACTCGCTCTTCAGTTTCTTTGGCTGAGTTAGCTGACATCCCACTTGGTGCTCTATCGGTAGCTGGCGCGTCTGAGACTTTTGTCAAATTTGACTTTGCAGACTTTACTGACTGTGTGGATTTGGCAGACAATGTGCTTTTTGATCTCTCAGGCATTTCCACATTTTCATTCTTTTCCTGCAAAACGTCAGTTTCAGAGGTAATTGTTTTTGCCGATTTAACTGACAAAGAAGTAGAAGCCCGATCTGTAGTTTTCTCAAGCTCATCCAAATCTTCAATTGTGACACCGGAGGCCTGTGTTCTCCAGGACTTTTCAGAAGCATGAGAGTGGCATGATTCAACTGACATGGTGCTTGCAGCTCTTTCTTCAGGTTCTTCATTTCCATGTTCTTCATTTGGGCTCTCAAAGCTCTGTGCTGCTGAAATGGCTGTAGACTTTGACTTTATTGATTGGGCAGAAACACTTGACTTGGCTGTCCGAGATGACAATGCACTCGCTCTTCCTTCACTCTGTGCATCAGCAGTGACAGTGCTGTGTTCAGAGGGCATCTCTGAAACTTTGGATTTCTTAGACGATTTAGAAACATTTGACTTTGCTGATTTGACAGACATATTGCTGGCTGATCTTTCCACATGATCAGAATTGTTCGCAATTTCTTCAACAGCATAAGCAAACTCGCTTGACTTATTCGATGTTCTAGAAATAGTTGACTTTACTGACACTGGACTCTCGGTTCTGTCCTGATCTTCTTCTTGTTCATTCCTTTCAGTGTTTGTATCAGAAGGACATTTAGAAGCCTGTGATTTTGTGGATATTGTAGAAGTATGTGACTGAGGCCTTGCAAGGTTTTTGTCAACGTGGACATCGGCTGAGCATTTTGACCTGTTCGATCTTGCAGACCTGATTGAGGAGACAGACATTGAACTCACTGATCTGCTTTCACTCTGCTCCTCGCTGCTTGCTGTTTCATCAGTGGGGTCACAAGCAGCGAAGGAAACTTTTGATTTCTTTGATGCAGCTGAAACATTTGACTTTTGTGATTTCATTGATTTTAAAGACATATTGCTGGGAGCTCTGTCTTCATGTTCCTCCTGGTCACATGTCCACTGTTCAACTCGACTGTCCAGTCCAGACTTTGCAGACTTTGTGGAAATAGATGACTTGGCAGTCTTGGTTGACGTGGCACTGTGTGCTCTTTCTTGAGGCTCGTCTTCACCCGCTCCTTCATCAGGAACGCCAGCATCTGTGCCAGACATATTCGATCTGGCAGTCTTTGCAGACACACTCGATTTCACTGATTTAATTGACAAAGCACTTGTTGCTCTCTCTGCAGATTTTATAGATATTTCTGACACACCTGACTGGACAGATTTGGCTGACGTGCAGCTCGGTGCTCTTTCTCCACTTTGCTCATTGTCATTTTCATCTTCTGAACTCATGGAGATTTCGTCTGCTGGAATTTCAGCGGAGCATTTTGAAATATTTGATCTTGAAGAAACGTCAGATGTAACTGACATTGAACTCCCTGACCTGTCTGGACTGTCATTTTCAGCAATTCTTTCTTCGGGATTGTTGACATTGTCTTCAGAGCTAACTTTTGATATTTTAGACGATCTGGAAGTGTTTGATTTCGCTGATTTTGCTGACCTGACCGACAGATTGCTCTGAGATCTTTCTGTTGGTTCCTCCTGATCCTCTGTATTTTCTTCTCCTGGATCAATATGTCCCTGTAATTGAGTAGACTGAGCAGAAATTGTCGAGTTTGCAGTTTTGGCTGACATTGCGCTCCCTGCTCTGACATGACTTTCATCCTCACCACCTACTTCATGAACAATGCCAGTAGATTTATCACTCTGTACTTCAGAAGTATTACATTTGATTGACCGAGAAGAACGATGTGAGTTAGTTGATTTATTCGACAATGCACTTGGTGTTCTCTCCGCAGACTTCACAGATATTTCTGACACACCAGATTTGGCTGACATGCAGCTTGGTGATCTTTCTTGAGCCTGTTCTTTGTCATTTTCTTCATCCAACACTTCAAACCCTTCCTTATCTGCCGCTCCAGTTGAACATTTGGATTTGCTTGATCTTCTAGAAATATCTGACTTTACTGATTGAACTGATAAAGAGCTTATTGCTCTCTCCTCACTCTCGCCCTCTACAATTCTTTCCTCGGGATTGTCATCCAGACCAGCTTCAGAAACCTTCGATCTTCTGGATTTTGTAGAAAGATTTGACTTTGCTGATTTCCCTGATTTGACTGAAAGATTACTTGGAGCTCTTTCTGTGTTTTCCTCTTGATCCACTGTATTTTCTGCTCCTGGTGGTTTAATAGACTTGGCAGAAATACTTGATTTTGCAGTTTTGTTTGACATTGAACTTGGTGTTCTCTCTGCAGTCTTTATAGACACGTCTGACACCCCTGTTCTGGCAGATTTGGCGGACATGCAGCTTGGTGACCTTGCTTCACTTGGCTCTTTGTTGTCTTCTATGAGTGAGATGTCTGAGCCTTCCTCATCTGCAACAGCAGTAGAATGTTTAGATCTGCTTGATCTTGTTGAGAGATTTGACTTCACTGACTGGACTGACACAGAGCTCGCTGCTCTTCCTTCGCTTTCACCCTCGACAATTCTTTCCTCAGGATTATCTTCTAGAGCAGCTTCAGACACCCTTGTTCTCCTTGATGTTGTAGAAATGTTTGATTTTGCTGATTTGACTGACAGATTACTTGGAGATCTTTTCATGTGTTCCTCCTGCTCAGCTGTATCTTCTTCTCCTGCATTGTCCAATCTTCTTGACTTAGAAGACTTTACAGAAATTGTTGATTTGGCCGTTCTGGCTGACATTGCACTCCCTGCTCTGTCCTGATTTCCACGGTCCCCTTCTGCTTCATCAGGAATACCGATAGTTTTACCAGATTGCATTTCGGAGGTGTTAGATTTGAAAGATTTTGTGGAAATTTGTGATGTTGCTGATTTATTTGACAAAGCACTTGGCGTTCTCTCTGCAAACTTTATTGACATTTCTGACTCACATGAGAGGACAGATAGGTCAGACATGCAGCTTGTTGGTCTTTCTGGATTTTGTTCTATGTTGCGTTCTTCATCTGTGATCTCTGAGGCTTCTTCAGCTGGAACACCAGCAGAACATTTTGATTTTGCAGAAACATTAGACTGCACTGACTGGACTGACATGGAGCTCAGTGCTCTCCCTTCACTGTCACCCTCAACTATTCTTTTCTCAGGATTGTCTTCCAAACCAGCTTCAGCCACTTTTGATCTTCTTGATGTTGCAGAAATGTTGGATTTAGCTGATTTTACTGATTTTACTGACAAATTACTTGATGCTCTCTCTTTGCGTTCCTCCTGATTAGCAATATTTTCATCACCTGGATGAACCAGTCTTGTAGATTTTTTAGATTTTGTGGAGACGGATGATTTTGCCGTTTTGGTTGACAGTGCACTTTCTGCTCTGTCTTGAGTTTCATCTTCAGGAGTTTGAACCTCAGTAATATTTGACTTGAAGGATTTTGTTGAGGCTTGTGACTTTGCTGACTTAGTCGACAAAGCTGCAGAGTTTACAGACACTTTTGAGACACTCGACCGGGCTGATTTAGCTGAGGTAGCACTTGGTGCTCTCTCCGCAGATACTTCTGAAACATGTGATTGGACTGATGAAGAATTTGAATCTATCGACATTGAGCTGGCTGATCTCTCTTCAGTCTCTGCTTCAACAGCGATATCTTCCGTGATATTACTGCAGCCTTCAGAAGGAACTGCAGACTCCCTGGCGGAAACATTTGACTTTGAGGATACGACAGATGTAGTTGACATACTGCTTGGGACTCTTTCTTTATATTCAGTATCACCTTCAGGACTTTCTTCCACTGACACGTGAGATTTGGCTGAAATATTTGATCGTGTTGATTTGGCTGACGCGCTTGACCGCACAGATTTCACAGACAGTGCACTCGGTCCCCTCTCATTTGAATGGGCAGATTTAGCAGACATTACACTTTGTGCTCTCTCTGCAGCGCCCTCGTCACTGCTGTTTTCTTTCAACATCCCAGTAAAGGTTTTTGACTTGCTTGATCTTTCCGATAACCTTGAATCAACTGATTTCTCTGACATTGCACTAGATGCTCTTTCCTCATTTTGCTCTACATCATTTCCATCCTCATCCGCATCACCACTTTTTTCACTTTTGACATCAGATTTTGATTTTGTTGAAACATTTGACTTCACCGAGATCACGGATTTCACAGAAACTTTACTATGAGGTCTTCCTTCATTTTCCACTTCAGTCACATCATCATTTTCTTCAGGTTGGGCAACAGGGCTCTTTGATTTTATGGATCTTGCAGATTTATTGGATTTTGTTTCATCAGCATCGACTTCATTCGATTCTTCATGGCCTTTTGATCTTGTAGATGTTGCAGATACATTTGACTTAGTAGACTTTGTTGACATTGCACTTTTTGTGTCCCGTCCAGGTTCATTTTCTTCAGCTGAGTTTTGCATGCCTTCCTCCACAGACTCTTCAGATGTGTCCTGTTTTGAGTCTGACATGGCACTAGGTGTTCTCTGCTCGTCCTCAGTTTGTTTTTCATCTGGGACAGAAGATATTCTTGATCCCTTTGATTTATTAGAGGCTTTAGATTTGGATGAGATCGAGCTCAATGCTCGGTCTTCTTCCACGTCGTGCTCTAATTTCGACTGTTCAGGTGTCCCCTCTGAGGTCACAGACTTCTCAGATTTCGTTGAGGCATTTGAATGAACTGACATGGCACTTTTGGACCTTTCCCCCTCTTCATCTTTGGACTCTGTTTCTTGTGCTTCTGATGTGCAAGAGGCATTTGTATTGACAGAAATGGCACTTGACTGATCGCTTGGTATGTCATCTTCTTCTTCTGTTTGGACATCCATTTGTCCATTTGTGTCATCATCAGCCTCACCACAGTGACAAGTTTGCTGATTTTTAGATCCTTTTGACTTGCTGGAGGACCCTGAAGCATTGGATGCTCCATCTGTAGCACTCGGGGAAGAATGCTGTGATTCTGCATCCATTTCTTCTCTTTCAGGTTCACTATTCTGAGAAGATGCTATTGAAGCCCTTGGTTGGACATCATCCCCCTCATCATTTTGATGCTCTTCGTCACCTACTGATTTCGGAGGGGAAGCACAAGAGACATCTTCTGCTTGATCTCCTTGTTCTGGTGTTTGAGCAGTTGACAGTGCAGCAACATCGACCAACTCATTTGGGCAGCCGTACAAACAACCAGCCTCACAGGTGTCGTTCGTGGAGGACAGCACATTGCACTTCGGTGTCCCACTCCTGATTGTACAGTACTCAACAGTTTCAGCCGCTTCAATAGTCTGCTTCACGCAAGTTTCTCTCTCCACCACATGTTCTGTGAATTCGTCGCTCGTCTGCCTTTCAACCACTGTCTTCCTCGAGACCACCGTGTGTGAGGATGCGCTGGAGCTCGAAGACTGAATGCGGCGACTAGCTCCATGTACTCCTGGGATATTCTTCCAGATGTCATACTCCCGACAGTGAGGACAGCACTGTGGACAGTGAGACTCTCGATGTCTCCCATGGCGAAGCATGACGTAAGCCTCCTCTTTATCACTCGTCGAAATGTTTTCAGATCCTGAATAGCTTCCATCACCAACCTGTGAAAAATAGGGGCTGTTGTGTCCGCGGAGGTACTCGCAGGCCGTGCCTGTGGTCTTTGTCACTTCCGTGGACCAATGCAAAGTTTCGTCATTTTGTAATTTGAAGCGCACTTTCATCTCCATAGACAAACTGCCATCCTCATTAACACGAACCGTCTTCTCGATATCATCTTCTCCCATTTGATCGCTGGCAGGCAGGTTGGAATTTACTGGAGAGTTGGCCCCATCGGGTGCTGACTTGTTAGAAGACACAGACTGCCTGTTTTCCCTGGTGTGACATTCTAAGTTTGGACAGATGACACCTTTCTTTGCAGTAAGTCCTTTGTTTTCATCTGGCCAAGAAAAAAAATACAAAAAGAGACAAATATATATTAAATTAGCTCTCCTATGGATGTACAATGTGCATTAAACTTTTTTGATGGAATCCATAAGCGTTAAAAAAAAAAAAAAAGACAACTCCTTTGGTTTCGAAGTGATACTAGGTCCTATATTGTAATACTGCAATAAAGTACTTTTCCCTTACTTCCATGTTCGTTGGGGCATCCACTCAGATGTGACTTCACATTCAGCTTTGGAAGTTTGTCATCAGATGTTTTGTGGAAATTCTCCACAACTGAAGGGTGAGACGGCTCCTGTCCGACACAGACGAGCACATTGGGGCACTGCAGAAGACTCTGAACGTTGTCAATCTGAAACACAATGCAACCAGTGTCACTTGAAGGTACATTTATGACGCAGCATTTTAAACTCTTTACCTCAATCCTTTGGATTGACAAAGTAATTCATCTTAATGTACAGCCACCCTCACAGTTGTTATAATACTGTCATGTTTTCCTGCTGTCCCTTCATTAGAGATTTAAAAAACTGAGATCTTTCAGGGCTTCTTTGTTTTGATCTAAAGCATTTTTCATGCCAAGGTATCCATCCATGTCTCAATCTTCTACACTCATTTATCCAACTTGAAGTCGCAGTGTAATCTCAGCTGACTAATGGGTCCCTCAACAGGCCACTAGTTCATAACTAAAGAGACGTACAAGCACACAGGGAGAATGAGCAAGCCCTGCACTGAAAGAACGAAATCTAAACTCAAATCTGGGACATTCTTGGTGCAAAGCAACAATTCTGACCACTACAGCACAATTTATTTTGCCAAAGTATCTTTCCCTTCAGATATTTGCCTGGAAATACACCAACAAATCATCTGCTCGTCTGCAAAATGTCAGCATGGTCACATGTGCAGCTCATCACAGATCCATATTTTTCCCTCAAGAGGGACAGCATTCCGAGATCCATGTCCACAACATACTTTCTGTTCTCTCTAATTGCTTAAGTGTATTTTACTTGGAGTGGTTGGATTAGATATATTTTTGTAATCATCCTATCACTAACAAATGTTTATTTATTTTTTTGTTGGGCTTTTTTCAGAGTTGCCGTGACATACAGAACAATGGTTACAATATGCATGGATGATAATTGAAAACAACAAACATGCTCTTTTTTCATCAGTAAATATAGTAGTACTGACGTATGCATGTTTGATTATTTCATAGCTAAATGCGTTTCTTAATGCTTTAAACTAGTTTCTCAACACAAATTTGCTCCGTATCTGTTATTTACTGACAGGTATAAAATGCTGGTAAAACATGTCTCCTCAGATATTGAACGCTTTGTTGATTTTATTCCTCTCATGTGCAGTCGGCTTTGATGACAGTGCAGTTTTTGAATTTTCAATCCAGTTAGTAACGGCAGATGAATGGCTTCATCTGTGGTCACACGAAGCCAGCGGGACTAAAATTAATTGCCACTGTGGAAGACACAATTCTGAGACACCTCTGGTATCAAAGTAGGTAAGTTGCAAAGGTGACCTGTTTCTCCTCTCTCAAAAATAGCTCTGATATGACCAAGATTAATGGGTTTTGAAGAGATATCCACAATCTCAATGTAACTGTGAGGGAATATCCCCATTTCATTCCCTGATGCTCACACTTAAAATATTTATCCCACTCAACTTGTGTTATAGCAGAACATAGCGCAAGATGAATAAAAGTCATATTTTATGAATGCTTTTTCCACTTTCACATCTTCTGGATTATTACACTGGTAAAGAAAGTCACCAACCAGTCCAAGTAAAGTGGTGTACAAACAGACGGATGCCACATAAAGACTAATGTAAAAACTAAGGTCTATTATGTGGTTCCGGAGGTGCTTTGGAGACAAACTCCTGAGAAAAAGTAGATATGAGTTGAAATATTAGGATTGCTGACTATTTTGGTTGAAGCACAATTGTTTGGTTGAAAACAGAATATACCCTGACAGGCTAAATGAAATACTCTTTCTCTGTCAATTCCCCACCTAAAAATGTCAGCTCTGTCATTAATAAGAAAATAATAAGAAACTGGCTAACAATCCTTCAATTATTCAACCATTGTTTTGTAGTTTTACACAGTCTAAAGGGATTCCTTTACTCTGGAAATTTACTCTTGAAATTTCAAGAAGTTTACCTCAAAAATAAAAACGTGGAAAATCACAATCACCTCCATTTATAGATATAACTATGACGGATCAAAATCCCAGGTGGTTATGAGCTCACCTTGCGTCCCTCCAGAGTGTAGAACTTCCTGATGTGGTACTGCATGAGCTCCGAAACTTCCTCGAGGAAAAGTCCGAAGCTGCGTAGACCCCTGCGGTGTAGGACAATGGTCTTCCTGAGCGAGGGGTCGCTGTTCTTCAGCAGGATCACCCTCTTTTTATGTCTGTGATGATGGTCGTGGCCGGAGGGTCCCCCTTCTGGCCTGCTTGGTCCCCTGAGAACATACTGGTGGGGGTGGTGGGGGTGGTGGTGGTGATGGTATGGTGTGTGATAGAACGGCGTCAGGTGAGAGTCTACTGCCTCAAAGGGCTGGGCATGCCTGTACTCAGAGCAGAGACAGCAGTCGCTATGATGGCCCACAATGCCATGCTGCGGGATCCTGGGTAGATGGTGGGAGTGATGCTTGAAGGCCTGAGAAGGTCGGTGGTCCCCTTCAGCTCCGACAGCACTGAAGCACTGGAAGTTGCGTTTGTGGGAGGACATATTTGAGCCTCCTCACTCAGAATGGAGGATGATCTCAGGTGAGCAGAAGAAGGGGGCAGGAGAGCTCGGGAAAGCAGCAACCGAGGTTTGTCATGTCTCTCCTGAGCTTCCGCCGGGAAATCTGCATGGCTCCCACTCACCTAGAAGAATTAGGAAAAAAAAATAAAACGTTTAAAAATAAACTACTTAGACTGGAAATGGAAAGAATAAACAAGAAAATCCATGTTTTCCTCACTTTCTAATCTAACAAGCCCTTGTTGGATTTGTACATCCTCGTCTTTCCCTTGCAACTCAGCATGAACTCTTCGCTAAACTGCTTAAGTCTAAAGATATACCTTAACATGTTGAGGTCTGGCATCAAGAGCATGTCTGGGAAAAAAAAGTCCTCACATGGAACAAGACCTGAAAGCATGTAGGTATACATAGTACAGCGCTGTTCTAAATTCACATCTGTGTAAGTCAAAAGGAAACTGGGTTTGCCTTTTCAGTATTGTGTGTGTTTGTCAAATTCTTTGGGACACTTCTCTTCGTGCAATGTTTAGTATTAATGGACAATTTGCATCCCGCTAATTTTGTGCATAATTATGCTCAACACTTATATTACACCCTTTGTACAACAGAAACCCCTGTTATATGCAGGATATTTTGGTAATTGTATGTGATTGAAATGATACAAACGCATCCTGAATTAGATTTGATTTAATGTGTTTAACAGCAGCAGAAAGCCGAACAATCTACAGCTTAAAATGGGATAAAGGTGATACCGCTGATACATATGTACAGACCGCTGTGAAGATCAAAGAGTAAATGAAGGCGCGGATAATGAGGATAGAGCCGCAAATAAATCCTCCGAGTGACTTTAAATAACAAGCTTAAGTCCCTGCTAGCAGTCGAAGTGGACGTTACTTCAGTGATTGTCCCTGTCACCGGCGATAATACATTCTTAGCCGGCTCCCTTTGCAATTAAGATGCGAGAATGGCTCGCAAAAACAGAAATACCTGCAATAAGCAGAATGCATTCTTACTGTGACAATACTTGAAACTAAAATCCAATTCCGTATTGCAGACTGTGAGGGGATGCAAGCCCAGAATCAAATGCAATTTAAAATGCTGCAAATTTGATTAACAATAGAAGAAGACTAAGCTTGACTGACACTTGTAAAGAAAAGGTTTGGCTATTGTGCTTGTCCTTGCATTAGCAAATGTTGTAGACGTGCAAGTAAAGAAACAGGAAGTGCTCCTGAATGTTTCATCAGAAGAAACAGAATTATTTGTTGCTGTAAATACTGCAACATGTGACACTGCCAATCGTATGTATTTAGAGTAGAGCCGCAGTCCATTTATAGTCCAAAGAGACATTGTTATGGTCTCAGGATGCACCTCCAGTAAGAAGGTTCTGCGCCATCCAGGATTAAAAATATAAAATCCATTCATGTTCAATATAGACACATCCTTTATGACAGATGTTTCATTAACACTGATGCTATATTTTGTCCTATTGTAATAAAATATTGGAATATAACCATCTGTATAATTTCTGACTGTGATTGTTGACTTGCCTCTGAGTCTCATGATCTTGAGAAAAAATATCAATTTAGTAGAAAAGTAGATATTAATAGAAACATCAAGTTTATATATATATATATATATATATTAAGAAATTAAATTAATATTTATAATGACTTAATAATAAATACGTATCAGCTGTATTCTGATGTTGTGATGTCCTCTCACAGTTAATATGAAATATATTGATAAATATTAATATGAAATTTAGTTAATACGAAATATATTGATATGATAAATACCTAGAGATGACTCAGTATACAACAGGAATGTATGGTCAGTTTTACTTTGCAAACACAACAATCTATACAGATTGAATAAGTTAGTAGTTTGCAAATTTGCTTCTTTGCAACAAATTGTGTTCCTGTAACTCGCTGGACCACAGATGCAAAAAATTATTCTTTGAGCAGAACCAGGAAACATATGTGGCCTTGTATCCCTACAACAATGTAATGAATCCCTGTGGCGTTGTACTGGCCAACCAATGCTCCTGAAGGACTCTGAGCAAGGAAAGCGAAAATTGCGTCCTGCAGACAGGCCAGTATTTGCATCCTTTCTTTGTCAAAAGTCATGCAAAGGACCCAGTAATTCTTAAATCTCAACCTCCTCTGATCCTTTGAACGTCATCATTTGCAACAATGTGCATGCAAGCAGCGGATATATACAGTTCATATGCTCAGAATTGTGCATGCATTCATATGTAGTATACTCACCAGAGTCACAGCTATAGTCCAGGCAAGTAAAAACACATAGTGGGAAAAAAAAATATTTGAGAAGCCACAGATGTAAATCCTCCAAGAAACAGCGGAGCAATTGCAAGCAAAGACACAAGAAAGCGTCTGGAAGCCTCCCTCTCCAAGCGGGCCTACCTGCATGGGAAGCTAAGGATAGACTGAAAAGCCTTGCTAATCACTCTGAGATTGGACTGAAATCTGCTGAGGCTTTGGACACATGACTTGGACTTCACCGTTGCATAAAGGGAGTTAAACACATTTAGAAAGCAGCCAAAGGCTCAGTAACAGTTTATGACCAAGCATAATTCCTCCAGTGATGCGTTGCCGTTTGGTGTTTCGACATCGATGCAACATTATTGCTGCTAGTGGCAACTTTTTAGGCAAGTAACACAGCAGCATGTTGTTGATATGTAAAGCGAAATTTAGTTAAAACAGTTTGTCTCAATGTGATTCTGATGCACAGGGATTCATGCTGTGGTAACAATGAAACACTTCATGAAAACGTTTGAAAGTTGTAGTGTATACTATGAGTTCTGACCACAGACAGACAGAGCAAAAAGTTTGGGCTTGAGTTGTACTATAAATTATTGATTTTTTCAAGGGAAAAGTAGGCTTCAACATAGACTTCCTCAATGTTTTTTCACTGTTTTCCTTTTTTGGTTTTGTATATATCTCTAGTTTAGTTTAGTTTAGTTTAGTCATTCAGTTCCTGAATGAAAGGGGGCAGAAAGATGATTAACTTGCATACTCTGCTCCTTTGACGTTTCACTTACTTTCTATTTTTGCAAGTCTAATTTACATTCTTATGAGCTTTATAGATAATCTGCTATGTCATGAAATTTTTACAATTTTAACTGGCTGAGTAACTGGTTTGTTGGATCGCTGTATATTCTTTGACTGATTATTATGATCGCTCTTTTCGCTAAAAATGTCTCTGGATATTACTCGCACTTTTAGTAGCTGAGACGTTCTGCTGCTGAAGAGAAACATAAGAATTTGTCACCATGGAGAGCAAAAGCATCGAAGCAAGAAGATCAAATTCAACCCCAACAATGTGGATAAAACATTTCTGGCCTTTGAAAACCTCCCGTCTCGTCTCAGGCAACGATCCAAACAGAATTAATCCTGAACACTTCTCATTTCCCACTAAGACTCCTCATTTATTGCCTTTGAACACAAAAACAAAGGTGTATCACATGGGCGCCGGAGACAAACGTCTCAGAGGTCGTATCAAGATAAACGCACACGGCTAATTGGACTACTTCACAACAAGCTGCCAGGTTGGCGCGCGTCTCCTCAGACAAGTTGTTGTAATTGAACAGTCATGAAATATCTCACCATGCATGCTGCATTTGATTTTGCAACGTGAAGCCACTTTAGACGAAATGCGTTTCTTGTCTTGATACCAAGTGCAAGGCTGAAGGTATCTTCAAGGACAAAACAGCTGCCACACAGTCCATATAAAGCCTTGCCCTCATCAACACCTGAGAACCGCCTCCCCGAGGTGTCAGGAGCGCTTAGTCACTGGAGAACCCACTCCCACAATGACTACACACAAACTCTCAGAGGGGTGAGCCTTTTGCACCATCTGCCCCGACACTTAAGGAGCTTGATGGGTCTCAATAAGGTGGCGCTGAGTCAATACGGGCAGACTGAGTAAAGAACAGAAAGACCCTCCGCTGAGTCATGATGGTGCCTGCAGGAGTGACTCAGGACCACTGCTGAGGATGTAGTTCTGACTATGTTTTCCTGTGCTCCTCCCATCAGTCCCCCCCAGAGAGGTTACGATCACTCTGAGTCAGCTCCAGCTTGTTGGCGTTTACATGCACAGTAAATTTTCATTCCTGCCATTTATTCACAACTTTCATTCATATATTTCTGGTTCCGTAGTTCTGATTGACATCTCCCTGCCGTGCCAGCTGTCTGGCCTGCATGTCCTCCTCGGATCACAGTCAGAGCAAGCTGTTCTGAAGCTCATCATCTGTCGAGCATTCACGTGTCCACTGATGCCCAGGCTTAGCACTCCCCGTTCCTGGCTGCAGGTAAAATGTCAGAGCTAATCACACTGCAATCTGCTGTGCAGTAGGACTCCTGCTATATTAAGTGGTCAATGTACTAGTAGAGCATACATCAACGAGGCTGGACTCTGGATTATGAGCCCAGGAGAGGAGCATTAAAAATATATATATTTAAGGCCAAAGTTGAGAGGCAATACTGTCACGTCATCAAAACATTAGAATTGAGGTCGTATTAACACTCAACTATTCCATTAAAAAAAAAAATCTTTTTATATTTTTTAAGCTTCTTGCAAATGCAAATTCATGTTTTATGTAATAGTTTCACACATTAAAGTAGGTATCTCGAAAGTCTTTGCAACTCGCATCACAGCTTTTAAATACTATTAATTTAATGCAAAAATTTTGCAATAATTTTTTTTCCTTTTTTATTCTGTCTCTAATTTTATCTCCAACCTAATAACTGATTTAGTTTTATTTATGATTAAATTAATCTTTGAAATTTAGTTTGAGCTTCTTTCGAATACTGAGATGAGCTTTATTGAGACTGATTGTTAATGTTGTCATTAGTTGGATTAGATGTTCTGCAGAGCATTTTCTTTAAAGCATTACACATAATGCTTTAAATTAGGTTCTTATTGAAATATTTTTTAAAGTTAAAAAAGCCAAGCCTGTAATGTTATGGCAGATAACTATGGTTTTCCACTTTTACAATTGGTAAAAATGCTATTTCAGACCATTGACTATAAAATATAATATTTAAAAGTGTAAAACAGCCTTGATGTAAAAGTATAAAATGGACCAGAATCATACTAATTTCAAAATGTTCAGATAACAAATTATGTTATTTGCAAAAAACAGATCACCTAATCTGAATATACTCCAATAGTATCACAATCCATCTCTTATAATATTTTGTATCAGTATTTACATTTTGTTATATCATATTCAATTGGGATTTTATGTGATAGGCCAACACAACATGAGGTGGAAGGACATTTTACATGGTTTACAATTTAGTTTTTTACAAATAAAAAACTGTAAGGTGTGTCATGCTAAATGATGTATACTGTATATGTGTACACTGTGTGTGTGTGTGTGCACGCCTGCATGTGTGTGTGTTTATTATATATTGTGTGTATAGATAGATAGATAGATAGATAGATAGATAGATAGATAGATAGATAGATAGATAGATAGATAGATAGATAGAGATTTTTTTATTTTATCTTATTCCATTATATATGAAAATAATATCCATCCATCTTCTGTCCCGCTTATCCAGCTCTGTGGGCGAGGGCAGGGTACACCCTGGACGGGCCGCCTGTCTGTCACAGGGATGAAAAAAATATTTATTTATTTTAACATTATAAAAGTATATTGTGTTATTTTCGACTGCTACCTGTCAACCCCGCAGCAGGACATGACCTCAAGGTGCAGTGTAAAAAACAAACAAAAAGGAAAACAATGAATAAATATAGCCCAAGTGGAGTCGTGGAGTCTTAAGTAGCGAATTGATGCCTTAGCCAGGAAAGGTTTAAACCATCAAGGATTGGTGCCAATTTAACAATAGACTGTCCAGACAGGTGTTACCTCTGTTCACCCATTAACCTTTACCTGTGTGGATCACAGAGGTGTCAAGACCTTAAAACTTCAATTTACACCATCAAATTGCTGGCCTCATTCTTTTGTACTCATAGAAAAACCAGAGCATCATATTTTATGAAAATAGGTTTTTTGGAGGATTTTATCAAATATACCAGTAATGGCAAGAATGAAAACACGGTTTCAATTGGTGTGTATTCAGAATTTATTTGTGATCAATACACTCAATTCACTGAAATGTGTTTTTAACAATTCAGTCGCAACTTAGACTTCTACCATTGAACAATAAGCTGGAAATCATTATATTGGTTTAATGATATATTTAGGAAAAGAGTTGTATAAAGATTACATAATATCTGTACCTGACATACGACTTCTTTTTTTATTATTATTAATTTATTCAGATGATTATACATAATATGAGACAGGAAACAAAAAATACCAGAATGGACCTAGTCATAGCCTGGAGACATTACTATGCCGCGATTAATGGGGATCACAGGTTAGATAGATTGGCCTTAATAAGATATAATCCTATAGATTGTATTGAGTACAGGGGGGTCCTGTAACACTTGTGTATTCACTTAAGGATGATTGATGTGACTTAAAAATACAACCAAACATAAGTAGAAAAAAGTCTTTAAATCTTTTCTACTATTGATTCCCCAAATAATTTCAACTGGAATAGCACCCATCTTACCACAAGGACTTCACATAGATAGTTTATTTATTGTACATTACAATAGGTAGAAAATTACAGCACTGTAAGGCTATTATAATAATATGTAGTGATCGTTAATCGAATAAATTCTAGCTGATTGAAAGCCCGTTTAAGACGTGATATCTTCTTGTTTTCTTCTACTCCTGCACTAAATGGCAATACAATGCATTAAGCGGGCAAAAAAATGTTGTTGTCAGAAGTGGGATTCGAACCCACGCCTCCAGGGGAGACTGCGACCTGAACGCAGCGCCTTAGACCGCTCGGCCATCCTGACAGTAATGGAGACAGCAGAGCTACATTGTAATATACCTATTCATCGTAGCATTGGTTCAACGTACGGCAAAAGTGCGAAGTGAGACATTAAAAAGAACGAAAAGACGTGAAACTATCGCACTTTTGCGTACTAATAGACTTTGTGACCTGCATAAGCTTATATCTAAACGGTTCGCTTAATACTTTTTACCAAATACGCTATATCGGTTTCGGTTTGGAGCTACAGAAACGCTATTCGGCTAATTGCCTAAATAGCTATCGAGCTGGAATGTATGTTTAGCATTGAACAAAACATTTGGAACAGAGTTAAGCTTTGAAACGGTCTGTGTCGGAGCACACCGCAGAAAGACACACAGGTGAGCGGGGCTCTGTGATGATCCAGGATGAAGAGTTTCCTCTCATGTCATGTGGACACCATCGAGTGTCGATAAGACTCTTTATCTAACTGAATTGTTCCAGATAAAACAACGAATTTCCAGTTTATCAAGTTCGATGGCCTTCCTCGGTGCGGTGACATTATATAAGAGGATGTTCAGCCACGTGTTCGCATAAACACAAAGCGGATGCATATATTAACAAAAATAAGTGTTTGTGTGTGTGTGTGTGTGTTGGGGGGGTCTTCATTGACATCCAGCGTACAGGAAGTCACTTGTTACAAACTTACCAATATCAAATAATAAATATCTTTAATATTTATAAATCACTAATGAATAAAATAAATATGTTTATCTGAATTTATCTCAACATTTGGAAGTCAGTAAACACCTCTCTGATTATTCATTTGTATTTATTTTCCTTGTTTATGTTGAAG
The DNA here is from genome assembly GCF_963383615.2 of Lipophrys pholis. NCBI lineage: Eukaryota > Metazoa > Chordata > Actinopteri > Blenniiformes > Blenniidae > Lipophrys > Lipophrys pholis. The sequence goes on from NC_137649.1 coordinate 7,262,817, forward strand.
TTGGTAGATTATTGTTCAAAATCACACCTGAATAATGATTTTAAAATGTTCGGGCATTGTGCTGGACTGTGCTGGACTTGGCGACCTGTGCAGGGTGTATCTTGCCCTCATCCAGAGTTGGGTGGGATTGGCTCCAGGGCCGCTGAGACTCTGAACAGGATAAAGCAGTACAGAAGATGGATGAATGTTCAGGCAGACTGCAGGGTGCTGTCGTGGTTAGTCCTCTGATGGAAAAGTGAGAGAATCTCTTGCTTTTGTACCAGATATGGTTTTAATCAAACGGCCTTGCGTGGTGTTTAGGTACTCTAGGTTTATTTCGGCGGTATAAAATCACTGTTATTGAAGTCTGTAATTTGTGTTTCCAAAAGTTGCATTTTCTTCTGTTTACACAGATATAGAATCTGAGTGTTGCACACAAATGGGACGCCTTTTATTTTAAACAGGGGCGACTAGCAGCCCCTGGTCTATACTGCCATTGTTGCCTTTAAAAAGCCTGTAAATATTTAGATCGTCCTGTGATGGGAGAAGACGTCATTTTAACCACATTTAGATTAAGAACAAATTGATTACATTGTAACTGCTCCATGAGTAGCTTTATCTTAAGGTGACTTAAACTGGTGACGTTATCATTGTGGTAGAGGTGCTCAGTCACAATTTGGCTCTGTGCATCATTTGTAAAGTCTTTATTCCACAACTTTTTGAAGCCAAATGACCATATTAAATACAATACTAAGCAGAAACTGGTCATTTTATATAAATGGTGTATCTTGGCAAATAAGGTCATGGGCTACCATAATTAATTACTTTTTTTTCTCAAACACCAGGGGATATCAGCTCTAGTGAAAGTGCAAACTGTGTAGTATTTTACTGCAGCAGAGTTTACCAAACTGAAGGGTCAAGGCTGAAAGTGCTTACAGTTTGTTCTGGGTTCAAGACGAAAAAGAAAATTACTTTTCATTAACATTGTTAAGAAGTGCTGCATTGCTGAATGGAAAGGAGGAGTTCTGTGTTATATGATGGCTCTTGTGATGACGAATAAATACTTTGATTTTGATTCAAGACCATTTGTGTTGAGTTCAGCCCTCGTCCATCCATGTAAGTCACAGTGGATAACGTGACTGTACTTTATCAGGAGCCTCAGCTATCACTACTCTTCAAGTATTCTACCATCTGTAATAAACACGGACCCAACCAGCTCATATCCTGTTTTGAACCTGTCAACATGGTACTTTAGTTGAGGTGTTTGAACTCTTGGGACGACCGTGTGACTCACTTCCACGTGTTTCAGTTTTGATGTGGAGTCTTTAAGGAAACGGGGGCGAGCATCCAGCAGGAAGGGATTCCTTCAAGCTCAGACATCAACAACATCCCCAATATTAAAACTTGTAACGTAAGGTCAGAGGATCGGGAGTGAGGATGGAAATGATGCCAGAGTTGCCCACTGCCAAGGTCAGTGACGAGCTTTGCTATGAAGAAAATCTGGGAGTAAACAGCAACACATCAAGGCAAAGGGAAATGTCGTGTGTCATAGCTGACGTACTCCATCGGTGAGGTAGCAGCGCTAGAGGAGTTCAGTTGTTCCTCAATTGAAGGAACTTGCATTATTGATCAGTCATCGGGAACAAATGCTTAAAAAGTGACATATGTCATAACTCCAGAGTTTTTAATGGAGTTGTCATCAATCGTTGTGGATAAAACAATATTTCCGTTTCTGATGAATTGTTAAATACCTTTTTATATCTGTCAACCGCTTACCACCCAAAGACATTCAGTTCACCACATACTGTATAAACATGGGGATTATTGCACTACTATTATTATCTTGATTAAAGTTAGTTTTAGCCATGTTAATGGCTTGAACCACACACAAAATAAACATTTGCTGAGAAACATATCGATGAGATTAACATCTTCACCAGACAGATGACGAGAACATTTCCCACACGCTGTGGGAACGTGGCAACACGGTAGTCTTGACTGGAAAGCGTCTCCGCCTCCAACTTTAGAGGAAATACATTTGTTTCCTTACTCATTCCACGCTGTGTAAAGAATCTGGGTTTGTACAGTTAGAATGGTTCATACAGTTACAGCGACATTTCTGTTTCTCGTACAAAATATGTAGCTTCATCAATTGTTCATCAGTTAAAAGTCAAATCTGGATGTGTTTTCTTCATTGTACCATTGATTTCTATTACAAATGATGATCATGTGTAAAAAAAAAAAAATGTTATGCATCTTGTCAATAATTTCACATCTCTCCATCTTGTTCTTCGGCTTTCTAATAGCTCCAGCACCATGATCCATGAAGTAAATAATTATTCCATATATACGTTAGTGGCCTCCTCCTATTTCACAACACATCCGTGAATAACACACCGCAAAAAAAATCTATTTTCAACAAAAACACACTGTAGGTCCATACGGTACAATAATCTTTTTAAAAATCACAGCCCTTCTAGAAATGTTTGTCAACTTAAATCAACCCCACATCCAACACACAGCACCATTGAATACTGAGTGGATCTTAACTCATTTCAGATATCAGTTTTTTATCTACTTTTTGACATTCTAAATTTTGCATGAGGAATGATCTACACCTCTTGTATTTTATGTTGAAGCGCTGATGACTTCAGCTGGCTTATTAATTTCCAGTGAAAATGATTAAAACAGGTGATGCAACTTGTTCAGAATTTGTTGAAGAAAAAATGAGGAAGCCTGTGATGGACCATCAACCTGCCCAAGGGGGGCTTGGCTGCGGCACCAACATCCACAATTTGGATGAAGCGGTATCGAAGATGAATGATTGGATGGAGAAATTGAGTCAGTAAACTGTTGTTTATTTTTGTTTTGTTTTTTGAATCCTACCCTGATGTAATAAGAGGAACGAGAGAATGAAGGAGAAGACAAGCTGGTTGATAGTAGAGAGCATGAAATATGAGACAGATAATACAAAGCTCTCTCTCTCTCTCTCTCTCTCTCTCTCTCTCTAAAATGACACAAGAAGTATTATTTTAACGTAATTTTAATGACTGAAATTGTAGCTTTCTGTGGTTAACTGGAATAATTATAAAGTGGGATGTATTGGCCGACTTAGAAATACATCAATATGACATGCATACTTTACAGAAATCATCAAATTTTTAGGTAATAAAGTAAAGTGATGGAAAAGTCGCAAAAAGAAAACATGAAATGAAATGGTTGATTTGATTCTTGTTACTCAAATAAAAGCTTGGGGAGATATACAATTATACATACTAAAAACAATTCCCTTCAAGCTCTCAAATACAATCACTATCTACATCATATCTTCAGCTTTAGTATCTACCAGTCAGTCGTCCTGCCAGCCGATCATCTTACAAGGAGATCCCAGTTAGAAAAGGCCCTTTCAAAGCCTGATCGAGGGCCTTAGAGGAGTTTTGTTTGGTAAAGTGGGTTCACAGTGTACCAAATAAGTACAAATATGATGCAGTTATATTATGTGGTCTGTGCTTCTTTTTGTTATGAATATTTAGAAAAAAAATGTTTACATTACTCATGGTTATTTGATTAAAAAAATCTTGGTGGATCTCTTACTTTAGCAAATAGTAAAGATGGGACTCAAGGTATAGCAAAATCCAATCATCAACTACGTGTCAAATTATGAATCCTGGCCTGTTAGCGTTGGGGTATTTTGAAAGTAGTGGTGAGATTATCTGTATACCAGCAATGTAAATCACAAAATGTAATTGCTTATCTAATAATCTTATTTACATCAGGTTTCCTTAATATTAAATACTTTTACTGTGTCATTATATTACATGGTTGTTTAATATTGATACGTTATCTATAATCACTCTATCCTTAAAAAGCTATAATAAAACTTCCAAAACATACAGGCCTGTGTACCTGCTTATAATCAAATGTAGCTAAGTTAATCAAAGATTATAAGAATTCAATAAATGTCAGCTTCCTAATCTACAAATACAGAAACACTTCAGCTTAGCAACGCTAATTTTATGAATTATCTCTGCTGAAACTTTAAAAGCTCTGCGTCTCGTCAGCTGTCATCAGTCAGCCGACTGGTTTGCTTTGTCTATCCTCCACAGTAGCTGTTAAAAGGGGCTCTCTCACACCGTTGAACTTATAACATCACTCATCCAAATCATTAAGGCGTCTGCTTTTCAGGATGCACACTGAGTAAACTCTGTTAGTGGGGCCCGAGCCGCGACAGCAGCATGTGGGCCTCCTGAAATGGAAAAGAAAAAGGGAGTGAACTGCAGATCAAAGACATACCAAGAGAGTCGTGTTCATATTCACTTGACGTTTCTCAGTGTTGTTGTTGTATCGAGATGTTTCAGCTCTGAAGGAACTCATCATATCACTTAAAATTACACCGATATTTATTTTGCCAACGCTGTCACACAGAAAACTGCATTACATACGGCAGTCTTCTCAATATAAACCTAAATGCATGACGCCTCCTCCAGTCATTCCCATAATAAGAGATCACACACAGAACAGATAAGGATGTTCTATCTCTTAAATGGAACAACCACATTGCAATTAGGAAGCACAATAGGAACATCCTCCTCCACATTGAGGTGAAGAGTTACACCACCCCAGGGAGAAGCTGCAGCAGTCAAAAACAAGCCACATAGTGCTGCAGCATACTAGTGTACACCAATGCAACCCATGATATTAGAAACAAAGAGGGAGAGAGAGAGAGAGAGAGAGAGAGAGAGAGAGAGAGAGAGAGAGAGAGAGAGACCAATGCAGGCCAGACTGTAAAATATAGGACACCTTGCAATTTAGCTTCACATCTTTAAAAGACTACGCCAGTGCAAGTTTTAATATTTGCTTCAAGACGTCTTATGATACGACTTTGAAGTTCTTATTAAATGTGGAGTTGTGCATAGGTTTGGAAGAAAGCACATTTCTCAATCCTTTTTCGTACATTCTCCGGTGCAGCACAGGCTTTACTGCCTGTGCCGATTTGGTAATCAGGCCGCGCTTACGGGTAAATGGAAATCTAGCCTTCTCCTTCCCCGGGTTGGCAGCCATGTGCTGGCCTCCCTCTGTGCTTTTGCTGGTCGCCTGTATCTGCTTAGAACAGGTGCCGGATCCCGTTCGGCTGCAGCATTCACAGCACAGGTACGGGTGGGAGGCCCTTGGCTGCTCGTACGGTCCCCCAAGTTTTCCAGGGGTCCCCATCTGTGTCCCCGCACATCCTCTGCCACATGGCACCTGTCCCTCGACGAGTCTGGTCCATTCTTCGTCCGGCGACGTACACGCCTGCCTGCCACCCCACACTCTGCCTGTTGTTGAGCCACAATGAGATGAAGAATAGCTGCACCCATAATCCCTCGCTGTGAGATGTGTGTGTATGCATGTGTGTGTGCGCTTTCCCTTCTTTTCCTCCTTTGGCCAGATTTAGGGCCAAGTACAAATTGTAAACAGGTTATTATGCTGCTGTAGCACACTCCAGCTGGAAATGCACTCCAACAACATTTAGTGTTTGCCGATGTAAACGTCTCTTTATCCGCCACACGGAGTAGTTCGGTTTGGTGTAAAGTTCACTGAAATTAGTGTTGCAGTGGTGTGCTAATAGGTTTGTTGATTTCTATTTACCAGACTTAACATGGAACTATGTGATAATTTCCTTAAAGCGGCTTGGAAGTGCAATTTACTTGGTGCACTGCAAAAAAAACAAAACTGTTACATGCAGCACTTTTATCATTATATTTTATAATTTCTGATACACACAGCAGTCTTCATGCAGCATTAATTCAAAAACTACATGAGCCAAGTCAAACACAGCGTAGCATATACAGTACACTGGTTCTAAAGGGCATCGCGGTCTCAATCAGTGATATGCCTTAGTCACGTAGTTCAAATCAGCCACTTCCTCTTGACCTACAGTTAATACATTAGGAACGTCATACAAACACATGTGGTCAACTTCCAAATGTGTTGGAACGGCATGCCGGCTACACAATGGACCCCGGGCCAAGCAGACAGTCAGCCTCCTCCACGCCTCCAGAGAACATGATATTTAAAGTGATCACCGCTCGCCTCGTTCCCAACAGATTGCATTATACTTTACAGCCGTGGAAGCTGTGCATCCAGGCTGCACACCCCGAGCTTTACGTGGTCACCTTGACAGTTGGTGTTGCATTAGAGCGGTGAGGTTGTTTGTTTGGCCAGGGAAGTGACATGACGACAGAGGAGGAAATAGGAAACATAACAGACTACCTGACAGACTCATTCCACAGGGTTGACCTGAGACTGGATCGGAGCCAGCTAGCAATCAGAGAGAAATAACAAGGGGAGGCTCTTTTGTTTGTTCAGCCTATATCCTTATGATCACAAAATATCGTGAATCTTGGGATCGTGCAACTTTGTGAAAGATTCAATTAGACACATCAGTGGCACTGTGGATGTTAACGGCTGGGATAAATCAAACATTCAGAGAATTTCTTGAATGTTAACTTGCATTCACAGTAAAATGGATAATGATTTTAGAAAAAAAATGTCTTGCGTCTCGGGTTGTTGACACACCATTTTCTTCTTCCGTTGTTGATTTATTGCCGCTGAAACAGCATTCGGAGCTGTCGGGGTTTCAGCAGAAGACTCTGACTAAAGGTTAGGATGATGATGAGTCAACTCCTTAAGACGGAAAGGAGGCGGACATGTTCAGCGTTTTGCTCTCACTTCCTAAAATACTAAAAAGTGACGAGATTCCCAAATCTCCGTAAACACTCATGTATCTCTGATTGGGATCTTTAATTGGCGAAACAATTAATTTGGTCAGTGAAGATTAAATATGAAGTCATATTTATTATCTTTGTGCAGACATGAAATGGAGAACAGTCTAAAACTACATCCTCGCATGGTGTTCATCGTATTGCTCCATGTAAATAATGTGTTGTTACTGTTGTTACGTATGGGAAGCTGTGGCTCAGTAGGTACAGTAGGTCGTCTTCCAGGTTAATAGTTCAGTCCTGCATCTCGCCTTATCTGTGTCGGCAAGAAGTTGAACTCCAAATTGCTTTGAATTTAGATTGAGAACCCTGCGTGGCAGCCATTATCGTGAGTGTGGTAAAGCCGCGTTACACGATAAAAGCTTATTGTAATTCTTTTTTATTAACTACATTTATTTTAAGAAGCCACCAAGCAAAAGAACTTGATATCAAATCAATAGGATGCCTTTTCCTAAGTTAACCTTTATGTGTTGATTGTGGGTGTAATTTCCGTCTCTAATGTTTAAAAATGACAGCTACACCATATATAGTCACAAAAAATATATGTTATATTCATATATTTGTGTGTCACTGAATCTCTGTTAGAAATGCTCCAGTCCAATCAAAACAATGTAACTCAAGTAATGGGAATTTGATTGTTTGTTTGTTTTTTATTGCTTTTTTTTATATGAAGATCTGAAAGATTTTTAATATTCTTTTCAAATTAAGTCAATTCAGCCAATTAAAAGTAGTCGATATTTTTTGGCATTCATGTACGTTTAGGTGCAATTTAGGATTCTTGAACATTTTTTATCTGAGCCTCCGTCATCAAAGTGGCCACAGTTATTGTTCCGTTTTCCCCCCCAGTAATTATTGCAAAAAAATGTTTTATTGTTTTTATTTGACTTGAACTTCTTTTGATCACTCTTTGTTGTCGTATGAGTCTTTGTCCTTGTCCGTGTTGCGGCGTCCTACCCCGAGGTGCTGCACGAGGTGACTGAAACATTACAGGTCATCTTCACCAAGGGAGTCGGCGGCAGCACCCAGAGCTAACCCTGACCGCCCCGGGGCTAATGCCCCACCAAAGATTACTTTCTCACCCCGAACGCCCGAGGCACTCACCCATCCGACTCCGGACTCCAAAATATCTACTAGCGTAGACCGTCTGTAGAGGTTTAGACCCTGCAGGCGCAAAGGGTAATGATATAACCTCAAATACATGAGCACAGCGCTGGAGAAATGCAAAAACTGGTACATGATGAATGTTGTCATTCAGGTTGGTTTAATCACATCCAGAGGAAGGTCTCAAAGGTGTCAGACCTCGGTTTGTTGTCGGTGCCAATAATGGTGAGATTTAGCACTTGTGATTGTCATAACGTCGGTTTTTCAGACGTAGGAACCTGGTTTGAGCTCATGATTGTGTGCTTTTGTAAAGCAAATCTGCATGTATGCGGTCAAAGTGCAATAGGCCTCTCCTCAAAAATGGTGGATAATGTAAAGACGGGTGAGTAAGATGCTAATCAGCAGTGCGGTGTTTTCTCCTGCTTGCTGAACAGCGGGTTCCCTTCCCTCGCTCTGGCTTTAATGCAGGGCCCAGCCAGGCCCAAACATCCTGACGGAGAGAGGCTTTTCGCTTATCAGTCAGGAAACACCGCTCCTCCGCCACATCCTCTTTACAAGAAGCACGACTCAACCATTCCCAAAAAATGCAGGAAGACCAGCCAGACTCCAGGATTTGTCAAAAGCCCCCTGAATTCCTTTTATCGAAAAAGAAAAATTCAAGAGAACAGAGAGGGTGAGGAGAGGAGTGGAAAGAGGAGAGAGGGGAAAAAAGAGAGAGAAATGAGGAGGGTGTACAACAGTCAACGAGGCCCCAGAATTTATTTTTTTTTATTTATTTTGCACAGATTACGAAAGGTCTGCATCAGCAAGATATAACATTGGGGGGTTGCGGGGGTGGAAGGAGGGGGGTGGGGGTGGGGGGGGTCCGGCATGCCTAAGAATGGCACCCTGGAATAAGACCGTGGAAAACAAAGGACAGTCGAGATGGAGGCGGGTAGGGACGGCTGTGCCTGTTTTACACTAATCCTCTGAACCGGGATGAAATGAAAGCGAGAGGAGAGGGATGGAGAAAGACGATGGAGGGTGGAAAAAGCCAGTAGGGGAGTGGGTGTCATAATGGGCCTCTCGCAGCGAGACGGCGCCCGAAATAGAAGAACACTCAATTCAATTTTTTTTTCTCCATTCTGAATTGTTTATGGACATGTTGAAAACTTAGGACTCTACTAACTTGTATTGTTTTTATTACTATTTCAAAATCTAATTGTTTTCTATGTATACGAGTACAAATGTTATCCATAAGCTATACAGCTTCATGGTTTTAGTATCTATCATAACCAATAATTCTTAATTATGAGGAACAATAAACAGAAATCTTATGTCATGGTATTTCGTCTGTTGAAGTGTGATCCAAGTAGGAACTGCGTTGATATAAAAATTGACCTTTATTTTAAATTACTGTCTTTCACAAACCTAAATCAGCATACAGTTATAGTTACTATTATTATTTCTCATTGTAGACGTTGATTATATATTATTAGGTATTTGAGAAAAAGTATAAACGCCTTTCTTTCTTTCTTTCTTTCTTCATTTTTAAGTTGCATAAGAAATGTCCAACTGAAACCTCATTCAATTACAACTACTGAGGTAAGACTCCCAAACTGGTGAGAGCAAAAACATAAAAATACAAACATTTGAATGGAAAGCGTTGATAATAACAATACAGGTAGCATTTAAGCAAAACATCAAAGTACTTAAATTAGCTTCTTAAGAGCGTCTGTACATGCCTCAGTGGCAACAGTAACTGGTGAGACTTACAAGTAGACAAAGACGATTGTTCTACTGGTTTGAGAAATTTCATGACAACCGGAGGTGGCATACTATAGTATTTTGTGTCTGCATCCCTGAGGTGTCCATCTCCTTCTTCCACATTCCCCCTATCGGCTCCAGATCATCATAGTGCTCAGTATTCAGTTCACGGTCAGATGAAGTTGTCCACAAATGCTAATAAACGTTTTGATATATGTTCTTTAAGCATCCATGTGCAACGCCATCCCAAATTTCTAGTCGAGTTGACACCAATGTAGTGTCTCTGATCAGTCAGCAGATTTTGCCGCCACGCTTACGAGATGCCGTAGTTGTTGTAGTAGGCTGCCGTCGCGTCGGCCAGCACAGAAATGAGGCTGGTTTCTGTGGTGCTGCTGTTGCTGGGACACGCGGTGGCAGAGGCAGTGGCGGCGGATGCAACCTGGATGTGTCCCGTCACCGTCATACCGCCGCCCTGCTCGGGATGGAACCCGCTCACAGTCGAGTTCAGGTACTGGTCGAACTCATTGCGGTCCACCTCACCCAGAAGTTCCACCTGGCTCAGTTGGTCCAGAGTCTCCAGGTGACCCTGTGTCTCTGGCGGAGGGGACAGCTGACCCAGGTGGCCCTGATGGAGCCCGTGATGGATCTGCGGAAAAGGCGATGAACTATAGTAGGACAGGGGAGGGCCAGGGATGAGTCCACCACCGCCTCCAGTTTGGGACATGTGAGAGAGGTGACCTATGTGTGTGCCCCCGCAGTGGATTTGGGTTTGAGTATAGTCAGTGTGGTACGGAGGCGGACTGCCCAAATGTGTCTGATTTTGGTGGTGATCATCTGGACAGGAAGCCGAGGACGAGCAGGAGACAGAGGAGCTTCCGGACGTGGAGTAATAAGAGGAGGACACGTGCTCGTGATCCATGGCATCTAAAGGGGACATCTCGGGAGGGGTGGGGAGGCCATAGGGGTAGGTGTCGAAGCTGCTACTGGAGCCGGCAGGGTCCCTGAAACTTCTGACGCTGGGCAGAGCCGGGCTGGAGCTGGAAAACGTGCCGCTGATTCCATTAGAGCAGCCGTCATCTTTATCGAGGGGGTGGCAGAGGGCTCGCTGCTCTGGCATGGCGTTGTGTTCAGAGGCCAGCCCACTCAGGAGGAAGCCAGGGTCCACTCGCTTACAGATGCGTTTCAGCTGCTTCTTCCGGCGAGGCCGATACTTGTAGTTGGGATAGTCCTGCATGTGCTGCACCCGCAGCCTCTCCGCTTCCTCCACATAGGGCCTCTTCTGAGGGGGAGTCAGGGCCTTCCACGACTTGCCTGCATGAAACAGAGACAGGGCACGTTTAACTTCCTGTAAAATTGTTGGACGTGGCCTAAGAATCAATAATTGCTACCATTTCTCGCAATTAAGAAGTTAGTTCATGGCCACCCATTCATCTTTTTTCCCCATGTTGACAAAATGAACACATGTAGTACAAAAAGTGCATTCGAAAAAATAATAATTAAAAAACGATAACTATAACATATAAAAACTAATTACAAAAGTATTAATTACATCAATTCAATGTTCATAAAAAGCATGTTAAAATGTAAAAAGTGATAAAGTAATATTTTATTTTATCATTTAGATGGTTAAATCTGTATTGAAGAACAAAAGAAATAAATCTGTGTCCAAATGTATAGTCTCCACTTTCATTCTTGCTTCTGAATACTGATTTATAAACTCACATTGATTTTTTTTATTACCGAAATACTTTAAATATATATGATATATTTTAAAGCAACTAACAAATAATTATTTAACTGGTTTAACAATCACACATCCTACTCTGGACAAAGCCGGTAGAAAACATGGATGGCTCTCGGTTTTGTGAGAATGCCAGATTTGCACAATCCGTGTAACTTTAATCAGACAGTAATCCCTTCCATTTTGTTTTCTCTGTGACTTTTAACGAATGAACAGACAGTTGAATTTATCAGGATTTATGCGTTAAGTTGTGAAACATTACTTTCGGTCACCTCACTCTTGGACCAGCAATTATATATATTTAAAACAAAAAACAAAACAAAACAAAAAAAGCAAGAAAGAAAAAAAAGCTGATTTTCAAACGTGAGAATTTAACACTTTGGATCTATTTCTTTCACAAAGTTGTCATTTGACGACCCAAATCTTTTGTAGCACAACGGAGGCCTAAAGGGAATAAAAAGTTGGAGGAAAGTAGAAAGCAGTAATAATAATAATAATAATAATAATAATAATAATAATAATAATAATAATAATAATAATAATAATAATAATAATAATAATAATAATAATCTTACCCAGCATCTTGCTGAGCTCGGCGTTGTGCAGGTCCGGGTTTTGGACCGCCAGCCGTTTGCGCTCGTCTTTGGCCCAGACCATGAAGGCGTTCATGGGCCGCCTGATCCGCGGCTCCGGAGCCTTGTCGGCGGCGGTCCGGTGCGGGCCGTGTCCGTCGGGCGCGTCTCCGTCTCCCGGAGGACACTCGAAGGACTCCGGCCAAGACGAGTACGCGCTGATGAGAGCAGCCATCTGCGCGCGCGCTCTCTCTCTCTCCTCTCCAAAACTTATAGGATGCGCGTCGGACTCTCACTGGGACAAGTTTCACTCTCTTCTTGGAAGGTAATTGAAAAGCTGGGACAAAAAAATATATATATTAAAAACTACACACTTAGAAAAAGAAAGAAAAAAAGTCCTACTCTGCTTCACTCACTCAGAAAGCATAGATGTGCTCATGGTGCGGCTCCTCCGTGTGAGTTGTGATTCAGTCTTTCCTGGTGGATGGGGGAAGCGCTTTATATTTGAGGAGCAGGTTCCAGGAGAAACCCCGGAGGAGGACTCTCAGCTCCTCCTTGATTGTTGAGCCCCGTGAAAGGGAAGAGAGAGAAAAGAGAGAGAGAGAGAGAGAGAGAGAGAGAGAGAGAGAGAGAGAGAGAGAGAGAGAGAGAGAGAGAGAGAGAGAGAGAGAGAGAGAGAGAGAGAGAGAGAGAGAGAGAGAGCGAGCAACATTTCAACACTACTAACTCTTTAAACTGGCCTCACAACAAAACAATGCTGGTCTCTGACAGATAACTTAATATCTCTTTAACTATTAGAAGAGCGTTGCAGCTTGGCCACCATGCTTCAACCTTGTTATTCACATATGGAAAACTTGTTTGGCGGAAGAAAATAAATTGTATATTTCAAAGTATAGTAGTAAACTAATCATAGAAGACGAAGAAGGATCTGCACCATGACAGTTTTCTCAACTTAACCGGGGAAATCTGAGCTGACAGACCAACCTAACCGGTTTCACCCAGTTTATCCAAAGCCATTAAACAGCTGTGGTTAACTGCCTTCAGGTTTCCTCTGAAAGTCAGTAAATATGCCTGCATGCCAAGAAATAATGTTTTTACATGTTGATTTCATGCAGGAATGATGCACACACTTGCTTTTCTATTTGAGTTTTATTGTGCTTCCAGACAATCAAATAAATCCTCTTTTTCATGAGTTTGGTGGCACATCAATTACTGGAACATCTGAGCATATCTGTGGTGAAGGAGCAGAAATTAAACGGCTGAATGCACACTACAAACAAATCAGTTTCCTCCTGTGGCCAGAAACGGGTGCGTATCAAATCCAGAAGTTCCTGTTGACAGGGAGCTGCTGGGCTGCAGCCAAGGAGTAGCTCACACTCTCACACACAGCTACTGATTCACAGGTCAGATAATATTTTTAAGTCGTAAGGAGGGAGAGACCCGATGACGGACGGGGAGGAACACCAAGCTTTCTTCCTCCAGCATTATCTCACGCAGTGTGCAAGCTCAGGCGTCTTGGTGGGCCGTGGCTCTCCGCCCGTTGCACTTCAGTGTCGGCGCTGAGCTTTGTGTCAAACTTGGGCCCTCACAGGAACAGGATGCGGCACCTGAAGCTGCACACCAGTGATATATAGGGCCACACTTCCTCTCGCTGGTCTCGCAGGGGCCACTAGTGTGTGCAGTCAGGGGAAAGTCAGAACAGCAAGACACAAGCGAGAGTGGAAGGTGGCTTCAGAGTGACTGAGGTCTCAGGTAGAGTCCAGTCTGGTACCGTGACGGACTGCTGTCCGGCCATTTCAGGCTGGAGGCAGGTCGTCTGGAAAGGTTGTCACACACAGAGACAATCGCCTCAACACATAATTACACTACGGCCACTAATTCACCCGACAGAATGGCCCTGAACTGAAATCAAACCCGGATCTTCTCGCTGAGAGGTGGAAGTGTTGATCACTACACCATAGAAACACAGAAGCTAGACTTGTGCGTTGTAATTTGAGGCTTCCAAAGCTGCAGTTTACTTCGGTGTCTTCTTGGAGTCATAACACAGGGAATGAATGGAGCTCATGCAAAAAAAATAAATAAAAATCGAGAGATTTCCTCAGAAAACGCATTTACAAAAGTCACTGACCTCTGAAAAGTTTCCCTGATATCTTGCATTGAAATAATATAAAGTCACAGTGACTCTTGAATTTTGATTTCGTCCAACTTGAGAAAATTCCTTACAAAAAAAAAAAAATAAAAAATGTCCCTTATAGAATTTAAACTCCATATTAAGTGTACAGCTTTAATTGACTGGTTGTATTTATATCCTGGCAAAGATCTTTAAATTAACTGCATCAATATTAAAGGCTCCCACACGGAGGTTTGCAACGTTTCATGCGAGGGATAGGAGAGCTTTAGTTTTCGTTTCCCTGCTTTGACTCACAACATGCAAATGTGAAACAGGACAGTCCTGTTATGAGTTTTTGAAGGAATTAAAAGCAATGAATCTTCATCCTCCTGCGTCGGTGCGACAGCCGTTTAGCCGGTTGTCCGAGGCATTTAGAGCTCGAGTTAACCCCACTTCTCACACATTTTCTTCACATGCCAGCTTTTTTTCTCCTTTTCACAAAGACAAAAAACTGAGAAAAACACTCAACGTACTTTGACCATCTGAATTTATTTAAAAAGGTACAATCAAAACTAAAGCACAACCTGGTGGTATGCTGAAACTTGTGCTACAACATTTCATACTTTCATTTGTGCTATAATTAAAAAAAAACTTGTTTGGGCTGCATTTCTTGATATTGAACTGACAAAAACCGTCTGCGGGCACTTCTACGTTTGAGAAATACCAATCAATAACTGTTCATAACACACTGGTCTGTACACGGTGCTGCAATTGACCCGTTTATATCAAATCTGAAATTCATTTCAACATCCGCAATCTCTGGGATTTCTCTTAAATATGAGATGTTACAAGGCAGACAGGCTCGTCCAGCTGTGTCTAAAAGTTCATAAACATTAGGCATCGCTTGATCAACCTGCAATGAACCTCAGTATAACAGTGACACACATTTTAAAAGTGTTTATTGTTCAGCCATCAGCAGTGATACTAAACTTGTCATTTCATGATGACTTGGTCCAGCAGTGGAGAGTTTCAGGAGTCAACAGGGTGAAGCAAAGAGTTTCTCTGATTGGTTTTACATGAGAACAGTCTGTTGATTATCTTCAGTATGAACAGGACATTTAATATTCTAAAGATTTTCACTTCCCAGGATTGAGACTCAAATCGAGTATTAAATCTTCCTCAAACTAACAGACTGGATTCTTCCCAAAAGTTCTACTCCTGCTTCTTCTTTTTCTTTTTGGATTTCTTCTGAATCGGCTCCTCTGTGTCCTCCGTCACCACAATGTCCACCTCCTCCCTGCTTTTCTTCTTTTTCTTCTTTTTCTGTGCAACCTCGGACTTCCCACTTTGATTTTCAGTTTCATCCTCTACATTCTGCCGCTCGCCTTCTCGATTCCATTTTTTAAGCTTTTTCTTCTTGGGGGACGACGGACCGGCGCAGTTCTGCTCCACAGCAGAAGTGGGACTCGAGTTCTCAGTGACGTTTTTGTCAGTTTTCCTCTTTTTCTTTAAAGGCTCTTGCTCATGGTTCTCTTGGTCGTCTGTTACAATGGCGGGACTGCTCATTTCTTCCTCTACCTCTTCAGCAGATTTCTTGTTCCTCTTCTTCTTCTTCTTCTTCTTGGGCTCGTCAGTGTCGTGGTGACGGTGGATGGGACTGTTTTCTTCAGGTGGATCGGAGGTCTCGGTGTTTGCGGCTGCAGCACTCTCGGCCCCCGCACCCTTCTTCAACCGGGCCATTCGCTGTGCAAAATACTCCTGCATGGTCAGAGTGCTCGTCACTGTGTTGGCGATGGACTCCGTATCCAATTCAGAAGGAGCAGTAGTGGTGGTGGTGGTGATGGTGGTGGTGTTTTGCTCCGTCTCACCCTGAGAAGAATCCCTGCTGTTGCTCTCCTGGATGAGGAAGACACAAATAAAGAAAGAAAGTTGGGCTTTGATGCAAAACAATGAGGTTTAAGTGATCGTCAATCGCCATGCACACATTAACCAGGTGGCCTTCAGTGAGTGAGAAGCAGGGGCCCACAATGGGATGTTGTAGAAACAATAGGTGTTTAAATAGGCACCTCTCAACCCATGACACATTTGTCATCGGTTTCTAGCTTTAAAAAAATAAATAAAAAATAGTGCCACAATAAACTTTAAATTTAAACTTTAAAGTCTTTGTTGGGGCGCAGAGTATCTATGATGAAAATGTCTATATTTTCACAAAACCAAACAATTATTCCAGAAATGACAACAATTTCAACATAAAGCAAATTTTAATGAAACCTTCTGGTGCAAAATGCCTTGAAATGTCTAAACAACTTCTCCTTTAGCTGTTGCATTATGGGTGTTTTTACAAACTGACAGCATGACATTTGAGGCAAATGCTCGTCTACAAGCTCACGTTTGACACCCGTCTTAACATGAAGTCCATCAGACTGAAAACGCATCTTTCAAACATTAATGTGCAGAAACAATTGGAATTATTTTACTACTTAAGCTCAGTCTCTACTGGTCAATGAATTGATATTCGATCAAAAATTGAACTTGAATGCTTTGGAAGCATTTATCTCTTTGCTCTCTTCCGAGTTAAGTAATCTGAACATATTACTTTTTTGAAAATTGTTAATTATGTATGGAGGACATTCTGAAAAGAGCAATAACGTTACCATTTCTCTTCTGGTTTTATTCTAGGTGAATAAACTTGTCTTTTTCCTGAACCTGTCCATTTTTCGGTTAATGTCTAAGGTTTCTTTATAAGAAGAAAAAGAACAAATCCATGAAAATGTCTGGTTTCTTCAACAGACTATTAAGTTTGTATCTCAACAGTCTTCAGGCATTTTGAACAGAATACAACTGATACTTTCTGTTGATAAAAATAAGGCTGCCCAATCTGTGGCTGTATTACAGTCACAAACCATTGGGGATACTATAAAAGCAAAAGTGTTGCTTTGATGAGCTGAATAAAGAACTAACAGAAGAATAACTCAGAACATAATTTCATATCTTATTTGTTTGTCCGGTACGACATGAAATGAGAGTTGGCATTTTGTTGTATTTGAACCGTCATTATTTGATTTTGAAGTTATTTTTGTACTATTTAATGTTGAAAAGGGATTCTTTTAGGCATCTTTGAGTGTAAATTAAATATTGTAGCTCAGTATGTTGTTTCTAACCTTGTAACCTGACGTTAAAGCCACAACACACGGTCAGAGATTTCAGCATGGAATATTTACTCTTTTTAAATCTACTGTACATCTGCTGGAGTTTATTTTTTTTCCCCCATTATAATTTTCACCTTTTTTACTATATGACAATGAAAACAAAAGCTTTAAGAAAATATTCACTGTGCAGTGCAACGAGTCATTTACATGGTTGGATGAGAAAATGCTTAACATGTATGGCCATTGATGGAAAATATCCCTTCAGTTTGACTGTGTTCCCTTATCAAAATTGTTTGAATTTTCAGAAGAACTTCACGCAACAAGAACATTTGTGTTTTGGTGTGTGTAAATATATATATATATTTTATTTTTTTCTTCAAAAGACTGTTTCTTGGCAAAAACTAAGAAAAAAGATAATTGGGCTTGTGGTATGAGATTTCCTTGGATGAAGAATTGTTATTACCAACAAATAATCTCCCAAACACAAATGTCCTTTCTTTCTCTGCGTAGTTTAGTTCACAGCAGGAAAAAAATTATGTTTTTCCTCCATGATCCAGTTTGCTTTTCTACCCTGTTCGTTATAATTTCAGCGTCTCAAATAAAAAACTACAGTAAGAGTTCTGTTTACTCAAGTCAAAGAATATCAATCAAATATGTACCAACAGGTGGAGTGTGACTGAAAGAAACCAGTCGATCTTCCCTCTGACTGTGAAGCTGAAAAGCAGAAAGCTCATCTCCAGGTCACACAAACTCACTTCTCCAACCTTTAGGCTTCATAATAAGCACGGCCAACTTTACAACCTGATCCTGATTTTAACTCGGCAGCATGAACAATTTGTCACCTCACCCCGGCGACCCATTTGTCTTCATTTTCCTAATGGCCTACTCAATGCATAATGATTTGTCCAGAAGAATACAGAAGCTCCTCTGGAGGATCACACTAAACAATACTGCCGCTCTGTGTATTACCTCAGAGGTGGTGAAGTCGACTGCATTTTTCAAACACTACAGATTAGAGATAAAGTGAAAACCCGGGATCGTGTCGAGCCGCCGCATGGCTTGGCCTTTTACGTTTTTACATGCAGATTACACTGCTCTGACCCGCAGCGAGAGAACCTCTCAGAATGACAGCAGTACACCTCGAGAAACGGCAATATGGATTTTGTTATACTTTTCATTTGTTTGGATTTAAAGGAAAAAAACAAGGATTTTATTTAAACCCAACAAGCCGTTACGCTTAAAACACTATAAGGCATTTTACATACATTTTTTCTTCCAGAGAAAACTATTGTCCTTGAGTTCTTATATATTGATTCAGACAGCGAGAAATTATTGGCATGCAGATTTACAGTCAAACAAAGCTGAAAACGCTAAACTAGAATATTCAGGGAAACTGGCGACGCCGACATGCTGGAGTATTACATGACAAGATCACACTAGAAAGAACAGAATGAGATAGAGACAAAGCACAGGATTAAAAGCCAAATGACAAAAGCGGGTGTTTTGAACGGACACAAAGTTTTCTGCCACCTCAGACCTTGGCCAGAAAGAGTCGCAACTTCTAACGGGGGGGGGGGGGGGGGGGTCAGGCCCTTCAGGTGAGTTGCCATTAAACACAACTTTCCAACTTCCTAGAGAAAATCTATACTCCCCGTTACTGCACAATGGCATCCTGGCTGCTTGGGAGAGTGGAGATGGGGCTTAGAGCTGACAGCGCCAAACAACATGTAACTGGGATTTGGGAAGATGGCTGGGGGCCACTTTAGAACTGCCTGTGAAATTACTCTCAGGAGAGGGAAGTGGTGTGAATGAGCGAGGGAAGGAGCAGCGGAGAGTGACTGAGGGAGAAACATCTTCTTCATCATCGGGGGAAAGGTGGCTTGGGTTTGGTATATGGTTCGTCCGCACTGCCTGGGGATCTCCATTAGACTCTGATCCGACAGCGGGGGAAGTGCTGTGCTGAGCACCGGCTGGACACACATACAGTGTGGCTATAAACCTGCAGATCCAGTCAGCAATACTGGCAGCCCTGGAGATTTGTCTTGGCGTGGACCGTTGAGGGCAACATGTTACTTAGAAACTACTTGGCAGAAATGTTTGGGATCCCGTCCCTTATTTCCAGGTGTGTCTTCTTTCCTCTGGCCCATTGTTGTCAATTACCATTTCTGTACATTGTCAATGTTTATGAAGAAGTTTTAGAATAGCATCAGATTTCCAACACAACAAACCAAAAAAAGAAAAGAAAAACACATTTTATGATTCCAAACTAAATCGATCTTAATATGAACATTTAATAAACCTGATAGTTATAAAGAGAGGCTTTCTATTATGGAACAATTCAGTACAGTGCTACCTCGATTATCCAGACAGTCTTATAGGCAGACGCACTCTTGTGTGTCTGGATAATAAAAATGATGGCAATACAGTGTTTTGCAAATCAGAATTTAAGCGTTAAATTTGTTTCAATACTACATGTATAGTACTCTCAACAACAATTAGTTATTTCCTTTTGAACTTTTAATTGGATGGAAATATTTTTGTGCACAAAACCACATGTGCAGTTTATATGGCTAAGGGTTAAGAAAGAAGGAAACGTTTTATTTTGAAAATGTACATTTAAATCTGCATTAGAATGCTTCACTTCCATCAGCATTTCTTTCTGGATAACCGAGGTCTGGATATCCGAGGTTGGACTGTCCAAAATATTTTGAGACTCTCAGCTTTCTTTGTTCTTGATACTTTAAATATTTGAAATAAATATGACATCAAAATACCTTTTGCCATAAAGATAACGTCTCCTGCAAACGCTTCGGTTATAAAAAAAACCCGTTGAAACCTCAAATCTTTTCCACAGCCGCAAAGAGTTACTAAATACTTTTAACAGAACTGAAATTAATTTAACCAAAGAAAGTTGGATGCTACAGAGGCCTCCAGTTACTGTCTATAGTTATTTTCCAGCAGGTTTGAAGGTTGTCTCAACATTTTTGGAAAACTCTGGAAGTGTACGCTTCCTTATGCCAAGCTATAATGTATGGTGAAAACATTTGTAAGACATGTTTTTTTATGCATTACAGCTATAAAAAAAAAAAAAAGTTCCACAAATTTTAACAAAGTTGAAGTAACTGCTGGAAACCGAAAAAAAAAATAAAGTGGCTAAAACAAGCCAGAGTTAAGGAGTGTTGAGAACACACCTATATAAAGCCATGTCTACTCCTCCTCTTCTCCTCCCAGACGCAGAACCCCAGGAAAAGGATGCGCTCAATGCACTGTGTGCAGTTCTGAGATAAGGCTCCTTCAGCAGAGGAGCGGCCTGGCTGGCTATCGGGCCCTTCCTGCTCCACTCTCTCCCCTGGCGGGGGCTGGGGCTGGGCAGGGAACACAAGGGGGTTCCGCAGAGGGTCCCAGAGAAAAGGAGAGGGTGGGAAGACATTCAACAGGGCGCCTCCTTCAAGACACTCCAGTTCTATCTCTCCCCTGCTAATGTAGCCAGTGGAAAACCAAAGGTAAGGCGTGTGCCAAGGTGCCAAGATACCGAGGCCAACATATTCAGGGGGAGAGCCAATCAAGCCGGCAGAGACATGATGGAAAAGGTTCACTGGAGTGCATGAGAAACTTTCTCCCTCAAATGGAAACCAGCAGCAAATTCCACAACTTTGTTCATTCAATTTAATACAGAAAAGCTTGAAGCTTCGACTTTTGCCAAAAACCTTTTGATTAACTTTCTCTAAAACAAATGGTGCGTTACATGAGCTGAGCCATGCAAGTTTTGATAATCAGATTGTTTGAAGTAATGCACAGATCAGAGTATCTTTTGCAAGTGGCAGCTTTAATATTGAATTTGAGTACAAAAGGTTTCTTCTGACAAATGACAACCCAGAATCAGTTGGGCCATGAAGACATGGAAATGACTTCACTCCATGTTGTCAGTGTTTCCACTAAATACCTTAATCCTGAAACAGAATAGTTTCAACAGTCCTGCTTGATCCCAACATGGTTCAACAACATGATTCCACATAACTCCGGTAGGTAATTAATGCCTCATTACACAGCATTCATAAGCACAATAAAAGTTAGTGTTTTGCCGACACCCACTTCCCTGAATGTGATTGCTTTTCATGCATGCATTACTTTGAACTGGAGTAAAAGATAGTTTAGTCACACTGAGCTGATTATTTCTAAGTTTTAAAGTGGCAGCTTTAAACTGTCACCAGTATTCAACTTCAATGAGAGCTTTTAATTAAAAAATAAATAAATAAAAAGTTCAGCTTTTAAATCTTTTGTAACAAATCTACAATTGGAGATTGCAATACGTTTTATGGTACTAAAACAGGTTGAGATGTATCGTGATACATAGTTTCTAAGGTGCACCTTCTGGCTGATATTAATTAGGATTTGACAATGCTGCAGATGCCCATTTATTTTCTAAAAAACTGCCTGTTTGCATTACTGGCTGATTTTTTTTTCTCTCTCAATAATTTCCAGCCAATATTGGTCGGGTCTGTAATTGCACGAGCGCGGCCTCATTGTCCTGCCACAATAATAAATTTGGTGATACCCGAGGTCTATGGATCAGTCCCTGATTAGCCAGCTGTCTCTCCCTGATGAGCACGAGAGTCCAGCAGACCATCCTTCATGAGGCTGATGTGGGCGGACAGAAAAACAGGTGGATGACTTATTTACCGGTAAATAAAATAAAAAAAAAACGCTTCGGTCGCCCATCAAAGCAACACGGCTATCTCTAAAGGGAATATTCAAAATTAATCTTACTTTGGTGCATAAACATGGTTAACAAGAAAGTAAAGTTAAAAACTCGAAAAACAATAGATGCCACACAAAGTATAAAGTCTTAAAAAAAAAACAACAACACTTTTACAGATATCCTGTGTGCTGCTACAACCAAAACACACCCCAAAAAATATGGTTTGAAAAATTGCACTTTGTGCCCGCTGCAGGAACGTTTATCATAACTAACAAATGAAGACAACATTATGCATGCAGCATGACTGCCCTATGCTTGTTTAACACTGCAAACGCTTGCTGACAATGCCCCCCCTCACGAACGTTGGGGACCCCCGCCCCCACCCCGGGGAAAGGAGATACTGTGATTACTTTCCCTAGCTGTGATTTATTAGATTAAAGAGTCGGTGATTAAACGGTAGTCTGAGGCTGTAAACAGCCGAGAGGGCTGGAAATCTTTGGGCGGTTAGCTTTACCAGGCAGTAATTACCCCGGTCCCACGTAGTCGAGCTTAGGGCCTGTAACTAAGAGACAGACACCCCCTTTTTCTTTTTTGTCCTGCGCTAATCTGTATGTGTCAGTGAGCTGGCATGGCAGGGAGGGAGCGGCCCATAGAGCTGCCAGGGAGGTAAGTGGCAAATGTGTGCAAGCGTGTGCGCAGGCGACAAAAAGGGGGTCTGGTCAGTTGGCGGGTCTTGATATTTTCGGCGGTCTTAAGTAAAAAGGGCCCGTCAACAAACCTGCTCCAGAAAAAACAGCGCTTTTACAAGAAGCAATTAGATGTTATCTGAGAATGGATTTGAGGTCTGCGGCCTCACAATGAGCATGGACGCTCCGGCTTGTTCAGACTGCGGCGACGCACGTTTACACCGACATCCCCTGTCAACAGATCACCGCCGCGAGTTGATGGAGGAGTTAAGACACTGTAGGCTGTGGTGCCGGGTTTCTATTTATACTGTCAATCAGACAATTTTGTGGAAATCAAAACGCACACACAAGAAAGAACAATGAAGCACAGAGACGGCTCTCATAGAGAACCCGAGTTACATTATTCCAATTTCTCACGTTACGTCAACGAAGTTTGTAAAAAATAATTCAATACCAACTTACTTTACTTTGGCGACGCGTCTGTGTTAACCTGTAGTAAACTTTCACAAATTATTTTTTTTTTTTTTGTACAAAAAGACTTTCTTCCGCACCGTCAGCTAGGTTTCCTCGTTCGACTCCGCCCATCAGCGCCCCGCCGCCTTGGTGACACGTCTGCCAAATGCTCGAGCCCCCAGCCTGCGTCGCCCCTGCCCCATATTCAATACGCGGTGGAGTCGGGGGAGTGCCTGCTGCCGTGCGATCCTTCATGTGGACGCTGCGTGGGCAGCAGACACTTGCAACAGGTGCCACCCGACGAGGCTGGATCCTCAGTCCTTTGTGCCGAAGCGGGAGTGGGAGTGGGAGAGGCCGCGGGGGTCACGCTGACCCGAGAACAGGGCGCTCCATACCTACCGTCTGACTGGAGGCTCAGACGTCAAAACAAGGCATGTTCCAAATTATCCCGGGCCTTTTATCTTACCTGACATCTTTAGGGAGTAAAGCACTAATGATGTTCGAAGCATTTTGATGCTTGTGGAAGCCGAACAGTCATAAAGCTGACAAACATTAAAGAAGAAACTTTTTCCTAATTTGTGCCAATTAGGAAACTACATTAATTTCTAGTCCGACGTTGAAATAAATTTACAGAAATTATAGAAAGAATACTTTAAATTATCTCGAGGAATTTATTTAAAACTGAAAAATGACATTTAATGTTTTAAAAATTTAAATGCCACCATATAATGCTTTTTTCCTCCTCTTTTTTAACCACAATATCACATAATCGCCAGTGGTTTTAATGCCATTAGGACATTATCAATAAATACATTTAGCTTAAATTTGCCTTCACAAAAACACATTTCTTAAAAATGAAGGGGTATAAGAAAATGTGAGCTAAAAAAAAAATAAAACTATGGCTTGTTTCCACCTTTCAACTGAGCTGGCGGCTTTAAAAAATGACTAACTTTTGTTGATGTATGAATCGGCGGGGAGTCTATTTATCAGCAGGCCCTCTGCAGTCGCCCGCTTGGGTCCCTCAAGTCACAAGTCGCGTCGCTCCCCTTTGACTGATTAATTAGCCAATCAGAGGACATTTTTCACTGGGCGGCAGAATGGTTTATTTCAGCTAATGCCGGGCTTTCGAGTTGAGGCCCGCTGGAGCCTCGTCGGCTCTTTCGGCCTGCCTGAGTGGCTGGGCAGAGGGGCAAGGGAGATAAATCAAGCCGGGCTGGCCCTCTATGTGGCTCCCCTAACTAAACCCCCTGAGGAGGGCACGGAGAGCAGGGGTGGTGGGGAAGGGGGAGGGAGGAGAGCGGGACGCAGGACGGCCAGGGGCACTGCTCGCCCGCCGATAAGCACGGGGAGCACAGGGCTGCCAAAGTGCCTTCATTTGAAAGTGGTCGGGGCTTTTTGATATCTCGGCAGAGAGAGCCTGTCGTTTGTCATGCGGTGAGTAATTGTGTTGAGGGGCACAAGAGGAGGCAGGAGATGGAGGGGGGACTCAAAGGCGTGGGATGGGTGATGAATAACAGAGAGTGGGGTGGATGGACAGGTGCTGCACTGCAAATCTCACTGGTCACAGTGTAAATAATGGCTTTAAGCTTACATTTTCCGGTGGCTACAAAAGTAAAAATAAACCACTGCTTGTGTGTGATGTCAGATCTTGTAAAAAGTGGCTTTATTTAAACAATTAAATTAGAATGAGTCGGTACATTCAATTACGATAATATGATTGATAGATGGTCTATTTTTTAAATTTATTACAATTCTGTGAATTTGGTGCGATTTTATTACCGAGTACTGCAGGAAGCAATATCAAAAGCATCTTCAACGCTTTTTACAAAGTTTAACATATCCATAACAAGTCTATTTACTCTCATCTTTGACCCATGCTGAGCTAACCTAAATGTACAATTAATTCCTCTTTATATTTCAGAATGTTTGGTTAAGAATTTTGGATTAAGATTACTTATGTCCTTCTGTATTTGAATATGTAAACACCTAGTTTCATTAACACCAAAATTAAAAAGTAAAAAAAAAAAAACCTTAGTTAATTTGAAAGCTGTAACCTAAAGCACAGCTCTGTCATTGAGACAAAAAAGGTTTGTTTGAACAGACTTTAAAAGACATTATTCATATGAAATACACTAATTGTTGAAAGTTGGCTGCTACCTGCACATAATCAGTTCATATGTTCTTTTTATATATTTTGATGCATTTGGTTCAACTCATTCAGCCTGGCCTTTGATGAGAACAGAGGTATGTGGGACAGTCGTGCACTTGTGTGTGTGTGTGTGTGTGTGTGTGTGTGTGTGTGTGTGTGTGTGTGTGTGTGTGTGTGTGTGTGTGTGTGTGTGTGTGTGTGTGTGTGTGTGTGTGTGTGTGTGTGTGTGTGTGTGTGTGTGTGTGTGTGTGTGTGTGTGTGTGTGTGTTTCAGGGAGCGTTGTGAGCAGCGATAAGAGGCGAGCAGGAAGCACATCACTGCAGAGGAAGGAAAACACCAGCAGTGGGGGACTGGTGGAAGGGAGGCTGGAGGGACAGCCGTGGGTGGTTGGGTGAAATGCTGGAAGATTCATGAGGGGGAAAAGGAGAGCTGCTCTGGACAAGTCAGTCCAGATTTGGTCAAGTCTCTTGGCCTCACCTCGCCAGGATGCAGATATGTGATAATGCGATTGGTGGCAGCTTGTTAAAAACAACGAATCCACCACAACACTGACGCTTGCAGTGTTGTTAAGTGTTTAACAACACAACTCTTTTGGGGCGATGAGATTACTGCATGTGTGTATTACGCAGAGCATATTTGGGGATGTAACAGCAACGGTTGATAACTGAAACCAGAGCCGAGGGTCGGTGGCAGCGTCGCGGACACAGTCACAGGACACTCACAGGAGATCCGGCAAAATGCCTGGAGCTTGATTGGTCCATCACCTGCTTTACCTCCTCCCAGCCACCTCAGATGTTGTTGGGCTTCAACATGAGGCCTCGTGGGAAGCCATTGTAATTGTGTTCAGTGTTTTCGATATGGTCAATGGTGTCCCTCCTGGCTGAAAAATAACAACCCATAACCAAACGATTAGGGAGAAAATTATGGTGTGTATTGCCTGCATTTCCAATGTTAATCAGCCGGGGAGCTGCTGCCATTGTCATGTTATGGCTCGGCACCTGCATGGGAATAGAGAAGGGATTTTTTTTTCTTTTTTTTTGTACAATTTATGGATTTTTAAGATGCCAATTTCTTCAAGCCAAATGCTTGAGATAAACACAGCGAGCCAACATGAGGCTTTTCTGTGTCTTAGAGTCCAAAAGCTAGATATGTGATTGTCTTGGCTCTATACTGGGGCAATTCAACTTGGGACAACAAAAACTGTTTTATTGAATGAAGATTTTCACACAATATTTAAATCAGAAAAAGTTTTGTGTGTTGTGTCGCTTCTTATGTGCTGATAATTATTCCTACAATTTATGTACATAAATAAACTAAAGCCAAGATATTTTGAGAATAATAATGTTGCTGCAACATCTTAACATCTAAATTATGGAAATGTATTCATAAGCCCAAAGGTGGGTTTGCAAAGGACTTTAAAAAGCAAACGTACTTAACTGTCTTTCAGCTGAATGAGAAAGTGGCTTTATGCAGCTGGTAGCTGTACGTGTCTCAATAAGTTCGGTTGTCATTCGTTGCACCTGCCCCTGCACAGGTTTAGTGAATTCTTATAGACAACATAACGTCATGCATATTCATCTGAATCATGCTCATATTGGTTCGAAAAATTTTAATTCTTTTGGATCTAATAAAAGTAAGGGCTTTGCTATTTTTAGAGGCAACTAAAACAAACTATATGATTAGTTTGAAAAAGCACTTCAGAGCTACCTGAGCCTCTGACCCACGCTGCCAAGTATGAAACCGTCCATAAGGCCATATCGCAGAGGGATGTTTGAAGTGACCAAGTGTAGATGCCGTGAGCAAAAAGAAGTTTTTTGCAAGCCTCATCACTTGGGATTTCTGCCCACCTCACCTCTATTTTGATTTTCCTTTATTAATGCCTGCTGGCACACCTAACTAATATAACACCTCGAGACAGAGGTAGGAGAAAAAAGGGAGAGTGAAGGAGTAGAGGGTTGGAGTGCAAATCCCTTAACTGGATTTTGGTGCTCTTGCCGCCACCGGTGGCCTGTTGGCGGTATGAAAGCTCCATGCTGTGACATTGCTAATCTGGAGCCACGGGCTGCTGTGTAGCCGGGGCCCTGCAGAAGCCTGGATCACATGACTCCAGAGCGGCCGGCGGAAAGCATCTTCGCTGATGGTCACCCGTAATTACCAGGACAGAGGCAGATAAGCCCGAGCCACCTGGCCAGGAGTATGTTAACTCCTGTCCGAGTGCTCACATGACTTTGACTGGGTTCAACAAGCTCAGAGGCCCGCGTGCTTCAATAACAAGGCCAAATAATGTTTCAGTTATCACTGGCAATGAAATATAATCTAAAATCTGACCCCCTTTTCGACAACATCAAACAACTGATATTGTGAAATAATGTTTTCCAAATGAATATTACAATGAAATTAAATGATTTAAAGAAACATTTTAATGAAACCTGAAATTTTTTGTAATTGCTGACGACTTTTCTAGTGGCTGTGTGTCACCACACGTCTTACCTGTTCCTGTTCTTTGGTAGGTTTGGCTCTCTTCCCAAAGATACAGTTAAGATCTGTTTCACTGCGGGAGGACAGGTCCTTTCCTATAAGGAAGCAAATTTGAAATTTTTTTAACCAAACAGATTGTGATAGTTCCCCCTGAAAATGTGTGTATGTGCGTGTGTTCATGTGTGTCAAGGTAAGTGGGAGGCAGACTGTCTGAAGGCTTTGAATGGTCTACTTCTTGCTCCTGCAAGGATAAAACGGCAAAAGAAAAATAAACCAACTGCAGGGTCTGTCACGCCACGCCTCTGGATTCCCATTTTCTAGCCAGGCCTCAAAGACTCCTGAAGCACACAGTCGCCTGTCTCAAGTCTGAGTAGCCCGGACCCTGTTCGTACAGCTGCATCCTCTTCCTTCAGTGGGGCTCTGATAACATTTGGTTATTTATTGCTTTTAAACCTCTATCTTTCCTACTCTTGGCTTTGAAAGTCACTGCACATGCAGGTCTAAGAAGTAAAACTAAGAAAATGTGCTGAAAGCTGAGAGAAGGGGCGGGGGAGGCCAGTGGTGTTTGTCATCTAGTGAGCGGAGGTCAGATGTGAAATTATGCCCAATCTGACCTTTCCACTGTTTGGATGAGGAAGTACCTGTCAGAATTTCAGCCTTTCAGGTGAAAGTGCAAATAACACTGTTCTGATAAAAAAGAAGCTTATCCCTTTCCCATACAACAAGGATAAAACATGGGCACTGCTCGTGTGAAGGAGAAGCTGTTGTGCACTTTCCAAGGTCACGGTTGGCAATGGCAACAACGATCAGTGCAAATAAGCCGTCAAACCAGACCGACACATCGGTGAACTGCCAAACCAAAATCCAGTATTACTTACATCAAGAGAATTAAACATGAAACTAGAAGTGGGTGTGATGTTTCTAACCAACAAGATTGACATTCTGTGATTTATGATCCAAGCTCTTGCTGAAAGGTACAAAATCTTTCCGTTAAAAGTCCGAACCTGCGATAAGAGCGTCACACAGAGCAACGGACGGAGGCCTGTAGTTAAATTCTGCATCAGCCACCCTTGCTGCCCTGACAGGTGATAGATGGAGGCTGCAATTAAAACTGGGTTACTGTTTTATGCTGTGGGCTCTGGACCTCAGCAGTGGAGATTTTGGTGCCTTTCCCCACAAACAAAGGCCATCAATCGTCAGTGCTGGCAAAGAGGGAGCCGGTGTGAACAGGATATCAATAAAAAAGCAGGAGAGTAAGGAGGAGGAGGTCGGCACTGAGAGGGAGAGATACATGTTTGGACGTTTCTAAATGCTACTGTGGACAATACAGTTTTGCAGAAATGCTCCAGGAATATACCAAGGTTCATATCGGTCATTGAAAATGTAGGTTGAAAGTTTTTTTGTTTTTTTTAATTCGATATAAAAAAGAAAATTATACCAAATCAAAACCATGAGATATTATTCTTCACCTGTTCACATACCATGGCGATGTATAGAACTATGAGTGTAATACCTGACCTTATCAACCTTTCATGTAACAAGCTTAGCAACTCTAAATCTATTACCAAGCCTTAACTTGGCAACGACCTCACAAGCAGGGGGGGTCAGCATCGGAGCAGTCGGCTGAGACATGCAAACAGGCGTGGCAGGTTACATGTTGCTTGGTAACTTCATGGTTGTTCATTAAAACCTGACAACTGAAATACAGTAAACTGTGTTCACATAAATAAATATGATCACATGTGAATTCCTATCGTCGTGTACCACTGTGAGAGGACAACAAGCATTTCAATATCTTAAAAAGGACTTGAAGTTGTTGTTTGTTCAACATCACACATGCTGCAGTTTGCAATCAAGTTACAAGCTGCCAACAAGAAGTGTATGTGTCAGTTTTATGCATGACAACGGCCACGGCCCGTTTGAAATCAGACAGGTTCAAGTGGTGTTGTATTTCCAGAGGCAGTTAAAATGACAGAGCAACTAAGCCTTAAAGGGGACATATCATGCTAAATCCACTTTTTTAGCCCTTAAATGCATTTTGTTGTATATTTAGAGTGTTTAGAAGTACAGAAAAGTTCAAAGTAGTCTCTTCAGGTGCTCCGTTGATATCTTTATATTCTGTTTTGGTCATATTTTGCGATCGGTTTCGATTTTTCTATTCTCTATTACGTTTTTTGAACAATGACGTCACAGTATTCTCAGCGGAACTGCCAAATTAGGACATCGACATTTCGAGCAATCCGCCATTTTTGTTTCTCGCTGCGATTTTGTAGTCCAACCGAAGTTACGAGAGGATAAGTCGAAATGTTCGGTTGTTGGATGTAGTAACCCACAAGCTTCGTTACACCGTCTCCCAGCATCAGAACCTTTTCGAAGTGCCTGGTTGAGTTTTATTTTTCACAGAAATGTACCCACATCTGTGGGTAAGGTCATTTTTGTGTGCGCGAATCACTTTAAGGACGACTGCTTCAGCAACCTCCGCCAGTATAAAGAAGGATTTGCCGAAAGACTTCGTCTGATTGAGCGGTCAGTTCCTTCTATCTATGGAGACGACGAACAGAGCACTTCGGTAAGCTGTATATAACGCTAAAAAGTGTGATGATAAGACGTCCCTGTCATTGTTTTGTTAGCATTAGCAGTTGCACCGTCTTCATATGTTAGCGCTGTGTGCTCGTTTTAGATTATAATGTAACTTCTGTGTTAAATAGTCGTTGTAATACAGGCAGTATTGTAGTAGTGGGCATGGATGGAGAAGTTAGTGTAAATATAGTAACACACCATTGCGTTACATCCATATGAAGACGTTGTTCTGCAGGTGCATCATCGTCATTTTCATCTCGCTCCGCCGGGTCCGACTCTGGCTCCAACATGTATGGCTGGATGGACAAATCTTCCGTTGTTGACATTTTGTAAATAATGTGTGAATATAAAGTTTCTGCGCCGCTAGATAATTGTATCTGTTCTATCAAACTACAAAGATGGCCGAACAGGGTGACGTTGAACCGAGTGTGACCTCTGCAACCTGGAGAGGAGGCGGGGTATGAAGTGTCTCATTTGCATTTGAAGAGACCGCCCCAAAATGAGTTGCTCTCAGAAGCACATCAGAAAAGGGGTTGAAAAGGGGCCTGTGGAGCTATAATAATGAGGAATTCAGACCCAAGCATTGCAGTTCCGCGTTGTATAGACCACAACTGTATGATTTATATGTAAAAAGGAAGGATTTAAAAGCATGATATGTCTCCTTTAAAGTGGCTTAATATAGAATTCCAGTGAAAACATTTTCATCGCCAACTTACACTGACATGTTTCTCCCACAGGTTTTTAAAAGGGGGCCAAGAAAAAAAATCTAACTAATTGAGAGGATCGAGCAGCAGGAAGACCAGGTGTGGCTTCTACTGACATTTATAAAGAGCTGCTGGGGGTGACAGAGCAGATCTCCTCCAATGGATTAAAACCTCAAGGCCAACAGTATCAGACTTCATAAGTTAGCAGGAGACCAGAGTATAAGTCAGTAAAGTAAAAACTCATTCAGGAGCATAGAAAAAAGCAAACATGGTGGGAACAGGGTACACATTCAAGGAACAAACTTCTGTCAACGTATGAAACTACATGAACAAGAGGAAAGTGTAGCACAAAACAAAGAGGTCGTAACCCGAAACATCTCAATAAATTAGGCTGCAGTTGTGTAGTGCCTTTATGATGTGAAGCTGCTGATAAGAGCTGACATTTATTGATGATGTAACTGTGGGCAAAATGAGAACGGTGAATTCAGACTCACGAGAGTATTCAGGCTGCTCGGATTCAGACAAAAACATCAAAATCCACTCGAAAGAAAAGTGTCATTAAGCAGCATAACAATCAGAATGACTTTAACAGACCAAGAATAAACTCCAATGGAAGTGTACTCACGTCTTCTTTAACATAATAATTTAGTATGTTTTATGTTTTTTAAGCTTAATGTGACAGAAGGTTGTAGAACAACTAAAACGTGTTAATTAAAGGAAATTAGCTCAGCTTTTAAAGCAATGAAGAAGAGGAAGGAGAAAAGGTGCAGGCTTTGTGTCTCAAGTGTCACGAGCGTGGTTCAATCATCTTGTCAGGAAAAGGGTCTTTTTCTGGCTCTGGCCAAATTAAGACCACAAAAACAGGGTGAGAGGATCTGGGGGAGAGACTGAGGCAATTTTTTTATCTGGCAAGGTCATCTGATAGGTCGCGGGAGGTGTTGTTTTTGGGGGGCCGGTAAATGGAGAAGCCAGATGCCCCAAACAGGAAGCAGGAAGTTGCTATTGAATGACGTAAAATATGAAAGCCTCTTCCAGGTGAGACAAAAGTTGAGGGATCTTGTTTTGCCAAGTATGTAAACCTGAAGAGGTTAATGTGAACCCAATGAAAAACAGTGATTGGTTCATTATATTAGCGTATAATCATATTAGAACTTGCACTTTTTCCAAAAGCAGCATGTTGCAAATTCAAAACAAATCCAACACAGCGACATGCCACTGTTTTATGAAGCTATCTGCCTGTTCAAATAAAGCCACTCAGCAATAAAACGTGGGCTGGTGGTTACTCATTTTGTTCTCCAGTGGTCCTGAACACTAAATTCCTCCTTTTGGCGTATCAGCGTACCGGCCTTGACCAGCAATTCTTGGCTTCCTGACGTGTAAAAGAGTAATGAAAGGAGAGGGAAGGGATATAAATAACCTCCCGAGCACTTGACGGGCCAACTGACCCAGGACAGACTGACAGAGCTCTGATCAGCGTCTGTGGTCTGAGACCAGTACACAGGGCTCAAAGAAGGGTCAAGGAGACCGTCTGTCTATGTGGACCAGTGGAGGTCTTCACAGCAGTGGCTGCAGGAAGGGAAATGGTGACCTCAAGACATCCCAATTATCTTCAGTGTATTTTAGATGAATACCTGAATTTTCCTGAGTGAGGGCATAAGTATTCCTCTGTGTTTATTACACTGTTTTACATATTGAAGTGAGAATTTCAGAGAATGAGGAAAACACTACATGCACACTTAACAACTCGCTGACAAACTGTTGACTCTTCTGATTGCTATCGGCATCTATAAAGATCAAAACAAAGACCCACCTTTAGTGAACTTCATGTAATGGACTCTCTTTCTGGAGGTCTTGGATTTCTCCTCCAAGCTGAAACCTTTCGGCTCATCTGGGGGAGTTCCTGCAGACAATACATGTTGCACAACAATACAAATAATGAATATTCAGGAAACATTGTCTTTTTAGAGTACAAACACTTAACTCCTAAGATTACATTGTTTTACACTGGCTTTAGCTTTATCACAGCGCTAATGACAATACTCATGGTATGAAGGCGGCTGCTCAGGCTTTACAAGACTATATGTTGCACTGCAGCACCCTCTACTGCACAACAATCCAAGAAAACCAACTTAATGTGCTTGCTTGTTTCTGTAGTTTGGTGCCAGGTTTACATTTTCAGGAAGTACACTGTAATTATATATACACACATCACATGATGCTTCCCTTCTGTTAGGCAAGAACAAGACCTTGAAGTGACAAGCTCATTAAATGTGGACAAGTTTGCCATATCAATCTTCAGTCTGGCATTCAGGCTGCACACTTTGGGTCTTTGATGACATTTTCATAAATTGCATTGCTTATTTTGAAAACTGTTAGTGTTGGGGCTTTTATTCAGTTATAAACCATGTCCATACTTTCTAATTTCACCAAATGAAGGTGTTATGTTGCAAAAATACAATTATCCCAAACTAGTTTCTGACCAGTTATTTTAATAGATTCCTGCTCTAGCAGGTCACCACTAATCCGAACTAAATTCATAAAAGCATATTTGAGAGGTGGTGAGCAGAAGCTTAAGATTGTTATTGGTAACAAGGAGCTCATGAGTCTATAATTGTGGCATGCTGTTATGTTAATATTTGAGAATTCTTTCCAGCATTCTGTTAAATGTATGAAGATAGGACATGGTCCAAACCGACATGTAACATACCATTGCTGCTTTGACCATGGCAGTTGTTCAGCTGAGCGAGAAGCTCGTTAAAGTCATCCTGGTGATCGATCCATTTATCCTGGGTGTGGAAAAAACAACAACATGCGTCCATGTAAGAAGACTGAGAAACCCTTGTCATTCAATTATGTATCATGAAGTGTCTTTAAAAAAAAAAAAAGATGCATAAGAAGTTAAAATATATATATTTCAAAGGAGATGATTTGATTTTTCACCATCGCAAAATTTGTTTGTGAGGTAAAAACAGATAAAAAGCCAATTTTGAAATGCAACCGTGTTTACCACTTGGCAATTTTTACAAAGCTTGTTTACACACGCATCTTCAAGAACAAGTAAAAATATATGGATGCACCAGTTGTGGTAATTAGCTAAATGATGCTGGCTGAAAAGCGAGTAAATTAAATATCTATTCATGCAGAACTTATGACATGAATTCAAATGTAAAGCCTTTTTTGATCACCTCATGTTTGGCATTGGTTCCAAGCCCATAGCTGTCATTTTTCACTTTAACTTTGATATGGTCGGTGGAGCCTTGCTCGGTCCTGCCCAGCCCCTGCAGAAAAGGCACAGCCATGTCACAGAATGTTCAAGAATTCATGAATTCAACACAATGGCTAACCAAGTAGTCACCTTGCCCTTAGACCAGCCCATTCGCTCCAGCATCTTCTGGCCAAATTTGGAGTCATCTTTGCTCCAGGCGCTGTTCCTGGGGTCGACAGACCATTTCTGCTTCCTCCGAGCTGGAGAGGAGGCAGATATATCATTACGTAACTCGTGTGACGGACATCAAACAGTGTGGAGGCATGGGAAGACACATTGATCGTAACGATAGCATGAAACAACATCACTTAACAGCGCACGTAGACAATAACACCAATGGGTCCCTAAGCAGAAAAAGACAACATGAAATTAAGTTTAATCAAAAAGTAGTAGCTTCAGGGCAAAACCATGGAAAGAGCAGAACCCGTGTTGTATTTAACGATGCATTCACTGTGAACAATGTGTGAACTCACAAGAGATACAGAAGAATGAACACGTGTTTACACAATATTGGACGGGAAAAAAAAATGCTAATGTTAGCTACCGGAACACACAACAAGCGAGTTTACAAAAAGTCAAGACAATTCCAGATTGACAACTATAACTGCAGATTTCAATTGGCACTCACGAACACGAAACCTACAGAAATACGCGTTGTTACAAAGACAGAAATGTATTAATGACATCAAAAGTGAGAAGAAATGTACACACGTTCGGCAAGCATGGACATCGCGGGGTCCTTCGACTGAGTGACGGGAGTCCGAGGGAGGTTCATAACAAACGCCTGAACAGAAATGTCACGCCAACAACTGCACGTCCTACAATGTGCCGACAGGCGGCGCCCAAACATTTCCAAAAACATTCTGCGTTCATAAATACAGAATTACTTTTTTATGTTTTTTAATCATGACAGGAATAAACCATTACTACTACTACTACTACTACTACTACTACTACTACTACTACTACTACCAATAATAATAATAATAATAATAATAATAATAATAATAATAATAATAATAATAATAATAATAATAGTAATAATGAAGCACAATTCAAAATTGTTCTGAATCATCCAACTAGAATAGAATAGAATAGAATAGAACAGAATAGAATAGAATAGAATAGAATAGAAATACTATATTCTTGTATAACATTATGCAACATATTCTTTCTAAAGAAATGTCTCAAAATTCATATATGTAATAATAACTGACAGTAGTAGCAGTAAAGAGGAGCTTGATTTTTCTTATAAATGTGTGTTCAATTCTGTGTGGAGCAATGCTGCAAAGCCTTTCCCTCTAGGATCAATAAAGTATTTCTATTCTATTCTATTCTATTCTCCGGTAGACTATATGCTTGAATTATGTTGTTGCTCAAAGCACCTGGCTGTAATGGATGTTTGTCAACCCATCTTAATATGGGGGAAGGTTGTCTTACAGTAGTGACCTTGTCTCTCCTATATTTTTTCTAGCAGTAGTTAAGTACTATTATCAACCCCTCCCTTTACACTCAACACTTTTTATTGGTAGAAAGATGTGTCAAACGCATCGATCCAAACAAATACTAATAATGATTATAAAAATGGAAGCAATTCTTTGTATGTACAGCCCACAAGTGAGCCAATAAAGCTGTTATTCATTCAGATTTTGTAAGAAAGTGATTAAAAACTTCAGATCAATGGCACATACAATAAACCCACTCACCTATTAGTCATGCTCGACCTAGAATCACAGGTCATGCAAAGCATGTTACAATCTATACAGCCTACACAAGGATCTGTTCATTTGTGCATATGATTCACCAGCTGCCAGACAAGTCATCTGTATACCAACTTAATGTGCCATGATAGACTATGAACATCTTTAAAAAGTGCAGAAAGACAAAAGACCACAATCATCATATGCCCGCTCACTTGACACAGTCTGACACAGTAATGCACCTAAATTCCATGACAAGGCCTTTCACTGCCGCGTTAATTCTGAAAGAAAGTCTTACAAGCAACTTAAACCCCCACAAAGTAAACAGTTGTACTGAATTGAAACCACATAAATATTCCACTTATGTAACTTGTACTCAACAGGAAGGAAAGCGTTCTCATCTAAATAAACAAACAGCAGATCAGGTCACCAGATAAAGCACAGCAAAGGTATCAGTAGTGGACAGTGAGAATGTCAGTATTCATGGTTCTCGATGTTCATCTCACTCGCTGGAGTCAGGAGTGTATACACCATTTTACATATATCATCTTATTATTGACTGGGACTGTTGTAATCAATCTTTTCCTAACTATGACAAACATTGTGTCCCTAAAAGTAGGAATAAGAGAAACAAAATGATCCACCACTGCAGTGGGTTCTGTCTTGTATGTCCTGTCTCATCATCTGTTTTTCCCCTCTGGCTTTGTAGAAACAAAAACTATCAATAATCTTGAATCGCTCTTCCTTATGCCTGAATGTAATGATGACATATTTTTAGAAATTCCCTCGGACTAAACGTTGTAATCTTAAAGCCAAAATGGTGTTTATAAGAGGACTCGCGTATGTTGCGTCTGTAATTATCAATGACTGTCCTTGACTCATGTATGGCTTATAAAGGCTTTCTGGGTAAACTCCTTTGGAGTGAAAACCGTTCATTACTTTACAGACACAGTTCTCTGTGTCCAAGGCGCAACGTTTCAACTGAGAAACTCGTTTTGTTAAACACTCTTCAAGCCATTTGTCTCCATGCATTAACAGGACCTTTTAATAGTGACGTGCAGCTTGAAGGTGAAACGTACGTTAAATACTCACAAGCTTCAGTGAGGTGGAGTCTTGTTCCAGTGACACAGCTTTAAAGTGGATTTCAGAGGGGATTAAAGAGAATGAGATTCACTTCAGCAACTGCTCCAGGGTCTGAAATCTCTCTGGGTTATTAATGGTTAAAGCTTCACTGTGCACAGCTCTAATCTGATCCCAAAACTGTAGCTCAAGTTACCTTCTAAAGCTTGAGATTAAAACAAAGTTATGTAACTGAGCTCTGGATGGGGACAATTAACATTGTTCTCTTGACACTAGTCTGGACTGCCCCATGCCTCATCGCCTGATCCTGCCAAACATGTTTCATTTGTATATTTCTGATGTTTATCTCTAGGGAGTGTATGCAGTACTGATTGAGGTGTGATTCCAAACGATACACATGCTTTTTGTGTGGACGGATCATGTGTTTGTGTCCTAATTTGAGAAGGTCACATTAGATCACAAGTACAGAAGGGATTTTTATATCATGGAAAATCACTTACACAACCATCAAGAGTATTGAAATAGCAACAGAATAAGTTTTCATTTTTCCGCAGGGCTGTGTAAAACAAGAAAACGGCAAAAAAAAAGTGGCAACTGAAGACAGTAGAGGATTGAATTACCTAGTTTTACCAGTTTTCAAGAGTGAAATAAAGTTTAGGAAACTGTACTTAACTGTTTCAATGCAACAATCTAAAAAACTGGAAGTGAACAATAAGAGTTTATATTTCGCCACCTCTCATCGTTTTACAAGCGTTGATCATAAACCACTTTATTTCACTGGTAGAGAAATGTTACAGGGACTGTCCATCTGTGTTTTAAACTAAATGCCAGTTTAATATAGTTTTAGCATCAATTATTATTAATTATCTATTTATTTTGTTTTATCCATGCAGGTATGTGGGCGTGTGGTTTAGCCGGCAGGCTCACAGCTGTCAGCACACAATGTGCTCGTAGAAGAAAGACACTGCACGTGATACTTCTGCACTTCAAGAAACTCCTGGTCACGAAGTGTCACATGCAAAGCAAACTTTTATAACAGCTTCTACTTGTGATGATATGACTAGAAGAATAATGGAGAAACGTGATTTACGGTAACACTTTGAATAGTCAAGAATTAGATACTCTTGTTCACAATGGCGTTTTATAACACTCGTAGAGACCAACTTCTTCAGAATAAAGTCACTGACCGTGTGACCAAAACTGAAACAATTGAAGAATTTCTAAAAAGAAAAAGGGTTTCCTTATTATTGACTCTTATATTTGCTTTGATTTGAAGTTTACGTTTAGTCTTAATTTGTTTTAGTGTTTCATTGATTTATTCTGTCTCTTTTTAGCCGCCGAGGCCTTTGGTGTGTTGTATCTTATTAGTTTTAGTCTATTACTTTATGAATTGTCTGTCTCCGAAGAACAGGAAGACAACGACCTGGGTGATGTGAAGATTATTAAAAAGATAAGAGAAATCATTTTTTAAGATTAAAAATGATCAAATTGTGCATAAACTGTGTGAAAATAATGAAACTGATTTTAAATACTAACCATGTTTCCACAAAAACAACATTTTCTAGATTCTGAATCAATCAGTCTCTGGGTTATTATGAAAAACCAAACATGCTTTTTTTTTTTTAGTTTTAAGAATGAAATTCATTTCTTTACAGTTTACACTTGTATGTAGGCCAGGCCTCTGCAGTTTTCCCTTCCAGGGAGGATGGGTGGGAGGATGGTGGTGGGGTCTTGGCCTCCATTCCCATGGCAACAGGTCTCCATGTGCAATAACAGCTGTGGCACAGAGTGTTATGGCGCCCTTGGCTCGCCGCCCAGCGCCTCCCTCCCTCCCTTCCTCCCTTCCTCTCCCTCAGTCTTCTTTATGTCTCGCCCTTTAGTTTCAGCCGGGGTGCGACATAATCGGCTGCACACTGTGTGAATCTTATTACATGATGACGAACAAAACACTGGGGCCCGGGCGACCGAGCAAGCCTTCTGATTGGCTGGAGGGAGGCGGTCCTGCCAGTGTGTGAGCACACCCAGGGAGACCTCTTACACAACAGCAAAAGGTTTTCCTTACAAGAAAGAGGACATGAAGTAAAGGGGGAAGGTCTCCTATAGCTCAGTTTCCTCCGCCACCCTCCACTCCCTCTTTTTGGAAAGTTTAGCCTCTGACACACTCACATTTTGTCACGTTCTCATACAGGCAGGGCGCAAACCATCATTTGAATATAGAATGTGGGAGTGTTTTCTTGCCTGTCACCATAGAGCTCGCAGCCAATAGATTCAATGCTGTACATGTGCAGTGCATGCTTGCACATGTGTTCATGTGTGCTGTAATCCAGAAGAAGACCACATGCGTTTCAGTCCACTTGTACCCTTGAATCTGCTGGTGAATGCGTCTAAAAAGACTCTCTGTTCTCAACGGTAGAAATGTGTAGAATTTTATTTAGAGCTTTAATAAGTTCTGTGCAAATATTGAAAGTTATTTACAGTTCCACCTTTCAGCCAGGATTCTGAATGTAAATAATCTTGCAGTTTTTTTATGAAAGAGGTGCATGTTGTGTTTTGACCAGACATTTAGTTCTATGGTTGTCTTCATTATTATGGTTTCTAACTTTTGCAAATGAACCGAGAGATGTTTGGAAAACATGCCTGCACATAACTTCTAAAGGTTTGTTGATATTTGTGCTCACAAAGTGATCATCATTCCAACAAGAAATCAGCAGTTTTTCAGTCTTTCTGAAGCATATTCAGCGAAAACAGGTGGTAATTAGCCACGAGGCGTTGAAATGAAAGCTTGCACACTCATCCGCCTCACCATCACGAGGTGAATTAAACCGTTTTGCACACTCAGCCAGCCTCTCTCCTTTCCGTGCACTTTCACTCGCTGCATTGCTGCGGACAAAAGAAAAGGTCACCTACAACAGCCAAAGCCACTGACACAATGAAACTGAAGCCGGGCTATCGAGTGTGAAGCCGATGACAATGCTGCACCAGGGTAACGGTTTATGATGAAGAATAAATAACGGCTCCGGTTTAATGCCTTTAATCGACGCGCTGACAAAGACACTGCGGCAATGTGAAGTCCAATTTAAGAAACGAGTGGAAACCTGAGCAAGACATGTCATCCAGCCACCTTCCACACCACTTTATTAAAGTCAGGGTCGAATGACGGGCAAAGTTGACTCAGGGTGAAGGTGAAGGAATTTTGAATCACCAAAAAACCTCAAATACGTAATATCGTGGGAGGAAACCACAGTAAATGGTGAAAAAACTCACATGACAAGGAGAACGGTCAATCCAATTGGACTTGAACTGGAGACGAGTTCACTGTGAGATGACCGAACGAACCACTAAACCAACATAATTATTGCTGGTTATTTTGATACGAAATGGGTCGTCTCTTCATTTGAAAATGTACTCTATCCCCAGAGAAATTAAGCACACGCCGACATTAAAATAGGATGAAATGTTTTTTCTTGCAAGGTCAGACATCGGGCGATAAATCTACGTAATTATTCAGTGATTCTGTTTAGCTGCTCGAGTTGGATCCTGTAGAAATTACAGCTCATGCTTTCTAAAATGACACGTACATCGACGTTTGCCTTCGAAAACCTTTCACCTTGAGGTGAAATAGTTTGCCTTTCTTTGCCAGTGGCGTGTTCTGGTTTGTCTTAAAGTTTGAACCCGTCAGAGAAAACCAGCTCTCGTTATGCAACGACACGTGCACGAATAACACCAGGAGCAAACAGGAATGTGGAAAAAAAAAAAAAGAGTTTATTGTCAAAGCTTGTCATAAGAGTGAAAAAAACAAAACCCGAGTCTTGCAAAGACTCTAAAATAGAAACCACTTTCAGTATTTCCTTGACAGAGTTACAGACACCACTATGTGGGTAAATGTAGCTGCGACACATTGTCACGTCTACATTTAGAACCAAGATCTTGGTGTTGATGGAAAAAAACAGAAGTAAACATAATCACTTAGAAAAGAAGAAAGTCGAGAAATGCTTTTACTCAAAGCATCCAAACATTTAACATCGACAGAATAAATAATGTTATGAGGAATAAACAGAAGAAGGATTCCTAAGCATTGTTGTGCTGCTCGAAATACAGAAGCACTTAATCAGATAATCACTCCAGCAGGTGATTAAGGTAATTTATCCAGCAGAAATATTTCTTTCTAAAGTGCATCAAAATGGTACAACTCGTGTATTTGTGCACTCGCTCATTTTAGTGGCCTCAGGCCTGAAATTTGATAAATGTTGGGCGTTTAGCAGAAAACAAAAAACCCTGAACCATCTGGATCTCGAAAGAAAGCCCGGTAGAAACAACTTTAAATGCATGACGCATATCATTCCTCATTTCTTAACTTGAATTTGTTCCCCAGAAAACTTTGCAAAATTTTTTTTGCACAATTCCTCCAGATACAAGTCGTCCTCCTTTTCACCCAAGCTAGTTACCATAGGCCAGGTAAATAATCCTGATACTGCTGACAGCCTGCTCATCACGCTAAACTCCCAGCTAAAAAAAAAAAAAAGAATAAGGAAAAAAAAATAAAAAATAGGGAAAAGCATGACCTGACGAACAGGAGCGGTGAGGATTGTCTGACCCGCACACACCTTTACATTCTGGAGACAAGGTAGCCTGGTGCCAGGCAAGCGGAGCCCTTTCTGATTTTACAGAGAGAAGTGAGAGAACGACTATGTACAGGCCATGTTTCTCTATTCTCTTTGGTCAGTCTTTACATTATTTACAAATACAAATACTCCAAACGATGCAGTGTGCCCTCAGTTAGCACGAGCCATGCGCGTTTCTGCTCCAAAGTAGTTGAGCATCGTCTGGACGAGCTCTGGCAGGTCGTAGTCGTGCTTCCAGCCCCAGTCCTTCCGTGCGTTGGAATCGTCGAAGTTCATCGGCCAGCTGTCGGCTGATCGGAAACACACCAAAAGAACAATTTCACTCACACGATACAAAACCCAAACTTCATTTACATTGCTTGCGATGTTTGTATACTAAACATGATTAGCACATCCCTGTTTGCTTTCATACACGCAGTGGCTTCTGGCACTGAAAACGACCAGCAGTTCACGGTCGCCGGTGTTGATTTAGACAAACAACGCTGACATTTCTAGCTCTGTTGACTTTGTTATACAAGATGGGGTTTCAGACTGCTCACTCAGTAGAATAGAAAGATTAAAGGTTAGTGTCCAACAAAATCAAAACGCTTCTTACCGATGGCCTGTCGTACGTGGTCGACGTCGTACGTCACCTCCAGCTCTGGCATCTGTTTCTGGAGCTCCTGGGCCAGTTCCTCCGGGGTGAAGCTCATGGCGTTGATGTTGTAGGTCCTCATGCTGAGCGTGTCCGCCGGTGCCTCCATCACCTCCAACGTCGCACGCAGGCAGTCGTCGATGTACATCATGGGCAGCCGCGTGTCATCTTTCAGGTTGCACTCAAACTTGCCGGTTTTGATTGCG
Organism: Lipophrys pholis; assembly: GCF_963383615.2. Lineage (NCBI taxonomy): Eukaryota > Metazoa > Chordata > Actinopteri > Blenniiformes > Blenniidae > Lipophrys > Lipophrys pholis. Next base: position 7,305,232 of record NC_137649.1, read on the forward strand.
TCGTGGAAAATCTGGACGGCGTAGTCTGTTCAAACACAGAAAGATAGAATTAGTAAAGCAATAGGCTTAGAGGAAGGCAGGTCAACAGCACAAACTGATGATGAATAACGGCTCGACATTAAGGGTGGACGAGCCGGTGGCGTGTTGGTTGCATAACAAACTTCTAACCTGGCAGAAGAGTTTGAGAAATAGTGAAACCTGTTGCATGGTCAGATTTTATAATGTCTCCTTACCCGTCGTGCCGCCTCCAGGTTGAGAATCAGCAGAGATGATTCCTGGGTAGCGGAGACAGCGGAAGTCCAGCCCATAGCGGTGGTGGTAGTACTGTTCAGACAGGGCGCAATTATTGATTAACCAAATATACTTGAGTCCCACAAGGGGGAGTGTTTGACTTACTGTTCTAGTAACTGATTGGCTTATATATACAAATCTCTTAGTTAATGCAAGTGCTGGTCATCTTGATTCAGAATGAATGTCGGAGACTCACCTCTCCCATCAACTCCGCGTGAACTTTGGAGACACCGTAGATGGTGCGGGGTCTCTGTACGCACAGGTCTGGCGTAGGATTGCGGGGAGAAGTGGGGCCGAAGGCGCCAATGGTGCTCGGGACGAACAAACGCAAGCCGTGCTCCGCTGCGATGTCCAGGATGTTGTGAAGGCCTGAGGAGCCGACACAAGCACTGCATGAGCAAACTACCACGACGGAAACATTACTGAATGGTCAGCGAGTCACGAGTTCGCTCACCAGTGATGTTAACAGAGCGTGCCAAGGCCACATTGGCTTCTCCGACAGCGCTGAGGAGGGCGCTGTAGTGAACCAGCCAAGTGATGCGGTTGTTCACCACAATCTCCCGGAGGTTCTTGTAGTCCAGGATGTCAGAGTAGATGAAGGGACCTGGTAGGGAAAGAAATGATCCAATAGTTTGTAAAATTCAAACTTCACATAAATTTGGAATAGTTGAAGGAAAATCTCAAGGAGTATAGTGTTGGTATCATACTCACTGCAGAATGTCTACCAAGAAACCAGCAGCTAAGGCATTCCTATTGTGTGAAGCGATGTTTTTGTATTCAGACTGCAAAGTCACCTTCTGTTCTTAGAGGTGTTTACCTAAAGCAGGTTTCAGGAAACTATGACGTCTACTGGAGTATCAATAAAGGAAAATCAATACTGAATACAGAGGTTACATTTACTGACGTAGCATACGTTTTTGGTATTGGTTAAGAAAATCTGTAACATAAACAGCCTTTGTTGCCCAATTCCTAAACTTTAGGGGGGTTTCTGGTATTAGTCAAGATAGACAAACAATTGAAACCTTGTTCATGAGGATTATTGAGTACATCTAGTTCCCTGGGTGCCATCCAGGCTAAGCTGCAGGACTTTATGTAATTTTTTTCACAAATGGACTCAGATATATGGGCCTTGGCCACTTGTGAGGAAAAACATAAGTAAAAGTTGAAGCTAATCAACGGCAGACTGCAGAGCTCCCCGTGTCTGTATGAGAGTTACTCACCGCTGTGGTACACGTTGCTTGAAGGCTTCCTGATATCGGACAGAATGACGTTGTTCTTCCCAAACCTCTTCCTGTGGAAATGTCATAATTACGCCACTTTGAAAAAAATTTCAACAATTTAGCAACTCTGTGACAAATCATGCAGAAGCTGACAGGCAAGTCAAATGTTTAATGCGTTATCAGGGAAGTTCTTACCTCAATAACTTGGCCAGTCCAACCCCAAGCTGTCCCAGGCCACCTGTCGGGGAGACAGGAACACTAAATAAACTCCAACTCACAACAACAATAGCCTGTATCCATTGAAATTAAAGTAAATAAGCTGAGAAGGCCGCACAAAAAAGAAAAAACTAACAAAATGCAGTGTATACCTGTAATGAGCACCTTGGGGTGGTCTGTTTCTGAGAAGGACACCGAGTGGAAGCTGGCATCAGATGTCACTTGCCGGGGAGAAAAGCTGATGCTGCGCACAGCCACTGTCAGAGGCTGGCAGCCACACCCTGGGGTGCTGAGCAGGGCCTGCTTGGCCACCTTGCTGAGAGTTCTGATGACAGGCATGCTGGTACCTGCAAGAACAAAAATGTGGATGCTTTTTAATACCAGTGCGCCGAGTTAACCTAGAACGATATTTCTCATTCCAGACTTCAGATTTGAATGTGTTCCTGTGGAGTCATCTGTTGGTCAAAGCAGCTCGAGGTCAATAGATTTGGGTTGGGTTCCAGGCTCCGGGCGCCAGGAGACAAACAGACTGAGCGAGCGGACAGACTGACACTGGGAGACGCTATTTGGCTCGCATCGATTTCAAGCTGCCGTCCAAATTAAAGCGAACTCTCGTGAACACTTTCTTTGTTAGGAGGAAGAGTCACATCAACGTGGGATGACACGTAGGCAAGAGTCGACGACAAACAAATAAAAGACGGACGCATAGCGCAGACGCATAAAATGTCCACCACTGTCCTTCAAGCAGACTTTCTGTTTAAAAAACGTTAATGACTTTTAACTTCTAAAGTGCCTGTAGGATTTCCACAACGTTAAAATAACAAGTTTAATACAAAATTGCAGCTATATATACGACACAAGGAACGCCAAAACGCATTAATAAATATGTGTGGGGGAAAAAAAACAGACAAACTTTGCGTCTTATTAATTAATTTTTGTGCAACGCATCATTTCAGAAGTAGACTTACCGAGCGTACACGGTGCTCCCAAAAAAAGGAAGGAACAGAGTAACTTGAGAGTATTTATACTGCCCTGCCTTCAGCGAGGGCCAATCAGGGTAAGAGGGCGTGCAGCAGCGCATGAGAAAGTAACAGAGGAAACTGTGCCAAGATCAAGTGGCAGAAATGATCATAGGCCTATATATTTATAAAGATTTAGTTATTTACTTGTTACTGTTTTGAATTTGTCATAGAGTGCATGCGTGATTTGTATAATGCGGTACAGATCATTTAAAGTTCAAGCAAAAAAAGATAACAAAATCCCAACATATACAAATCACATTTGTGACAATTTATAATAGAAAATTGCTTCATATTTTGTCCCAAACAAGAAGGAAAAGTGATCCGTCTCCACAGCACTGTCCCTCCACAAACACGGTTCACAACAGCAAGTTGCGCAACAGGGGCTCAGACCCCCCCCCCCCTTTTTTTTCCTTCTTTTTTTGCTGATGCCGCGCGTCATGGTGCATCTTTTCTCGGTCACAACGCGTCTGATCTCCCGCTGCTTCACGCGCCCGATCACGCTGAATAATCTGCCAGATTGATGAATAAAGTGTGAGAAGCCTCTTTTTTTTTTTTTGTGATGCAAAGCGTCTCTTTTCTTGAGGAGAGTAAAAGGAGAGGCAGACTGCCACCCAGACAAATGAAACCAGGCCAGTGAGCCGGGCTGAGGGTGACGCTGAGGCTGCGCTGGCACACGGCCTGAACTCTGCGCGTCACTCTGTTACACCATCAGCAAAGACGCATAATTGACTGATTGACGAAACATTTCAATTTACTTTAAAAAAAAACAGAGAGGGTGTGCACAGGAATTGTTAAGCACAGATACAGGGAGACACGTTGTAACCATGCAGCTCGGCACGTGTTCGTGGCGGAAATGAGGTTGCAAACGCGTAAAATACAAAAAAACCCAAAACTGAATACATTTTTTTTTATATATATAAATCATCTCATAAAACACTTTACTCACCAGTGAATATTCAGGAGTATAATCAGTCCAGAAAAATCCTGCCGGGATTGTTTAACCAGAAAGAGATGCGGCTTCCTCCTTCCAAGCTGCTCCTGTTGCCCCTCCGCGCGCTGACTTGATGCTCGTGTTATCTCCGTCCTATGTTGCATCAGCTGCGCCTTCAAGCTATATATCAGTGGCCATCTGCTTTCAGGGGAAGCCGGCTTTCTCTCGGATTGGTGGAGCGCCGGAGGTGCGGTTCCCCTCATCGCTGACCACGCCTTCCGATGTGACGTCACAGACACCCCGTACGTGTACACGAGTACAATGGCGAATAATCCTACGGATTGTGTGTTTAATTGCGAGGAGGAAAACAAAGAAAACTTTGTAAAAACTTAGTCCCAAAAAACCCAAATCCCAGTTGAAAAAAGCACACAACTGTTAATACTGTCTCGAAGAAAAACAACAACAACATCTAGAGCTACAGAATCAGCAAAGTATTAGTACAATAAGCGAGTATTCTATACTTTTAGAATAGAATAAAAATACTGTATTAATCCAAGATGGAAATTCTGTTACAGGGTTGCTCCACACAGAATAAATAGAAAAGAAAGTTAACTAAATATCAAATAACACAGGAAAACATTAAATAAGTAATCATATGAAATATGTACAGGCTTCATATAAGCATAGCAGAAAACAAACACTATTTATGTAGAGTATTCAGTATTTTAACATCAGTACTTTTAAAGTGATTAAGTACAACTTAAGTATTGTGAGAATAGTTTTATTTGAGTGATTTTCACCTCTGTTAGCGCCTCTGGTGACTGATTGAGGTCTTTGGAGGGATTTTGAATGTTGAGCTGGACTGCATTGTTCGGCCCCTCTCGTGTTTGTTAAAAAGATAGACAAGTATTAGTGTATGCCCAGAGTTTTATACTTATGATTGTGGCTACCTGATATTTGACGAACTGGAGTCAAATCTGTGAACGTATACTTTCGTTTTAAGATCTTGTTTTTCATCAGTTTTCATTCCTGACACACCTGAAAAAAGTGCACGCATACTGAAGTTGAACAGGAATAACCAAAGTCTAGTTGATATTGTATGGTTGCTCTATAATAATCAGCATTAACAATTAGCATTGTAACAGTTTGGAGCCTTGCCACATAACGATTTGCACACTTTTGTCACAGCAAAAATGATTGATTACCTTTCTATGTGGAGTCTGCACGTTCTCCATGTGTGGGCATAGGTATCTATAGATGTTCTGTTTTCGTTAAGCAAACTGTCTAAGCAGATGGACACGTGTCGGTGTGATCGTCTGTCTTTGTGTTTGTCCTGTAGTGGACTGACCAGCTGACCTGGATACTCTGACCTCCCCCATAATCATCTGGGATTGTTTCCAACGTCCCGTGAACCTAAGTTGCATAAAGTGATAGAGAAGGTGGATGGATGTGAAAGCTAAAACTCTTCACTGCTGAAACAGATAATTGGAATCGATATGGAGGTGATTCACAGTTTAAAAACTTATTTTTCTATATAAGCACTGTGTTGTTGTTTTTTATGGTCATTCAGCTGTATCACAATGACGCAGACGTATTATTCGGCCTAAGAAGCAGCCTGATTGTGAAATATGACCCCCCAAAACAAATGAGCTCACATGTTTATGGATATATAAGGTCTAAACCATCCAGCCGTCACGTACAAGGATGATTTTAAATGACAAATCTTCCCAGCGTGTGTCTGAGCTGGTAGCAAATGGAAGGCGTGGGACTGCCCGGGGTCTTTGATTTGAATCGGTTCATGTTTGTCGAGTGAAAAGGCCAATATGTACACGGCCTCTGACTTGACTTTGAGATTTGTTTGTGGTAGATAGCAAAGAGCCGAAGCGGCCAGCGATCTCCGAGAGTGGAGCGAGCGGAGGGTGGGCTTCAAGCTCCCAGCTGATATCTGAGTGGTGGCGGTGCGCACACCCCCCCCATGTCATCACTGGGGAGGAAATGGCCGCCTCAAAAAAACAAGTTAATCAATAAACCGGCACACTTTCAATCAAAACAAAACCCAGTTGCGTCTAAGAAAAAAGTAAAATGAATCATCTTTTTTTTTTTTTTTTAGAGAACTGGATTTACCTCAAGAAAGTTTCAAAATCAATAAACTTGTGACATTAACTTTACTTAACATGATGCAGCCACAAAAAAAAGTGTGAAATAACAGCCTTCGTCATTCTATTTGCCACAAAAGAATGAAAGCGATATTAATGTCTCTGTTCCCAGTGTTCTGTGTTCTACATGCCAGTACTCTGATAGCAGAACTGATAGTACTGTAAATACTGTGTTTGGTCGCTGCATGCCAACATGAAGCAGCTGATCCAAGTCTATTTATTCTTCAGCCATCTCATCATATGATTGTTTCGTCACGGCGATGGCAACATATTCCGTGAGCTGCTTAAGAGGGACAACAATACACGGGGGCGGTCAAAGGGGAAAAATGAAACGTGTTACCTGCCTCTATAGGAAAGACGTCTGGAGGAAATGAGACCTGACAATGACATACGATGTTACATAGATATATATATTTATTGTAAATACAATTAAAGTTTACTTGTATTTGGTGGAACTGGTAGTTTATGTCACTTTGTTCACAGGTGGTGTGAAAACATAAGTGCTTTGCCATTTGGAGGTCGTGGAAGTCAAACAGCTGTTCAGGGTTTTCTCTTAAAAACAGCCACATGTTGAGGCACGAAAGAGGGAATGTAAAAGGTGGAAGTAAGATTCCAAAATCTAGAGGAGAATTTCAAAATCAAACAGTATTCCTGGAGACTAGTGGTCATTCTTCCCTTTGGGTTTCACATTTAGGATTAGAGATCTGATCTGTATCATGTAGACATACTGTGCAAGGGTTTTAAAGGGGACATATCATGCTAAATCCACTTTTTTAGCCCTTAAATGCATTTTGTTGTATATTTAGAGTGTTTAGAAGTACAGAAAAGTTCAAAGTAGTCTCTTCAGGTGCTCCGTTGATATCTTTATATTCTGTTTTGGTCATATTTTGCGATCGGTTTCGATTTTTCTATTCTCTATTACGTTTTTTGAACAATGACGTCACAGTATTCTCAGCGGAACTGCCAAATTAGGACATCGACATTTCGAGCAATCCGCCATTTTTGTTTCTCGCTGCGATTTTGTAGTCCAACCGAAGTTACGAGAGGATAAGTCGAAATGTTCGGTTGTTGGATGTAGTAACCCACAAGCTTCGTTACACCGTCTCCCAGCATCAGAACCTTTTCGAAGTGCCTGGTTGAGTTTTATTTTTCACAGAAATGTACCCACATCTGTGGGTAAGGTCATTTTTGTGTGCGCGAATCACTTTAAGGACGACTGCTTCAGCAACCTCCGCCAGTATAAAGAAGGATTTGCCGAAAGACTTCGTCTGATTGAGCGGTCAGTTCCTTCTATCTATGGAGACGACGAACAGAGCACTTCGGTAAGCTGTATATAACGCTAAAAAGTGTGATGATAAGACGTCCCTGTCATTGTTTTGTTAGCATTAGCAGTTGCACCGTCTTCATATGTTAGCGCTGTGTGCTCGTTTTAGATTATAATGTAACTTCTGTGTTAAATAGTCGTTGTAATACAGGCAGTATTGTAGTAGTGGGCATGGATGGAGAAGTTAGTGTAAATATAGTAACACACCATTGCGTTACATCCATATGAAGACGTTGTTCTGCAGGTGCATCATCGTCATTTTCATCTCGCTCCGCCGGGTCCGACTCTGGCTCCAACATGTATGGCTGGATGGACAAATCTTCCGTTGTTGACATTTTGTAAATAATGTGTGAATATAAAGTTTCTGCGCCGCTAGATAATTGTATCTGTTCTATCAAACTACAAAGATGGCCGAACAGGGTGACGTTGAACCGAGTGTGACCTCTGCAACCTGGAGAGGAGGCGGGGTATGAAGTGTCTCATTTGCATTTGAAGAGACCGCCCCAAAATGAGTTGCTCTCAGAAGCACATCAGAAAAGGGGTTGAAAAGGGGCCTGTGGAGCTATAATAATGAGGAATTCAGACCCAAGCATTGCAGTTCCGCGTTGTATAGACCACAACTGTATGATTTATATGTAAAAAGGAAGGATTTAAAAGCATGATATGTCTCCTTTAAGTGAAATATAATGCTACTTATCCATCATGTTATACCAGAAGGAAAAGCATCTGATTGACTCCAAATTTATTCGAATTAGTTCTCCAAGATGTTTTGCAGCGTCTGAGCGAGTCCCTTCAAAAACTGTGTGAGAAGATGCTGCTTTGAAGGCAAATGTTGGGTCATACCACATCGTGATTTCTCTCTTAATTTCCTTTTTCAGTTTGCTTTGAGTGATCATAAATATCAACACATCCTATCTGAAAGCTTCCTCGCAGCTTTATTCCACCACAGCAGCCTGAAGGTAAACGTGAAATATTAAGACTGATAATAAAAACACGTCATTACAATTTCATCTGTTGTGCTATAATTTTATTGGCTTGATAACGTAAAAAAAAACAATTAAATAATTTGAACAGAAATAGACTTTTACAAGCGTCTGATCAACCCTGATAACAGTAAACAAATCTCACTTTTTTTTTTAAATTTCTTTTTTTATTTCTGATTTTACAGTAAGGCATTGCACATTGTGGAAGAAGTTAAACAAACACGAGGTTACTCGTAAAACAGTACGATAATCTTCTGCTCAAGCAACAACAAATACCGGATATTGTGCATAATGCAAGCATATATAAACATCTTCCATTGTGAGTCGCCCCATTAACCTGGTGGGGCTCATTGTTTCGCTCATGCACACACACACACACACACACACACACACACACACACACACACACACACACACACACACACACACACACACACACACACACACACACACACACACACACACACACACACACACACACACACACACACACACACACACACACACACACACACACACACACACAGAAAGCATCAGGGCGTATTTTTGGCCGACAGGAGAATGTAAATAGTGCACACATGAACGATACATGTAAACGTTTTTTCCCTTTGTAATGCATTTTAAAGTAGTGGCTGGAATTAACTCAGTTTAGTGTGATTAGTATATATTTATAGAAAAGATTAAACACATCGTCATAAAGAATAAAACAAGCGGAGATAATTGCATTTTCTTACTGGCAAACAAACACGACTGGCCATTATTCACAGCGCCGTACACGTAAAGCTTCCAAACAGCAGGACCACGGACAGCGCTGAGAGACGAGATCAACCGCCTCCACAAGAATCCAGTTCAAGACCGATGCAAGACCACCACACAATTACAAGATGCAGCTTCACCGATCCCCCATAACGAGTCGGAAGCGAGGCGTCGACAGTAAAGTTAACTTTCCCATGTCATCTGCAAAACAAAGTCTCACTTTACAACGGCGTGACATATTGGCAAGCTCTCCGGTTTAATGTGGACAGTTACACTTTGATATGGAAGCCGCTGGTCTGCACTGATGAAAAGTTTATGCCAGCTAATGGAAAGATAATCTGAAGAGTATATTTCTAAAATGGGATTAAAATGGTTTAACGTGGAGGATGATGTAAAAGATACTGAAATCTGTGTCACACAAAGTGCATCAGTTCTGAAAACATGTAACTCTGATATGCATTTCTCAGGATAGCGTAACAAATATCATACGACTCTGGTCTTTAAAGCAGTGATGTCATATTAGTGTAGTATTTTCACCTTTTTCCTGAAAAGACTCGTCTCCGTCAACATGACAACGTCACTCTTTTTGTTAATATTACTGCTGAGGAGGTTTGAACCGAATAAATCATGGGAACACCACCTCACCCTCCAGACAGAGATGGGACAGGACAATAACCACACCGTGTTCTTGTTTTTAAGATTCTCAATGAAATGCCTTGTGCACGTCGCAAAGATTTTAAGAAACAAATCAAGATGTTCCCTCGGGTCTTAATATGTAATGGATGAAACAACATAATGAGGTCTGAAGTCCAGGAGGATCACTAGATTATGAGGTTGTGCTGATGTGTGGCCATGCTACTGATTGGAATGTCGAGAAACAATCTGATAAATATGTAGAAATCATATATACTCTTCCCAGATATGCATTATATAAACCTGCCCTCTCATCATTACGCAGTACTGTGGGTGCTGACCGTACCTACACATCTTATGTCATCTCAATGTGTGGCCAAGTCACGTGTTGCCTTCAAGCACCCTATATGTTGCCATAGTTACCCTGCAGTGCTCCAGTGCCGTATACATTCATCAGGATATTTGGTGAGAACGTGAACCCTGCGGTAATATATGCACCATTTCTCTCCTTCTCAAAGCAAATAAATGTCCGCAGTTGTAAAGCAGTCGACCAAGTAGTCGCTGAGGAGAAGCAAGAAGTTTTGTTTACGTACTGGAGGCGGAAAATGTAAGTATGATTGCAGTGGTTTAGGTGAAATGTCAGCAGGCACGAAGAGAAATCAGCATGCGCATTGATTTTAGAAAGCGAATACATGAAGAAAACTTCCGCATTACGCCGAAGAGTTTCTTGAAAGTTGCGAGGTTTCACTCCACTTAATGATTATTGTTTAAAACTTAACAGACAGAAGAGAGATCTATTCAACTTTCAGATTTTGCCATTGTTAAACTTGCACTGGCTGGAAACGATCTGTTTATCTCCCATTACTGTCACATTAACTACTCCCCATCTTTTTGTTTTGTTCCCCCTTTCACAGACATTTCTCTTTATGGTGTCTGCAGCAGAGGGTCCTCAGTTTCAAGCTGGGCCAGCTGCCTGCGCAAGCTGTTCACTTTGTTCTGAAGTTCCTTGTTGTATTCGATTATGTGCACCATTTCTTCGTAGGCCTCGTCCAGACACTTGGAGGAGCGGTTCCAGCGAAGAAAAACGCCTGTGAAAGGGAGAGGGGAACACAACTGAGTGAACAAAGCGATGCCATGCTATGAGGAAGAGATTTCTTCCTTCAGGCAATTTACTGCACATGAAGTAAACACACGACATATTTATATAATAGCGCAGTGATTGGGGTTTTTTTGGCATGAAAGGTGACAGAAGGACTCGTTGAGGGGCAGGGAAGTAATTAAGTTCATTGACCGCATAAATCCGGCTCATCAACAATTGGACCTTGCGGTGGGTGGAGGAGCTTCAGAGGAGTGGCTGCAGAGATGTGCTGTGTGACTGGAATGTGCCGCGCTGCACGAAGGTGACTTGTCGGTTATATTGGGAACAAAACAAGGCAATCACCTGAGCAAGCACAAATGTAAATTCACTGTCAAGGACATCAAGGAGAAGGACCAGAATATGGATCTGTCATCATTATGAGGCTTCTTTTTCATGCACATTGTTATTTATTTATATATGCGCATAAACTATTAACAGTGGTAATCAATCATAGGTCACATTTTGAGCGGGCCGGACTGGTGAACTACTGCTATGACAGTTGTTCTTCTATTGTGAGGCACAGTATATGTGATATAGTGTCTAGATTTTCACAAAATCAAACAATCAGTACTGAAAATCACAACAATCTTAACTTAAAGGCAATTTTAATGAAACCTTCTGGAGCAAAATAAAGTGAAATGTCTCTTACAGCTCTTCCATTATGCATGTTTTTTTTCCAGACCCAACCGGCCGGCATGGCTACTCTAAAGAAATTTGTTAAGAAGTCAGTTTTCTTTTAAAGATTCTGTTTTCTTGGTGGTTTGCTCAGATTGGAGCCTTGTGCTGGACGGTTTTGACACCCCTGTAATAAATCAGCAAAAAACAAAAAACTGAATATAAAAAAGAAAATGACATTTAAAAAAAAAAATGAATTGTCCAATGTTAACATTGTGGTTTTCAAAAAGTGCCACATTTGTGGCACTATATAATTCTTATATATGTAAAGTCCATCAAAAAAAAGGAGAATATTTTAAAAGATATTTCAGCAGATGCATCATTTATCATATTTTTACATTAAAACTATCAACAATACAATGATATTCAAATGTTTTGACATTCGACTGTATTCACGGTTCAACAATTCCATAGGGAAATTATAGATTTGTTTCTGTATGTCGTGTGTATAACCTATATGAGGCCCGGAGAGGAATATGTGTGTATATGTGTGTGTCCTCATATGACACAGGTAGATTTTAAACAACAATATCAAGGTTGGCAGTATGGTTTTCTCTGGCGCCCCTTGTGGTGATAAGGTGTAAGCAGAGGTGAGATTCTGACCTGGATCCACGTGGTGTCACATGTGTGACGTCAGGGGAGTTCACCAAAGTTTACTGTACCTAGACATACGAATGTTTGTGGTAAAAAAGAAGTAAAAGTACTGATTCTCTGCAGTATTTGCGCGAAAGTTTAAAAAAAAAAAAAGAAAAGAAAGAAAAGCTGTTCTGAACTGTAATTGTATACCAAAGTAAATACAACATGCATTAGTGGTCGTGGTCGCATTGCGCACACACACACGCACACAGACTAGTTAAAAATAGAGAAACGTGTTCACTTTCTCAAGGTGCTAAGAACACGATCAGAGTGAGCTGTGGCCAGGACGTTTTAGACTGGGGGGGGGGTCGTCAGGGTGATGGCCAGAAGGCCAGGGTGATGCATTTCCAAATCATCCGTCCTCCTTCAACTCGGACCAATCACACGACAGTCCTCTCTAGACGACGTGTCAAGAACAAGTTGTGAGAAACCTGAAGACGTCTTTTTTATTCATCCCAGGCCTGGAAAAAGAAAAAGAAAATCTCTTTTCTTGAGTATTTATGGAACTTCAACCTGAGGTTTTAGGCGGGCCCGGGCCTGAGCGTCAGCAGACTGTCTCGTGCTCTTATGTCATTTTCCCTCTTCATATAGCATGAGGGTGTGACTCTGAGGCTTTAGGCAGCAGCAGCGATCCCGCACACGAGCATGCTTGAACCGAATGACCCTGAATGTCTGCACCCCTTCCCCCAACGTGGCACATTTCCTCCTGCCAATGTCTTCTGAGCTTCAAACTAAACTGAACCGTCAACCCAAAGCTCAGGAATGCTCCCCCACAACCCTTCATTAACACGTTAACTTCCTGCTTCGGCATTTCTTGGCGCTACATCTGAGGGCCCATTTATTGAGAGCAGAAAACTTAAACGAAATTTAAATGACTGGACCTTTTCTGTCATTCAACCACATGATGTCATAATTCAGAGGTGTCGAACATAAGGACCGCGGACCAGAACCGGCCCGGAAAGAGGCTGCGATCCGGCCAAATCACCAAGCAAGTTGTAAAACTTTCAAAGAAAACATTGATTTTAAAACTAATTTCTTAGGGCGACTGAAACACAACAGCGAGACCCGAGATGAGATATCAGCATTGAAGCTGTTACCTCAATGCTCAAGATGTCAGTTTGTAAAAACACCCACAATGCAACAGCGAGAATAGAAGTTTTTTGGGGACATTTCACTGTAATTTACATCAGAACGTTTCATTAAAATTGCCTTCATGTTGAGATTGTAGTCATTTTCCATAGTAATTGTTTGGTTTTTGTGAAAATATCGATTTTTTTTCATCATATATATTTTGCACTACAAGAAAAGTAAACTTTAAAGTTTAAATTTAAAAGGTTATTATGACAATATTTTACCGGTCCGGCTCACTCAAGGTGAAAACTGGGCTGTATGTGGCCCCTTAACTAAAATGTGTTGGAAACCCCATCTCATAATTTATAAAACAACAACAAACTATTATCTAATCTAAAAAACAAATTCAAATTATTATTTTTTTATTTCTATTCACCCAAACCAATAGCAAGGTTCTTTATTTTTCAACAGCTTTTTTTTTTTTTTTTTTCCCTCCGAGAGTGTTTGTGCTTGGAAAAAAAACCCAAAACAAAATAACTTTCACTTAAGCTGGTTAAAAGTTCGGAGCCATGATTTGCACTTTTGCCTGCTCGTCTTCTAGTATGAATAAATTCAAGCTTCCTTCAATATTCATTGCTTATTTTTCTTATTATTATGAATTTATGGCCAATGTGCTGGAACTCTTTGAGCGGGCAGATTTGCATGTCCTCTCTCTGTTTGTTTTGAGTTTTCTCCAGGTCATCTGATTTCCTCCCAAAGTCCAAAAACTTGTTCTGGGTTAATTGGTGATTCTGAAAATTGCCCAAAGGTGTGAATGTGAACGTGAATGAGACCGTCTGTCTCTCTGCGTTTGCTCTGTAATAATCTGGTACTGTGTCCAGGGTTTTACTGCGTCTTCACCACATTCAGCCGGGATCATCTCCAGCACTTCCTGACTCTAAGCTGGATGAAGCGGTGTAGGAGGTGGATGGACTGTATTAAGTTTCAGCACTGCACTGCCTTGTGACTCAGGAGGTGTAACGATCATGATTAAACTGATGATATCTACATTAATGCTAAGAAAATGTCACATTGCATTCATTGATCAACGATATCGTGAAAAGCCTGATTGAGACTTCGTGGTGCTTCATGGTATTTTCATTCTTCCGGATGACAAAAAAGCTCATTATGCATTTAGATGGTGTGTTATGTAATCTGTTAATTGTTGTGGGGATGTGGTCATTCACGCCTTTCTCATTGCTGGTTTCATCTGGCTCTGTATTAACACAGTGCACTTTCTCCCAAACAGAAATGGTGTTTCCAGTCTGAAACATGTTTATTCCACCCTGAAAGCCTACATGTCTCAATCTCTGATGTTGTTGCTACAGATCAGTCAGGGAGGGATCCAGGGCACTAAGATTAGCCCGCTAAATGAGAGCCGCGAGTAAAGCGCTCCTCACTATCCAGTGTCAGCAGAGCTCGAGTGTCAGGGAGAGCATACATTCAGTGCCAACCATAATAAGAAACACATCACTGCCGTGCACGACGTGCAATGTGCAGAATGCTGACGATGCCAAGTCGAGCCTTCGTGTCTTTATGTAACACTGTTGGGATCACCGAATGACCAATTAAAACGAAGGTTAAAACGTGTGGCTATGTTTGCTCATGCAGATTGACAGACTGCATATAAATCCAGAAAATCATCATCAGTGTGCTTAAAATAACTGCTTTTAAGTATAGTATTTACAATGTTCATAGGTCATAAATGGATATAAAGAGTGACATATGTGGATATATTAGTCACTCTTTATATCCATTGTATTTTCAAGCCAACAGATCGAGGCAGAACTCTGGGTGTAGCTATGGACTCAGACCCGAAATGCATCAAACACATTAAGACAATAACTAAATCAGCTGACTACAATCTGAAAAATATTTGAAGGATAAAGGAATTCTGACCAAACGAGATTCAGAAAAACTTGTTGATGCTTTTATTTTCAGTGGGCTCGATAAACAGTGTGTTTACTGGTCTCACATTACACCTGAGCTCCAGTCTCTGCTCTGGCTGCCTTACTTCTTATCTATGAAGTAGGCGAATGATCTCGGGGTTTAATACATCTCAGATTTACGAGTAGAATTTGAAACGGACCCCTGAGGTCCTCAGAAAGAGGTTTACTGAGTGTTTCAGAGTCAGAAGAAACACGGCGAAGCAGCTTTTATTTCCTATGCAAACCACCTGCTGAACAAACTCCCTGACAGACTCACTTCTTTAAAATAAGGCCTTAAAACATTATTATTTGCGCAGGCTTTCCATCAAACAATAGATTTGACTAATTTACCTTTATGTTAATCACGTTTGACCATAATTCATTCTTCTTTTTGTGCCTTTCTTAATTGTATTCTTTTAATATTTCCTTTATTTGCTTGTAAAGCACCGTCATTTGCCTTGAGTCTGAATGCTGCAACAGAAATAAACTTGCTGTTTTTTGCCACGAGAAACTTCCCTTTTTAAAAAAAAAAAAATAGATGTGCTTACTTAACTTTAATGAAATGGTGCATACCAACTGCAGTATTTACTCGTGACTTACAAGGTCACCAAGTTTACTAGAGGTTCTAATGCGATGACGCCCTCTAGTGGTGATATTTTACAGCGTCAACATGATAATAAGTTTCTTTTCCATCAAGCTTTTTCCTCCTAAACTAACAAAGACAACAATTTTGAAGCAGATGGTTATTTCACACACTTTCGATCGAGAGCAAGACACTGATGCCCAAGCTGCTCACAGTGGATGATGTTTGTATTTTTACTCATTCTATCCAGGACAAGGTCAATGTCCTACATTTTCAGCGCGGTTTATTTTTGCGCCGATGAAATCCAAGCAGTTCTAATCCAAGTTCTCGCATGTCGCTCTTCCTTTACAATCTCAGTCGCTGCGTGCACTTTTGTCTGCGTCTTACCTTCCCATAGCAGCAGGCTCTGCGGGGCAACAGAAGGCCAGATCACAAGACTATTTGCCTCGTAGAGAGGGTTGGAGAAATGCTCCAGCTCTTGGGGTCGATTCACCCATGACCACAGGGACACCGTCTTCTCGGGCAGAGACAGTCTGGCTCTTAAAAAAAAAAAAACGAAAAAAAAAAGGATGTTAAGCTTGAGCTACAAGAACAGTGGCTCCCAGCAGTTTCTAATAGCAGGCTGGTGACCTGCAGAACAGCACAGATGTAGATTAATGACGACAATTAAGCTGGAAGGAAAGTTTTACTTTTCCTCAAATAAAACTTCCGAGGTGACTTTGAGAATTACCTCTTGCTTCTCCATATTACCAAGCAGGATTTACCGTTTGTATCAATAAATCAAGGGCATATATGCAAGATGATCACACACATCGAGCTATGTAATTTGGTGGAGCAGCCATTACAGTTTCATATCGGCCAACTTCAGACTGACCTCTCAGCTGCGCTGTTGCCCAGGAATGTACCGAACTGAGAAGCATAGGCGTGTTCAAAGAGCAGCACCAGGAAGCTCTCACTGAACTCAAAGGAGCAGGGAAACTGGCGAAGGATCTGCCACACACAGTCCAAGAAGAGCAGGAAGACGGGAGCCTCCTGGCGGGGCTTGCTGTTGGAGTAGGCAGACTGAGCACAGCGCTGCCGGAATGGATGACCTGCCTGTGGAGGGAGGAGCCAGGGGGTGAAATACTAAAGTCAAGGTCAATGTCGGGATATTTAGGCGGCATAATGTGTGGCAAATATTATCTTTTGTAGAAGAACAGTATTAAATTAAACTATTGGTTAAAAGTATCTAAACAGTCAGCAGCCGATTTCATCAATCGGAGGGAAAAGAAAATCTCAGCGAAGGTCACCTGGAGCCACTCTCGCTCAACTAGACCCTGGAAGCCTTTGATGGTCCTGCAAGCCGGATCAAGGATGATCTGAGCCAACGAGGTCACCTGTAGAGTGGAATCTGTCCCTTCTGTGCCGTGAACGAGCACCGAGGCTCCCTCCCTGAAACCAACACACATTCACACAGGTAGTGAGCACTGCCACCTGCTTCACCGGTTAACATTTAATGGTTAACAAGACAACAAGCCAACAGAGCATCTGTTCAACCGACCTGTCGATGCACTGGGCGGCCAGGCAGGCAGTGGTGAGGATCTCCTTGACATGAGTCTGCCAGCTGGAGGCTTCCAGCTTGCTTAACCAGCGGTCCATGCTGTGGGACTGGTCATTACAAGCCTCCACCAGCTTGATCAGACTCTCCTGCAGGACGTTGGACCTGGAGATGACAGAAAACATAAATGGATTGATACTTCATATGACTGAATACAGACATGCATGTTTCAAAAACATAATATCTACCTTTCAAAAAATATTTAGGAGTCTCAAATCCCCGCTCACCTTTCAATCGCTTTATGGATCCTCCTCCACTGTGGGTAGTTGGCCTCAGACTCAAATCCTCCACCTCGGGCTTTGGCCTGCTGGGCCACGTTGATGGTGCGCGTATCGATGATGTATCCACGTTTTCCCGGCCGCAGAGTGGCATTGATCAGCTTCTCATCTTCCTTACACCGTCGTCCATTCGTGCCCGTCAGTGGCTGTCCTGCTCGCATCATCACCTGAAAGTCAAAATGATTGGAAGGTCTCTGGATAAATGCAGTTCTCCACATACCTTGCACAAAAGATAAAGTCAGAAATGCACCAACCAAAACGTGCAAATGAGTGGTCAAAGCTGGATATTTCACTTATATTTGTCATGCTCACCATGCCATTCTTTTTGTGATAGTAACTGAGTACTGGGAACCGGCCGCCATGACGGAAAGTAGCGACTTTCCTCAGTGTGTCGTCATCCACGTCTTTTGGTACAGCCACCAGAGGAGGGTACGACGGACACACGCTAAAGTCCTGGTTGACCTCACTGAGTCTCCACTCATCTGTCTGAGGGACACAATTCAAGCAGATTATTTACAAGGAAAACAAAAAGCTGAACATTTAAAGCCCAAATTTTAATTTTAAAATATGTCCTGATGTGAGTGAACATACAAAACAGAAAGACAGAATAAATTGTCACTAATATCATTCATACCATGGACTCTAAATCTTTAAAGGCATCCAGTGGAAGAAAAGAATTCCATCCATCTTCTATGACTTCAAACATCGGTCGGTAGAAGAATGGGTACATCAGTGAAACTATATCGAGAGTGGACAGGGCCTACAAAGATTCAAATATTCATTAAGCAAACAAACATTAGGCAGTGAATAAGGACATGCAGTAGTCACTTAATCACACTCCACTTGAATATGAACATTTGTTTGAGGTTTATTTCTTTTTACCTCAACGGAGCTGGCAATGTTGAGACACTCCTCCATACCGGGGATGTCGAGCTGGATCACCCTCAAGTCTTTGCATTTGACTATGATGCTTCCCAAAGACCCTACAAATCTAAAACACATGTTCGTCATTCCTCTCAGTGTGAACTCAGAAAAGCAGATGGATGTCGATGGGACAAAAAGGCAGAGGATTAGATTTGATGTTCAGTCTGATCAGTTGACAGCCATTTTTAATTTGACTTGAACTTTCAGTGGTGGATCTATTGCTCAAGCTGTTGAGCAACAACACAACTTTTAAGGACAAATCAATGAAAGAAGACAAAACGCTGTAGTGGCAATACTGAGAAAGGATCAAACATCATCAAATGCTGTTTCAGTTGCTCTCAACAATGAAAGGTAGGTACAAAATAAACACCCATAAAGTCAATGGCGGCAACAGCAATCAGCAATCTTGCTCTATATTAACATGACAACATGATACAGCAGCTCCAGAGTTGGTGGGCTTGAGCCATTTTGATATTCTATCAAATTCCTGAGGGATGTTGTGACCTGATGACTGCAAAGGTTTTGCAAGTGAGGTGAACAAAAAAGAAAAGAAAAAAGGTTTCTGGTGATTTGCTGCAAGTAATGACCAGAATATGTCCAGTGGCATCATCAACATGTCTGCAACACAATCCTGCTCAACACACAGCATTACACCACCACTGGCAGCCTGACCAGCTGATGCAAAGCAGGATTGATAGATGCGTTCATGCGTTTCATTTATTTGCTGCAGCAGAAACTAAAAATGGGCCAGCAGGCAACTTTACTAATTTTCTATCTAGTTATTCTGCTGAGCATGTGTGAATTTGAGCTTGTGTATCCTGTCTTTAGCTGATGGGAAAGGTAGCTGGTGTCTGTTTCTGCCCTCTTATTTTGATGTGTTTTGCATTTAAAAGTCTTCGGCATACCATCATTGGAACTACCATTCAAATTGTATTTTCTTTTATTGGAATCCTGTCTGCAAACTCTGATCAGATACTTTCAAACATGATGATTGTAATTTTGTGCTGTTGAACTAGTGCACATAACTTTCTGTACGACTGTTTAAAAGACAGGTTAAAAAAAAACCCAATGCATTGCTTGCTATGATGACTTTCTCCTCATTGCATTTATAAAAGCAACAACACGTTGATGGTGACAGTGTCTAACAGCCAGATCCTCACCTCTTTTCTAAGGAGTCGATGTTTGAGTGAAGCAGCCACAGCTCCTCTGTGTTGTCCTGCCTGGAGGACAGAATGAGGTGATGACCAGTCAGACACAGAGTCCCTTCAACAGTGGGCAGGAAAGGTCGATGGAGGACAACCCCGTCCACCCTGGGTGTCTTTATCAGCTCTGCAAACTCCATGATCTGACCAGAAGAAACAGACACAACCACAGGTTTTCAGACGGAGGAGTGGAAATATGATACACAATACACACGGAAAACACTTGCCCATTTCAAATCTTATCTTTCCGGTATTAAAAAAAATCAAATGCAAGTCGTTGCAGGATAAGAATGAACGAATAAATGCTTTAAATATCTGCCTGAAAAGTGAAGTTGGCTGATTCAGGAAATAGGAAGCTATCGTTAGCTAGCACGCTAATCGCGACAGAAACAGAAAAAAATTAGGTTCGCAATTTTCTAATATACACGAAAACATCACTAGGATAGATTATGTAAACAAACTGCACAATTCTCAATGTTATTCATCGCTGTTATAAAAAACTGACCGTAGAATTACCAGGTAGTCCTTTATTTGGTTACACGGTGAGACTGGTACGCTCACAAAAACATGCCGGGTAGAAACAACAAACGTCTCAATACAGCTCCAGTCCTTACGACTGAATTAAAGTTCCTCATAACTTCACAAGTTTTTGTTAAATTTTTTTGGGGGAAATATGTATTGAACGTTTCCGTGTTCTCTCGTTCGTATCATATCTGTTTTATTTTTTCTCTCTAAACACACAGTTCAAAAAGGGCATGTTTTAATTATTAAAAAAAAAAAAGATTCTTCTGATTCTTATTTCATTACCATTCTACAAATTTTGTTCCCAAAAAGCACTAGAATTTAATTTACTTTAGTATTATTAATTTAGTTTCAGGCGGTGTCCTTTCTGTATTCAAACACTCAGCTGCCTTGAAGCATTCTCCATAACATAACATAACATAACATAACATAACATAACATAACATAACATAACATAACATAACATAACATAACATAGTAAATGATAAAACTGGTAGCAAATTTATTAAGTTCAATGACTGTAATAATTTGAGTTTTGTGTGTGTGTGTGTGTGTGTGTGTGTGTGTGTGTGTGTGTGTGTGTGTGTGTGTGTGTGTGTGTGTGTGTGTGTGTGTGTTTACATTATTTTATTCCATTTGCTTCACAATAGTGTGCAGGGAAATGGTCTCAGAAACGGATGCTTATTTTTAGTAAGCAATGCCTTGCAAGGTCACAAATCAATAAATGACACCAGGGGGTGATATTGGAACATTTTTGAGAGACAACACGAGCAAAATTAACTGCATAACATTTGTTTTTAATTTTTTTAAAATGTGAAACATAAAAAAGAAAAGAAAAAAATGGATGTAAAAATGTTGTTTTGTTAAACAAATAGGAACTTGTGAAATAAACGTTTATAGGACTCAACCTAATGATTTATTATTAATTTACCATTAAAGGGAAGTAAATTATGCATATAGGCCATCTATGATAGAAACAGCAGCATAGTAACATATAATTATGTGAAGTACGTATATGCACATACGATGATCGTCCACAACATCATGACCACAGCCAGGTGAAGTTAATGATTCTGACTGACTCATTTTGGAAGGTCATCTTCGATGGAGTCTGTCAGACAGCAAGGGAACATTTTGTCCTCAAAAGTTGATGTGTTGTGAAACAGAGCAAGCATAAAGAAATGAACAAGTTTGATAAGGGCACGTTGTGATTAAGAAGGTCAAATGTCTTTCTGTGTGAAGTTTAATTTGCATGTTCTTCCTGTGCATGAGTTTTCTCTGGATGGATGGATGGATGGATGGATGGATGGATGGATGGATGGATGGATGGATGGATGGATGTCATGGTTGCTTGAAAACGGGATCAGAGCATCTTTAAAACGAGCTCTTGTGTGATGTTCCCTGCGGTAGGCCGGTGGTCTGATCCAACAGACCGACTTTGTAGCTCAAACTGATGCAGAGGTTGATGCTGGTTCTTTATCTTTATCAGAAAGGCTGGTTCTGATAGAAAGCAGTCAGATGTCTGCCAACCAGTCAAAATTCCCAAGTTGATCAACTTCTGCTGCTGCAAGCGACAACAATGACCAGTGATCAGCAGAACTGGAGAAATGTTAATAGGTGGTCTGGTCTGATGGATCACATTTTCTTTTACATCATTGAGACAGGCAGGTGCGTGTGTGTCAATTACCAGGATGGACTTTTGGGAAAAGGCAAGCTGGTGGATGCAGTCTGATGCTTTTTGAAATGTTCCAATGGGAAAATTTGGGTCTCGCTATTAACAGAGTTGTTACTTTGACACTTATCACATACAAACCATACACATCCTGTCATGGAAATGCTATCACCCGATGGCCGTGGCTTCTTTAAGACGGACAACTCATCCCACCACAAGGTGAAAAAAACATGTAGATGGCTTGAGAAATATGGTGTACATCAAAACAACCATCTTATGGGGCTAAAGAGGATAAATGTTTTTCAAGAGGTCACTGTCACATTTCATGGTATTTGACAAAATAGTATTCTTACCAGGACTAGCAGAGTACAATAACAGGTCAATTATTATCAGATAATCTCCTGTTCAGGTATCCAGTCAAATGGGTGAAATGACTCGAGGGTCCAGTGAAATGAATCCAGTGTCAGGTCGAGTGGTTATTCACAGTTAAGAAGGAGGAGGCGGATGCGGTTCCCAGGAGGAACGTGGGCAGATTGGTGAAGCAGAAGGGTTAACTTGAAAGATGGAGATTTCCAAACAGAGAGAAGTCGACAGAGACGTCAAATAGCACACCAGAAACACCAGATAAAACACTGAACTGCAAAAAAATGACTGGGGGAGGAAGAGATCTATACGATGAGCCTGAGCTGAGCTTGAACTGTGTTTTGATCTTTTACAGGCACCAATTAAATAATCAAGAAAATTATGAAGCCACACACACTCACCACATGGAGATAACATTTTAAATCGGTCTTTTTAGATCATAAATGAACTGCCTTCCCTGAAGGCAGCTGGAGGTTTGCTCCGCAGAAAGAGGGCGCAGCAGGAAAAAGCTGTTGCCTGAGGGTTTTTGTTTTACTCCTCAAAAAGATCGAGGAGATCTACCCGCTGAGATCTTAAAGCACACGGAGGAACCCACATCGACCTTGAATGGAAGACTCCCGGAGGAGGGGGAACACTTTTGGAAGGTTTAGATGAGTACGAGCGGATGAGGTTTGTTTGAGATGTACTTTTGACATCGCGGTGTGTGTGTGTGTGTGTGTGTGTGTGTGTGTGTGTGTGTGTGTGTGTGTGTGTGTGTGTGTGTGTGTGTGTGTGTGTGTGTGTGTGTGTGTGTGTGTGTGTGTGTGTGTGTGTGTGTGTGTGTTGCGGTGATGTATTGCAGATCAGCACAGTATCTGCTTCAGTTGCATCCTGTCTGAACTCCACAATAGATGATTTGCTGTGGGCCTTTCCAGCTCACATCACAGAGAGCACTGTATAGATGCCAGAGCTCGATTGGATGTGAGGCCCGGCATCGCTTTACAAACCAAATACCTGTCGTTCTTCTCGGGGGAAAAATGCTTTGCTGTGTATTTTTTTTTTTCCTTCTTAAAAAAGATGAACTGATAGAAACACTGAAGCTTTCAAAGCAAATATTCACTTCCGATGCAACACTGTGAACAAACCTCTTTTCAAGCAGGATACCCAGACAAATGTGTCGATGGAAATCAAGATTTTTAAAAATAAAAATTATCTAGTTAGTAGGATTGTTTTTATATAGCATACTGTAATGGGTTACTTTTCCAATTACTTTCATTCTTTATTCAAAAGAGCATTTTTCAGCCACAACAGGCAAATTATAAGGGTCCAAAACTGTCCATGTTCTTGCCACCTCCACACATCAAATTATAGAACTGATTTTAGACATTTTGGAACATCCTTCTGCAAATTTTTAAAGACTAACAATTAGCACCCACACAATTACCCCTACCCAGCTCTCCATTCAGTTTCTGATGAAGACAATCACATACACAAGTCACTCCTTCCCTTTAACCTTTTGTTCTGTCAGGCTGTTGTCTGCTGCCTATTTCTGGGATGTTATTTTGGTTCCGTCCAGTGAATCAAGAGCCGTCTGTCAAAGGCAGAAGATGACGGCTTCAACGTGGGCGAAGGAGTCCCGCATCAAAATCTGCTGTGATACTCCATGAGAAATGCCTTGAACTGAGCATTTCTGTGTGGTGGTGATGTTGGTTTTCAGAAAAAAGACATTTAATACCTAATGAGAGGAATGATAGCATTCCATATGGTATATTTTTAATTAGATGTGGCACTGTTGAAAGGTGTTTCTAAGTTGAGAGGTGAGACTTTCACATATGCTACACAGCTGCAGTCATCCCTGCATACAAAAAGAAAACGTGCTGTGAAAAACTCTCATAAAGCATTCAGCTATATTCTTTGCATTGATAAGTAAGTGCATGTACGCGTTGCCATGGGTATGTAAACTTGGACATCATACTTCTCTGTTTCGTTGTCATGCCAGTTCACCAGAGAAGCGTATACTGGTGAAACTGGGGTATGTTTTGTTGTTTTTTGAGCGGGATTTCTCTCAGCTCTCAGCTCTCTAACATTTCAGATCATCTACAGCAGTAACTTTACAATACTTATTTTGCTGAAGTATCTATAACACTCAGACAGTAAAAAAAATAAAATAAAAAATCAAACAGAACAAAAAAACATTTTCTTATTGCCACTGTATTGATTACACCTCTGAAAGCACAAAACATGAAATGAGCTGGCTCGTCCACATTGATCGCTCCACTTTCGAATTTTGCCTACATGATGCAGAATTTACATTTGAGGGGGAGGGCTGAACACACACACTGAGTTTTGTGGCCCGTGTCGATTTAACAACCTCTGAGCCTTATTCAACTCATTTTTCTTTTTATGTCTACTTCTGTATTTAGATATACTGCAGCTCTTTAATTTCCTTTACTTGGGTGTGAAACGACTGTTGCCTGTTGTCTGAAAGTGCATCCTGTGACAAAATGGTTAGAGTCGCTTTTTATAATTTGTTGTTGTCTCATTTGATTGTTTGTATTGCTATGAGCCCTTTTTTCAGCATCTAATTGCAAAACACCTCAGAATCTGACCTGAGTGTGCACCTTGTGCGCTGATCGGATGGCATTGTGGCAGTTTAACATCCCAGAGAAAGACAGTAAAATGAAGGCTACCAAATGCAGCTTGTGTCTTGCACACTACCATACACTCATGTGTACTTTCAATCAAAAGTGAAGAGTTTGTTTCCCCTGACATTAGGCCCAGGAGAACAGCTGTGGCTTGATTAATTCCATCCAGCATCTCAGTGACTTTTCTGCCATCCTGAAACAAAAGAATTTCCCCCTCAACCTTCTTACCATGTTCTGAAAACAAGCAAACAATTCACTGGGACTGGTGGGCAAAACAACACAATGCTGAGATAATTTCACTTTTTGTTAACACTCCAAGCTTTAAACTAACCTCACATATCGCTCACTCTCTCTCTCTCTCTCTCTCTCTCTCTCTCTCTCTCTCTGGCTCTCTCTCTCTCTGGTGTTATGATGTGAAATAAAGGAAGGTTTGGCCAATGGTGACCACACACAAATCTGCATGAATGAAGGCAAGTTGTTAGTCAATCAAAGGACCCCCCCCCCCTGAAAAAAAACCCCACACAAACAAAACAAAACAAACAAACAAAAAACAGGCTCACAATCACAAATCACCCAAAAATGTCAAACACATTTTTTTTAATACTGTGCTAGAAATCCCAAAGCCATGACTCAGACCATTCAGGCTCAAAGGTAAATAATAAAATCGATTAGTTTGACCTTAAACACTATTTTTGCTCTGATTTGGTCTATGATTGTGGATTTGGATTCGCACATGAAGTTTAATCAGAGTTACAGAGAATACAAAACACAAGTTAGCTGATTGAGAGAGAGTCGGGGGGGTCGTGGGTTCAGCACTAGACAGCTCCAATCAAACCCAAACAACAGGCACTGAAAGCCGGGCAGAGCCGAGCAGAGCAGGAAGCGGACATGATCCAATCAATCTCACACTGGATGTGACCCTGCATGGCAGCTCGGTGCGCACAGTCTAATCACAGTTGTTGCGCCTGCAGCGCACTTGCCAGCTCTTTACTTATACGTGCATCCTAGCGGTGGGAGGGAGGACTCAGCAGTCGCTGAGCCCCTCGAAAAAAAATAGGTTGCAAGACGGCTAAAAAAACAACAACACTTTTTTTTTGCGTGATCAGGCTGGAGCCACTCATTTAGATCAACTATTTGAAAATCGATACGGTGTGCATGGCTTAGTTTTGTAAGTACAGTGGATATGGTTTAGTTCGATAACATTCATTACACTGACAGACTGATGTCATAAACCCTGGCATAGTCCCATAAACTCTTTATAGAGCAATAAAACCACTTTTACATAAGAAGCTGAGCTTGTATTTCTGTTTCATTCTTACCTTAGAAAATGCCCTGTGACTGGATTTTTCAGGTTTACGAAACAAATGAGAGATTTGAGAATTTTGAAGTGATTTTGAATAATCTTCCTAGCATGTTTTGAAGGCTTTAAGCGGAACACTAGATGGCAACCAAGTTGTGTGTGTGTGTGTGTGTGTGTGTGTGTGTGTGTGTGTGTGTGTGTGTGTGTGTGTGTGTGTGTGTGTGTGTGTGTGTGTGTGTGTGTGTGTGTGTGTGTGTGTGTGTGTGTGTGTGTGTGTGTAAGAGAGACTGTGAAAGACAAGGGGAGAGAGAGGGAGAGAGAAAAGTGGGGGATGTGTGGGACAGCGGAGGGACGCTCCGTTCATGGCACTCAATTTGCAGCTGGAGCTGCGGAGTGAAGAAACGACCTGAGCAGCAGGGAACGAGATTAAATGAAAAAAAAACTGTTAGATCACAGCTGGATGCATGAGTTGCAGATTAAATAGTGGGGAAGTTGCAGATTAGAGCACGGTAACCAGGTGGGATTCACTCTGCAGAGGAGGGGAAGAAGGGAAAGATGTGCTGCGTCTATGGCGCCTCTGGTGCGTTATCCGGGGACAGGCTGAGGCGCGGCGACGCGCCAACACCCCGCGTTTAGATGGCTCCAACATTTGGGGTGCAAAACAGGTGTCAGGGAAGTGTCGTCACGAACCCCGGAAGCCGGAGGAGGTGGGAACATCAGAGGGAAAGATGGCAGCGAAATCCGATGGTCGCGGGGTCGTCACCGGTTTCGCCCAGCTGCACAACCTGGACGAGGTGGTGGGGACGGGAGAGGACGACGCGCGGGACGGCAGCTCGTTCCACATCTGCCACTGCTGCAACACCTCGTCGTGCTACTGGGGATGCCGGAGCGCCTGTCTGCATTACCTCCGGAGGAAGGGGAAGGAGAAGGAGAGAGATGCAGCGCGACCACCGCAGGAGGAGCGCCTCTGGCTGGACTGCCTGTGGATCATCCTGGCACTGCTGGTCTTCTTCTGGGACGTGGGGACCGATCTGTGGCTGGCCATCGACTATTACCACAAGCAGAACTTCCTGTGGTCTGGCCTGACCCTGTTCTTCGTGCTGGTGCCGTCAGTTCTGGTCCAGATCCTGAGCTTCAGGTGGTTTGTCCAGGATTACACCGGGGGAGGACTGGGCTCTGTGGAGGGACTGAGCAGTCGGAGAGCAACAGCCAGTTTGCAGAGAGACAGGTGCTGCCGACTCTCTGTCTGGGTCTGGCAGAGCATTATACACATCTTTCAGATGGGACAAGTGTGGAGGTAAGGGGAACTTTGAGTTTAACCTTTAAAATAATCAGTAAAAGTCTGTCTCTGGCGCTTCTCTCACTCTTCCCAGTCAGCCAGCCTTCTAACCTCTTCTTGACTGTCACCTGGTATAACCCGATCCTGTGTACATGACTGGGGTAAAAATCAGCCACTGTTGCGATGCCATTACATCCCCCTCCTCCTCCTCCTCCTCTGTGTATGTCTGCTGTTGTGGTGCCCAGATCAGCATTTACACTTTGGTTCATTTGCACAAACACGGCTACGTTTTACGCATTTGGAGACGCATTTCAGCTTGTCAGCCCAAAAAACGCGTCCGCGTCTGCTCGCAAAATGCGCCGCTGTGATTGTTTCATCACAGTGCGCCATTGCGCTTGTGTGGGGAGGGTATAGGAGCTGTTTGTTCAAAGAGGGGGCAGGTAGTAGCCCGAAGCGTGTGTGTGTGTGTGTGTGTGTGTGCGTGTGTGTGCAATGTGTGTGCGTGTGTGTGTGTCGGTTCACATCACAGTGCACGGTCGCCTCGATTCACCCTCTCTCGCTCTCTCTCTCTCTCTCTCTCGCTCTCTCTCCCCGCATCACATCCTCCGACCAGACCAGAGGCCAGACGAGCATCTGTTTTCACGCCCCCCCCCCCCCCCCCCCCCCCCCGCCACACACACACACACACACACACACACACACACACACACACACACACACACACACACACACACACACACACACACACACACAGACATGATGTCATCGATTCCTCTGCGACGCTTTAAGTTCTCAAACCCGTCACCATGAAACTGATGCGTTGGGGTGGTGGGGGGGTTCAAGGTGTTCCGTCTCCGCGCGTAAACCCGTGTGACACGTAGAGACCGTCGAGTGGAGACGCGCATCTGGTGCGCGTAGCTAATTTTTACTCCACTTATAGGTTGCCTCTGGAGCAGCGAGTTGTTTTCTGGTGCAGACAGACGCAGTGCCTGGCATTTAATGGGGAGAAAATAAAAAAGAAAGTAACGCATGACGGCTGATCTGAAGGGACTGCGTGCCAGCGTGGAAAAGATGTGAGCTGACCAGGTCAAACGATTTTAACCGAGACGTTCAGGATTTTAGTCTACATATCGAGATTGACCACTGATTATGTTCCTGTGTTTTACAACAACCTTTGACTCATCAACAATTTTTTTTAAAAACATCACTATTTATAATGTTTAGACTACTTCTTTAGGGGAAAAATTATGTACAGGCCATGGAAATATAATCTCACCTGTGTTCATCTCCCTATATGTGCCCAAAAGCAGCAGCTTCACTTATAGCTGAAGTTAAATTCAGTGTGTCGGTGCATTCTTTGTTAGATGGGTTTTTCCCAGAATGAGAAAATCCTTTTCCTATATCATTTCGAGATTATTGAATAAAATGTGTAGAGTTAATTTTCAGCAGCTGCATTGGCTGACAATAAGGTTCAGTGGATTATTGTTCTCAGGTTTGTCATACAGAGACAGCATACATGCATATTGCTTCCCTGAATGCATCTTTGGACAGACGGCATCATGACATCACTTATTTCTCTTTTTTTTGTTAAACATGCAGTTAAAAGACGTGATATGCACATTTAGTCTTTACCTATCTGACAGTTTTCATCCTCATTAATCACAGGGGAGTGTATTGAGTGTAGAGTTTATTGTTTGGCGGCAGCAGACAATGTGCCAATGCAGAAGAAACACACATGTAAACAATACTTTGGAGCGGTCTTCCACATTTACATGTTTGCGGGTTATTGTGTTATATGCATGTTCCATGTCTGGCTTGGCTTAAGGTGACCTTTAAAGGTCCAATGTGCAAGATGTTTGAGAAAAAAAAGTGAATACACTATGCAAATCTCCATGTCTTCTTTTAGAACATCGTTCTTCTGAAATAGTACAATAACTTAGATTCCCTGAACTACATATGTAACAATATATTTAGGATCAGGCACGTATAACAGGGGGACGAGTATTTAACTTTTTCATCCATTTGTCAAGTACTTTAAGTGAATAAAACGGTTTGTCTTCAAACTGGATTATTAACTTGGGCCCACATTTGATTCAAATATTGGCCTCCTTAAAAACAAAACACACAAAAAAACAATCCTACTTTTGTGGTTTCACTTCTATTTTGTGTTAGTGTTAAAAAAAAACAACATTACCAGGTTTTTTTGCTTTGCTTGTCATAACTACACCGGGTGAAAATAAATGTATGCATGCGTTATAGCAGCTCCTTTTACAATCCATGTTAATGCTGAACTGTGCGATTCACCTCATTCTGCTCCCCTTATTTTATGTGGTACAAATAAAGTATACACTTATTTAATATCTGTGTTTGTCCTATAGATGACCATTTCATGGATGTAAGTTATCATCTCATTCTGGGAGACACTAAACTGGCGTGGAAGGACTTTTCTTTGTTTGTTTTTTTGTTAATTCTCGTTTACATTTCACAGGAGAATATATCACCCGGTGAAAAACTATTTGTATTTTTTGTGACCGGTGTCTTTTTTGTGTCTTTGTCACTTTGAATTTGCATTTCAGATTTATACAGTAAATAGGCTTTTTGGGGAGATAAAGGTTGTTTATGTTTTGTGGCTGCTGTTTGTTCTCAGCGGCGGGTGGGAAAAAGGGGAGGCAGCTGAAATAGTCTGTTCGTTGTATTGTGCATCTCGACGACAAGTTGCCGCTAAATCGTACTCATTGGCTGCTTCTTATTCTTCTTTCATTCATCCCATCAGAATTATTTGTCATCATGACACATCTGAATATGGCAGGAGATTTAGTTTTCAAAACTCTTCAAAACTGTGGGAAGCACAGAACAAAATGATGTATTCTAAAGTGAAGAAAAAAATCAATTGATATCAGAAATATTGATACCAGACTAATGTCATTCATTCATCCATCTTCTTTTGTGCTGTTTCTCACTCAGCGTTGTGAATGGCTAAAGCAGATCCCAGCCAACCATAGTTGTAGGCAGGCTACACCCTGGACAGCCCCCCCCCCAACCCCACCTCACTAATAGATTTCTTCTTGTCGTCTTCACTGGTTGCCTAGTAACTGCTCCCATTACCCCCCGGCGGACGACTGTTAAATATCAAACTTAAGTTTTATACTTCTCACCAAATTTAGTTCTCAACATTAAACTTCAATTTTAAAGGAGCAAAAGAAAATATTAACAAAAAATACATTGTGAAGTAAGAAATAGAGCAATGAATGTTGCCGGGAAGGAACTCAAGGAAACACAATGTGTTGGTGTGTATGTTGTGACAGCGCGGGGCCTTGGGCGCGGGATCGTTGTCAGGCCACTTTCTCCCTTTGGACATGATTCGCCTGGCTGCTGGTTTGGAGCTGAGGGTCAAAAGCTGCTCTTGTCAGCTTAGTGAGAGTTCACAGCCTGAGACCCACAGGGCCAACGGTTGATATGGAGATTATTAGACACTGTAAGAGGCCACTCTGCCCATAGGTAGCATATGCTATCCTGCTGCACTGCATTATGGGAGGAAGTGGACACGTTCATTGATGGGATTCATGAGACAAATCTTTGAAATGATGATTTTGATTATTTCATGGGTGTATCAATGATGTTCTTCCATGACTGGATTCAGAGTAGCTGTCAAGCTCGTTCGCAGGCAAGATGCTACGGTATCAGTCTGTGAAATGTTTTGCCTTCATTAATACGGTAAAACAAGCTGAAGTGCTGACAGGAGTCAAAAATGCAGCCTCATCATGTCTCATTACTCAGTTCCAGTTTCGATTCTACATTCAATTAGCTGCCGTCTCTTTCTCTCCATCCAACCTGAGGACTGGGCGAATGACAGAATCGCTGAGTTTGTTTTGCACTTATCTACTTGTTAATTGTTGACGGAACGGAGAGGATTTCTCTCTCATCTATAATCCTGCTATGTCACTGGCATCCTGCAGCCCTTTCATGTTTTCCCCCCTCCCTGTGAATCACCGGCACTGCTGATGGGGTCTCCTCAAGCTTCGAAGATTCCACTCACATACGCTCTGCCACACTCGGGCTCACACATACGCAGAGGTCTCCTGGTGGTACGATGGACAGCTTAATCAGTGTAAGCCCAAATTAGCATTTGACAGGGAAAGGACCGCATCCCCCCGCCCGCCTTCAAGAAGAAATCCAGGCTGAAAGTTTGTGTCTCGCTCAGGAATTCCCAATAGAAATATTGTCTAGTCTCCTTCTTTCCTTTTAGTATCTGACAACTGTATGAAATGTTTCGGAACAGGCAGATTGTTGTGCTACCTCACAAGCAAAATTCAACTTCTCACCAACAAGGGACGATTTAAGCACCAGATTTTGCTTTACTATCCAGCTATCTAAATATTTAACAGATAAAACCTGATTAAAGCAGAAATAGCTGTATTTAATCAGGCTTTGTAAGTTCTCTTGCATGTTGAAAGTTTGCATTTGAAAGTAGATAACAGAAGGAAGAGATAGCAAGAATGAATTGCATCATAGGAAATAAGCTATTAACTAATGTTGGGTACCAGTCGCTCAGTTTAGAAGAGCCACGGCGTCTGATGCTTAGAGTTGTCATGTTTCTTGTGTACATTCCAATATTTTGTGGTTACAGAGCCTAATTCTTGGAGTAGACCTTTAAATTTGAAATCAGAATTACTTGAGACATCCATGTCCAGAAGTTTGCATGTTTTCCTTTTGCATGTGTTGGTTTCAGTTTCCTCCCTCATTCCACAAGCGTGCACATACAATTATTTTGTAGTTTCTGAACACCTTAAATGTGAGTTTGTGTGGTGGTCTGCCTCTGTGTTTGCTCTGTGAAAAACTGTCATCCTCTCCAGGATGTATCCTGCCTTTGCACGTAGTCAGCAGGGATTGGCTCCAGCACCCTGTGCTCTAAAGTTGAACAAAGCGATATGGAAGATGGATGAAAGAATATCAAACATGCCTGGGGAGCTGTCCAGTGCTGAAAATGAGGCTCAAGCCCAAAGCCACATTTGGTGCCGTTTCTCAAATATTTTTAATAGCTCTATATAAACTCACTGAATATTTTATGTATGACTGCAATAATTTTTACGATCCCTACAAATAAAGCAGTTTGTTGTACAGCACAAGTACAAACATGGAAAACGTTTTTATAATGAGTAGGATTGATCTTATGTTTTAGGCACATTGGGACTTCTTCCATAAAGCAAATTTCATGATGTCACATTGTGTCCATAAGAGGCAGGTTGACATCAATACAAGAACATGAAGGAAACCAAAGTACTTTTGTAGAAAATGTTTTTAAAAAGAAAAGAAAGACACTGACTATATGTACAGAAATCTAAATATGAAATGGCTGCTATGTGCATATTTACTCTTGGTGTCAAACCAGAAATGTCATTGATGTTTTATTGCTTTGGTTTTTGCCTTCATTTGGGCTGTTCAGGATTTTTCTGGCTGAACGCAAGCATGAGACGCCGGGATCCCCCCCCGCCATTCAACGAAATGATTTAACACAACAAATCTGGCTGGTTGGATTACGCTTTAATCCAGAACAAGAGTGGGCTCACTACCAGGCAATCGCCTCATGGTTGACATCTGCCTGGGTTTCATAGCCTGGTAAATATTAATACAGGCTGCGAAGGAGTCGACAAAAGCCTTTCTTGGCTGGCTGGGCTGCTTGTAGTTGCCAAAAAAAGGTTTGTAGAAGCTGTGAGGCAAGACATTGAGATGATACAATGCAACCAGCTGTCTAGGAAAGGGTGGGGGTGGGGGTGGGGGGAGGACTTGAAGGCTTGGATGAATTTGCGACAATCCATATAATCACATAGTGAAGAGTTTGAAGTGACGAAAGATGGGAACATCTTGTTCCCTCCATGGTGAATGCACTGGAGTAATTTTGGAGGGAAGGAAGTGGTTGACAGATGTCTGTCTAACTGGGCTGCTGGTAGGATACATAAAAAAAGGGGTTTTCTTTAGAAACACAATGCTTTTCCATTGTTGGAAAGGTATGTAAGACACGTCCTGAAAGATCAGAAAGTACATTTTTATGATTGCATCATCACACCAAAGATGCAGATTATTCTGTAAAAAACAAAACAAAAAAAAAGATAAAGAGACCACACAGTCAGAGGCTGTAAAGTACACACACCCAACTGTGTTATTTACAGACTACACAATAAACCTCCAGCGCTGGGGTGGAACATATCAGTGTAATGCTCCTCATTTTCCCATTAGGACTGATAATGGGGAACAAACCTTTAAAGCCAGCTCTCGAGGAAAACCCCCAATTAAGTGACAGGCGAGCCTATCAAAATGTGAGAAAGGAGGGCTTTCATGCAAGCGTATCACAGCTGGGGGTAAAGAGGCTGAGAGTCATAAATGTTAGAAAGCATGTGCTTCAGTTATCTGAGGAGCAGAGACGGGGATGAAAAAAGGGAGTCAATTGCCGTTTTGGCTGTTTGTCGTTAGGACTTGAATTCAGACTTGAATTCACAGCATGTCTGAAAAATGTCTGCTTCATGATGTAATTTCTGTTTTTAAACCAAATGTTCTACTCCTTACAGATGGATGATTAAACGGCGTGTCATCAAAATCAATAAATTTAAAAAGGATGTTTTGGTGGCACATCTATGGTTACATGAGGTGAAACCACTAAATAAATGAGCGGCAGACGTGTTCGCTCATTGCAATCCCATTCCTTCAGGTGATAACGCCGGCTGTTGTTGCGGAGAGCTCTTAAGTGCAGTGCAGGGCAAATGCTTATGATGATGCTTGATTTAACAGCCTCAGGCCTGCCTGCTGAGCAAAACAATATTTTGTTGTAGAGGCCTGAAGGCTTCGATGCTGTACTTCTTGCTGCCTTTCCACATTGGTCAAGAGACAGAGCGGCTCGTGGAGGAATATGAAGCGTGTTGGCCCACGGGTCACCGGGCTGAGATCTGCATGCGGCTCACATACTTACGTGTACGTGAACATACACAAACGACACCTCAGGGGAGCAGAGACTAACTCTTTTTATATACCTCTTTATATGCAGTTGCACATCGCAGGGCGTCTCTCACTCGCAGGCACACAGAGGCACACCTGGGCAGAATTACACATTTCCATGTCCTGTTTCCTTGCGGCTCTTCAGCGATCAGAGTGAAGGAGGTGGAGCAGCTATCCTGGCCGTGTGCAACAGCCATCACCTGCATGCTTCCCCTTAAAGAACAGATGACCAATTGACTTTTTATATATTTTTTAATACCCAGAAGTGAAAATGTTGCTACCACAAATGTGGATAAAGATCCGTTAATTGAGTACTTACATAAGCTCTTTTAAATTTGATTTGCAACACAGGAGGTACAGACTTGTATACCTCGTACCCCTCCACATCATTGGCATGATTCACTCTCTATTGAACTAATTTGAGCTAAAAACTCTCCATGTGCTTTACAAAAAAGAGCCATTTGAGAATGGAATAAAAAGAGATCTTAGTTGAAAATGCCTCAAACAAAGGTATTCAGTGGGATTGCACTGAAGTCAAAAGGATCGAGTTTGACTGTTTCTGTGCAGCGACCTGTCCAGGGTGTATCTTGCTCTTCACCAATTAACATCAGAGAATGGTGTCAGTTCCCTCTCACCCTAAGTCAGGTAAGCCGAGTGTGATTCAATTCAGTATTATTCATATAGGGTTCAAATACAATGAAAAAAAACTGCCAGCGGATCCAGATTCAGGATGGAACAGACACACAACGACTCATAAACAAGTTGGCATCGGACAACGGTCTACAGGTGAGAGACGTTAACTCTAATTGTGTGTAACAAGCAGTAATGTCTGAATATATTGGGGGGGGGGGGGGGGGGGGGTGAATCAACGAGAGACAGTCAATGTATTAAAGAAAGTTTCCCGGTCTAAACATATAGCAGCTTAAGTGAGAAAAACCTGAGCAAGGCTGAGGCATCACTGCAAAGTGGAGGATTCCACCAATGAGGGGTTTGCATGTATGAGGCCCTGTTTAAGTGCCATTGTTTCTGTTTGTTTGCTTTTGCCTGCCATCAAGTGATTTTATGGAGCTCCAACAAATGTAAAGTATGAAAGGATATAGCACAAAAAATGTCATAAAAATTAGCTTCCACATGTGTGTGCACAATATCACTTTTTGTACCTGTTTTATACTCACACACCCTTAGTAGATCTGGTCCTAATTCACTCTGATTAGCCTGGTTGTTGAAGAACTTATTTGGAATTCTGCTTTAGATTTTCACAGGAAACCAATGAAGAGAAACAGATACAAGAGAAATATGATCTCTCCCTCTTGTTCCTGTCAGTACTCTTTACTACAGCAGTTTGTATCAAGTGGAAATTTTTTCAAGAGTTATTGTGATAATAACTATAGCGTACTAAAAGTGTGGGTTAATACGTTGTTGAATTTGTACTTTTAATTCAAACCCAGTCCCACCGTTTATATTTCATTAGACACACTTGCCAGATTCAGTGCTATTCAGTTTACTTTTGTGTATGTTAACATGTTTGCACTCGTCTTTTTTCCGCTCACTACAGTTGTAGCCGGCGTGCTCGTGGAATCAGGCTCATGATGTCGGATTTATTGACTTTGAAGTCTGTTGTTTGCTCAGTGTGGTGTGCGCCGAGTTCTGTTTGGCAATTAAACGAGCCGCATCAGTTCAAATCCCAGTCCTCTCTGTCGCTTATTTCCATTCTCTTCATAACAAAGCTTGAAAACCCTTCCCTGTTGCTGCTTTTGCTTTGCGTTCTCCCGGCAGCTCCCACCACAAAACACACGTGGTGATGTATGCATTTCCACATTATTCTACTGCATATTCCACTCTGAGAAAAAAAAATCATTACCTGGGCCCAGAGGAAATCCAGTGTGAGTTGTGATACTCCTGCACAGCGGTTATTTTTCATCTGATGTCCCAAGAATAATAGTTGCGTTCCTACTATATATTTATTACTAATTTTCTCCTGAAATCGGTGAGGCACGCATTCCCAGACGTACTATTTTGGATCATCATGTGTTCTCCCTGCGTACTCTTTCTATCCATTAGTGCTCGTCAGCTCAAGCCACCACATTACCATCTGTGTTCCTTCCCAAGTTAACATATGTTTATATTTTCATCCCTCCCTATCACTTACTCTTATTCGTGCTCTTAGGCTCCTCATAAATTTATCTCATTCTCTCCATCATGGAAGGAGACACCTCACTGTCTTTTCCTCTCCTTATTAGCTGTAGTTAGACAGCTCGCTATGCTGTGTTCTCAAACGCTGCGTCCCTTATCACTACTTAAACTCATCATGCGGCCTCTTCTCCTCCGTCTTTCTCTTTAAGTGTGCGCCTCTCTCTGTGTTTCCTTTCACATAAAGCTGCACTTGACCTCCATTTCTGTCAAGGAAACTGGAGCATCTGCTGCTGCCCCATTACAACTCGACACCTCCTCGTTTCCTGCCCACTGTGTCCTGCCATACCCCACATCTTACACTCCCCACAGAGCCCATTTTCAGATCTCCCATGTTTTGTTCTTCACTACTGTTTCCTTGCTCTGACAAAGTGTCCCACTCCTGCAGGAAACTGTTACACCTCGGTTTATGAGTCAACCTGTGGCCTAATGGCTGTGCCTCACCTTCACGTGCCGTTTGTCCAGCTTCACAGCTTCCCTCAATCTTATTTCTGAGTAAATCAGTACTTGTGCATGAAAAAAATGTGGTTATAACATTATATTGCTCATCCCATTGAGAATGAATGCCTCCCCATGCAGCACATCGTGGCGATTTGAAACAGTTCGAGTCAACGCAAAAAGATGTTGGTTCACATGCACCTGTCAGAGGTTGCACTCAGCCCTGGTGATCGCACAAGCTCACCACACGAGATCCGTTTAGTGTGAAGTGAGAGGAAGACAAGCACGAGGCGAACAAAGTCAAACATCAGGCCGAACAGAAATAGTTGTTTCTCTAAGGAGTTGGACCACGGCAGACGAGACAGGTTCAGTGAAAATAAGGCAATGGACAATATCAAAACTGCAGTGCACTATTGGAAGCGCACTCCAAAAAAAAAAATAATAATTTGACCTCACATGTTTCTGCAGGTTGTGTTAGTGTGACATACTATAGTATCAACACACCACTGTGTCATCGATCATTGAGAGGATCTCATTTACAATGCAAACCAACTGCTATAGAGACTAGAAAATACCACACACTTGAGTTGTGGCTGTGGTTCAGATGAAGTAAAAAAAAACAAACAACAGTTTTGTACAGTGATGTAGTTTAATTAATCTTCACGTTGCTGGTTTACACTTTGTCTTTTTTCATGCTTGGTTGTGGATGATGATGATGAAGAAGATGAAGAAGAGGGGTTACCTCTTTCTTGTTGAAAGGTGTAGTTTATTCTGTGTCAAACACATAACATCACCAGCCCAGCAACTCTTCATAAAACAGAAGATGATTGTGATCTAACTGCCAAAACTACCAAATTGAGAAAGCGAGACATTTAAAATTGTAATATTTTAAAGACAATGTGAAGTTTAAGAACAATTTTCCACGTCCATATGCTTAAGTTTAGATCACATAACAAAAATACAATTAATGAAAATGAGAATTTGAAATAAGTGCACAGCACGTATGAAGACATTAAAGGAGTAACAGCAAAACACCCCAGGTACGTCCTGGAAAGACCACTAATCCATTCACACCCGTTGCAAATTGCGAGTCAACAGTCAACATCTTTTGACTATAAAGACAGTTGAAAAAAAGATTAAACGACTGAGAAAGCATTAAAAACTCCACACAGAAACACCACGGCCCAGAGTCCAGGTCCTCCTCCTGTGAAGCCACGGTGTACCACTGTGCTGCGGCCGAGATTAATCACAACGTATCAGGCAGAAAAGACTTTCTAACACACTGAAAAAAAGCACTTTACAACACAATCTAATGCACCTACAAAGCACTATTAGAATAATGTGCGTCAATCTTGTATTTCATGTAGAATATATTTTCTAATAAAGTGTTAATAACTCTTTAATAAACAGGTAATGATTATTTACAGTCTATTGCATCTGACGCTAAAATGCTATCTACTTCTGATGTGATGCACAAACGAACCCACTTCTCTTTTTTTTTTTGGAAGCTGTCTGTGCGTTACTCACATCTCGCATCAGCACCGTTCAGTGACGGCCACCATTGTTTGAGTCTAATGATGGCGGACGCTCCAGGCGTCAGTTTGATAAACAGACCATCTTTGCTTATAAATAATTGAAGAGCCCCGGTAGTTCCCGTACTCTCACGGTGTCACACTTGCAGGGTTTTGCAGTCGTCTCCTCTCGTTCTCATGTTTGCGTGGTGATACCCTGCTGAGAGGTGCCGTTGCTCTCACTGTGAAACTGGGAACGTGAAGAATTTCTGCGTATGGACTCAAAAAGACGGCTTCTTTTTCTGGGGAAGTCAATGCATTGGTGCAGAGCGTGCACGGTATCACCAGGAGTCACAGTACGGGCATGATGACAAAAACATGCAATTATTGTGACTGCAATAGTTTTTATTGCCATTCCAGATAAATGCTTATTAGCCAATGTTACATCAGAAATTTATTAGTTAAATAATTAACGAGTTCATGAAAATGATGGCTTTTTTTTTTTTTAACATATTTTAAGAGTAATGTATGTATCTCTGTGTCGTGAATCATTTTTAAGATGGTTCTTGTTCCACAAATCAGTCCAGGGACACATAATGAGCCTGTTTACATTCACATTAAAAATCCAGTCATTATACATTTCTGATATTGTCTGATTATTCAAGCGATTACTGTCATCTGATTATGAGAAATGACATCCACACATCGACATACCCAATACTCCAATGTCTTTGTACAGGTATCCCTGATAATCTAGTTCATTTTGTTCATTGTTCATGTGCACGTGTTTGTGGGAAACAAAATGTAGACTCGTGACAGCAAACATGACTTGCAGCAGCAGGCAGCGGACAAGGAGCCACTTCTTGACTAATGAGGAGACACATTTCATATTCAATGAAATGAAAATCCTCAACACAGCTCATGCTCAGGCTGTGGGTGTCACCATGTTCAACAAGACCAGACTAGATGATTAGAGCAGGGATGTCAACACACATTTTAACTCAGGGGCCAATTTTATCTTAAATTGGCGGGACTGGTTTTTTTGTTGTTGTTGTTGTGGTGGTGCAGAGTATACATAATGAAAAATCTCAATATTTTCACAACAATCACTTGCAAAAATGTGTACAATCTCAAAATGAAGCCAGTTTAAATGAAGCTTTTTGCGGGCCGGTTTTGGCCCACGGGCCTTATGTTTGACACCTCTGATTGAGAGAATAATAGAAAGTTTGAGTATCAGTTCATATACACAAAAAGAAATCTAATAATGGACCGACACATATAAACCAATGATTTTGGATAGCCACATTTCTTCAGTGTTTTAAAATACTCCAATGACTAAAATCATCACATTACAAAACAAGCTCAGTTTTAGCTTCTTGCTAAATATTTATAACAGCCCGTATTCGACCTCCCTGCGCAGCAGTCTATCGCTGTCCTTCCTCCGTCCTTTGCTTCTTCCTTGTGATTGTGGCTGGATGGCCTTTTCCTTTATTTGGGTGACCGCGGTGAGACTGAAGAGCTAAATTGGGTTCTAGTGGGGGAACTGAGAGCTTCGCAGGAGAGAGGTCATCAGCTCAGGAGTCCAGCAGTGATCAGTTGGTTGTCGTACATCACCGCCACCGCAGGCCTGACAGGGAATGGGTTCACCAAAGGGCACTTCATATGTTGAAACTGAGAACCATTACCTTTGTTTACACCTTTATTTCTCTTTCCCGACTCCTGTCCATCCCCATGTTCCTTTGCCTGTCTCTGTTTCTATTTATGTTTGCTCTATCGCTGTCTTTTATTTGCCACTTCCCCTCCCTCATTGCCTCCATCACTCTTCTTATTTTCTCCTCTGCTGTTTTGTTTCTCCACAATCCGCACACAGAGCCTGTTTGTCCTCATAGTGAATTA
Organism: Lipophrys pholis; assembly: GCF_963383615.2. Classification (NCBI taxonomy): domain Eukaryota; kingdom Metazoa; phylum Chordata; class Actinopteri; order Blenniiformes; family Blenniidae; genus Lipophrys; species Lipophrys pholis. Next base: position 7,345,617 of record NC_137649.1, read on the forward strand.
CATATTACTGGAGCCTGTCTGCGTTGAGCCCTGCAGTGTTTTGATATGTTGTGGTCCACATGTCTTCGTCAAAAGCAACAAGTGCTCACTGATGTCACTCTTCTGTCCTCGTCCATCACATACATACTATAGAAAAATTATTTACCAGTAGTCTTACTCATCAGGCATAAATAAGTAATTGCGTTGTTAGTGCATGCATAGGAGGTGTGAATGTTCAGTGGCCTTATGCTAACTCTGAGTGCTGTGAAGTACTCCGCTCATCTCGTATGGCGTCGTGTAAAACATCGGCTGCTGCCGCTGCTGAGTTTTGCTCTGCAGAAAAGAAAAATCCTGGTGGAACATGATTACAGATGATTACAGATTTACAGGTTGCTTTGAAAAATGAATTGCAGAGTGAAGTTGTCATACTGTATAAGAACAAAGAGAAGATGGAGGGAACTCAGATTAAATGATGTAAGGCAGGAATTTAACAGATGCAAATGTACAATGAAGGCTGGTTTTGAATCCTGACTTTATAGAAGTAAAATTATGAATATGATTCCTATAACCGTCATACAGTAAAAAGAAAAAGTATTGGTTGCCCAGTATATTGCAAAATCATAATTATTGCTTTATTAACTTGCACAGTATATACTGCAGTTGGTAAAAGACTGACTGAAATGGTACGAATTATATTTCCATGCACTGTGCATTCATGCTCTGCATGTCTACTTGAGACTTCGGCTCATCAATTAATTCACTGCAGGGGAACCGTTTCAGTTTTCTAGCTGAGTGGTTTCCAACCATTATTTCCTCCTAGATTCCTTATCAAGACTGGCTGTGGCCCCCTCGCTGATCTCTGATTTGCCCAAAACAAAACAGTGACGACAACCACTGGTGGACACACCCACGCTCACCAGCAAAGAAGCAGTGGTGCTCTATTTGTCACGGTTTCCAGTAACGTGTGCAAATCTAATTTTGAGAACCTGCGGCCCGTTTACACGACATTTTTAAGTGAAATCGTAAAACTGTAATTGTATTTTGGGTGTCCATTTACACAACGATGCTCGGAGCCACTGAAAATGCAACTTTTCTGCTATTGCGCACCACGGCTGGAGCAAATAGTTCTTCTGTGGGTAGATGGACAATAACAACAATGTTTGCCTCCAGAGTGTCATGACTTCCAGCCCATATTCTCTTGAGACTTGGCGGTTTTATTGCTGAGAGTCACCGTAATAACAATCTAACTTTGCTGTCTGTCAATGTGCATGTCCGTGTAGTCGCCATTGTTAATGTTTATAGCATGTTGAAGTGTCTGTAGTTTCATTACAAATAAAATTTAAAACAACAGCACCCACTGGAGGCCCAACATAAAAAAATTAAATAGTTATCAATTCTGCCCTTTTTTTCCATATAAACGGACATTGTTTTCAACAATGTGTAGACATACGGCTTTTCTGGAATGAAAATTAAGCGTTTTCACTTGAAAGGTTGTCGTGTAAAGGAGGCCTCAGAGCAGGCAAAGTATCGGACCCCCTTGTAAAGGGAGTACCCCCGGTAACAGAGACACCAAACCCCATGCTGGGAAACTTTTCTACTTGATTAAACAGATATGATTCTGCTTGTCAACACAAAATGGATAAGACACAACAGAACAAGGCATAACTATCCACATGAATGAATACAAATATATTCTTGTGGCAAAACTTTGAGGAAATTGACGAAGCATATTTCTTTTCCTGGAGACAGGAAAGATTTGGTTTTTTTAGATTAACAGTGGATGAACACTGCTCCACTTTGTACTTCCCTCTGCAGTGGAATGAGGATGAAATGGAGTCAGCGAGATATTTTCAGCCACCGTGTCTGAGTGGATTAGTCCAGTGTTCCTTTAAGGGGACATCACAGTTTAAAAACTGCTACTGTGACTCCCATCTGGATTACAGGTTTGGAAGAAACAACTGAAAGTGCAGCATAAACAGCTCTGTGTAACAGTTTTACATGTCTAGTTTGTTACACGGCATACATAAACATCAGGTGATTGTCCTGTATGACTCTGTGCATAGGCATTATTGCTAATCTAATAGAGGTGAGGAGAAATAATAATGCAGTATCACTTTTCCAAAAGGAATTCATGGCTGAATGTTTTCTAATTCAGCCACAGTTGCCTGTTAAACAGCAATTTTTGACATTCATGCTGGATGTTTTAGAGAGGGAGTGATTTAAAAATAAAGCTCTTACTGTTAGGAATCCAGAAAGGTTTGTAGGTGGTGGTATTTTAGTTCTTTTTTCTTTTCAATATGAATAAGAATTCTGAAAAAAAAAACACCCTGCAATATATTGCCTTCGTCAGTCTCACAATACAAGCATTAATATACTTGGTATCTCTGTGCTATGACATGCATTTTATGGGCAGATCATCACAAATACCCATCGTCAAAATTCACATATATGCCATTTGACGGAACCTTGAAGAATGAGTCCTGTAACAGACACCATGACCACTGCAGAGCTTTGATCCCAACTCTGTGGAGTCAGTCTGGGATTATATGAAGAGACTGGAGCAGCTTAACTGCACGCCGTCAACTGTGGCGACGTCTCCATGTTTCCAGGGACAACCTCCTAATATAATTGATTTGAATATCTGCAATGTCTTTTTTGTTAGACCTATAGTCATGTTGTCATTCGTGATGAAGATGAAAATACGTGTTATAAAATAGCCGAAAAACAAATGCGTTCAACCTTCATGTTGTAGTAAAAATGTCAACGAAATCAATGCAGTGAAGTAATTCAGACAAAATATGAAAATGCAAGACGATAATAAATGTTACAGGAGCTCTGCGGTAGAGAGTCACTATTGCACCAGTCTAGCTACAACAAATCTTATCTATTGCTTATGCCATTGACAATAATATATTTTATTTTGGGAGGCGCATCCCAACGGGCTGTGACGTCATCCTAATTTTCCAGGAGGAAATCGAGTGGAAAGATTTAGATCCTGTTTCGCCATGTGGCTATTTTACACATTTGTAACCTCAGCGAGTTGTGACACTTCTTCATCTTTGCGGCGGGTGTTTCACCCTGAAAACTGACGGCAAACCCACTTTCACATTTAGCAATAAATGGATTTGTGCTCTGGAGTTTTTATATGGAACGCGACAAGATTAGCGGGACGTTTAATCAGGGAGCCTTTTGAAATAAGCTTAACATTTATCAGAGTGCAAGCCGGGGGGGGGGGGGGGGGGGGTAATGGCAAAGGAATTCTGTTGGTTTCCACTGAGGAAAACGGTCATTGGGAGTAAAAAAAATCAAATAAAAAAAATCAAGCTGTGCTGTCTTATATATGCATGCTTATTGATTTTTGAGGGACTTTTTTTGATACAGGTCCTCCATGAAGGACTTTGAGGCTTTTCCCACCCCATTTTCATCCGAGAGGAAAAATGGATGTTTGTTTGTTTATTTATATATTTCCGTCCTCCTTGGCGTGTTCCCCTCATTGTCACGGGAGATTATGGACTGGGTTTTGTCTTTCCTGGCATGGCTGAGCTCTCCTCTCTCTCACCTTCCCATTGGGCAGAAATCGCTGGCCTTTGAAGGCAAGTTAATGTAACGACACACGTCGGAATAGGCGGCCGTGTCACAATACTCTGATCACAAACTGTATGGTAATGAAGTCATTGATCACATGTTGTCACACCTGATTTCCTATGACAATTGGCAGAGTGCCAAAATACCCACCAACACAGAGGCAGTGGTCTCTGTGGTTTTGTGTGTCGCCACAAACAAAACACTCGCTGTAATTTGTTAGTGGTGCAAAGACCCGGTGAGAGAGAGAGAGAGAGAGAGAGAGAGAGAGAGAGAGAGAGAGAGAGAGAGAGAGAGAGAGAGAGAGAGAGAGAGAGAGAGAGAGAGAGAGAGAGAGAGAGAGAGAGCTTTGAACTGTTTTATTTTAGAGACAAATTTTACTATTAATTGTTCATCATTATCATTTACTTACACCACCATGTATAATTAATGTAGATTTGATACTGTTTCATAAAATCTTGAACAGAATGTAACTTTTCTTTTTAAATATCTTTTTAGTGTCCTTACAGAACACATTTGACACTTTGTGGGCATTCTTTCACTAATCGTGGCTCATTAGATGAAATATATGGGTTAATTAGTTAAAAAGCTCCATCAGATCATCCATCCCACCTTGTCTACTGCTTCAATCCCAATCCCTGCAGATTCAGAGACAGAATGTTCACACCGATAAACAGTTCTGAATGAGCAGTTATGATCAGATGCATGTTTTGGGGCTGTGGGTGGAGAACGGAGTACTTGGAGAAAACTCATGCATGCACAGTGACAACAAATGTGATGGTAAGTCACATTGTTAATGTTTAATTCTGTTAAATTACATGGATGGATGGATGGATGGATGGATGGATGGATGGATGGATGGATGGATGGATGGATGGATGGATGGATGGATGGATGGATGGATGGATTGACGCCATTGGCACCCGTCTAATTGACTGGTTAAAGGTATATTTTATCACTATGATAACAGGTGGGAGCAGTTGCAGCCGTTAACTATCCTCAATGGTATGCATATATAGTATAGATGAGTGTATCCATAATTACTTGGCTACCAATGATCTCTTGAATAATATTAAGTCTTTTGAGCAGGGACTCTTTTTTATGTTTTGCACATTATGACTTCACGGTCTACACAGTCGCTCATACCGGTTCTGTTAATAAACCGAGCCAAATGCCGCTAATGCTGCCCAGTCATTTTTACACTTCGGATGTGCGTCTGTGGCTTGTGCGGCTGTGCACGTCCCACCTTGATTTGCACTGTTGATGATGATTTGATGTGTCAGGTTTCATTTACACCTGTCCGTGCCAGAGACACTGTGAAATTAATTGAGCTAAAAAATTAATTTGCTCAAGAGTTCTCAAAACGTCCAAACAGTCATTAACATGCCTCACATCAAAGCTTCAGTGTGTGCAGTAGAGGGGAAATACCAGACTAGATCTAAATATAAGTGTGTGTGTGTGTGTGTGTGTGTGTGTGTGTGTGTGTGTGTGTGTGTGTGTGTGTGTGTGTGTGTGTGTGTGTGTGTGTGTGTGTGTGTGTGTGTGTGTGTGTGTGTGTGTGTGTGTGTGTGTGTGTGTGTGTGTGTGTGTGTGTGTGCAAGTGCAAAAGAGAGACAGACTTAGACAGGGAGAGGATGATGAGTTTGTTGGAAAATGCTGCTGTGGAAGTTGATTAAGAGGTTGCAGAGATGCCCTATCTGCTGCTTTTCGAAGGAGATTTTCCGAGTTCATCTGTTCTGTATTTCTGTATTAAGAAATATTAAACAGATCATCTGGCAATACAGTCATAATGCAATTAATTATTCACTGCTGAACTCCCTGTACAGTTTTAATTAGCTCTTTGCACGGCATCTGCCGATCAGAATTACAACAAAAAATCGTGTGAGGCTTCATTCTCCGAGTGTTATGATGGAGAAAGTACTGCTGGGGAAGAACATATGATCTGTCAATGGAGCTGTCGAAATACGGTTTTTGAATTCTAGATATTATGGGAAATTTTTCTGTAGCTTGGAACTGTGGCGATGATGGGAATGAATCTAAAAGCTGATCGCATATATATGGTATAAATTGACACCAGAGAGTTGTGTCTATAACTTGTTTATGCTCTTCTCAAACTCGGATTAAATAATTATACTTGTGCAGCACTTTCTTCATTCAATTTGACTTTTTTTCCACAAAGTGAAGACAGAATTTGTTTCAAAGACACCAGAACATGAGAAACAGGAAAAGCCCAGAACAATGTGAGAATCAGACCATGAAGACAAAGACCAGCCGTGTGTTCACCGTTATCATGAAACAAGCCCTGGTGCGATCGTCTGCGGAAGTATGAGAGCGAGGATCTGCTCTGCAGGCGCACGCCAAATTATCAGATCAAGTCCACTGGAAGGTAGAAACCCGATACACTTGCAAACGTACTCTGGTGCACTTCAATTAAAGTCTGATGGGAGTGTGAACTGTGAACGCGACAAAATTGCACAGCGTGCAGCAGCCTTTGGTGTGCGCCGCTCGCTACCCGAGCCTTGTTGCACAGTTAACAAGCAGGCCGAGGCCTTTTGAGAAGCACGTCTCTTTCCACTGAAAGAAAACTCTTTTCAATCAAAGTGTATGTGGGACACGGACAAAAGATGTGCAAACAGATGAAACACTGGTTGCTACAGCCGTCAGAACCCATGTCTCATTGCACAGCATCTTTCTTTGTGCAACAGAGGGATTCCAGCAGGTGAGAATACCACAAGTACATCAAACTCTGCTCAGCATTTGTTATAAATCTTTAAAGTTCTGTTAGAGCAGTTTTGTCTGATGTGAAAATTGCCAGCGTGCCAAGTGTCATAGCAGTTTGTACCCCCTTTTTTTTGTAAAGTATTTTCTCTGCACAAGAAGAATAAAGTGAAAAATTGATAGTTTGGGACAAGCAGCCTGTACTCATACTTTTAGTACTATAACATCAACAATATAATTTGAAAAATATATACTATGATAGACACGTGTGTTTCTATAATTAGCTGCTGTTTCAGTTGATTTATTTGGTTGGAAGAAAACTCACATTCAGGAATAATTTGGAGAAATGAAATATTGTAAAAAAGATATGAAGAAAGAATCACAAATGTTGCTTTTACTATATTCTGTGTAAAAAAAACCTGATTAAAATAAATAGTGTGAGTGTGAAATATGGTTCACTAATTATTTTTTGCTGCATCTCTTTTCCTCCTTTTTTCCCACTAGTTGGGAAAAGTTTTCGATGTCTTTGAAATTACTCATAAAAAAAAGTGATTTATTCTTTTTTTCCTTTTTGTATGAGCATGCCTTGTAGTTAGAGAGCTGAAACGTGGACGTGCACATTGAGAACTGCTAATTAGGATATGCCCTGCTGCAAACTGTGACCTAGATTCACAGTGGAGACCGGCTCTGTGACCAGTCAAACCAGCGCCGCTGTACAGTGGCAGCGCGCCGCCTTCGTTTGGAGCAGCTCCGGCGATGCATGGAAAACTGGAGAGCGAAAAACTCAACTCCTCCTCTTTCATTCCCTCCTTATTCTTCCTTTTCTCTGCACAGATGGTCCATCTAAATATATTTACAAAGGAGATGTACTGGAAGAGTAAAACCGTAGTTAATAGGGATTACGCTAATGAGTTTAACAAACATAAAATGTGCAGGAGGGCATAGAGAAAGCAGGAATCCAATTCTTCATTCTACAATTTCTATAGCTGTGTCTTTTTTTTTTTTTTTTAAAAACAGAATATGTATATTTTTGTTGAAAATAGAATTATGGATTTAATATGGATAATACTGGAGTTTTGCCTGTTTCTGCAGCCCCTTTTATCTGTGGTTGCACTGATGCCAACAGTAGAATCTGGTATTGGGTGATACTGAGGTATTCTGATATTTATAAAGTGCTAAAAAATAATTACATTTGATAGCTTGACATCGACTGACCCCAACATTGCAGCAGTAGAATAGAGGAGGAGCAATGCATCTTTGAGACTAACAGCGACAAAAACAAAACCGACAGCAAATAATGGACAGGGCTCTGGCATCTATAATAGAAGAACAATTGGCCAAAGAATAATATGATGATAAATGAATGTAAAGTATAGCTAAGCAGTGAAACTTGTGGAATAATCCCTAATCTAAACCAGATGTGGCCGCGACACTGCACCATTCAACACTATGTCCCTGTTTCCACCAGCCTGGTGCTTCACTTCACAGGAAATGCTCTCAGTCTATTCTTGTTCCCAGGCTGTGCACAGGGGATCGGGGATCGAAGAAAGGCAAAGTAAATCAAATATGGAAGTTCTCGTACTCGGTCTGTAAAAAGTGGTATCAGCACTTCCCTATTTATATAACTGCCAGTAATATTTCTGCAGGTGTGCCCGAGGGAAAGCATTATCAGGTTTTGATGTTATCTGATCTGTATATTTGAATGCTTATGGGCCAGTTTCTTTTTGTTAAATATCCTGTAATTTCTAGGTTTGGTTCATTTACACATCCACGAAAGTGAGTCAAACTGCTTCATCCGACCTTGGACCCTAAAGACAAGTCAAATCTACTTTGAGAAACTGTCCATGGAATCTACCTTGTAATTCTGGATTTATCAAGCACTAATGTGGATGACCTAGAATAGATCACATATCAGCTGACATTGTGAAATAAGCAGAATATGATCAAAATATCTTTCTTTCTTTCTTTTTTTTTTAATTTCAGGTACTTTGAAGGGTTTGAAGAAATAGAGTTTGCAAAATATGAGAGGGAAGACCATGTGAAAAATCATTATATTTGACACATAAGCTCCTGCTCAGTCAGCCTAATAAAGTGGCGATACGCAGCCGTATATTTCTGAAAACATGGTGAGTATCTATGAGATATCTGTCTGCATGCCTGAGGATGGCAGAGCTGTTAGTCAGGGGTTACTAACAAGCTATCAGATATCCGCTGCCTCAGTGTCCCTCCCTGCTCCTCCCCCATCTATTTGTCTTCCGGATGTCTCTCCACACTTCAAGTCAGACGGTTCACACCATTCATTTTAATGGCTCCAACAATAGCCAAGACAACTGGCTTGCTTAATTGGCAGGACAAAGCTCATCCATCTACCGCTGGCTGTCTGAATCATCAGAGCAAACATTGCAGTTTAGGGAATCTCCAAGGAGAAACATTTTCATGATGGCTGTCTTTTCTTCTTCTTGTTTCTCTCTGGTTGATTATTAGTTTTTAATTAGTTTTAATGAGACTCTCATGTAGCATTTGTACTTTGTGGGAACATAGTGTTACGGTTTGTTGTGTGTCACCGTTGTCTTGGCATTGTTGCTATGAAGTGTTATTGAATAAAACATGGAAAAAATAAATAAATAAAAATGTCCAGGTGAATATGCACACTTTGTTTTTTTCCTCCAGTGTGGATCCATGTGTATGTGGTCGTGTCCACTGAGGTGGAAAAACATTGTGTGCTCACAGCTATCCACCTGTCTGACCCGCTGACCACGACGCTACAATGTGCAGCCTTGTCAGCGGATGACCTGGGTGACTCACGGTAGTCTGAGCAGTCGGCCTCCCTCTGCTCCTCCTCGCCCAATGACATAAGTTTCTGTCTCACTGTGCTTGTCTTGCCATTTCCTCAAGCGTTTGCTCAACACTCTCACATTTGTTCATCCTTCTCTCCTACGTAGCCTCTAAATTAATTAATTAATCAAAAAGAAAAAAGCCAGAGACAGTACCATGTTTCCATGCCATCCTGCTCAGAAGCCCCTCTGTTTCTTTTCCCAGACCTACCCTGGCGAGTCCTGGCGGCCGGCAGTTGTATTAGCAGTCGATTTCGAGGTCACTCTCGCTCAGTCCCACAGAGACACGCGAACACTGGGAGAGCCGCAGAAACAAAGAGAGGGAAGATGGTGCAGAAGTAAATGTAAAGCATTGATAAACAAAAAACAAAGCAGAAGACAAGGAAAGAAAAAAAAAATACAAAAACATTGGTTCAATTTGCTAATGGCATGAGAGCGGTTGTGTGATCTATATGGACCCAAACCACTCTGAAGAAATTTGCTCCCAATCAGAGCAATCAAAGCTATTTCACCATCACATGGCACAAAGGAGAGAAAACAAATGTATCCATCCAATCTAATATGTGACTTTATTTAACTAAACCCAATCCCAGCTTACTATGTGTGAGGGCAGTGTTCACACATACGTACAGAACCATTCACATCTATAGGAAATTAAACTCACGCACAAGAGCGTCCCAAGTGTTTTTGGTGTGGAGCTACTTTCAAAATGGACATTTCCATCAGATGTGCATTTCAGCCTCAGTCATATTCAACTGTATTTACAGTTTTAAATTATGTTTTTGAACACGTATTCACAGAAATTCCTCCCACTGTCTAAAGACATTCGTGTGAGGTTAATTGATGACACTAATTTGCCTGTAGACGTGAATGGGAGTGTGTGTTAATGGCGACCTGCCCGGGTTGTAACCTGCTTTTGCCCTTAGTTAGCAGGGATCGGCTCCAGCACCCGCAGAAATCACGCAGCAAATGCAACCGGTAACTAAAAATAGACTAAAATTAATTCAAAAAATATTTCAGCCACTTGCTAGTTTCTTGTTTCCAGTAGACTGTGATTTTGTGCTTTTCTTATTTGATATGTTGAACACGACTCCAGACAGAGATAATTTTATCACTGCCGCTGTCAAAAAGCGTTTAACAGTTAACTCAACAGTTACCATAGAAACCAGACAACCAGAAACAACAGCAGCCCCGTCAATCCTCTAAACTACACTGTTTGCATACAACGCGAGCTGCCAATACGCTGCTAGTTCTGTAATAATAGTGTGACGGAACGACTCTATTGACGAATGAGCCAATATTTTTGATGACTCTGAGGAGGAGAAATACCAGACTGGCCATTTTGTCCTTTAATAAGAGGAAAGACGCATTATTTGAACAGGACACGGGTGAACCAGAAGGCCTTTTGCAATCGAGAGGTCCATTGATGTATTGGGAACTGGTTTCTCAAACACATGTGTTTGGGCTGTGTGACGAAAATGGAAAGTGCACGCTCAGGAAGAAGAGCAAACTGGTGACACAGAGGCGGCGAAGCAGGGATTCAAATCACGATATTCTCTCTGTGAGGCTATGATTAGATATTTAACAACACTTATTTAATTTTCCCCTGTCTTATTTGATTTCTATCTATCTATCTATCTATCTATCTATGTAATATATGTATAGATGTTATAATGCATCAGACTATTGAATGAACTGACAAACACTAAAAGTTTGCAGGTGAAATAAGATAAATGCACCATATTAAAGTGCACTGATCCTTTTCTTTCCCCTATGGCGCTGATGTACAAAAAGCGGTGCTCTTTTTGACGCCGGGCTGAGATGATGTGCATGACACATTCAGTGAACTAGACCTACATATGTTTATGTTTATTTTGCTGTAGTCGTTTCAGCTTGAATAAGGCCAGTGTGAGACCTGGTGTCTGTGCATGTGGGTGTAAAATCCATCGGAAAGAGCCCCGCCATCTCTTGATTGACATTTAATCACCATGGCAACAAGTGGGCTGCAAGTGACTGCTCCCCTGAGAGCTTTTAGTCACCAGGTTGCAAGAAATAAGGAGACGCGGACTTTCTCGCCGACTGCTACCGCTGTTGTATTTCCCATTTTTATTCAAGGAGACGACACCCAAAACCCCTTTTCACCCACCCTTATGCACATGTCTACCCCTCCTCCTGCTTCAGTCTAACCCCCACATCCAGCTGTTGACCCAAACACAGCAGCGAATCATGATTAAGTGTTAGACGACAATCAGCACATGCTTGTTGGTTTCTGGCGGCTCTGGTTGCCGCAGCGCTTTGGGTGCTAAACGCCACCGCTAATTGTTTCCTCCCTCAGCGGGACGTTGACTTCCAGCGGCATTGTGTTGTCTACAAGATTCCGTGGTAGATTTCAGGTTCAGGGGAAAAGCACGATGACGGCAACACTCTCTGGCTTCCAGATGGTGTTTGTCTCTGCATTGTGATGCGGCGCTGTACAGTGTTGTCTCATCCGGCGTGCGTCTCCAGTTGCCTGTACCTTGTCCCTGCCGCACTTCTCTGCCTTTTCTCTGCCACTCGCCTGCTTGCACAAAGTGTGGAAAGTGAGTTACCTGTTACATGGGCAATCATTCCTACATTTTTCATGGAATCCTGCAGAAGAGAGCGAGGCGAGAAAGGGGAATCTCAAAATAAGTGCAATGCAGCGTTGGTTTTCTGTAGCTCTTCAGTATTACTTTCCCTGACAGACTCGTAAACACACACTTTGCCTTGCGCTTCATCTCCAGGTACCATTGAATATTGGTGTTCGCACTGAAGAGTCTCATCTAGTTACCATAGCATCCCCTTGTAAGCACAAAGACCCCCGCTGAGGTCCAAGTGTGGAGGCGTTTCAAGCCCTATTGCAGATGGTGTCATTCCCACATGCCACCTCATAGGGGTCTACTCAGCCTTTTGAAGAGCGAGGGTAGGCAGATAGTTTGATTGGTGTCTTGTACGAGATTATCTTGTTTTTGGTCTTAGTCTGTTTATGCTGTGGGTTTATAATAGTAAAAAGCCTCCCACGGAGATGCTCTGCCTACTGCTTTAGGCTGCGTATCTGCAGTGGTCAATAATTTAATGCATTTTGTATCTTTTATGTTTTTGGTTCACTGCACAGTATTATTTTTGTAATATACCTGATACAAGAAATATTTTGACTGGTATTGTGTATGTTACTCAATACAGACTGAAAAATTTGTATTTGTCTATGAGAAGTGTTTGTTAACCTTCTATCCTCCTGGAAATACTGCATCTATATCCATCCATCCATCCATCCATCCATCCATCCATCCATCCATCCATCCATCCATCCATCCATCCATCCATCCATCCATCTTCTCTACTGCTTCATCCAAGTTAGTCCCCATTTTGTATTTTTACATTTTCAAGTGAAAACAGAAAACTTTTGTTGTTTTAGGTGTCCGTTTACACGACACTGAAAATGCAACTTTTCGAAAACGCTCCGACTTTGTCTACGTGGAAACAGCAACGTTTCTGAAAAGCCACTACTTTGCATGACAAAACAAACAGACAACAGCGCCAACTCATGGCCCGGCATGCTCACTACATCGTTGTTAGCATTTCTGTGGTATCGACGTAAATTGACATTGTTTTGAAAACGTTGCCGTGAAACAAAAACATATAAACATTGTGTTTTCACTTTCAACGTTGTGTTCAACGGGGGCAAAGGATCAAGAGTCACTGGATCTGATCCCAGCTGAATACTGGCCAAGGCCAGGTTACTATTTCCAAACACTCATATTTATCTGAAATAAAGAGTACTAAGTTACCGATACACAGAAAATTCTAAAAGCACATTGTTGGAACTGAATATGGTTTATTATTGGGGGTTTTTGTTCTTTTTTCCCAAATATCAAGTGGCCTCTTAAGGATTTTTCGGTCATTGGCTCAATGCATGGATGATTATAGTCCGTTTCACTTTGACGATTATTCCTGAAGTGCACTGCAAAATGTGTGGAGGGTACCATGCTATTATCGTGTGAATTGGCATCCAGGTATTTATTTATTTTTTTCTGATTACATGCTTCCCCTATTCCTCTTTAGCTGTCAGGTATCGTTTTGGTTACAGGCTGCTCCTCTGAGAATCGGGCAACGGAGCTGAGGCCCGAGGCTTCACTGCTACTGAGTCAGCTCCCCGCTTCTCTCTGGAAATTACAGTTTCTCTCACAGTCACTCTCACACACACAGCTTGGTGAAGACAGAGGAAATTGACAAGGGACGTGAGGATCTGGGATTAGTCGAATGATAGTGGGCTCAACACACAAGTTCTGACACAAGTACACACTTTTTTTTGGAGTGCAAAGAACCTGACAGTAGTGCAGTCAGGGTATTGTGAAAGAGGTTTTTTTGGTTTCTGGCAAGTGCAATAGTTTTTAAGGTATTGTATGATATAACTTACCGGTAGACTGTACAATTTGAACAAAAACTATTCTTAAAAATGGTGAAAAAAATTCATGACCTATTTAAAATCATCTAATTCTTTACCTCCAAAACAGTCTCCGTTTAGATTGAAAATAAATATTATTTTGGTCGTGTGCCTAAATCGTTTATTCATGACTCGCTCTGAAATATTCTGTTTCTCTATTTAATGTCCTCTTTCCTCTACGTCCTGTGATCGACCTTCAAGTCTTAGCTAATATGCACAATTAATGTTTCCTTACCAGCAGATCATTTCCTTCTTGGTAATAATCAGATTATGTGCACACGCATACGGTGCAGCGCGTCTCTCCCCCTTCCTGAACAGAATCATCTGACTCGTGCTTGTACAAAATTGCATTCATAAACAGCATTGAAGTTCCAATACAACTTAGCGAACCCTGAAATCGACACTTAATTAACGGTACTTCTGTCGATGGCACACTAGCACCACGGTATTTATGTTCACCGCCACTTAGCTGCCACAGTTCTGCAGCTTCAAGGTCATTAAAGGAGATTGTTATTTGGAGTGCAAGACTGTGCTTAGTTTTCATCCAAAATATGTAAATGAAGACACCTAAAACAAGAATCAATTCTTCAGCTAAACTGGTTGAGGAGCCTCTAAACACTTTGGCTGCAAATGCAGCCTTTGTGTTTCCAAAAAGCCTAATAAACCAATGCATTTCATTACAGTTTTGAAAGAAATGCTTTAGATTAGCCCATTGTTGTGATATTCAGTTTAACGACAGACAGGACCTGCCTTTACCAGTCCCTCTTATATTTAAAGAGGTAATTATCGGCACTTCAGCAGCAGGAGAATGTCTCATTGTTCATCTTAGCTGGAGAATGTGAAAGATATATATTTTGCTCCGTACAATACTGCAATCTATTATATATTAATTTCCCACTGACCACACAATGGTACAAGAAACTTGACATAATGGAACACATTGCTCGTCTAACCTCCCCTAAAATACAGGGTCAACATACAATTGATGAATTTTCCCACACAAACACAGACACACAAATTACTGGAATGGTTCTTAAAGAGCTGGGAAAATGAATGTCAATCCTTTCATGATAAAACATGTTAATGTTTACTTCTTAAATGCTGGTGGGGAGGGTTCAAAGCTTTGCATGCTGTTACATCACTTTTCTAGCATTATGAAAACAAAAACATCAGTAAAAATAGGAGACAAAACAGTTTGTCATTTCGGTGCGGGGCTATTTCCTTTTCTTTTCTACGTCTTTCATTGAACCGTGGTAATACTGGGTAAAAGGGCAGCGCAATAAAAAGATACAAAAAAAGACAGACACACTAAAAAAAGAAAAACAACTGGCTGTACGGACTTCAAGAGGAAAACAGTGCAATAGGGAAGTGAAGGTAAAAACAGGGGAGCTATGAAAGAGACTTCCTGAAGCTGCACTATGCACACAGGTTTTCATCTCAGTCTCCAGGCCTCATAAATGTCGACTGATCTTGCTGCGAGTTTTTACTTTTAAATCTTGCTATCACATCTTTACAATGTCTACAGAGCCTGACTTGACCTGGTTATAGCTTATTCCATCCCAGTGGTACTGTGGCATATCTCTATTCATTTATCCAATCTGTAGCCTTGAACTGCACTTGTGATACACAGAGATATATGGCTTTTGAAGACTAAATAATGAAGTGGTGTTACTATATACTGACGAAATTTTGGTTTTTAGATTGGTCAATGATGACCCAAACATGTTCTTTCTGTTTTAAGTTTCTTTCATGTTTATTCTTTTATATTTACTTAGCTAATGCAACACTGTCGATTATACAAAGCAAATCAGTTGAGCCAAAAGTACATACATAGTTTTTTTTAATTCCAGCTTCAGGAATAGACACAATAGAGTAAAAAGTGGTATAAAACTGTCCTTCATCTCATCTCACAAAATATTTCTTAATCTTGTTTGTCCTTTGGATCTGTCAGATGAAGGTCTGTGGCCCGCCGGTGGTCCTTGCTCTAACTACAGGTCAGTGCACAGCCTCATAAGGTGAGCACCTGCCATTGAAGCCCCCGCTAATGACTTATTGACTGGGTGCCACTGAGTGTGCTTCATCCAGGGTGCTTCAAAGGTAAAGCTGGTGGGGCTGTGATGTGTTGTTCGATGGGACAAGACTGTTTGAAGTCAGCGCTGCCTTGCCTTCCACACTGATCGGAACAGAAAACAGCGGTGAATAGAGCAAACACAAGGGAAAGGCGGGAAATTGCAAGCCTCTGAAGTTGTACAGAAATATTTGCATGGAATGCTCCGGCACATTGCTGACATATACGGAGAATTCCGCTTTGTTGAAGTCTCATATTTTGAGCTGCATATATATTCTCCCTTCCGACTGTATCTGCATTGCACGCTGACTTGTTTGTTTGCTGAATGTGGCTTCTGTGACTCTTCTCTTTCAAACTCACTACATTTACAGCCTTGTGTGTGTGTGTGCGCGCGTGCGTGTGTGTCGCGCCATAGTGCTGCATACATCCTGGCCTGCTTTAAGAACGCAAGCCGACCGTAGCATATTGAGCCTTTCTGAAGAGATTCGGCTCTCTTGTGTGCTGCCTTTGATGAAAGTGTGTCACAGACTTGAGATGCAGCCATTTGATCTGGTCTGATGTGAACTGGGGAGGTGACCCGGAAGCAGACAGACACAAGCGTGCACATACACGCCACCTAATTATTCACTCCCAGATGTTTAGTTTCGCGACAGCGGCCCAGAAGGAAAGCGTATGAGGGGACACTAATGACAAAGACCGTCACAGTTAACTTCGTTATGAAGTGAATCGGATGGAGGGGAAAAACATTTTGTGAGTGGAGCAGGGCAGAAACTTCGAGAGAGAGAGAAAGTACATGAGGACAAAAAAAAGTTTTATATTCAAATCATTTGCAGTCAGTTCCTTGTTCATAGTCTTATAAGAAATTGTTCCACTTCGAACTATTCTAAGCAAAACTGCACAGTGCAGTTGTGTTGAGCCCTCTCACCTCTTGTGTTTTCCCTGTATGTGAACAGGCTTTCTATAGTCTTCTAGTTTTGGACCACCCAACAGGTGGTCCAAAACTAAGGTGAGGTTAATCAGTGACTCTAAATTGTGCATAGGTGTGAATTAGAGTGTGTGTGCGACGGCATGTCTTTCTATGTTTGTCCTGTGATGGACATCTTGTAACCTTGTGTACCACCCGTGTCAGCTGGGGTCGGGTTCAGCCCTCCACAAGTCTACGTTGGATGAAGCGGTGTAGCGGATTGATGGGCATTCCGAGTCAGTTGTGTGTTACTGATCCTGTGTGAACCATGTGGTTGTTCTTGTTTCGCTGTCCACTTTGGATATAGACCAACTTTCCTCTGCCAGGGACAAGCACCTACATGTCAGTGCATCCCTCTCCCTCTGTCACTGTCACACACTGGCCACCAGCTCCACAAGCTCCTCCAGCTTCTGGGCCACACATATTGACAGCCTGTTTTTCTGTACAAAGTGCTGAGGTTTGGAGAGGCTGTCGCTTCCCGTTTGCTTTTTAATATTTCAGCGCGAGGTAGTTTTGGGTGTTGCCGCTGCAGGATCCGCTACGGGGTTTGGGGTTCGGTGACATGCTGTAAAAAATAATGTGTACTTCGGAGAGGCAGATGTAAAAAGTTTGGAGCACAGTGATGCGTTTTCAGTCTTCATTAGGACATTTTGTACAATGTATGAAACAAAACTCTGTCAAGGTCCTTTAAGTCTTCTCACACAGAACAAAAACGGTTTAGAACCGATTAGAAGTGATAGTCTGAGACATGGGGTTGACGCTACCTTTTCATTTCGAAAGACAAACGATATTTATGAATGGGATAGAATTGTTTAGAATAACCTTTACCGTCATTGGAAATGTTGTGCCATAAGAAATACCTATATGTGCTAAAACCGAAAAAAGACTATGAAGACTGAAGATATTCTACAAGCTGACATCACAAGTGTTGTGCGTATAATACACTCTGAACAAAAAAAAGCTTTTGTAAAGACCTAAATGGTATTTTTGATAAATAACCCTGAGAGTATTTCTAAATCATAACGTGGTGTGTAAAATTGGTCTTCGGTATTTTGTTCATTGTGAAGCATGTTGCCCAAAGTCGTACAATGTGGCGACAAATTCTCATCTGTAATAATGCGAGTAAGGAAAAGGAATAATTCATTGAAAACTTTTAGCTATATTGAGACTCGATATACAGCCTGAAACCATTGCAGTCACTGTCTTGCAATTTAATCTTTGCATTTTTCATTTGTCTGCATCTCAATATCCCACAAGTGTAACAGCTCCATTGGCTGTGGGGTTTTATATATGGAAGTATCGGACTTTTCACAGAAAAATCCTTGGGTGGGCTTCGTATAGTCCTTTCTATTCTATGCTGGTGTTTAACAATACCTTTTATTGTGAGAATATAGGAACCATTCAGTGACATACTTGATATACTCACAGCAGTCATTTTGTTAGATGATTATGTAAATAAATATTACATACACCAGTGTAATTCACCCCCCGCCCCCACCACCACCACCACCACCACCACCACCACAATGACCCCCTGCATTTCTTACATGAATACTCACAAATTGATGTTTAATAATATAGAGTACATGTTGCTTTTCCTCTCTACTCCCGGGTTTTTTTTTTCTTTATAATTTCTTCCCAGCCTCCCCAACTCCATCCTCAAAAACAACCTCTACTCTACTTTGATCACAAATTGCCATCTGGGTATCAGTCACACTATAATATTGGTGCACAAATAAAGTCTCAAGAGCATTTTAAAAGCATGACACATCTGACTCCTTTTTCATCTGTATCAATTCTCTGAAAGAAAAAAAGAAAAGAAACTTGTCACAATGTCGATAAAGAAAAACCGGAGAACTTCTTGTGCGACTTGTAATTTTTCCGAGGTGATGTGCTGCCCTCAACACGAGCCTGTGTGAATTAGATTTCCCTCCTTGATGTTAAAGCGCGCGTATGGTTTTTCCTTCCCTCCCAAAGAGAGTGCTGGAGTAATAGCAGCTGCTCAGTCCTGATTAGAGCCACCGTCCTTCCAGAGCCAAGCCCACACATCTCTGTCCTACTTTCGCTTCCTCTCCTCCTCCTCCTCCTCCTCCTCCTCCTCCCGATCTTCCTCTCTCCCCAACAACTTCTAAAGTCATGCTTCAACTGCTATTTGAGACTCAAAATCACAGTCCATAACAAATGTTTCCTCACGTATATCCCGATGCCATCTTCTATTTTAACATTTCTGCAGCTGCTGGTTGTGCAGCGGGTTCCTATTCCATAAGTCGACAGTCGAGATTACAACAAACTGCACACTCCTCCATTGAATTGTCCTTCAGTGCTTCGAGGCACTCATTTTGAAATAGAATAAAAATATTTCATTAAAGTGCCAGTCGTAATTTTAGCAGGTTTACATGAACAACATATGTGCTGGATAACCTTTTTTAGACAAAGTGTACACAATTAATTGGATAATCAACAGGACGTCAAACAGAACGGTCATACTTCATATTTTCTCTAAAACCTGGACCATATCTTACCCTAGATATTTCTCTGTCCGCATAATTAGGGTTATATTTGTGACAAGTGAAATATTGTTTTAATTTGAATATTAATGCGGTTGGCTTTAATCTCTGTTTACGGAATTGTAGAATACACCACTGCATTTGTGTTATTACTTTAACTTGTGAAACGGACCTTACGCCTAACTACCTGGGTGTTGGTCTGCATATATATGTGAAGGTTTCTGCAAAGTAGAATGTGGTTCATAGAGGAATTAGGTCCCTTTTGTGTGTTTCAAGGAAAAACACATAGTTTTTTTGTGTTTTTGCTTGAGGCAGGTTTTGCGTTTCCACGGCAATGTTTTGAAAACGATGTTGACTTTGGAAGCCGCCATGATTGTCATCGTCCATCTACTCGCTCACGCGCAGAAGAACACAAAAACATCAATAAAATGTATTTTCCATTCAACTAACAGTCTTCCAGTTTGTTCAGCTTTTAGCTTTTCATTTGCTTTTTCCCATTTACGTGATTGATACAATATCAATGGCGGTATTGGCTGGCTTTGTCTAATAGTCCCCTGATGGCACCAGTGGAAGTCATTGTGATCCTTGTGTATTTTGTGTGTTGTCACTTCCAATCCAAATTCCAATTCAATGGTTAGACACCGTGCAGTTAAACCGGAATGTATACCGTTAGCTTTATATGGCTGAAGCTTGTTTGGTCTTAGCCATGTGCATACATGGGAATCAATGTATCATACATGGACCCTGCTTAAAACTGCCCGTAAGAAATATTACAAATTTTTGTCCCTTCCAAAATTGACATGGGATTTCCACCCTTGGTCATGAGTGAGACTCCTTTCTTTTTTTTTTTTAAAGTATTGTATGAGATTTTATATTGAAGTAAACATAAACACATAAAGGTACATTTTACCATTTATAAAAGGTTTCCATTTGCGTATTTCATATGGAATGTGCTTGACAAGGTATAGACGCGCGCATGAAGGCCCGTTTAATGGCAATCACACACACACACACACACACACACACACACACACACACACACACACAAACGGTTGTGATTCACTTTATATATGCAACCCAGCGACAAACAAATTGAAATGCTCGGCTGTGTTGTAGTTTTTATGTTTCGCGTTCTATTGTTAGCACTGAAGTGAGACTCTCTTTATGATGCGCCGCGAGTATCCTGACCTCCAGCAACACGCTGCATATTGATTCTGCGCATAATGCTTTGGTGTGTGATGAGCGCTCGCTCTCGCCATAAAACAAACTTGTGAAAATCTTCCAGACTTCCGAGCTCTGTGAGGTTTATTTATTTTGTTGTCTCGTCGTGGTTCTGCTAACGTTGACTCAAGTCCCAGGCCATTTCGCCATCCTTTGTAAACTTAAAAGAGAGCTACACGGGGTTTAACTGGAGGGTCTGACTGCTTGAATTCAACATTTCTGATTATCTTTTAATGGTGCATCTTTTTCCTGTAAGCCGCTTTTTTTTTGTTTCTCACAATAATGACAAGACAAACTGAAGCAGCTCTTGCACTCAAATTGCTCGAGTGTCAGAGTGAGAAGAGTAGCTTCATGTCAGATAGATTGCTTTTTATGAAAAAGCCCAAACCACATGTTTTTTTTTCCATTTTGAAGAGCCTCCTGTAACAGTAGCGGGATGCAACATTGGCACGCAGACCACAGTGATTTAGTTGATCTAATTACCCCAGTTACAAAGTACTGATTGTATAAGTGTGTAGCTAATGGTCAGTGTTCAGGTGCTTCACATTTAATTTGATTCATTTAAAAATCAGACACTTAAAAAAAACAAAAAAAAACAGCAATGCATTTCATGCCAGATGACTCATTGTAGACTTGGAAAACGCATTAATAAACACAGCCAGGGATTCCCAGAGCAGCGTGAGCTTGGCTGCTTGGTCTTGACAGCGCAGCCAAAGAGATGCTGCATAATAAACTAACGTTTTAGCACTTTGCGAGGAATAAGAGGCAAGGGGAAGCCTGATGGCAAAAACAAAAATATACAGGAAAAAAAAAACAACAACAACAAAAAAAGAACCAAAGGTGAGTGGGAATAAGATGAAAAGAAAACAAAGAGAAAGGGGGAATAAGAGGTTCACTCTCTCCCCTGGGCTAAGTAGTGGCAGATTGTTCAGCCTGAGGTTGGACATGCCCGGAGGTTTTGTGAATGAAATGGACACCTTGGCACGCTGCCCGTGCATTACACTGCAAGGTTTTCTCCTGCTTTCCTTCCTCCTCCTCTGTCCTCGCTCCCTCCTATTCATCAGGAGACTTCCCAGACTGCAACATGCTGGAGTCCAGTTACCATCACTTAGCAGCTCCCAGGAGTCTCCCTCTTTCTCCCTCCTCTCACATTCTCACTATCTCTCCAAGCACACTACGTCAAATAAAATGTTGTGAGAATACAGCTTTGCGCCTCATTTGTTTTCTGCAGAAATCCTAAATCATCCTTATTATTCGTCAAGACATTTTATACTGTATTGAAGATTAGTTGAAATGATTAATTAATAAACTGTTGCAGACATTGTATGCAGCCAGATTTAGAATTTAAATTTGCCCAAGAAGAGTAATTATTTTGATAAGTCTGACGATCTCAATATTCATTAGGAAGTCTGATATTCAAATAAAAATCTAAGTTACAACATAATGTGGTTAAACCTCGTTAAGAGCGGCTCGTCCTCCTCCCACAATTTGAGGAACAACATATACATAACAAGGAATGTATAATCACAAAGTAGAAAAAAAGTATTTCTACACCATTACCATACTTGAGTGGATTTTTCTTTACTATTAATTGAGTTTTTTTTTTTTATCAAATTCAGCCAGGTGATTACCTGCATATTGTTATGTAGAAAATATTTCAATCATGATGTGTTAATAAATAATGTATTGATGGCATTTTCATCCTGACAAACATAGTGCAATGATATTAACAGTTATAAATGTTGGTGTTCAGGTTAAAGATGTGTCAAAAGAGGTATTAGTAAAAACAAATTTTTACTTTTGTACATTTCAGACCCTGTATCCCTGTATCCACACCAGTATCTGTATTCTTATTCAAGCAAAGAATGTGGGTACTTTTGAGAGCTCTGATAAGTGAAAGTAAAAAAAAAAAAATCATCTTTCATCTTCGATGTATTTATTTCACACTGACTATTACTTACTCACAGCTTTGACTCATTCACTTTGTAAGCCACAACAAGAGGCTAATACACACATAATTACACAAACACACAAACAGACAAGCCACCCAACCCCCACCTCTGGTGTGGTAATGGTCAGTTTGTGTTTCTCATAAAACGGAAATAAATATAAGTGAACAGAAACATGTTTCCATTCAGGTGATATTTATGAGAGAAATGTGAATGTTATGTATTGAATTTGGAACTCAAGGGCTGAATTGTATTCACTCGGCCTTGAATAAATACACAAATCAATAAATGTGTTGTAATGACGCCTCCTTAGGAAATCTCCATCAACTGCAACTCTTTCTTCATTTTCTTTTCTAAAAATGTGTTGTTTGGTCGTATTATTCCATCCTCTCCTCACAGCAGCGAGCCGCTGTTGTTATTGTGAAGTATTTAGCAGGTAATTGCCTGATTTGTCCTTGCCTGTTTGTCGGGAATGTAACGCAGCTGAGAGGAAAGTCAGTGATGGACTCACATTCACCAATTAGATGGAAACGTAACTTCAAATGAGTGCTGACAGCGGCAGCCCCACAGGGCAGGAGCATTTTGGGAATGATGTGAAGAATTATATTGCATCACTTGTTTGTGCAATGATGTACATTCCTTTGTGTTTAACATGCAGAACATCAGCAAGGCTGATGTACTACCTTTATTATTCGATACTATAAATAGTTTCATCTGTGTTACTAAGATGACATTTCAATGTTTTACTTTGTCAAAGTTTTCTATTTCCTTATTCTTCCTTGTTTTGTATTCTCATTGTATTAATCTTCCACTTGTAACTTAACCGATCATCATCCAACCTCTGTACCAGAGGTCTGCAGCCTTTATGACCAAAAGAGCCATTTTGGTGATTTTCCACCAAATCAAATTTGCCTGGAGCCACAAAACACGTTTAATCTTTAAAGGAAGGCTAACACAGCGACTCAACGTTCTTAATGATAATGATAATATATATGATACATAGTAGTTTTGAAACACTTAAAAAAAACTGCATTTATGAATAAATATTACATTACATTTTCCAATGTTTTTTGTACCTGATTTTAGTGGTTTCATCCTTGTTTTCCAGCATAATCAGAACATTTTGACATTTTAGAATAGAATAGAATAGAATAGAATAGAATAGAATAGAATAACTTTGTTAATCCCGGAGGAAGATTCCTTCATCGCTCCACACAAAATAAAAAGAAAGCTGAGCATCAAATAAGTTAGGATAAAAAATAAAAAAAATGTATATTATGAAGGGAAAGAAAACGTTATTTACAGGGTGGAGTTATAGAGCATTTTGTTCATAGGAAGGAAGGACATTTTACATTTTACAGTATGCACACAATTTATTGATTTGTTGCTGTGGATCTATTTCATTCTTTCAACACTTTTCACATGGTCTTGTTGGTCCAAAAACATCGTTTTCAACGTTTATTTCCCCAAATCCAACTTTTTCCTTGAATTCTATCCATTCGAATATTGGACCATATGAGCTGCATTCAGAATCTGCTGTGTCTGTGAGAGCTGGACTGGCTCCTCCCACAGGAAGTACTTCTTCTCATGGTGCCATGTGCCAGAGCAGAGCTGCCTAATTGTGGGAGGGTCAAAGGGAGGGCCTACCTTGATTGGGATTGGCTGAACCCCAATGACACTATATAGGTTTTGATTTCTGATTGGCTGGTTGGAGCAACACATTTTCTAAAAACTGAAACAAGCCAGGGAGAGAGAGGACAGACTTTCTTCACTTCTGGGGCGGCATTTCCAGATATGCAGCCGCATATTACTGTTGGAAAACCATTAAAAATTTTGCATAATATGACCCCTTTAAATGAAATCAAAATCAACAGATATATATATTTTTATATAATTTTTTGCTTTCAAGAAAGATTCATGTGGAGGAGCTCATAACTAGTGACAAAACATGTGGTCTCCTTCCTGTAGACTGTAAATCACAGTCCTTTCACGTCACTCGATCAATCATTTTGTAATGTAGAATATTTCTGAAACAAATGTTTGAAATTGCCTGACACCAGCTTTGCTGTGGGTAATTTGGGCTGAAGGTTGTGTTGTGTGTTGATGTGAACATTTTTGATTTGTATATGAATGTACATCAGATCCTCAACGTCTCTTTAACTTGAAATCTAAATCCAAATACAGTTGAATATTTTCTATGGCACAGTCCTACAAACGGCAGTCTGTGGATTTTTTGGTATATGGTATCTTACACATCTTATAGATGCTCACTTTTCAGTCATGGTAACATACAAACTGCGCTATCTTAACATTTTATCAACACCCAGTGCATCTTAACACATATCACAGCCTGTTCTCTTTTCCCCCTGAGGCACTGACAAGGAGCTATAGCTGCGATCATACACCCATGCTGCTTTTATTGATGACAGGGGATGTTTGCGTCTGCTCAGAGAGCCAATCAGTCACTGTGAGCACTGATGAAAGGCCCTCGAAGAGAAAGAGGCCTAGATCCAGTCTGGAGGGGGGCTTTGCCTTGTCAGCATCCAGTCTTCCCTGTATAGATCCATGGGGGGAAAGGACGGGTTCTCAGGCTACCTACCTCTATCGATCAGACACCATCCCTCCACCTATCCTCCACCTATCCTCCCCTATCCTCCAGCTCACCCCCCTCCCAGTCACGGGGGATCTCATTCAAGCTGAGTCCTCGTGTTAGGTTTGCCGCCATGTATGTTTGTTTGTGTACGTGTGGATTTTTAGGAGGTGGAAAGGCTGACACCATGAATGCAGACTGCTGTCTCGGAGGACTTATATAATATTGTATTCACCACTGTTTGGGTGAAGGGAGGAGGCTGTGTATCGCTTGGAAATGCCGCAAAGAGCTGGAGAGACATTTTATTCACAGCATTACTCTGCGCGTGCGTGCGTGCGTGCGTGCGTGCGTGCTCTTCTGGGAAACTTTGATGACTTTTAATTTTCCCTCGTTGCCAGGATCCACCTCCCACCCGGCCTGCTGTGCAGCTGTATTGCGATAGTTCTTGTCTGTGACCTTAAATCACCCCAACGCAGCTAAAATACCTCTGGATTTGGTGTTTGCTGCCGACCGCCTTGTATTGAGCACAGTGTCTGTCTCTCTCTTTCTATGTGGCTGGCAGGCTGATATTTTGATCTGTCATAACACGTTTTGCACGGCAGGCGTGTCAGCGACAAGCGTTTGGGAGTCACGCATACGTTTTGTGTCACTGGATCCCCTCAGGTCAGCAAGGGGATCCGTATCTTCCCTTAGTGACACCTTGTAATGATGTGAAGCCTGGTGTAACATTCGGATTGTCTGTGGGTGTTCGCACACACACACACACACACACACACGTACACACACACACGCACACACACGTGTACGTTGACGTGACATGTCTTCCTCGAGAGAAAGAAAGGTTTAAGTGTTTTAGCAACAATTGTACGTAACACATGACACACATCAGGGACACGTGTTGATCTGTGCTGAAGCCTTTACAGCAGACCTGGGCATCTCAAGGCCCGGGGGACTGTATGTGTCCCTTCAGCTCTGTTTGACCGGCCCTCAGGGCGTGGCAAATTCTCAATCAAATGAAAGCCGCTTTTTGTCAAGAGATAATTCTCATTTAGCAAAACTCAAGTCAACTTATGTCTCAGCCCTCAATAGCAATACTAATTTTTCATGTGGCTCTTTGGGAATATCAGTTACCCACCCTTGCTTTACAGGCAAAGTGACCTTTGTCGGTAAGATCCTCATTTCTTTCTGGTTCTTCCAGTCTCTAGAGTGATGAGATAATGACAACCACAGAAGAGATGATGAAGATAATTGTGCAACACATTGGAATGGGAGTTGTTTGGGCAGGATTTTTAGAGTTTGGGTAAAAAATAACAATGCAGGACACTTCTGCTTTAAATGTTTATGATATTTACATCAACATGGTGGGTTTTGCCCATTTGCCTTAAAAAAACAACAACCAAAAAACCCCTAATAAACTATGAAAAACTGGCCACACATTTAATCATAATAAACACATTGGGGACCTTTGTTGCAATTAAAACATTATAATGGAGAACGGCACTACTGAAGAGCACATCAGATGTGTCACTTAAAAAAACTAAGAGAGCTTTTAAGCCATGAATCATGGAAGTTGTACTATACTGGTCAGTTTTATATTGTTTTCCCCTCCAGATTTTATTTGAAATATATAAGATACAAGTGATCTTTGCGATACACTCGTAAGTCTCTAAGGTTGAAATTCTCACTTTTATATGTTTCAGCAAACTTGCGCTAAAGGGTTAATTTGTTTGAAACTGAGACAACGTGCACAATAATCCTGTTGTAATTGATCCCATCGTCAATGCCTCCGTTTGCATCTTGGAGTGTGTGCCTGTGCCTCATATTGTCATGCCCCCTGCGAGGCTCAGCGGCGTGACAGCAATGTCACTTATGATAGATGAGGTGACACACTGCATATCAATAATGTGCCACTTCACTTTCCATTCATACATTCACCTCTTCCTCTTAGAGAATAGCTCCTATCTTTCAAATGTGCATGTTCTGCGACTAATCCTCCTCACCAGTTGGCACTTCTGTGAAAACAGGACAGTTTTGGGACTGCAGTGTGGGGAGCTTTCTGTATTTTCCCGGGGGCATATTCCCAAAAGAGGAAGATTAATATATCAATGGATGACTTGATCATAGTTACACACACACACATATGTTGGGGTGTGTGTGTGTGTGTGTGTGTGTGTGTGTGTGTGTGTGTGTGTGTGCGTGCTTGCGTGCGCAGCCTGTGCGAGCGAGAGAATCTGCGCAGTTCAAGGGGGCCGCCTACGTTATTTGCATGTCTGGAGTGAACATCTATCATCATCATCAAGGCGCTGCAAAACAGTGAGGCAGGCAGGCGCCGCCGACACTCTCGGGATAGAGACTCAACACACTTTCAAACCGTCGCTGCAGTCATATCAAACGCTTCCTAAATGCCTTCACCTGCGGGGAAACGCACACTACTTGCACACATGCACTGATGCAAGCAGACAGGTGATGTTTAGTGACACTTTCTCTTTTCTTGACGCTGACTGAAGCCGTGTTTCCCATCGTTCTCCTCGCTGCTGTCCAACCCCACACAGAACCACGGGAAAACGTGCAGAAAAATCCTCTTCAGCATTAAATCATAATGACTGAGCCCTAAAAATCATACAGGATCACCCAGACGTCATCATTTAAACTCCCTCCTCCTTCATCTACAACGTTATTTTTAATGTATTTTTCCAGGACGGTTGGCCAGAGTGGCTCGCTCCATTTTTTTTGGTTGCCAGAGGGGTTTACAGAAAAGGAGAGGGGAGAGCTGAAATGGTACAGCCTGATAGATAGAGGAGCGAGAGACAGTGTGTGTGAGTGGAATAGTAAAAAGAGCCCCCGAGACGAAGAGGGGGTGCGTGGTGGGAAGGGAGGGAGCGAGAGCGAGGGAGGGAGGAGTATGGTGGGGTGGAGGCACAGAGCCAGAAAATTGCATTGCGTGCTCAGTGATTAGTTTACCTCCTGGGTCTCATTCTCTCTCACTCCTCTCCTCTCACTCGCCTCTCACTCCCCAGGTTCTTCTCCACCTCTAGTAGCTTTTCCTGGTGTCTTTGTCTTGCCACTTTGCTGCCTCTCGCCGTCTTCCACATCCTCTGTCACTACATCACACTGTCACTCTTTTCTATTCTCTTCTCCTGCCCACTGTCTTCCACTTTCCTAGTGGATATCTCCACTGCCTCTCCTCTCTATCTCTGTCCTGCCCTCCCCCTCTCCTTGTGTGCTGACTTGGCTCTCGCCTCCATTCTTGTGCTATCTTCAGGGCTTGAAAAATGCAAAATGCCACCTGACCTGCATGCAAACTCATCAAACCTTGAAGATAAATTGTGCTGTGATTATGTATTTTTATTGGGAGAGTATAGCTGTAAAAACAAAAAGCTCCCAGGCACAGAGAGAACTTCCAATCAGTCAGTAAGTCAGGGAAGCATTTAAACATCATAAGCCAGCCCTGCTAATTATAGTCTTAAGAGCAATAAACACGAGCTTCCAGTGTCTCACACTATATAGCAGAAGTGCTGATGCTGAATGAAAGCCAGCCCCCACATGTTCCTTTTTGGTTTGGTGCTCTTTGAAAAGCAAGTGGGTCAAGCCTTTTCTTCTTAATCCGTACATAATCTCGCCCCTCTAGTTGAAGAGCAACCACAAAACAGTACATAAGGGGTGGAGAGACACGGCGAAAGAGAGACAGGAGGAAAGGGATAGAGGAATAGGATTTCACTTTAGTTTGTCAGGGCATTTTTGTTTTTCAACAAGAAGAAAAGAAAGAATTCTTTTTTTTTTGTTGAAATCATAAATAGTCTGCTATTCTAAAATTTGAACTCAAATGTTAAAATTTTTCTCTGTAGTTTGTTGTGTTTATCTGAGTGTACCTCAACTAAATATTATCCAAGAGTACGTTTTATATAAAGAGCTGGGAAACACATAAATATAACTGCAGTAGAAAGCTTCAAACACGAATGGACCTGAAGGGCAGACTGCATGAGAGCATGCATTAAAAACATTCTTATATTCAGCAACAACCGTCCGTCCATCCATCCATCCATCCATCCATCCATCCATCCATCCATCCATCCATCCATCCATCCATCCATCCATCCATCCATCCCAGCAAACAATGGGTGAAGGCAGGTTACACACTAGACTGCTGTCCAGTCTATCATTAATTAAACTGGGGGGGGGGGGGGGGGGGGCACAGAAAGAACATGCAAACTCCACACAGGAAGGCCGGGCCTGGAATCAAACCCATGGTCTTATCACTGTAAGGTGCGAGTATTAAATGGTTTTCCAAGTACCAACAATTTGGATCTCTGAGAATATTTGTCATGTCTTCAACCTGTAGGAACTGAACATTACACAGTCTGAGTGGACTCGTGAATTTAAAACAAGGGAAAACAGCATATCTTGTTACATGTTAGTATTAGAAGCAGTGAAGTGAGATGCCAGATTTGTGACTTAAGCTGACATTATTGTGAGCGTAGCATACACTTTCTTCCTTTATGTAAGCCCTATTGGATGTTATTGGTCTGAGCTACATTATGTACTTTTAATTTCAACTGTTGAATCCAGTCATTTAATTAAGCCTGCCCTTCATTTGATTACCCATCTGGATATTGGATAGTGCAGCCAAAGCACTGTTGATAGCTGCTAATGCCTGGCTGAAGTGATCAATAGCCTCGCGTATCCGAAAGGCAAGGCAGTGTTCACCTCTTTAACACTAATACCGAATCTGCACATCCTTATCGGGCTTCAGTCCATTATTGGAGAGTGACCCGAAATTATCTTTAATCAGCCTGAATCTGGCTGTCATCCACCTGACAGCAGGAAGGCCTTGATCAAGTGATTTCTTGTGGCACTTATTCCTTCCCATCCTCTCTCAAACATTAAGCCCTTTCCTCCCATTTCCAGGTTTCACCCTTCTGTTTTCCCCTCATTCGAGTGGTCGCGCGATGTCATGTGACTGCAGCTCAATGAGTTAAGGTACCTGAGGACTGTTGCTAATAGTGACAAATGACTGTTTTGCAGAGAGTAGAGGAAGGAGTGTACAGCTGAGGCGAAAGCTAATGTCCCTGGTCTGAGTCCATGTTGGCTAATTGCACAGTAAGAGGGGAAATAAGAGGAACATTTTTGCTGTGTCTATTAGTTTGAAGTGCAGCTTGACATTTTGGGTCATGAAACGGTCTCATTTTGGTTGCTATAACAAGCTGAAACCACCTCTGAGGTCTTGATGGTATTGATCGCCTTGTTGACGTTAGTAAAAATGGTAATAACACAGATGCTGTTGGTTTAGATTTGGGAAAACGAACCACTTTTGGGGTGAAATCGCACAATCTGTAGTCTAAAAACTATGTTAAACATGTTAACTTGTGTCCTTTAGAGTGTCCTCGAAAAAACATTTTTTATTCTACATGGATTCAAATGACACTCAAACACTGGTCTTATGTGTTTCTTTTTATCACTTTTATTTCTTGGCCAACCTAAACCAACCTTGCTCAGTCGTAGATAAACACTGCGGCTCTATGACAGTCTTCAAACTTCATCATGAATTACTTGTACCTCACTAGCCAAACACCCAACATCTACAGAGTTAATAAAACTACGACGAATAAGTTAAGACTAGTAAATCTAAGGCCCTGTTTACAAGTGAAAATGGGAATTGTTTGTTGTGTGTTGGGTGTCCGTTTACACGACAATGGTGCTCAGAGCCACTGAAAATTCAACTTTTTGTCCTCGCCATTGTTAATATTTATAGTGTACTGTTCTCTGAGTGCATGAGTGTGTGGTTTAATTACAAAAACAAACAACAGCACTCACTAGTGACTCATCAAGCTGACTAGTGGACATCAATTTCAAAGCGTTGCTGTATAAACTCAAAATGTTGAGGAACAAAAAAAACCAAACATGTTTTCACCTGAAACGTTGTCCTAATTTGTTTTTAAAGCTGAGGTGTGGAATTTCTGAATGACTCACTAAAACCACAATTTGGAGGACTTCAAGTTGAGATTTCAACTTAAATTCATGCAGTATGACACGTCAGCATGAGCATTCTCCTATCCTATCCTTAATTTAGTTCTGTTTTTGTGTATAGTTCGAGACAACTGGCGTGAGAACAGGGCCCTTGTATTGTTTCACGACAATGGAGTTATGTAGGATGCCTTTTCGCCATGATTTTTTTCTACTTTTAGTTTTTAACTAAAAATTATGACAAAAACATGAATGTGAAAGTTTAAAATAAGATTAAATGCTGTTAAAAGTGATAAACAGCTGCGTCCATTCACCCATGTCAATCCTTTTTTAACTATTTTTCAGATTTTCTTTTTAAACTGAGGCCGAATGTTCTGTCTTTATTTTCCAGACTTAACATGATACCTAAATCATATTCCTATTCACATTAAGTAAATTCTCAAGCAAAATGTCCACCATCAACTACAAACAGGCCACATCAACTGTTGTGTCTGCGTTACGTGTTATATTTTCAGCGATAACACTTAATCAAGACATCAGCACTGCTTAACCGTTCCAAACTCTAAAAGCTGACAGGGCGAAGCAGAGTTGACACAGCGTCTCTCATCGCAGTCTGCCTCTACCCATCGCTTTCAGCTTGCATCATGTCAACTCGGCCTCCATTCAACGTTCCAGCAGCTCTCAGTGAAGGAATCGCCCAAAGGCACCGGTCACAGATCGTTGTGTGTGTTTGTGTGTGTGTGTGTGTGTGTGTGTGTGTGTGTGTGTGTGTGTGTGTGTGTGTGTGTGTGTGTGTGTGTGTGTGTGTGTGTGTGTGTGTGTGTGTGTGTATCTGACTTGCCTGTGGGACTAAGTTCTGAACTCAGCCAATGCAGCTTTTCATCCAGGGCTATTCACCACCATAAGGAAGATAAGGACCTATCTGATTTAGGATCACAGTATGCTGTTAAACCTGAAGCCCAGTGAGCTACATTGAATCATCAAATGTATCTGGAAGGTGGAAAATCCTGTAAAGCTTAAAAATGTCAACTTTTTGGGAAAACCTTTATGTCACACATCGATTTAATTTCTGTTTCTGGAAAATCTGAAAAATCTAAAATGCTAAATTGAAGATATGTTTGCTCTAACAGTTGCTCCTGGCACTGCAAAGAGTGGCAAATAATGATTAACACAACAGTGACATCACTGCGAGGCTCCCGCTGAAGCTGTGATACTTAGAATCCCTGCGAAAGGCTAAGCAAGAAGTGTCCTTGAGTAAATGGCGATTCCCTGCCTGTCTTTCTTCAGCTGGAGTCAGTAAAGCAGTGAAACACGGATGATTTATTAAAAAGATGAAATAAAATAAAATCTGACAGTAATTTATTTAAACTACTTGTGTAACAGTGCTGTGGGAGAGAATATGATTTCCACAACAACGGTTTGAGTGAAAACTCAAAAGTTTCACGTTTGCAGAGCAATGTTTTGAAAATGACACAGAAACGTCAGAAATGCTGAAAACAATGTAGTTTTCATGTTGGGCGCTGCGTAAACAGACACCCGGAACACAACGAAGGTTTAGCGTTTTCACTTGAAAACATTGTGTAAACGGGGCCTTAAAGCGTTTGATTTATTTCTCTACCTACCTTTATGAAAACATACCTTTGTATTCTAAAAATGTCCTATAGGTGTGAATATATATTCTCTCTCTGTGTATGTTCTAAGTCCATCCTGGCGTCAGACCATAGTCAGGTGGACCAACTGCAGTACTGTACAATCCCAAGCAGTATAGAAGATGGATACACGGACAAAATTAAAAAGTAGAACTTCTACAACACGGTTGCATAATTCATAATTTTGTGTATCTTATAATGTTCTAGATTTTAAGAGCCATATATCTTCAGCACGTTAAAGTTATAGGGCATTTTCCAACACTTTTCTTTTTTATTCCAACTTAACTGGTCCAGCAGGAGGTAATGGCTGATGTAATGACAATCACCCTCCTAAGTACAACTTTCACTTCATTCAGAAAGAAAATTAATTTAAAAAAACATAAGCGGAAATTGAATTTTAACCTACAAGGAATATGAGGTGTCAGAGGAACTTGTGAAAAGAGTGAAAGACACAAAGTTTTAGAATAATAGAGGGTAAGAAATGTAAATCTTCCTGATAAGGTTTAAACCTCTGAGAGTTCAGGCCCACAGAGTGACTCAGGCTGTGACTGATCATTGCAGCTGACACACATACACGCTTCTTCTTTATTTTAAACCCTGGGACCATGACTACCTCCCATGCTTACTGTCCGTTCATATTCCACCTGTTACACATGATGCATAAGCCCTGCTTCGTGCTGCTGTACCAGTGATCTTCTTATGAATCATCCTATGACAAGATATGAATGCAGTCTGAGCTGCTGAGCCTTCCCACGAACATGACTTAGGACACAGAGGCTGGCAAGGTGTGTGTGTGTGTGTGTGTGTGTGTGTGTGTGTGTGTGTGTGTGTGTGTGTGTGTGTGTGTGTGTGTGTGTGTGTGTGTGTGTGTGTGTGTGTGTGTGTGTGTGTGTGTGTGTGTGTGAGAACCTTCAAACCACCCACTCAGGGGATTAGTGTAAGGGTGGCCGGATGACTCACCGGTCAATATCTTTGGAGGAGAGGGAAAACGGTCAAGTTTTTCACGTGGTTCGTTTCCCATTCAACCGGTCTCTCACGAGAGCTCACGCTCTGATCTCAGTGTCATATGAACTTTGTACTTCTGATATCTGTGTCTTGGCAGCCTGAGATGCAGGATATTCTTGAATCGTGTGTTTGCATTGTAAACATGTCTGTGTGGGGTGTGACGATGTGGTAGTCGTAGTAGTGGTAGTGGTGGTGCAGCCTAATGGCTGCCCGTGTCCCGACGGCAACAGCAGACGGCTGGGCTTGGAACATGACCCTGGCACTGCGTTGAGTTGTTAGGCCATGCGTACGGCTGCTTAACGAGCCATGAGTGATCGCTATGATCTTACCACAAATAATTCATGAAGAACCCTGTAGAGGAGCTATGGAGCTAAAAGGGAAGTGGGAGAGAAAAGCATCACAGACTAAACCACAGCTTAAGTGGAGTGAGGGTGTAGCGGGGAGGTGGAGGTGGGAAGACAGAAAGGGATCCATCTGACGGATGTGTTTGAAATAGAAAGGAAATCCCCCATTACCTACAGCGTTGACACGTACATATGCATGCGTGTATGTGTGTGTGTGTGTGTGTGTGTGTGAGCCAGTTCTTCTGAAGCTGTTTGTGTTACTACCTCTGGAAAGGCACAGTGGGAGTGTTAACAGCGTGCATCACAATCGTGGATGTGTGTGATATCGTGGTGAAGGAATCACTGTGCGTGTGTGTGTGTGTGTGTGTGTGTGTGTGTGTGTGTGTGTGTGTGTGTGTGTGTGTGTGTGTGTGTGTGTGTGTGTGTGTGTGTGTGTGTGTGTGTGTGTGTGTTGGCGACGTGATGAAGTGAGCACAGATTTTTCTGACAGTGCCGAAACTCAAAGTGTTTAACTGTACAAGTTTTTCTGCTGAAGCCGAGGGAATAAAGCGTTTTATCTAAAAGGAAGGAGGCAGATGTGAGTAAATGACAACTGCCATTTATTTTTTATGCCCTTGGATGTTAGAGCTGATGTGTGAATTCTAAGCACTTTAATACACTGTAAATGCAGTGTGTTGATGCCTAACAACATATAAGCGATCACCGTTGATGATTCTCCGCAAGGAAACAACAATGAGGAATGCATCCCTTTGTATATCTTTTACAACCATTAGCGTTTGTGTCTGTATTTACAGCATAGCTCCAGGAGCTGACTTCATTGGGTGTTTCGTAGTTGTTAGGAGGCACAAGATGCAGTCAGGTCACATTTAATAATAATAATAATAATAATAATAATAATAATAATAATAATAATAATAATAATAATAATAATAATAATAATAATAATCAAACGAATGGGAATGGAAAAGAAGTTGGGATTTGTTGGGTAGATCAAATTTAGAAACGTTTTTCAATGGAGACAGCTATTTGAATTCAATGACCAATAAGTAATTCAGCATACTTATTTCAACCTCAAACAGCTTTTATTGTTGTAACCATGATGATGTCAACTTGGCACATGTAGTTTGTCCAATAATCAAATTGTCTAGTGACTTCGTAAGCTGTAGAATTGTGTTGTGTATAATAGCAGGTGCATGAAGGGCGCATCCTTAGATTTTCTGCCAGTGTTGTGGTTAATTAATGAATAAATTAAAATATGTAAAATACAACCAACCATCTTCTGAAACCATGACTATGATTAAGTATGGATCAGATTTAAAGAATTCAAATTCACTTCCTGCTGGCACAAGATTTTCCCCACATATTCTTTAAAATATTAATTTGAATATTAAGTCAACATTGTCTTTTTCCTCTTATTGCATTGCTCACAGAATATAGTACTATAATATAATATTAACATATAAGCCTTCGCTATGCTTTTGGTCGTTATGGAAGTGTTACTACATTTATACTTATTGATGACGACAGAATAAATCATGCCGCCAATCGAGTAATTATTCATCGCGCTGGTAGTAATTCAACGAAAGTCAGCATGCTTATATGCTAAACTGAGATAGTAAAAGGTTATAAATAACACACTTGCATCAGCATCAGCATGTTTGCCTGCAGCCATCAGCATTTAGCTCAAAGCGCCACGTTGCCCAAGTTACAGCCTTCCTCAAGCCGCAGATATGAGTGAGGAGGCAGTTACAGAGACGACGGAGATTACTGTTTCTGATGGAGGCTCCACAGAACCGGTGAGATGAACACACACACTAATAGAAACTGGGGAATGGAGACAAAGGGCCTCTGTAGGTCTATGTGGCATGTCATTAGTTGGGGAGTGGGTTTGACTTGTTCCATCTGACATTTACCAGTCTTACTGAAAATGTCACGGAATGCCAGCCTTTACCGCTGGATATAATGGTGCCTGTTAAAGCCCAGAGCCATTGATCCCGAAAACGTTTGTCCATTTTGCGCCCTCCCTTGTTTCTCCTGTCCACTGTCCCGAAAAAAGGGCCATCGTCTTTGCGCTCCCAAATTTCCTTTTCCCGCACTCGACGTTACCCTCTGGTGCTCTGTGCATCGGCAGCCTCGACTCAGCATGAGACGATTCGGTGACGGTGCTGAGAAAAGAACAGAACCAGCAGGAACTGTTCTGTGCATCACTGGTGACAATAAATAAATGGTCGAAGCTTCGTACACTGTGTGTACTCCACTTGCCATGACAAAACGCCCTGCGATTGTCAACCACGCTCTCTTTTCAAATCATTTCCAACCTATTTGAGAACAGGATGTTTTTATTTCTTCCAGGTATGCGTCTTATGTGCGCCAGGGAACAAAGGATAAAATAGCATCAAACCCAATTTAGTGTCATTTATGATGATTTATTTATTTTCAATCAAGTAAATATGATAAAATGCCTCGTAAATAACTCCTCAAAAAATGTTATAGTATTAAAAGTTCCCTATCAAAAAAGATGTACAACACTACACTGCTTGTGTTGAGTTTGCGTGGAAAACAGAACCAGATCGATCCTAATCTTGACCTTTAGTCTCAGTCAAAACAACAACCAAAAGCAATCAGACTGTACTTGACTATCAGTTCTTTACAGCGCACTGTTCTCAACCTCATTTCAAATTAAACACTAATCTCATGCCCAATAGCTAATTCAAAAAGTAATTATGTCGAAAGGCCCTCATAAGCGCTTTCTGTTTTTGTTTGTGACGCCGCTGGAATTCGCGCCTCACTTTCTGCAACTGAATTTAGATCCTTCACTTCTCAATTTGTTAGGTTTTTTTTTAGGGAGGGGGGTGTGGGGGGGGGGATTGCTACTGTCTAGTCTATTTCTGTCCTTGCTACACTATTGTCCTCGGTTGACTGCCTTCACATCAAGTGCTGGATTTATTTGGCCACTCTGCCAGCTCAGGCAGATAGACCCTGCAGCTATACCACCCAATATGCACCAGTATGACTCTGCTAAGATAAGAACTACAAACCACTGCAACTTTCTTGCTGCTTTTAATGCCTCTACCGCCAGAGTAAGGGTTGATTTAGGAAAAGGAAAGCAGAAGACCAAACGGCCACATGGCTATTGTATTTCATTCGGTTGTTTTGATTCTTTACATTTTTTTTTTTCATGGGAGGATTGATATTCTTACAGAGGGGATTTTCAAGCGTCTGATGTGAGGTTTCGCTTTGCAGAGTGGACCCACTAAATGCTTTCCTCGTCATTGTTTACTCGCTTTCTTCCACGTACTATAATTGGTGACTCCAAACTGCAGCATTACATTTCAAAACAAATGCATGCGCAAAGAAGATAATAATCTTAATTAGCTGTAGCTCGGCCCTGGACACATTACATTTTTCCTCAGCAGTACACAAAGAGTCTCTGTGCTTTGTCCTTTCACAAGAAGTGGTGCAGCTTTGATTGCGACTGGAGAGTGATTCAATTAGGTGTATTACCAACCATCTCCCTGGTTTCAACAGTCATTTCACCGTCACGCAACTATGTCAGTCATGAAAAATAGCCTGTTCTCCTGCCTGACAATATCAGCCATGGAGTAGTCGTCATGCCATGCTCATTATATACAGTATATATATATATATATATATATATATATATATATATATATATATATATATATATATATATATATATATATATACGTATATCCTATCACAGGTTTAATGACTATATCCTCAGGGACCACAGAGATGGATGTTAAACGTCTTTAATCACAGCAAATGAGTCATGATTTTTGAAGTATACAAGGCAGTCCAGTTATTATGTAAACCTACATGTGCCCAGGAAAACGATTTGATTTTTTATTCCCATTATTTTCCATTTCTGACATTTCTGGCCGTATAGATTTTTCACTCTCAGCCGTTATTCTTCTTTGGCTTCAAATCTCTGCCGTAACACAGAAGAAAATGTCTACAGATTTGTCAAGTCCTCCAAGTGTTTATCAAACTCTTTCAACTAAAAATGCAGCCAATAAAACTACCAAAGTGCATCAATGGTTTTAAATTGTCAGCATCTCACCACATGTTTAGTTGCCTCTATTCTCTATTTTGAACGGCTTTGGTGAGGCCAACGTTTATGAGCTGACATTATGCAATGAACCCAGGAAATGAACCGAACAGATAGAGAGAATTTTGGAAAAAGAAATTTAGAGAAAATAACACAGAATTATTTGGAATTTCACTCAACCACCTGGCAACCCAAACAGAATTAACCTATGACCCATTTTGGTAGCAACCAAAAGTAGTTTTACACCAATAAAGTTTGTTCCACAGACATTCAAACTATTTAATCAGTTAAATACAGCTACAGTTAACCAACTGTGCCCACTAAATAGGAGGTGACAAGAGCTTGTTAACAATCTTTGTAAAATGTTATCCACAAAATGGTTTCTAAATTCATATTACTTACATAATTTCATCCAGTTTTTTTTTGTTTTTTTTAATGGTAACTTTATTTTATTTGCTTTCTGCTTTGGGGGAATTGTTATAATTGACAGAAATTCTTTGTGCTCATGTTCCGAATGTAATCAAGTTATTTATAAGGAAAAAGATGCTGCAATACATGGAAAAATCTCTATTCCTGATTTAGAAATGAGTGTGACACACTAGAACTTTATATTAAAAAATGTAGCTAAGAATGCCCTCTAGTGTCCAGGCTCCTATGTCTGCACCGCTTGTGTTTCTGGGACATCAAACCTCAGTGCCTTTTGACTTCATGCAGTCAAGTTATTATTATTTTAAACTTTACATTTTAGCCCGTCACAGGTGGAAACTGTCTGATCTTCGGCCTTCTCTCTCCCCGCAGGTACATCCGTACCATGTACCTTGGCATACAAAGTCACCGGCAGAAGGAGAACCAACGGCGGTTTTACTGGGCGATGATGTACGAGTATGCCGATGTCAACATGCTGCGACTTCTCGAGACCTTCTTAGAAAGCGCTCCTCAGCTGGTGCTGCAGCTCTGCATCATGATCCAGAGCAACAAGGCTGAGTCGCTGCAGTGTAAGGACTTTTCTCTGGCTCGGAAAATGTAACGCATCAGTCTTTTTTCATGTTCAGAGCGTGTCTGTGTCTTTATTCTGCATTATGAGATATACGTCTACTGTAACTGTCACACGTTAGGGTCCCTACATAATCTCTATCTGAGCAGTTATAAAATATCACTTTAGTCCGCAACGTTCGCCATTGTATTCTCTTCACCAACAGTCATCACTCTTGTTATCAAAATCACCAGTTCTGTCACGCAATATAGTTCCTCTGGGAGGCCAGTTCAATCATAACAGGCGATATTCATCCTGATCGGCCTGTCTACAGAATTACCATCACTACTGTTGCTGAGAGGCAACATATTGCTGTTTCTGTAGATAATCCTTTAGCATTTTTCATGCAGCGGGTTACTTTTCTGGCTCGTCTGTTCTCTCCACTATTAAACATGTCTTCAGGAAAGTGAAAAGGTGCACTAAGCAAAGGTTTTATTGACACAATGAACTCTGTATGATGCGGCTTTTAAAAAGTGTTGTATATAGATTGCACTGTTTACTATAAATGGAGCAGAAGACAGGTCAAGATAAAAGCACAATTCCAATAGAAGGCTGTGTATGTTTTTAATCCGGCCTCTGGTGTATTGAGAACTGTCTTAAAACAAATTTTTTTATTCTTGTCATTGTGAGTATTTTCTCTGTTTGTTTGCAGGTTTTTCCGCCATGTCCTCCCTGGTGTCCCTGTCCTGGGTGCTAGCCTCTTACCACAAACTCCTACGTGATTCACGTGACGACAAGAAGAGCATGAGTTACCGAGGTGCCCTGGTGCATCTGTTCTGGCGCCTTTTCACCATCTCTTCCCGGGTGCTCTCTTTTGCCCTGTTTGCCTCTGTTTTTCACATCTACTTTGGCATTTTTGTGGTGCTCCACTGGTGCGCCATGGCTTTCTGGGTCATCCATGGCGGCACCGACTTCTGCATGTCCAAATGGGAGGAGGTACTGTTCAACATGGTGGTGGGCGTGGTGTACGTGTTCTGCTGGTTCAACGTACGTGAGGGCCGGACGCGGTACAGAATGGTGGCCTATTATGCCGTGGTATTGTTAGAGAACGTCATCCTCAGCTCCCTTTGGTATGCGTACCGTGACCCAGCCACCACTGACGCCTATGCCTCTTTTGCCCTCTGTGGCGTCTTCCTGTGCTTTGCCTCAGGTGTTGCCTGTATGGTTCTCTATTATGGGGTGCTACACCCTATGGGCCCCCGACTAAGGGTGCTGGCCAGTTCCTGCTGCGCCGAGCTGCTGTGGGGCCTTCCTCTTCCCCCTGAAGCCGAGCCAATGGCTCCCACGCCGGGACCTCGTGGCTCCCAGGCCACCCCCACACGGGGCCTGGCAGGGGAACACTCGGAGTCAGATGAAACAGCCACGGACACCTGCCTTCCTGTTTTCCAGGTGAGGTCCACAGAGCCTGTGGACGCATCCGGGAGACCCATCCAGCCCGAGGGTCCGCTCATCAAGATAGACATGCCCAGAAAACGTTACCCAGCGTGGGACGCACACTTTGTGGATCGGCGCCTGCGCAGGACCATAAACGTGCTGCAGTACATTAGCCCTAATGCAGTGGGCATCAGGTATAGGGACGGTCCACTTCTTTACGAACTCCTGCAGTACGAATCCTCCTTCTGAAGGCATCTTCTCTCTCAGCTCTTTCACCCCTCTTACACACAATAAGGCACACTTTACCATTCTCTCATTCCTCTCTTCCTCCTCTCCAGATATTTTCTCTCTCTAGTTGACATTCAACTCTTACCTTCTCTGCTCTATGATCATTCAGCTTTCCCTGCAGGAGATGTGTGTTTTGTCAACCGAAAATCTGTTAGGACAGTCTAAACACACAGTCATGATTTATTTTTTCAAAAGAAAAAAGAAAAAAAGAAAAACCAACGGTACAGAGAGAAAATTATAAACTTACAGTATCTTATGTGATATATACAGACGTCTCATATAAATCCTTCTACGGCGATAGAAGAGGGTTCTGTATGAGTGTGTAGATAACATATGAATGTTTCATTATGAAATGTGTTTAATGCATTATACTGTATTGGTGATTCAACCTGTGAATACTTGTGAAGGGCATATTGTTTGTCCCTGTGATATGGGACTGGTGCAAACCCTGATGGGAATGATGGAGGAGAGCTTCAGAGGGGGCAGGTCTTTGCACATCCCAACATTTACTGCCATTCTTTATGTAAATCGCTCAAATATTTGATAATGTTTACTATGTCCTTAACCCGTGGTTAAAAAAATAATAATAATAATAAAGCACTAAAATCTCTCACCTTGACACTGGAAATGATAGTATGGACACAATGACAGATGTGTCCAGGCGAGGCAATTCATGACACAATTTTACATCATTTAAATTTTTTTTGTTCCAAAATCCCGAATCAAAAACAAATAAAAAAATAAAGCACACTGACCTTCAATCAAGTTTACCCCCCACCCAGTTTTTAGAGTGCAGGCTGCCCCCTAGTGGAGGCAAACAGTTACAGCATGCCTTAGTCATTTTTACCCACTAAAGTTGTGACAGCACAAAATGATGAGACAATGAACCACCCGAGATGAGAAACACAATGAATAATTGTATTAGAAAGAGCACAACATTTTCTAAATTGGTGAGACAAAATCATGTTTAATAACATTCCAAAGATTTTTCTAAGAAAATAATAAAGAAAAAATTGTTGAAATGCACTTTTTTTGGTGCAAAGACAGCCTTCAAGGAATCCTCCACCATTCCCTCTTGAATCTTAGAAAGTATCCCCCCGTTTCAACATCGATGAAAAAAAAAAAAAAGCTTTCAGTTGATTGAAATATATTACTGGGAGCAAAGAATCGTATTAAGTTCTATAACAAACAAAAAAAACAAAGCTGAAAAGTTATTTATATGCTGTACTTACATATTTTTGTTCACATTTATAGCACACTGACATAACTATATTTTGCCGGAACACACACTTTTTGAAATGACGAAACACTACAGCGTTAGAAAGTGTATTCAGCGACATCCACATGCCCTCAAAGAGGTGATGTTTAAGTGTGTAAACGACAACTGCTCTGGCACTTGCTCGGGCAGTTGTCACAAAGCCAAATCGTATCTTACAGTACTGTCGTTCCAATTGTATTGCCCCCACCCTTGAGCCAATTGAATGAGTCTGTGCAAAATGTGTGCCATCTACAGGCCTGCGGTGCCGAATCCACACACAGATATCGAGCACATCTCCCAGCTGAATCTGAGCGGTGACGACAACGAAACTCACATAAAATGCATAATATGAAACACGCCTTCAACATCATGGAAGCTTGACTAAAATTCCCACAGAGGGCTATCAAAACGCTTCTCCGGAACAATTGTTTAACTTTCCATTTTTATTGATTCAAGCAGTGATACATCTGAATTTATTGTGTGTTTTTTACATTGTTAGTGTTTGGCATGAGTTCAGTATGAGACATTAGTACAGACGCACCCAACAAGGGATTACCCCAGAGCCTCATGCATCACAGAGATTCCTTTCACTTGGGTTACTGGCCTTCTGCTTAGCTGTGGCGTCCTGTGCCTGCTAACATCGTACTGTAAAAAGCAGATGTCATGTAATCCAGGCTAAAAGGCAGACGAGGGTTTTTGCCAGGGTTGGAAAAGAACATGAGGACTGATCTTGTTAAAAAGGGCCAAATGGAAGTTTGAGTGATTCCCTGATCGTGTGAGAAAGGTGAGCGTTTACCTGGCGTGTGCTGTACAGCCCGCAGTATGAAATGTATGCTTGTATGGTTGTGGGTGTGTACGCACGCTTAGCCCTTTCCCAGGATTCAGTTCTCTCACCGGTCGTTCGGCTCCATCCTTGGTTGCTGCTCCGCCCTCTTCCGGATCTTTGTGGTGTTTTGGGTCTTTGGTGCACTCCCCCTCAATGAAAAATAAAAAAAAATACACTCTCACATTCTCTGGTAACTGAACAACGGGGTTGAGGCTGAACAAACGGAGATCCTGACATGAGAACATGCAATGAGGTACACTGCCATAACCAAGAGCTTCAACATCCACAGGGTCTGCCACCCTTCAGCTTAAAAGCGATGTTCAGCCCTGAGTAATTGAGAACTGTTGGGTCAGCTAGGGTGGAGCAAACATCCAACACACCATATGTATCGATGTATACATGTGTATGCAAACAAACACCTTGTTCATTGTTTACCATAGTAGCCAGAGTAGTTCCTCTGTGTTGTAGTGAATGAACAGCCATGTTGATAGTAGATGAGTGAATAATCTTGAATAATGTATATTGTTAAACTAAGAAAAAAAACAACTAAACTAAGCAAAACAGCCAATACAGGGGTTCCTCAGGACCAAACAGACTAGACCACTGAACCAGCTGACTCAGGGGTGTCTCAATGCAGTTCTCATCCCCAGGCATGTCCTCAAGGGTCTCCTTTTTTTCCTTAACATATTGCATCCTGGACCACCTTGGCTGGGACTGTACCACTAAATTATGGTTTGCACATTTTTGTGTGAGTGTGTGTGTG
Source organism: Lipophrys pholis (assembly GCF_963383615.2). NCBI lineage: Eukaryota > Metazoa > Chordata > Actinopteri > Blenniiformes > Blenniidae > Lipophrys > Lipophrys pholis. The sequence goes on from NC_137649.1 coordinate 7,389,064, forward strand.
TGTTTCTTTGGAATGAGTATTCATTCTTATTATTGGGGTTAGGGGCGTTTTTTTTTGTGGTAGTTGGCTGCCTGGCGTACAGTGCATCTTTTCTCAACACCGCTGACCTTTTCCCGACGTGGACGCACGTCCAAATCAGGTGCAAATACACTGTGACTCATTGAGGTTTTGTGTGTACGTGTGAAAGAGACAATTGTGACATAGGGCAACGAAAACAGGATTATGTACAACCAGGCTGCAGTTCATTTAGTGGTGCTTAATGTTGCGTAACACAGAGTATTTATGCCTGCATAATTAGAATAGCAGTAATGACAGTTAAATAAACAAGTTGATTTTAAAATTCTACCAATAGTCTGTATGTATAAGTTTGGATTTTTATGAAACATGCAGTATATTTTATGTATTTCTACAGAACAATCACCATTTTGCCACATTCTATATTTAAATACGAAGACGAGCTAGACGTCAGATGACAAACGGATATTACTTTTTATATATTCTTCTTGTTTTCTTTCATTTATATACAGGTCTCAGAAATGTGTAAATGAAAAATAGATGATATACAGTATGATGTAGTGTTCAAGCTGACTTCATAACATCAACGGAGTCACAAAGAAGCCGCCTACAAAGAATTGCTTCAGTCAGGTCACCTGCCCAGCTCCGCCAACGCTCCAGATCCACGACACACAGCAAGAGCTTGTTCTTCTTAGTCCTTGTTGTGCCTTGTTACTTTGGGTGCTTCGATCCAGCCATGGCAGCCAGGTCCGCAAACAACAATGCCGATGTCTTTCTTTACTCTTTTCACGTGCCAGCACACTCAGCACAAGGCAAAGACAAACACCAAACGATACACGCCGTGTCCGTGTTCCTAAACCAGATCGAGCCGTCGTCTCAATTCTGTCAGCTTACATTTCAGTCAGTTTTCTTTTCACAGTTTCATACAAGATGTCGTCTGCAGGACTGCAGCACTGTTTCCTACTTACAGTATTACAACTGAACCAAAAGACATGTACCGAAGCCCAGTTATCGGTTCTGTCAGCAAAACGGGAGGAAAAGTAAGGCAATACTGACAAACATCTTCTCTACTTGAACATAGATTTCTTAATTTTTATGTCTGCGCAAGTGGAATCACTACAACCCCAGTACAATTAGCAGTTTAGACTTCTTAAAAAAATAAAATAAAATCATTCATTCTGGTATGTTTAATGGAGATGCCAGCCACGATACCGAATGATCTGGTTAATGATTGTTTTGTACTTTTGTCTATGCCTTTACATCTTTTCTGTCTTGCAATTATGAATGATTTGTAGTGCCAAGACATGAACGTCCTGTGTTGTTCGTGTCTCCTGTGAACAATACATGCTCTAGCCAAAACAACAAGGCATGCAGTTTGAGTACAACTTGGAAGATGTTGACAAAATGACCAACGGGTTTTTTCTTTACATTCTGGAAACAGGCCCAATGATTCGCCTCTGAATAACCTTATTTTCTGGTATTTTTCGATCAACTCCCAGCATGCCTTTGAAAGTCATTGTGAGGTGACCCTCAACATTAAGCATGTGAGTGCTCTCAATTGCACAACATACCCTCTGATTTCTGTATTAATGTGTAGCAGCAAGCCATCCTAGCGCTTGACCTGGTTTTAGTCTTTACCTTTGTGTCATGGCCATCTGTTAGACCACAGGGGAAGTGTGTTCAGATGGTGAAATTGTGCATTCTCTTCTGTTCTTTGAGGTTGTTTATTATTATTATTATTATTATTATTATTATTATTATTATTATTATTATTATTATTATTATTATTATCTGGTGCTGAATAACTACATTGAAAAGGTGCTACATCTGTGGACTGCACAGTCTACTTCCTGGCTTTCAGAGAGCATAGCCTTCCAGTTTCCTGAGAGAGCCTGCACCCAACATGGGGTTACATAACTGCTCTACAGGCAGCACCTCAAACTCACAGTTTACAGCTCAATTCTCTATGGTGCCATTTTGATTTTCCAATCTGCACAAAAAAACAATAAAATATATATGTATATATATACACACATATATATATATATACATACATACATCTACAGTTATTCTCCTGCTCATAAAATGTCTATTATCTTGGTTTCACTGTATATTATGGTTTAATTTAACTAAGAATCTGCACTATCTTTTTTTTTTTCCTGACAGAATGAACCTGGCAGATGACAAAATGCATCTTTTTAGCAAATGCACAGGAGCACAAATGTACTTCTGCTACCGCAATTTGGGTTTTTAAAAAATATATATGAAAAAATATATATATATATACATATACATCTATATAGAATGTGATTGCTGTGTTGTAAATTCCTGTCATCTATATGTCCTTAATCTGTGTGTATCTATTTTTTGTTGTTATTGTAGAATTGGCTGTACTATTTTGTTTAAAAATGGAATTTGATAGTCTAATGAAGCGATTATGGTTGTTATATTAATTACTGCTGATTTCTGGAATTGTTATCAAAGGTGTTGGGAAACATTGCTTTGTTTATATTCAGTCAGTTTATCGATTGTGTTAGCTTGTTCGTGTATTTGACAAATCTATCAGGATTACTTCCTAGGCTATATGAGTTATTTGGGGGTATTCCAAAAGACGGCACAATGTGAGAAATCAAATGCTATGTCGCATCTTTACAGACATGGACTCATACAACCTATGTTGTGACCGAGAACATATAAGGAATGATTTCTTTGGTGTTGTTAAATATAAAATGTAAGTAAATTGTTTCATGGAATCCCCGTTCTTTAAAAAAGCAAAACTGATGTCCAGTATTGTACCTTCGCCCTATTTTTGGGAACAATATGAATATTATTAATAACATGGTGCTAAAGTTCTTTTTGTATGGTTTGGTTTTTAGATGAAAAGAGAAATATTATGCTGACAATGTATTGTTAAGCCTTACTGTAGATTCATATATCAGACTGTTCATCCCAGAAGAGAAAAATAAATATAGTATTTGAAAGTGAGAGATGTCAGTAGTGTATTCATATAAATGTGTCATTTATTTTGTGGAATGGCAGGGATTGAATGTGTTGTCTGCAGAGGAAGGTGAGGATGTGTGTAAGGAGTAAAACGTGTCTCTCTATACACCAAGCTGTGGTTTTTAAACCTCGCATAAAGGTATTGGTTGTTCTAAACATCCTAAACATCATTGTGTCCAAACAGTGTGTTAATAATCTTTCTTATATACATAAAGTCGGGGACAAATATCCTCTTCAGATTGGATAATGATTTGAAAAATGGAGAACATTTTTTTCATTGAGGAAGGTCCCACTTCCCATTCTTCGTGTGCACACAACAACAAACAAACAATCATGGCGGGTTCAGATAAATGAAGCTCAGAAGGTACAATTTATTTATACACGTTAAGTTTAAGGCTGATACTTTTAACACATTCAGCAACCTTTATATAACAATTGATGTAAAGCTTTATGGTTACAAATTCAAATGGTTTAGAGAGATTGCCATAGTTTGTGACTATATGAATATAAACAGTGAACATAAAGATAACATTTTTAATATATTTATAGATTTTACATATTAACACACACTCACATTAACACCCAGGGAAAATTTAGTTTTGCCAAATAACCTCACATGCATGTTTTTGGAAAACCCATGCGCACACACACACACACACACACACACACACACACACACACACACACACACACACACACACACACACACACACACACACACACACACACACACACACACACACACACACACACACACCTTGGTTGCCATCTAGTGTTCGGCTTAAAGCCTTCACAACAACAACATGCAAACTCCACACAGAAAGGCCCAGTCTGAATTTGCACCCGCAACCTTCTGGCTGTGAAGTGACAGCGGTAACCACTTTTTCTTCATCCAGCCCACGTGCCACTGATCAAAATCCTCCCATTTCCCAATGGGAAGCTCAAAATTTGACTTCATTCTACCTTTTACTACTAAAGACTAGATTTTTTTCCCCCACACTTCCAAGTTGCTCAAAAACGCACCATATGATTTGTGTTTCATATGTTTTTATTCCTTCAAAAATGTCAACATAGTGGTGTGATCACCATCAAACACAGCTCAGCAGCATTTACTCCAAGTACATAGTACACGGTATAAAAAAACAGGCATTCAAGTGCTCCTTGGAAGAGATTCAGAAAGTGTGGCCATATATCCAGAGACATTAGTAAAAAGAAATACACTTTTATATGTGAACTCACCCTCCTCAAGTCAACGCACCTGTGCAGCCAACTCTGTGTGACCGCTCTCTTTTTTCATATCCTGTCTGTGGCTTTGTCCCGTTGTCTCATCCGCCTTTATCTCTTTTGCTGTCCTGGTAACACTGGGAAAGTAAACATAAGCTGCAAACTGTGTCAAGATATTGTTTCGCTCGAAAGATAAACTGCCTTATTGCCTCGACAAGAACATCGGTCATTCAGTATGCCTCATTAATGTATTGAACTGGGAGTTAAACTATCCCATAATCCTCTGCTTCAAACTGCTGGTAAGAGTTACTGAGCATAGGTAGAATCATAAATATCATGTAATGTTTAATGATATTGTTAGCCAGGACTGTGCATCAATCAATGACAAACAAAAAACAAGAGGTTTGAGGTGTAAAATGAACTGAAACCATTTATCTCCTTTATATACAAAGCAGCAATAAGTATGGTTTGTCCACAGCTGACAAACACAAAATAAAGCTGTTGGTATGAACAATGAAAACAATACAAATTCAAGAAGGTAAGAAAAATAGGTCAGTAATGTAATCTAGGTGAAGCAATCATGTCATGTGGCAAAAATTAAGCCATCCTTCACCTCCGCCTGGTTCTGCCACCAAGAGTGTTTGATCTTTAATTTCTGTGAAGACAGAAGCATAAAAAGTTTTATGATACATACATTTGCATTAGCTAATTTAATATACTTAAATTGGCGATGAATTGAAAGAGTAGAGAATGTGAAGATGTGCAAGTCTGAGTATATAAATGAAAATTGTGGGGTTGAAAGCTCAGGTGGACACAGGTAAGTTGGTCAACATTTCGGGTGGAGCGGTGGTTTGTGCTCCAACCTCACAAAAGGTTGTCGGTTCAAATACATGCCATGTGGCTTTCTCCACACAGTCCCAAAAAAACATGCATGTGAGATTATCTTGTGACTCTAAATTTATCTTAGCTGTGAGTGTGGTTGTCTGTCTCTCTGTCCGATAATTTGCTCACCTTTGCTTCATTACACCTGAACCCTTCATTAGTGCTATTATGATGTCATTCTTTAAAAAAGAAAACTTTTTCGGCCAAATAAATATTTACTTAATATGTTTTGGTTTTGAGTCCACAACAACTTGTAAAATACAGAATATAAACATAAGCCAATTAAAACGTAATGTTTTGACTCCTGAGCTCTACCGTGATGCTTCGGTTCATGTTGTTGTGACTCTGAAACGTCGCTCCTCCTCACGCGGCTGGCTGGTGCTGCTCACGCGGCGGCTGCTGCCTGTTTTGGTTCGTGCACAGCAAAGCATGCTGGACCTCAGTTCAACGCCCAAAATGGCGGCACGATTGAAAAGTTTTGACTGTTTTGTGCGAGTTTGTCTTCTTCCCAGATTCTACCTGTAATTGTTTTCCACTGGGCGGGCACGGCCAGCTTCTCACATCGGTGCCACGCAGGCATTTGTGTAGTTTCGTGGCACTCAGGATGCCGTGGTGCTGTCACTTCATAGTCGAGCATCACTTTACCGACCCTCGGCTAGGCTAGGCTGGCGTGCTAACCGCTGTCAGATGAGTGCTCGTCTAAAAGCTTTGTCTTATCTCACGTGGATGTCCAAGCCGAAGTGAATATGAAGGAGAGAATCACTACATAGACATGGATGATGATGTGAAAAAAGTAAAAAAGGTAAGTTGGACTTTTGACATACTTTGACAACAAGTTACCCACCGGCTAACTTACCGGTGTCAAGGATTAAGTGGTTTCCCTGTTGACTGGTGACCGACTGCTTTTAGGGTTCGTCGTTGCTGCTAGTAACGTCAGACGTCAAAATAAAACGCACAAAAGGTACGACACTTCTAAACTTTATTATTAAAAGTCGTTAATCAGGACAGCTACGGGTTTCTATTGGGTTTTCAGCATCTGTTACCAGCAGTAAAAACGGACAGCTCAAGGTTGGGCACCATTTAACAGGGAGACCATTTAATCCGAAACACCGGCTAGGTGGACTAGCTTTAACTGTTAGCTGCGGGCTAAGTTAAGTAGCCAGAGATCGGTGAAGTTTTCATTTGTTCAATAACTACTGACACGAACACTGCGTGAGTGTATGAACCTGCTAAATATTCTCTCAAATAGCAGAGATATCTCAAGTTGATTAAGTTTGGAAGTGCTTTTTTTCTTTATACTTGTACATATAATACATATTCATACGTATTTAGACTTGTTTTTGTAACAGTGTGTGCTGCAAATATTATACTTATGGCAGTTGAGTATCAGTGAAGTTACTATGCGTTAATTAAAATGTTTTTTTGTTTGTGTGAAGCTCATTTAATCCTTATTTTTTTCCAATGTGTTCCATCGCTCAGAGTAGAAATCAAAACAATCCGGACAACACAATGTAATGAACATTAGATATACAAACAATGGCCTAAAATCAAGCCTACATGTGAATTAATAATGGTTATAAGCAATATTTAAAATGATAAAATACAGCATAGACTTTGCTAAACAGTAAGATGAATGAGCTATGTTGTTTTTCTGCCTTATGCATATATGATCCATAAAATAAACCATAATAAAGTCGTTTTTTCTACAGTACAGTACTTGAATTCATTGATGTTATCATCCTCAGAGAAGTTTGTTCTAATATTGAACGCATAAAACCGTGATCACCTGTGGATTTCAATCTTTATCACAAAAATAGAGACCAGCTCACACCCAAATATGTATTTTGGACCAATGGTACTTTTTTTTTTTTTTAGAAAGGATGATACTGGTAAATCTGTGTTAAGGTGAGATCTCTAAAAGGTATTGAAAGCACATCTGAGTTTCCTCATTGTTATAACAGTCAAGCATTGCATCAGTCCTGTGTGCTCAACAACAGCTGTCAGAAGCAGCAGCTATCAGTGTCACTCACGCTAAAGGGAATGAGCACTTCTTTCTTGTGCTGACCAACCCGCTTTCTCTTCCACCTACAGCTCAGCACACAGTGATCTTTAGCGATGTGAAGACAGATCCTTGTGATCAGGACTGATAGTCACCTTGAAGATAAGCCCTGTATCGTTTCCTCTTGCTTTGAAAGGGAGGAGACATTTAGGATATTACATTTTTTTCCTCCTTGCCGGTGCATGAGGAAAACTAATATGCAGGACATAACAATATCATGACCTCAGTACCATGATTAGAGGTGTCTGGGGTTCATATCCATTTCTACGATTGTGCTGGTCATTAAATACTTCCTTCATAAGAAAATAAGCACTATTTTCAGTTCAGGAGTGTTGATGATAACTCAGTGTCAACACAGGAAGGAAATACTAACTCATCTAAAGTTTGGTAGATTGTTATGTCTACTAAACTTTCCACTCAGAATAGATATGCAGCAATGATGGATAGTTGAGATTTAGTCACCAATGTGTCTCTTTTATGCTTCAGGGAGACGCAACTTTTTATCATTAGATCTTACTATTACTTTATGGTAACAGTGAATATTGTTATGATGCAAAGCCACTGGCCTCCTCACATATATGGTGATGATATTGTTGGAATGGTTTTCCTCCTCGCTGGTTTGGGTTGAAAATCTTTGTGCATGCAGTTCTTGTTTGTTCCACTTGGTGCTGATAGCGGACAGCAATTGCTGCAGAGGGAAATTCAAGTCTGTCCATAGTTTAACTGCATTTGCAGATTTGCATCCGAGTTTTTGTGAGAAAAAGAATTATGCCTAAACAAAGATTCTGCCCGTGTGTTTCCAGGAACAGAGCTCAACAAAACTCTACATATTTATAACCCTCTGTCAGCCCTGCTGAATCTGTCGTTTCTTACAGTTACCTACAAATTATGGGTGAACAACCAGTTAATGTAGCTGTAATTATACCTCTCGTCTTTAATGGACATCCTGAGGGGGACTCGTGGAAGAACAGGTAGTCTATATGAACATTCAAACATGGAATACTTCATTTAAAGCTGATGGCTTGTGAGCTTTCCTTGTTTTCTTGTATTTTTCTAAATGGTTCAATAAGTCCACACTTGCTCTCAGCTGCTTGGTTATCACAGAAGAAAAAAGCCATTTAGTTTTCTCATTTCTGAAGGGGTGGACAATAAAGCACCATGATCTCATGGCTTTTAACACGGGTCCACTGTGGTGGTTCTTGTCTTGCACGTCACAAAGAAAAAGCCATTAATGATAAATGCACTTGTCTTTGGCGGTGGCAGACTGTTAAATAATGCACCGGTCTTACAAGGTGTGCATACTGTTGCATCTCAATTCCAATCATGTGTCAGAACATCAGACAGAAATCCAATTATTGGCTCAATGGAGGAAATAAAAAAAAAAGAAGAAAGAAAACAGTTTCCACCAACATTGCTTCAGAAGCTGTGCTGTTTGTAGACTTAGTTTTTTAATAATTTCTCCTTGACTTCTCTGCTCTTGACTTCCACTCGGCGGCCACCAATGCTGTCAATTAAAAAATCTTTGATAATTGCACACATTTTGTGAATACATTTTCTTTAATATTTAAAACGGTTGTTATGATTAATCATTGCATTATCACATTGTGTATGGACCCACGTTTTATCAGTCTTTGACACATGTTGATGTCATGAGAACAGTAAAGTTGTGATATATTGAACAGCCCCGATGTTTACTCGTTCTGATCGATTTCTTGGGTGCAGAGTCTTGGTTGCATGTTTTAATGAAGTCTCTGGAAGTAAAGGAAATGAATCCTGGAGAGCAGGGGTGTCAAACAAAGGGCCTGTGGGATAAAACCGGCCTGCAAAAGGCTCCAAACCGCCCCAACAAACCACCCAGCAAATTGTACGCATTTTTTAAGAAATCATTTAAGATTAGTGGACACACAGAGATATCGGTGATGCTGCCATGAAAGATGGCAAACTACCATCAGCCTCAACACTCTGCCGTCAGGGTGAGTTTGTAAAAACGTGCTCAATGCAACATTTTTTTGGGGGGGACATTTCACTGCATTTTGCACCAGAAAATGTGCTTCATGTTGTGATTATAGTCAATTCTGATAGCAGTTGTTTGGTTTTCTGAAAATATAGACATTTTCATCATGTATTCTCTGCAGCATAGCAATGGAAAACTTTAAAGTTTGAATTAAATGTTGTTATGGCTCTATTTTACTGGTCCGCCCCAGATAGAATTGTGGCTCCTGAACTTAAGAGTGTTAGAAAGTACAAGCTCTTTTATTTCTGTGTGGACTTAGAGACAGAAAGCAAACCGTCACAACATTGAAAGTTCGTCCTGAGTGACTCTTGTAGCTTTTTTTAACGATTCTGTTGCAGACTTTTCTCTTGAGCATTGGGAGCTCTTGATGCTGCGCGTGTCACCACAGGAAGTTGTGGCCGATCCTCATCCTGTTCTTGTGCCTGAGCATCAAGTCAGAGACACTTCCTTTACTCTGAGGGGGGTCACACCCCTCACAGACATTCGATCTGGTGTGTCCTGTAGGCAGCTGTCACTGTATGAGTGCAGGCAACAGGTGACTGGTTTAGCCAGAGGTGCAGCAGCACACATGACCGGGACTTTGCTGCTGAAAAAGCATCTCTGCTCGCTTGTGGTTTCATGGAGAACGAGGTATGCTTTTAAAAATGCATAGATTTTCCATATGGGTTGTGAATTAAGTGTCTGAGCTGTAAAGTGTGGGCCTTCTTAAAAGCTAAGATGTGTTTCACTTTAATTCAAAGTTTGTTTTAATTGTCGACTGTAGGGAAAGTTGTTCATACTTCATAAAGTAACACAGAGATGAACTCTATTGAGACTCATCTTTTCCAGCTGATCGTAAATGTTTATGCAAAGATATTAGGGAACTTTTCTCCATGTTTCGCATCCCTCCTTGCAAATTTCATGAGCGCCATTGTTATTTGAGCAACGCGTATTGAGTAACACAGGCAGGCTGTACTTCTGCATCTCACTTTGTCGCTTCTAGTTCTTCAGGGGAGAAGTGGTCTCAGCAGAAATGTGCACTTATTTAGCATCTCTTAAGTTTGAAGCTGCACGTGGAAATGCTTGACTGCGTTTTCATTCAACCAAAACTCTGAAACATGTGTTGTGGATATAAATAGGGCCCGTATAATCATCTGTGTTCTCTTTGTCTTTATCCAATAGCCTGGTATTGTGTCCCCCTTCAAGAGAGTGTTCTTGAAAGGAGAGAAGGGGAGGGACAAGAAAGCCCAGGAGAAGGCCACCGAGCGCCGGGCCCTGCACACCTTCTCGCTCTCTCAGCCGGACCATCGCATCGACCCCGACATCCTGCTCAATGACTACATTGAGAAGGAAGTCAAAGTGAGTGTGATGCGTGTCTATGGAAATTCAAAATAATGACCAATCTATTACATGTTTTGTTCAGTTGATGTTTTGTACAACCTTTTCTCAATGGAAGTGTGTATTCCGTGTCTTTCTCAGTACTTGGGGCAGCTCACATCAGTTCCAGGATACTTGAACCCATCGAGTAGGACCGAGGTCTTGCAGCTCGTTGATAATGCCCGGGTGAGTTCCTGAGAAAAAAACCCCAAAAAACACCTAACCTGTTACTTGAAGTGGATTCCTTTATATTTCTCCGTTTTCTGAGCCAGTGACAGTCATTTCAACTTTTCCCAGGTTGACCGTATTTCTGAGCCATGAGTTGTTGAAATTAAAGATCTCCAGTAATTCCTGGTTCGCTCGTGGGCTTTTTCAGAAGTCGCATCAGTTGGCAGGCCAGCTGACGTCGGAGCAGGATGCAGTGGTGAGCCTGTCCGCGTACAACATCAAGCTTGTATGGCGCGACGGCGAGGACATCATCCTGAGAGTGCCCATCCATGACATCGCCGCCGTCTCGTACATCAGAGATGATTCATTACACCTTGTGGTGATAAAAACTGGTGAGAGCCAAGAAATAGTTTCACATGCTGTGGTCACTTTCTGTCTATTTACTGAAAACTGTGCAACTTTGTCATTAAGGATGATGTATTATCATCCTATTATTGTACTCAACAATAGTTTGAGATTCATGGATTTAAAAGGACCATGTCCTAACCTTTGAGTCGTATAATTTGTTGTCTTTCAGCCCAGGATTCAGGCGGCTCTCCCTGTCCCAGCTCGTGTCCTGACCTCAATAAGTCCCAGACCCTGAGTTCCTTGTCGGAGAGTGGAGCGGTGCTCGTGGAAGTCTGCTGCCTGCTTGTGCTGGCAGTTGATAACAAGGTAATGAAATACATGTGACGCCAAAAGTTGGGACGGAATTGAGATCTGGCTCCAGATTTCCTGGAATAATCCGAAATGAAACCATGTTGGCACCACCAAAGGCTTTCTACTGGCCACTTACAGTAAATTAGTAACAAGAAAATGAGTGACTATTGACACACTCCTCGGTGTTTCACGGAGATGACATCACATGAAGAAAACAATTCTTCCTCGTTTGTCCTCCAGGCAGCAGCAGAGGAGTTGTGCCTTTTGCTCAGCCAGGTCTTTCAGATCGTTTACACAGAATCAACCATTGACTTCTTGGACAGAGCCATTTTCGACGGGGCCACAACACCGACTCGACATCTTTCTCTGTACAGCGGTAAGACACAATATAAGATCCACTGTCCTGAAGAGAAGTGCTTTCCAATAAAAGCTAAGTCGGTGTGGATGGACAGCAGGTACAGATCGGTGTGTTTCTTTACTCTGGCAGATGATTCCTCAAGCAAAGTGGATGTTAAAGAGGCCTTTGAAGCAGAAGGCAGCACATTGTAAGTGCACAGATCCCGACATTGGTTCCTCCCAGAAATCTGAGAATGATTTCGTTTGTTTAATCATTACAACGGTGTCTTTCTTCCTTCCAGTCCTTTTCAGGTCACAATGGAGACGGACGAAAACTCTCCGTCCGCCTCCACGCCAGCTTCTCCTCAGACAAAGGCGGCGAGTGAAGGCGAGCTCAGCACCACCGCCGCTGAGCTGCTGCAGGACTACATGACCACAGTACGGCGTCTTGGCTGGGAACATCGATTTAATCTGAACAGAATTCCTCCTAATTAAAATCTTCCCTCTGTAGCTGCGGACGAAGTTGTCCTCGCAGGAGATCCAGCAGTTTGCCACGCTGCTCCATGAGTATCGTAACGGTGCCTCCATTCACGAGTTCTGCATCAACCTGCGGCAGCTTTACGGCGACAGCAGGAAGTTCCTCTTACTTGGTACTTGTTGAACACGTTGTATTCCTATTGGATGTAGCGTTAGTGAATCGTGAGACTTGTTTAACCACTGGAGGAATTGAACAGGTGGAAAAGTTCTGATGTTTGTATTTTATTGACCCAGATGAAGGAGTTCTTAGACGTCAGACACAAACCGAGATTTCTTTTTCGGGTTCTTTAAGGGTTTTCAAAAGAACAGATCATATAAAATGTTTTTAAGACCTGCTGCATTTTAATGTTGTCTTTTGAAAGAGAGAAATTGTTATTGATGATTTAAGAAAGGGAGACGAGAGTAACCATGTGGATTTAACTGGACAAAGTTCATGTTGATCTCCAATAGTTTGAGTCGTTTCTCTTTGTGTCGCTCCTGCAGGCCTGCGTCCCTTCATACCAGAGAAGGACAGCCAGCACTTTGAGAATTTCCTGGAGACCATCGGTGTGAAGGACGGCAGAGGCATCATCACGGACAGCTTCGGTCGTTACAGGCGCACGGCCAGCTCGGCCTCCGACTCCACCACCAACGGTAACGGGGCGGCGGGGGAAAGCGGCGACAGCGCCGCCTCCGACGAGGGCCAGGAGGCGTCCGAGGGCGACGAGTGGGACCGAATGATCACGGATATCAGCAACGACATCGAGGCGCTCGGCTGCAGCATGGACCAGGAGGGTGTGACGCCCTGACACGGGGAACTAAAGAGACCCGAGGACTCGAACCGACAGCGCTGCTCAGAGCAGCAGGCTTTAGCAGAGCACATCACATGAAGGTAGTCCGCAGCACTGACCCAAGATTTGCTCCGTTTTATTTTCCTCTAATTGTCGAGAGGACGTCCCATTGTCCCCACACACGCTCAAGGAAAACCTCGACTCGCCACTCTTGAGTCAACAAACGCACTTGCAGTGAGTTGACTTGTTCTGCATTTCAGATCACCTCTGGATTATTTTTTTAAACTTTGGTTGGTTTTGTACCCATTTATTGGCAGTATCTGCCACCTGCTGTCAGCAATGTAGCCTCCGGTCTTTGAGGGTATTGTGTTTCTGTTAATACCCTCAAAGGCCAGAGAGTCTGTCAGAAGACTGTACATGTATTTGAAGGTTGAGACTGAAGCCATAGTGGTTTGTGCTTTTCTATTACTATAGATCGTTCAGCTTTAAGCGCCGGGAGACTCCTGGTTTCCTTCAGTTATGTCACATTTGGTGCGTCGCTGTGAGAGCGTAACATCTCACTATACATGTTACTTTTTGTTTTTGCCTGTTAGATTTGTATACTGCTTTGTTTTACACTTTCATTTGTTATCGGTTTACTCATTTATATATATATATATATATATATATATATATAGTTTTGCCTTATTCAAACTGACCAAGGAAATGCTGTAAAACAAGTTTTCACTCATTTAGAGCAAGTTATCGTTTGACAAATCCAAATAGTGGATGGCTGATGTAGACGTTGGTTCATCTCGTGCAGGTCATCTTGTTATGTCGCGTGATAAACCGCATTTGTTTTGTCATTGTGCCTTTACACTGCTGCTGGCTGCCTGTCAAACGCAGACGGGTGAGTACAAGCTGGAGCTGCAGTTGTTCAGCAAATCATGGTTATTAAATAACAGATCATTTACACTGATTGTATGACGGTGTTTCATAAAATTACAAGTATCACCATAAAGGAAATAAGCAATCACTCTCTCCACCTGTCTGCTGTATCACCGACCTCCACCGGAGCGCAGCTTGAAGTGAGATTAACGTCCTTGTTTAATTTGACTTTTCACCAACGCCAGAGGGGAAGTTGTGTTAATCCCATTACGACGCTCTAACTGATCATTTGCTTGGATGCACCTAAGCCGCCGAGGAACTTCAGCGTTTCATCAAAGCAATCACGCTGGATGCTGCTGAATGGGCCTCAAAGTTTGGGGATTAGTCTTGTGAGTCTCGGGGACGGGAAGCAAGGCGGGACACCTCGAGCCGAGCACATTCCGTTCTGTCGAGCTTCTTGGTGGGTTTTTCACTCCATGTCATCACACGTGTACTTCTTTTAACGATTCTCTCTCGTCCGCACAGTGGAACCAGGAGTTGTTAGAACTGCAGGAAGAATCGGGGTTGAGGAAGAGTGGCTTTATATTGCAGGGCGTCCTATCAAAACCTCTCCTGTTGCATTCTGGGAGTTTATACAAACTTACCCTGACAGTTTGGATAAAAGAAGGATTTAAAAAAAAAAAAAAAAAACTGATCTAACCTGCTAAATATCACGCCGCCAAATTAAAACAAAGTAAGGCATGTTTCTAAAAAGAAAACATTTCACTCCACCAACACTTGCTGTCTGGCGTCTCGGGTGTTTCTTTCCGGATCGGAGCAGTTTTATAAGGAGGTCATTTGCAGACCGGAACGTTACACCTGTGCTCAGGTAACTCCTCCAACAAAAAGATCACCTGGAAGGCTTCACTTCTCTCGACACCACCGGAGTTTAGTCACTATGATAATGTTGCTTTATTTTGTCTCTAAAGGATTGGAGGAGAGTCTCAGTGATTAATGTCTGGAATTGGTCATCTTAATCCAATTTGTAGACTTTCAATTACTTTCATTGAGGTGAGCAATTATTAAATAAACAAATGTGTTCTCATTAGGTCCTTAAAAGATCTGATGGTGTTTTATAGTTTCTCAATGTTCTGTACAACAATAAGCAGAACCTTTTTCGCTTAATTAGAATGTTGAGTCTCATTGTAATGGACACTCAAAAAATAGCTCATTGGCTTGGGCAGTCTAATTGTGCTATTTAAATTAAAACCCAAACCAATAACATATATATATATATTTGGTTTAGTGGTATTGTATTTATTTAAAGAGAGCTATAACAAATTATTTGCATTGCAGTAATTATATTTTATTTGGTCAAACCAAAATGAAATGTGAATAAATTTAGTTTCCTAAACAAATAAAAGCTTAACGGGATGCACAGTGGAGGTCACATTTTAAAGAACCATCAATAGAATCAATAACGGATAAAAACAGGAGTTTGGCCCTTTGCACCATTTTCCACAGAAGAGCACGTGATGCAGTTGGCTTAAAATGTTCTAATAAGTCTATATATATATATATATATATGAAGATAGATATATTTTCATGGATGTAGTGAAGGAGGACAAATTGTTGATCTGGACATTGACAGGAGATCTGAATCAGAATCACTTTATCAATGTAAATATATGGACGATAGACCTAAAGGTCCTGACAGATATATATATATAAGCACAATAGGCTACTTCACTTTGGCAGCTTCTGAAACTTTTGCAAAAGTAAAAGCAGTCTGCACCACGGGAGCTTTTTCCAAATAAACACCACCCAGGGAACTATGGCACAAAAGTAGGTCTTTTTTTCTTCTTCTTCTTTTCACTCCTAGATACATTTCATACGCATGTAAAAGCTGGCACATAGTTCATCTGACCCATAAATGTATTTTCCAACAGCAGCGTATGAATGAATACTCCCAAGAGTTTAATTGTGTGGTTGAACTTAAAGCCCCGGGAGTCTGCAGTGTGCCCTCTTTTTTTTTCCATCTGAATCGGCGTATTTCCACAGCGTTCAAACTTCAACATGTCGTTGCTTATAAAATAGAATAAGTGAATCGTCACTGACGTGGTAGAAGCAAGTTTTCGGCTTCGCAGACCTCCACAAATGATGGGGACGCTCCAGAAGTCGGCGTCAGAATAAAGCCACTCACAGTTTGCTCATTGTTGCTGCTCTCTGTGCTGCGGTGGTCTGACCTTTAACCCTTTCAAACGCGACAGTAACTCTTGGGAGAGGAGACGTGCTGAGACGCTCCCACACAAAGGCTCGGCGTGAGATGCAGTCTGGGATTCTCGCCAGTCTCACCCTGTGGTTCACCTTGGTGCTTGAGTTTCCAAACGCAGTGGCTGGTGAGAAAATCCTCTCTGTGGTGTCACATCTGTTATATTTCTGGAGGAGGGCTGACGGCCACATTTCCATTTGAAAAACGCTTCTGGTTTGTTATATCGTCCCCACTGTATGACACATGAGGAGGAGGACAGTCTTGAACAGAAAGGACTCTTTAAATTAAATCGGAGCATAATTTAACCTTCAACGTGACCTACTTTTCACATCATGCACAGTGTCGGCTCGTCATGCTTTGGCTTTAAATATAGTGGCTGATTTTATGCCTGTCAAGTCAATGCTTCCTGATTTAATGCTTGTCATTGTGTCATGCAAATGAGAGAATTTGGGCATGAAGTGAATGAAGTGATGCTCCTCAGACAACATTGATATATGAACAATCTAGGAATCCTTTCTTATCTCTTTTACAAGGAACACTGTTGTAGATTTGGTTCGAGAAAATGATTGCAATTGCCAAAAATGGAGCCTGTGCTGAGGTAATACAGGGGGAAAGGAAACGATGACAAGGAAACCACCTTGTCATCATGCAGTTTATTGAGAAATGCATGTAATGGCCTCTGGTTGCCTTTGCAACCCAAAGAGTTCAGCAGCAGTACTCTCTAATAACGCTGGAGCTCATGCATGAAAATCTCAGGCTCAGCATAGTTCATTCATAAGCAGCGTCCAGAAGGAGAGGGACACCAAGGACCAGCCAGCAGGCTGCGCCGACTGTCACATGCAAACACTCATAACCCCCACCCCTCCACCCACCCCCCAACATCCTGTCTTCACACGCCCGCAAATCTGCTCCTGTGCAGTCTGAGCCGATAACAGCAATTTATAGAAAGCTGTGTTTGAGGACAAGAGTGAATAATGACACGCCGCCCGGCAGAGGAGTCGACTCGGGGACGAGATGAAAGTGTGAGGGAAGTTGTCGTCCCGTCAGATGACAGAGAAGGTAGAGGCTCGTTTGCTGCGAGGGATCAGCGGGGTTTCCGTGTCCCTCCTGGGAAATTATTTTTACTGCAACGTTGGATAAATATATCTTTCTACTGATACTGATCGGAGCTACGTCAGAGCAATGTGGCCTTTTTAACAAGAAAACCGAAGGTGTCAAACACATTTTAGTTGAGGAGCCACAATCGGCCCAGTCTCCTCCTGAACGGCCCAGATCAATAAAATAGTACCATGATAAGCTTTAAATTTAAACTTTCATGTTTTTCTTTGTGGTCGTGCAGATTAAAAGTCGATATTTTTCACAAAACCAAACAACTACTCCCAAAAATCACTATAATCTCAACTTAAAGCCAGTTTTAATGAAACCTTCTGGTGAAATGTCCCAAGAACTTTTCCTATCGCTGTTGCATTGTGGGTGTTTTTATAAACTCACCCTGACGGCATGACTTTAAGCAACAAGGTGGTAGTTTTCTTTTACAGTTGTATGATTTGTCCGGTAGTTTTGGGCCGGATTGGAGTTTCTTGCGGACCAGTTTTGGCCCACGGGCTTCATGTTGGACACCGCTGGTCTAAATAAAACAGACTTTCCAACTCTTATGTATGAAGGTGAAACACTCAAATAATGTATTGTTAAACTCACTGGCTTTTTTTTTCCACTATTAATATTGTTGAAACTCAGATTTGGTTTTATACATAAAGCCCCACAGACACGTTACATTTATGTTTTTTCTACATTCACTGTACTTTTATTTATTATGTGTATTGATTAAATGAGTACCTCCACTTTCTAACATTTTTTAATGGTTTCTTCTCAAAAATGACCCAAAAAAATAAGGCTTCCCCGATTTTAAATTGTCTCTCTACCTCTGGTTTCATCACAAACCCAAAGATTCACCCAAAGTATGATAACAGAAATTAGATATTTCTTAAATTAATATAAAAGCCTTTCAACCCCTCAGCAGCAACTCTTCAGACATTATTTAGTGAGGGCAGCGTCCTGCCTGCAGGAAACTGGTCGTACATTCGAGTCTCTTTTCCTCATCTGTCAGATTTGTTCATGCATCAGTGAACAACCTCACCGTACGTTCAGCAGACGATTCCTTTCTACAAGGAGACGACTGCTTGGTAAGTTCGTTGAGACGAGAGCAGATTAGACGGAGGAAAGAAGAAAGACAATGAGCCAGTCTTTTAAAGGATGATTTATTTCCAGTGGCCTACATTTTGTTCACCAACTCGGTTCCGATGAACTTCAGGTGACTTTACGAACTGAACACTCAAAGAGTTCAACACGGGACTTGTTTTCTGCTCGGGGTCGATATGCAAATCAAAAAGGATGGGCACGTTGAGTGTGGAAACTCGCTTTGTGAGTCCAACTCGCCCGCACAGTGGAACAAATCCTTACTCAAATGTCACATGCTCACATTTCGAATGTAAACCTCGGTAATCCAATTTCTCCCCTCCGCTGGTCTGTCCAATTATAAATGCGACTCCAACGTAACGTGCAGGGCCACGGTCACATCGCCGCCCGCCTACAGAGTTCTAAATGTACTTCAATGTTTATCCATTAAACTGAACCATGTTTGTGTTTCAAACCGGCGGTGAAATCTCAAAATGGTTCCGCAGAAGAGAAAAAAAGCCTTAAAGCAAGAACGGGACTGTGCAGAGAAAACCTCGTTTGAAAGGATGCAAACGTCATCGTGTCAGACACTCGTGCAGTTCCATCGAAGGAAGGAGACAGAGAACGACGCCCACCAAACTGAACTGGATATACAGAGTTTAATTACTCAATCTTGGCTTGATCTGACGAAAGCGTATAGAACTAGTTTAGGGCCTCAGCAGCAGCGCGAGTATATAGTTTTAATTAGAAAACAGTGATGTACTTGAAAATCCCACAACTCCTCGTTTGAGGGTTTAAGACTGAGCGGTTGCTGTGCGTCGTTTCCAAAACTCTATATATGGATATTATTCACTCCAAATAAACATACTTTATCTATACCTTTAAGTATAGACACAGAGACACTGGCTTTTCCCTCTTAACACTGTGTTTCACCCTGACGTGCAGCGCAGCGTTCACCAATACACCAGCGACTCACATTCGGCCACGAGCAGCTGCTCTGCCGCACGTTATTAAAACCGCCTCTTCTGTAGAGCTTCGACTGAAGCTCAACGATCAGCAGAGAGAAAACCGGCGCGAGTTAATGTTCATCTTGGTGACGCCGATGAGTCTGAGGGGTGCCGAGAGGCCGAGGCCGGGGGTCACCGGGCACTCGCACAGCAGGTCCGACAGCTCGTCTCGCTCCTCCAGGCCGAAGGTGGCGTCGTTGAGCATGCGGCGGTGCAGGTGGCACGTCTGCTCGATCTTCAGCTTGTTGATGTCACTGCGGAGCCGCATGAGCTGCCGCGCAAGCTGCTGGTCCTGCAGTCGCATGTCCGTCTGCGAGACGGAAATGACATGAAATGATCACGCAAACAGCAGAAAAGATCATTTACACTTGGTTCCGTTAGGATATGAAGTCGAGCAGCAGCGTCTTCGAGCTACATAACCTACTTTAATTCACCTGAAGCAAAAATAGTTTCCTAAAACCTCACAAGGTTTTCTATAATCTGCCGTCTAAATATTTTCATACAAAAGACATTTCTGAGCTTTTGTTTTCATTGTTAACATTTTTTGCAGATGAAATAAATGAATAAATACATTTTTGGGTCATTTTTTGTACTCTTTATGGCCCCAAAGAACGCATTTGGGCGAAACATACAACAGAAAACTAATAAAAAGCAAAAAGTAATAAGAAAAACAACAGAAATTGGTCATAATAAATAAAGCATTTAAATGTAAATATAATAATAATATGTAATGAGGGGAAAAGATATTTGTACTAATATACACACATATACATCATACACCCACATACTACAAATAATACAAGTGTGAAAATAAATTAATAAATTAAAAGAGAAAAAAAAGCAGGTCAGATGATATCTATGTCAAGAGCACGAGCCATCAGTATCCATGGTAAAATAATCCCATTGGCTGGGCACTATGAAAATGTTAGTTATTGAAGCCCAATTCACCACCTGCTGGTGTCAATTGGTATTGCAGGTCTAAATGAGCTGAGATAACGTGGTGAATTTCTTCAGCGTACCAGCAGCACGTCATAAATTTTGTCAATGACATGAAATTGAGACTGTTGTTTTATCTCACTTGGACAATTATTTTTGGTGACATTGATTAAAATTAAACATTAAATGATCACATATATTATGTGATCTCCCCCCAGTCTGTCTGTCTATCTGTCCTATCCTTTTCTCCTCTATCCTCTCACCCCCTGCCTCTCTCTCTACTTCCCCCTACCCAAACCGGGGTCTGTATCCCACCCAAATCTACCTGTCTGTCTTATCCTTTCCTCTCCTCTATCCCCTCTCCTGCTTTCTGCAAGGTTTCTTCCTGTTGGGAGTTTTTCCTTTCCAAGGCTGCAAAAAATAAATCTGCTTGCTCATGTGGATTCGTTGGACTTTTCTCTGTTAAAAAGCACCTAGAAATGACTGTGTTGTATTTGGTGCTATATAAATAAAGTTGAATTGAATTGAAATGAATTATTTGTCCTCTTAACAAATAAGGCTTTTCCAAAACCATCAATATATTTGAACCCATGGACGTTTCCGCTGAAACAAGACACACTACATCGTTCAGGAAGTTGAAATTGACCTGAGGTCCTTGTGTGCAGCCCTCGTGTGTGACAAAACCTCCAAAGAAAACTCACAGTGGGACATCCAAAACAGATTTCTTAGCATTATCATCTTTTCATTCACTGTCCAAATCCAAGCGTGAGGACAAAGATGACAATCTTCTCTTTTCTCTGCCACACACTGTGTGAGTACGAGCCTTCCTCCATCAGAGCCTCTTTGTGCGCCCGGGCCAGGCTTATGGACCATGGATGAATGTGCAGAGTAATTGAGCAGAGAAAAAATAATTACACTGACAAGTGGATGGAATGGGAAGACGTGATTCTTCTGGACGATTGTGTGCATTCCGAAACTTGAATCGAAAACACAACCTGCCGCGTGCAGCAGCTGATAAATCAAGAATCCATCGATGAATTTAGAAAATAGGGACGTGGATATAAGCAGCTTCTCACCAGTTCTCTCCGGAGCCAAGCGAGCGCTTCATCGATGCTGCTGAACTTCTTCATCGGGCTGCATTGATTCCCATCGGAGTTCACCTCGCTCCCTCTGGAAGCCACCCGTTCGCCTTCAGGCGCCACTCCGATGGACTCTTGTCCACCTCCCGCCTTCCTGAAGCGCTCTGCCTCCAGCCGGGCTTTCCACTCCAGGTACGACGGCCTCCTCGTCTCCAGTCTCAGTTTCTCTGTCAAGGCCTTCAAGCTCATCAGGTGATCATCCGTGGGAAAATCGACACCTTCTGTTTCCTCCAGGCCGTTTGTCCTGCTCACTACAATCTGTGGCGCCTGAGACAAGTTCATTATTAACCTGAGTGACGCAGCGAGATCCTAAAAAGAAATGTCGATATAAGAAAACTTGTCAACACGGCCCTCTGTCTCCACTCCTCGGGGCCGTCGGAGGGACGATGTTATTGATCGCTGATATTTCAAAGGGTGGGTCGTCCTCAGAACTGTGGAGATCAAATAAGAGAGGGTCACGAACACCACAAGCAATCATCTCAAAATGTCAATGGAGGAGAGGGATGAGAGCGAGAAAGGCCTTATGATGGTGCTGGATTAGATCACATCCTAGAAAAACTGAGAATGTGTTCACAGTCTCCTCTTTTCTGTAAAAAGATCAAGAATTCACCTCCTCGAATATCACACACCTCAGGATCAGCTTGCTGGAGAGAAAAAAAAAAAACAACACCTCCAGGATTTTCATTTAACAGAAACTAATTGTTTCCATGGCAACGGCACGGGTGACTATAAATGAATCAGCCAAATTTTCCACCTGCTGTCCACAGACCTCATTAACCAAGCTGAAGTGACAGACCGCTGGACGGGAGTCTCTCGGTCTCAGAAAACCTTCAGACCACATAATGTTTCATTTGCACGAGTTGCCCAGTCTATCTGGTACACGTCTCATCGTTTCACAAGTCGGCCGTGAACTTGAGAGTTTCTCAGGAAGATCCAGGGAGTCATTAAAAGACGATCACAGCTGATTCTGTGGCGGTTCGAGCAGAAGCGCCACAGAATCACCCACACTGCCTAATAGATGAAATATAATCTCCACAGCTTTAGTTTGAAAACCTTTAGATGTCGTCAAGAACTATTTAAAAACTACAAAGTCAAAGACTGAATGTTATTTATAGCGTCCTAAATAGTGTCTCACACACACGGTGAACAGTGGCAGACGTTCAGCTTCGTCCTTCCTGCAAAGTATTTGAGCACTTTAAAGCGGTTAGTGGTCACTTATTCCATAATGGCCACAGCAGACCAGCAGTGAAGTCACTGCTCTTGTGTGTAATGATAGGCTTGGCTGGATTGAAATGTAAAATAGACTTCAGACCGTGCCGAGGAGCCGACTTATGGACACGTGGAGAGTGGATCCTTCTATTTATCCCCTCCGGGAATCGGTGCGTCTCTGGAGACCCACATTGTTGCAGGGCGAGCATTAAAGCAGGAGCTTTTTTTTTTTTGGAAAGGATTTGAAAAAGACCCGGTGAGAACGGCCGGGAAGCGGTTTGGATCATAAATAGGAACTGCAGAGTCAGCAGATTTAGGAAGCCGTGGGGATAATAAGTGTGCTTAAACATAATGAGCTGTGAGCACAATTATACTTGCACATTTGCTGCAAAAAAAAATCCACTCTAATCTCATTTTTAAGGGACTAATCCGGGGGGGATTGAGACACTTTTCGAGCTCTATGATGTTACATCCTGAAAATCCCACTGATCCCCATCATGCAGAAAGTGATCAGCATCGGCCACACATTCCTCCTGGTTTCAAGCTCCAGTTGCACACAAGTACAATTTATTTTGCGGTGCTGGTCTACACAAGATGCCAGAACCTGGTCTGGCTGAGGCCAGGGAGGGGGGGGGTTGCTTTACTCTGTGGAACATAGTCACGTCTGAGCATGACCACAAAGCGTCCGACTCAGTGCAGATACTCTATATCCTGCAGCCAGTAACCCTCACCTGCATCCATTCAGTGGTCTTGAATTTCAGGGGCTGAAATACCGGAGACGTGAGAATGAGCATCGCCCCTTGTACTTCATGATCAGGCTTTTGTTAACCTGCACAGTTCTGTAAACACTGCAGCTTTAGACAGTAGGGCCAACAGAAGCTTAAAAAGGGTGTTATGTTGAATGTGACCAACTGAAAGAAGCTCCGCTTAACAAGATTTATCACTAAAAAAAAAATTACAAATAAAATAGAAAATCCCTGAATATAGCAAATAGAAGGTACATTTTAATAATGTAAAAACGTTATGTTTGAAAGTTAAAGTTGACTATTTCTGTGACTTTTTCCAAAAACATGAAACGAACTAAAGATCATTGTAATTCATACTTTTTTTTTTTAAAGGAAATAAAACCTGCTTCCTTTACCTTGTGCGATCCCTTCTCCCAGCAGCGGTCCAACTCTTCATCCCGGGTCCGTGCAGACCTCCACCATCCTCCTCCTCCTCCTCCTCGTCGTCCTCCGCCGCTCCGGTGCACTTGTTTTTGAGCAGACGGCTCCCGAAGGAGGGGAGGGGATTAAAGAGGGGGGGGGGGGGGGGGGGGGGGCTTGCGTCAAAGTTGTGGTTGCCTAGAGACGTCTTCAGGAATCCCGCCGCATGAATGTTACAACAAGCAGTCTGACAACATTTATCTTTATTCAACAAAACAACTGGACAATAAGTACAAAATATATTGACGTAAAAAAAACAACAAGACAAAAGTGCACATGGAATAAATTATACTGAATTACAAATTCACTGAAAACAAGTTTTAGAAATGTGTGTGAAACTATAGACACTCTATTAAAAGCTTTGGGGTTACAGATCCGACTTTCCTCATATTCTTTACTTTTTTTTCCTCCAGAATTCTAACTTTAATCTGAAAATATTTGACTTTTTCTTATAATCCTTACGTTTCATCATCATTCTGACTTTTTGTTTGAAAAATTTACAACAAATATTTTTTTTAACTTTTTTTAAATAGAATTTTTGACTTTTCCTTCATAATTTATAATTTATTTCAAGAAGTATCACATTTCTCCCAGAACTGTGCTTTTTTTTTCTTGACAAAAATCAGAATTCAGAAAAAAAGTCAGAATCCATTTTTATTTTTATTTTATTTTTTTAAACCTTTTTAGGATGGCCCTATTCCTCCTCTGTAATAAGTGGTTTTGGTGATAGTAAATAAATAAACATAAATATTAAGTGTACTACTCCTTTACTTCAATACTGCCTTTCAGGGCGTCTACAGCTGCTGGTGAATTCCTTTGGAGTTGATTGTCTTGAAGAACATAGTGCAGGAGACAACAAGGTTCTGGAGTTCTACTCGTTTGTAGTCGGTGAGATATGAAGATTCTCTTATTTGTGTAAAGACACGGACATGTTGTCCTACTCCTGTGCATGAAAAATTTTATTTAAAGAAAGTTGTGTTTTTCATAAAAGTGTTCTAAATGATAAAATCACTATAAAATAGGATTGAAGTGGAAGTTTATTATGTTATAAGGCTAATATAACCTGAACCATGACCTACATCCTCATGAAGGTAGTTTGTCATTTTTGCTGATCTTGATTAATTTGTTTCCTGTTTTCAAAGTTCTAAAATGTCCAGTAATTTGATTTGAACTGCTCCAGGGTGACTATGAAGCCTGTGTCCTGCTTTGAGTTTGGATCTTGCCGCCAAATTGCTTTCTGGTAATATTTTGCCATAAAAAGAAAACTGTGCAGAGAATTGTTTCAAAATTGGAAAAGTGCAACCAACAAAAGTCGTGAAGCTCCACATTTCTTTTGAGAGTGTACTGGATTATACTGGGCGCCGCAGGGAAGCGTAGTGGTTAGAAGGGTTTCTCTGTGGAGTTTGAACCTGGATGAAACAGTAGAAGAGGAATGGCTGGACTATACTGGCTAATAAATCGTGTTTAACAGCCTTTTCCTTAAAATGTGATCAGCTTTACAATGTCTTTAGTGTTTTAGAGGAAGACAAATCATAGAGTGAGTTCCTCTATGTCGTCATCGAACGAAGTGATGGCGCAGACCGCCGGCCTGCTGTCTGCAACATGCAGGCTGCTGACGGAGGTCGCTGGAGGAGTGTTGGACCCTGAACTGAAGCTGAGCAGCCCTTCCCGTCTTGAACGCACTCCGTTGGTGGCTGCGGGACTATTTAAGACCTCCATTTTACCAACGGCGCTCAGGCCGCCACCAGCAGGCGCGCTCTGTCCGCCGAACAGCTGCTGCATGAGGCTGAACTTCCTGCCGTTCCCTCCTGCTTTCTCCGCCTCCGCCTCCCGGAGGCTGAACGTGGCGTCCGAAGTGACGTCGCCTTCTTCTTTGGGGGGAGGCGGCGGGAAGCCGGGGGAGACCCGGGAACCGAACGAAGGCGCGTAGCCACCAAATGCCAAGTCCTCACTGGAGATCTGGGATCGGGGCGCTCTCCTCACTATCCCCGTGGTGACGGCGTCGCCCTCCACGCCTGACCTCCTCCCTTCTTCACTCCCAGCATTCCCGGCAACCGACCCCTCCAACTCCGTGAGGCTGAAAATGAAAGAGTCGCGTTTCCTCTGCCCGGGGGGGCGTGGGGAAGAATCGTTGCCGGACTCGGACCGACCTGACCCAGCGAACATCAGGTCCTCGGCGCCGTGGCTCTGGAGGTCGATTTCTCGCATCTTAGCGAGCAGCTTGTCTTTTCGGCGCCGTGCCTCCTCTGCTGCTTGCTGACCGGACAGATTTTCTTGGTTCAACTTCTCCACCTCGTCTTGAACGTGACCCTGCCTCCTGTAGCCACCTTTCTCGGCAATGTTTAGAAGGAAGTTCGTCTTCTTTCTGTCTTCTTCAACGTTTTCTTTCTTAGAGGCTGTGGACACAAGTACAGTGGAAACCATGACTGACACCTTCACCTCTTTTAGTTTTTTACTGCATACAAGATCCTCCCCGAGTTGGTTTTTACCTTCCCTGAGTCTCTTTGCCTTCTCTTCAAGCACATTTAGCTGCTGTTTCTGCTCTTCTTTCTCCTTATCGCTTTCTCTTCCTTTGCTGCTCCGTTCTTCCCAGTCAGGATGTCTGTCCGCTCTGTCCGGCTCCTGTTGGCAGAAAGGGTTTGAGAAAAAGCTGAAGATAGAACGTGAGGCCGAACGCGACGAAAAACCCGGAGGTGCTTCACCTTGAGTGACAGATATTCATCGGGCGCCTGTTCACGGGACCCGGGGACGTCACTGACGGCGGGAGGCGGCGTGGGAAAGTCCAGACTCGACACCCTGCCTTCAGTCTGAACTGCCTTGCTGCTACTTCTGCTGGGAGCTGCAAGTCAGAAAAATAATTCACATTTGTATTTTGTTTTTGTTTTTTTCTTCCAAAATAAGTCAACAGGTGATTTTTATTATTCAGGCAAAACTGGATCGACAAAATAAAAGTTTCCAAACACAACTTTAGAATTCGTAACTCTCCCACACACCCCATGATAACAACACACACACACATATTTCAACCTTCAGGTTTTCAATAAACACACACACACTCAGATCAGGGGTGTCAAACATAAAGACTGTAGGCTTTATGTTTGCAGCATAAATTACCCCTAAAAGTGGATTTATGTTGATATTGTTGTGTTTGGGTTCAATTTAAAGATTATTGTGGCCCTATTTGACCAGTCCGACCCACTCAAAGGTAAAATTGGCTCCTCAACTAAAATGTGTTTGACACCCCTGACTTAGTTTTCACCTTTCCGCACTGAGGCGACGTCAACCTCCTTCCTCAGCGAAGGCTTCACCATGCGGTTCGCGTAAATATTTTTGACATCGAGCTCCCTTTCCTTATCCTAATTACAGAAAACAAAAAAAACCAAAAAAAAAGCAGAGAGTCAGTATTTGACACTTGGGCACAATGGCTTCTCGCAGGGAATGTTTGGATTCTATTCCAGGGCTTGCGCACCCTGAGTTTGTTGCTCAGTTGATCCAGCTCGCCCCGCAGAGTTTGGATCTCCTCTTGAGCGCCGACGGTTTTCCTCTTCTCTGCCACCAGCTGCCTCTGGAAGCTGCTGGTGCTCAGCTCGATGCTCCGCTCCAGCTCCTTCAACACACAGATACCGTCACTGAGTCTCAGAGCATTATCCACCCACTCACAGTCAACTGATTACGTTCCGTAAGCACCTTGATCTTCCCTTCGGCCTCCTGAGCCCGCGTCTTCTCCTCCTCGAGCCTGCGACTCAGCTCGTCCCGTTCTCCCAACTCTCGCTGGCTGATGAGCTTTTTCAGCCTCGCGATGGTCGCTTGACTCCTCTGCAGCTGCTCCTCACTCTCCTTCATCCGTCTCTCGGCCGCACGCTCACGCCCTTGCGTGCGCCGAAGTCTTTCACGCAGCACCTGCATGTCGTTGGAGTGGCGGGACAGCAGCTGGGAGATCTCGCTTTCTGTGTCGTCGAAGCGCTGCAGGGCTTTCTCCTGACGCACCTGAAGCTGAAACGGAGAACAGACCAGAACTGACGAGGCCATAGGGACTAAGATTGCGGGAATTCAACGGGCAAATGATCAGGAGGGCTAACGTCATCCTTTCCGACTTTTCTAGTTCCAGTTTTTTTCCTCGTATGAAGGGAAACGGGTACAAGCACTTCTTTGTAACTAAAGACATTTCAGGACAAGGTAGGAGGCACCGTACGTGATTTGATATTATCTGGCTTCTCACAGGTGGACAGGAATTTATAATATGCACTGACAGCCCTTCATTGATCTTACATTTTATAGCTGATAATGATGTTGGAGTCGACCTGAAACAGTTTATTTTACGATTCTATTTAGTCTCTGTATTATCCCTCCCTCTTGGATTTTTCTTAATGTTGTATGTCTTATAACTTTTTGTACGTGTTTATTTATGAGCTGCAACAGTCATTTCCCTCCAGGGACACAAATAACAACTGAACTGAGGGCAAAAGACACAACCTGCCTTGGCTCATATTCAGTTGGGAATGGCTTAAACACCTCAAGACCCTATAGTGGATGGGTGGATTAATGACGTGCAACAAAACGTGTTCAAGCTTTGGTATGTATATATATATTTTTTTCCCATCAAACTATGAGCCCCTGAAACGCCACCATTGAGCCTACCTGTCTGAGAATGCGATTTTCCTTCTGCAGTTCGTCGTTACGTTGCTGCAGTTCAGCTAGAGCGTTACGCAATTCACTGATCTTGAGGAGGCGGGCCGAGAGCATCCGCTTGGTGACCAGGTCCAGGTCTTTGGGTGGACTGGACTCTTTGCTTTGTGAACGCACTCCCCTGCGATGCTGCTGGGTCAGAGGCTGGCCACTGGGTCGCTGTGGGCGGGTCATCCCGTGGCGTCCTACACCCCCTGGAAAGGAGACGAGCACACAACAGATAGCAACAATTAAATGCGAGGGACCTCTCTGTGTGAAACAGGAACGTATACATTCAGTTCAAGCCAACTCAAAAGGTACACATGAACAGAAATATTGGCTAAATACAAATCAAAATTCAGTTTGATTTATAATGAGTAATAGTTCTGTTTCAATCTAGGGCCTAAATTGGAAATATTTCTTGTTGTTTATTTTTGCCTTCTTCAGTAATCAGGATGGTCATTTCAACCTTACAGCGCCATCACCTGGACAGTCAAATAAATTCAACTGGTGAGGATCAGGATTCTTCTTGCTTCAATTACAGTACCTGTTTTCTGAGGAAGACTGTTTGGAATCTTCTTTGCTTGCAGCCCTCTCCGTGGAACAGGGGACGGGCTCCGCGACTGCGAGTATGGCGAACATGAACGATCCGACAGAGACTCGTTCTCATAATCCTCGGAGTAAAACGACCCGGTGCTCTGTCTTCTGGACTCTCCATCTGACACTTGATCCCGATCTGGATCGGAATGCTGGATTCTTGTTTTAGATCTACTCTGCACACAGGACTCTTTTTCCTCGTCGCTCTCAGCCTCGTCCCTCTGGTGCTTCTTGTGCTTGTGCGCGGAGGACGCTCGAGACTCTTTCTTTGTGCTCTGCAGCGACTGGCGACTGGCATCCCTGTTGTCCTTGTACAGATCAGGCACGTTTTCAGATTCCATGCTGTCCAGTTACGAAGCTGAGCTGAACCACAAAGGAGAAAAACAAATAAATTCTATTAGGATGTCCTCTTTCTATGTCTTCACTGTCCTAAATGAAAAGCTTCGTCTTGAACTCAGTTCACAATTTATATTGCACAACATGGCAAAAACTTGTAAGACAGTGACAAGAATATAAGCAAACTATTTAGTTTTTGATTTTCCAAGTTGTATGCCACGGTCATGATACAGCAACAACACACCTGAGATGGAATTTTCTTTGAGAATAAAGTAAGTACTGCATCACTTCTCCACTCATTGGCTTCCCAAAGAATATACTACACTGCCCCCATCTGCCCATATTAGGGAAGCCCACTTCCAGCACTTAAAAAAAAACTAAAGAAAACTTACATTTGAGAAAATCCCTGGTAAGTCATGGCTATGAGATAGTAAAGCCATAACTAAAGGTTTGTGAATGCTGAAGGTTGAATAAAGCTGGTTACATGGAAAAGGAGAGCTCATGTCAATGTGTTTCTGCATGGCAGTGCGTCCTGTCTTTCTTGATCGTAGCCATCAACAGTCTTAATTTGTCTGAGGCAGCTTAGATAATATACCGTGACACCGTCACATATCATTTTTACTCGTTTATAAATACAAGTAGCATGGACTGAGGGATATACCATACTTTTGGAGGATTAAAAAAAAGACTTAATATTGGATCTTTGATGACTTCAAATGCATTTTTTTTGGACTTATGTTAATCTTCAAACTTATTTTGTGAAATAACCTCACATTAAATTTTCTAAATCAGGGTTGCCAAACACATTTTAGTTCAGAGGTCATTTCGTTTGTTGTGTTGCACAGTATACATGACGAGAATGGCGATATTTTGGCAAAAACAAAGCATTTCTATGAAAATCGACTCCAGACACAACATAAAGCCAATTTGAATGAAACCTTCTTGTGCAAAATACACTGAAATGTTCAAAAAGAATGTTTTTACAAACTCACCCTGACAGCATGGCCTTGAGGCTAGTTTGTATTTTCACAAGGAGGTGGCATCACCAATATCTCACCTTTGGGTCTCAGTGTTTTGTCCACTACTCTGAAGAAATGTTTGAAGAAAATCAATGTTTTCTCTGACATTTCTAACGTTTGTTTGGTGGATTTGCTCCCAAGTTCTTTATGTTTGACATCCCTGATCCAAATGATGAAAAAAAAAGAAACTTGTAACTGAGTAACACACATGTCGAACACCTCTCGCTTCACCATAACAACACAGTGTGTGCTGTCAGTTTCAAGCTCTGTAGTAATAACATGTGTTGTAGTAATACAATGTTTAGTAGGAACAAGATGTGAAGTAGTAATAAAAGTGTTGTAGTACAGCCGCAGTGTGCCAGTGCAGAGTGACTGAACTGATTGGATTAAAGTAGGCCGTGTGCTGTTGACAGGTGCATTGTTGTTGTTGTTGTCACACAAACAAGTTGTGCCTGATTAAAAGCCACACGCGACGTTTGTCCCTCTCGTCCCGCTTGTATCGTGTACTCGATTACACACAGACTTGAGGTAGAAAATATCGGTTTGACGGCCGGAGGCACTGGGTGGGTGACATCTCGCTTCTTACCTCCTGATGCTAACATAGCAACAACTGAACGCTGCCATCAACAGGTGGAGTGTGTCTGCTGACACCACACTGTCCCTCCAGGCATCCAGACTAAAACAATATACTTTAACCTGGACGCCATAGCAAGAATTTCCGGATTCTGGTTTACACTCGGTCGGCTAACGTGTATAGCTTCAAATGCTAGCGAGCTAGCACCAACTTTAGCCAACTTACCGTTAGATACGCGAGGGCTTCGTCGTCCGTCCGTTCCAGGAATAAACCATCATGGCTGACGTTTTTAGAACGCAGCGTCTGGTCACAACCCACACGCCATCGTGGCAACAAGAAGAGCAAAATCCGTGGTGGTCAGGGGCGTTTTGATAGCACTTCTCTCCCTCCACGCCTCGAGCTTCGCTTCACCTTAGCAGCCGACGACGCGGAACCATGGCAACCACGGCCCCCCTTGCAATAGCGCTCTACTACCAGAGGGGCGCTGTTGTCATCACAATGCGTGCCGACCCTGGTCTTTCACGCCATAGACATATATATATAATCTTTATAATGTCTATGGTTTACACATTCAACACAAACGGACTAGAATCGAATCTGTGGAAATTAAATTTTTGTTTTCAGTCTTTTTTATGTTACGTTTTTGTCCATGTGTATTTATTGGTTCATGTATTTATCTCTGGGGAAAGGTTTGACAAAATCCATGCAGTAGTGTTGATGTAATTTTGCTAACAGACACACAGACAAAGAAATGACACAAGTGCAGAAATGAGTCGGATCAGAGTCAAATCGTATCTTTTCTAGTGTATTTTATCATCCAGGATCAGTTTTAATACATCATTAATTAACTGGTTTCATCATACAGGTGTGTGTGTGTGTGTGTGTGTGTGTGTGTGTGTGTGTGTGTGTGTGTGTGTGTGTGTGTGTGTGTGTGTGTGTGTGTGTGTGTGTGTGTGTGTGTGTGTGTGTGTGTGTGTGTGTGTGTGTATCAGTGGAAGGAGGTCAAATCATTACCAGAATAGATAGATAGGTTCAAAGAATTCAGCTTGTATCAGCAGACAACAGCATGGTGCGATTAGATTTTGGGATCCATCAGATCAAAGGTGAAAGGGTCACGAACCCCGACCCTATCATCAACAGCAGCAAACACTTCACATATTAATTTATTGGCAGCAATATATTATCAGACACAGCAGCTCCTGGTGAAGTAAGATATTTTCCCCTGTTGTGGACACACTGGAGATTTGCAATGAGCCTTCAGTTCCCCGATAGAGGAGGAAGTGTTCAAAAGGGCTGCAGCAAGGAAACTGCCTGTTGCATCAGCCCACATGGAAATTGTAAAATGTGTGTACATCTGTGTCAAACAGAGATAACATGAAGCAATTCAAACAACCATGACAAATGATGGAAGGAGTGGTGTGGCAGATCAAATGACTTTGTAATCCACTGATTTCCATGATGACAAATGTGGCGTTAGCGAAGGCATATGCTCGACTGAGTGCCTGTTCTAGTTTTAATTAAGACAAAAGAAAAATTAGACACCATTATCAAATTGTCATATGTTGAGTTGGAAAAGCTAGAAATCTAATTTGTTTTATTAAAACCTCAAATGAGGCATGCCCATCCCGCCTTCATTCCTGCAACAATCAGATTCTATAACTCGTGGTTGTACATAGTGTTTCTTGGGTTTTTCTGCTTAAACCTGGAGTTATCTATTAACATAAAAAAATTGCTTATTTGATATGACATATTTAACTTTTCTCTGCTGTATTGACATTTTAACTGCTGTTTATTCTGTGTTCTTTTCTGTGTGGCGCTATTACAAGGATTTACCAATGAGATTAATAAAGTATTTGTATTCTATTCTATTCTATTCAAAAACGAAAGAAGCCTCTCAAATATAGTACAACAAGACATTTTTGTGTTAAAATTCATCCAGTTTAGATAATAAACCAAGACGACAAACACAAGTCAATTAAATCCAAATGCCAGAAACAATCAATTCAAAAACGTATACGTGTCCAGAGACTCCTATTTGATTTACTCGTAATTCATCAATAATGCATTTATTTTTATTTTATGGTGATGGAAAACAAATCTAAATTCTGATAATGGGTAGCCTGTGTTTTATTTTGACAGTGGTGAACGGAAGTTGAGTGAAGAGCGTGTGTGTGTGTGTGTGTGTGTGTGTGTGTGTGTGTGTGTGTGTGTGTGTGTGTGTGTGTGTGTGTGTGTGTGTGTGTGTGTGTGTGTGTGTGTGTGTGTGTGTGTGTGTGTGTGTGTGTGTGTGTGTGTGTGTGTGTGTGTGTGTGTGTGTGTGTGGAGCGCACTGTTATTATGACCATGGCTCAGTTTGAACGCTCGTGCTCTCCCCGCTGAAGCGCGCTTCAGTTGTTCTGTGTTTTCTTCCAAATAAACGGAGACTCGCTGCCATCGTCCAGTTTTGTATGTCGACCGTCAGATTAATTCGGGATTAAAAATGGTCATCAGGGTTTACGTCGCCTCTTCAAGTGGATCCGTCGCGGTGAGTGTTCGCAGATATGTCCACAAAAACTTACTGTCACGCGTGTTTTATTTTTTATTTTTATTTTAGTGAAATATATGAGACGATTGAAGCGTTTGGAAATCTTTACGCACAGCTGAATGTAATCATGTAAGGAGCGCGTCCGTTTTCACTCGTTTCACGTTTGCAAGCAGTCAGCATCATTCACACAGGTTAAGAAGAAGCAGACCTCACGTCATTATGAGCATTATTCATGTACAGTTTGTTTAATCCGCGCTTTAGCCCATGAAATCATCTATAACAAATTTGGAAATGCAGAATCACATATTTAATTATTCTTTCTTGTTGCCACACCTGAGCGTTTACATAACGTTTTGAAATCCCCCTTCAACTTTTACAAATCAAAATATAATTATCTTGGGTTGTTTACAAGTACATGAGGTTCAAGGGTTGTCGCAATAAGATTAGATAAATTCACTCTTTATTAATCTCACTTGGGGGAAATGGGTATAAATAACAAGATATGCTGTTTTAAAATGCCTCTAATCTGTCTAAAAGTACGACAGGTCTCTCCTGAAAATGAGACAATGGTCTCAGTGAGATAACCAGGGCAAGTAAAGGTTGATGAATACATTAAAAAAAGATACTGCAATCGATTATTTGCCTGATTAGGAGGAAAAATCTAGTTTCACAGAAGATAGTATTGTGTGTGATGGATACATTCGATGACAGGCTTTGTCTTTTTAACTCTAATCAAGATTATCTTTTTATTTTCAATATAAAATATTAATATCAGTGCATGTCATTCTTTCCCTTGATGAGTCGTCCCTTTCAAAGGTTTAATCCTAAGAAAGGATAAGCAGCAGATGGGCTTAATCCAAACGGATAATGCAGATTCTTTTTTTTCTGTTGTTGGTAAATTTAATAAAAATGGGTGAAATTGGTCATGGAGGAGATGATTACCTGAAAACTAGTAAACAAAAACCAACCAATGATCTTTAGCTTTCAGATTTTTTAGGTTGAGATTCAGACTGTTAGTCCAAAGAGGCATTGTTTACAGCATCAGCCATCTTGTTCCTCAATAATTTGGTAAATAGTGTCTCCATTTGTCAGTATGATTTAAAAAAGAAGTTGTTGCTCAAGTCTCCCAAGTGAACTAAAAGCCCGCGTCAACAAGAAAGTAGAGCTGATACTGTGAACTGAAACTCATCAAACAACACCCCTGCATGGATGTTTAAGGAATTAGGTAATGGAACAAACCAGCAATATATTTACTTAATCTCGAGGAGAGAGTGGCACAATTTCTGAGGGTTTATGCGGGAGTTATTTTTAACCTTATGACACATACATGCAAAACATCCAGACTCCCCCTTTCATTAGTCCAGTCATGCACGCTTGAGTAGGTCCACCATTTGGGCCGGTTATGTGTGGCGCTCATGTGAGTGCAATTCTCCCTCCTATGCTTCTGAATTGAGTTGCAAGTAGTTAAGTAAAGAAGAGAGGTGAGTCTGGACCCACGACTGAATTTACAGTCCGGTCGATTTAGGTGGGTGAAGGAATGAGGAGGGGACGAATAGCAGAAGATGTGGGAATAACTCAAAAATTCTAAATCTAAATACAAATGCAGGAACAAAAATCGTCAGACTCAAAGGATTTATTGTGACCAGAAAACTCCAGCATGTCCTTAAACATGTGCAGTCCATAGTTTAGTACCATCGAATTAGTGGGGCGGAAATGATAAGCACTGAATGAGTGTGGGATGCAAATGAGGTTACCCCCCCCCCCCCCCCCCAGCCTTCAGTAAATACATGTGTTGTGTTGGTTCTCATCAAAATTCAGATAATCTGACCTGCCACATGGTGAAAAGAGAGTTTTTCAGGAGGCACCCGTGATCCAAGTCTCTTTCTGTAGTAATTGATGGGATAAAATGAACGTAATCTGTCTTTTTAACAACAAAAAACATTAGAATTTACAGGGTTTGTGTTGTTTTAAAAACTACTCTTTCCTTTGTTCCGTTGTCTATCTCCCTGTCTGTGACCAAAGGATTAGTTTTGTCTTAACCTTGAACTAATCCCTGCATTTCGGAAAGCGTTTGTCAAACATTGTACGTGTATTTCATATGGAGTAATTTGAGTATTTGTTTTGCCTTTTAAATCCTACTGAAACGCACACATGGACACACAAAATCTGAACTCATCCATGCAGGCTCACACTCACTGGGGGCGCCTCGTTTATTATTTAAACCTATGCTGCTTGCCTTTGACATCAGAGTACAAACATGTCATTTATGCTATGAGGTTCCCCGACAACGACACGCAGCCAAACCAAATAACACAAACTGTAGATGGAGTTCAGCTCTGAAACCAGACCTCATCAAATACTGCCGGTAACTGTCATTCACCTTTTCGCAGGCTTTGATAGTACAGACGAAGTTGTTTTATGACCACATACAAAGGGGCTTTTAGAGGGAGACAACATCATTCTTATTGTCTGGTTTCAGTCCATCAATGACTGTCCAGAACAATTCCTCACTGTCTTTGAGGTGGAACAATCCCATCATTGTTACCCCAAATATAGTGCACATATATGTCCAATCCAAGTGTACATTTGAGATCCAGGCAAGAATAAATTAGATGGCACGATGTTCCTTTAAAAACCGTAGACCAACACGGCAGACTGTCTTCTAAAATTACCCTCTGGTTGTCTTTCCCACACAATCACAAACAGTGTAATGCAGCACAGTAACGCGCAGTGTCCAGGGTGCAGAGGTCAGTCCTACGGGGAGCTGTTGCATCCTTCCCAGAGCCCTCAGAAGCACTTTACCCTCTGTACACGGCCCTGCGGTTTTTCTGGGCACGAATCCTTGCTACATTCTAGGAAATCACACAGAAGGTATAGCGCAATGCTTGAAACTCAAATTATGGGCGGAGATTTTGCAGTCTCATCACTTCAGGACTCTGGAAGTCCTGCAACTTCAGTTTCAGTGACCTTCCCAAGGACACCAGGGTGAGTTTGAGATGTTAACCACCATCCTTGTGATGGGAAGACAACCCCCCTTAGAGCTGTCCACATAGTCCTAACAATAGTAACTGATAATTGATAAACAATACCCTCCAATCAAAGCAGGGAGGCATCTAACACTTATTGTGATGTATGATAAATGTTGAGCATAACTGGAGCATGTAAGTCTAATCTAAACCTAAGCTCCTTCTCCGATTCATAATCCATCTCAATGCTTTAAATGATCAACGCAGTGTAGTCGGTGCAAATGGCGCTCTACATGTCAGTGAAGGTTAGAAATAAGCCTCCTTCAAGGTGCGCTGGGCGTCGCTTTACTGTTTGTCATTGACTGGACTGACAGTTACCCGTTTGGCCCAGAGCGATGCTCAGAAACAGAGGAGGGAAACCACCTGTTTGCATAAAAGCAACTTCTCTTTTCCTGACTTTGTGTTTTTTCTCCCATTCTCCTCGATCCCGTCGTTCGGCTTGTCCAGGTAAAGAAGCATCAGCAGGCAGTGGTGGGTTTCCTGGAGGCAAATCGCATCAGCTTCCAGGAAGTAGACATCACCATGCTGGAGGAGCAGCGGCTCTGGATGTACCGCAACATCCCCAAAGACAGGCTGCCGGAGAAAGGCAACCCACTTCCTCCACAGATCTTCAACGAGGATCGCTATTGTGGTGTATGATGAATACTAGTTTATGATACTTAATATTCGGTAGCATTGAGCACACACACACACACACACACACACACACACACACACACACACACACACACACACACACACACACACACACACACACACACACACATCCATTTGAAGGAAGGTATTGCTCTTTGCATCCTGTTTGAGTGCAATTTAGAATCATACATTTGTATGACTTGGGCTGCAATACTTTTTCACTTTTACTTACAAAGACATTAAGTCAGTACTTCTACCCAATTTTACAGAAATATATGTACCTTTACTTAATTGAATAATGTGTATTTTTGACTTCTTTGATTAGCTACAAGATTTATTTTTTAATACATGCCACAAGATGTTGTAGAAAATGAGCTTTCAGATTATTTGTCATGCGCACGTCGATTGCTAAAGCAGGTTACATCAATGTAAGACAGTCTGTGGTAAAGCTACCTACATTATCGCATCGGTTCGATCAGTGCTGGCCAGTTTATGTCCTCCGCTGAGACTGCATGCGACTCTGTAATCCTGCCCTAATCC
Organism: Lipophrys pholis; assembly: GCF_963383615.2. NCBI lineage: Eukaryota > Metazoa > Chordata > Actinopteri > Blenniiformes > Blenniidae > Lipophrys > Lipophrys pholis. The sequence continues at coordinate 7,426,830 of NC_137649.1, forward strand.
AGTTTCATGGTCGGGGCAGATTATCTGCTCTGCCTGCCACTCTCACTGGCCAAGGTAATCCAACATTACTCTGCAATGTCACACTCGGTGAATGATATTAAAAGCAGCACCGGAAGGTCTGTTGTTTTGAGGGGTGTTTACTTCAGTCTTTTTGAGATTGTGCAACACCTAAAAATATTTGTCCTCCCTTCCTGCAGGACTATGAAGACTTCTTCCAGTCGAAGGAGAGCAACACTGTGTTTGCATTCCTGGGGCTCAATTCTCAACCCTCTGTGAAAGTAGGCACACACACACACACACACACACACACACACACACACACACACACACACACACACACACACACACACACACACACACACACACACACACACACACACACACACACACACACACACACACACAAAGAGTTTACAATCAGTTTGATCTTCCTCCAAACTGCACACTGTCTCGACATTGCCTAATCAGCAGATCTCGTTGCTGCAAGCTGCTTCGGATGTCTTTGATTCATGACTTATTGGTATTTTGAGAACCTCCGCTTTTCTCGGGAAACTGGAAAATGAGAAGTTAAGATTAAAAACAGCCCATACATCTTGATCCAGAGGCCTTGAATCCCCCTTCGATTTATCTTATAGATGTCAAAGATTAGTCTGCCGTCTCACTCGAAATATCCTCTTAGAACCTCTATAATCATAGTTCCTACATCAAGAGTTTATTTCACTGCTCAGATGATCAGAAATCAGCGAATCCACAGAAACACATCAGTGGGGATCTTAAAGAAAATGATAGTTATCGTTGAGTGTTCTTGTTGTCACTTCTCCATGGGGCCTAATTTCAAACATCATTAAAGAGTATTCATTTGATTTTCCTCCAGTCACATCCTTTCTGCTCCTTCTCTAGAGGTTTGGTGGATAACCAAGTTAAAAGTGATTTAATTACAGCAGCAGGATATAGCAGACGCAGTCTGTCTGAAAGGGCTCTTCATGTTTGTTTTCAGCGGTCTGGCAGTGTGGTAAATACTGTTTTCGGGAAGACGAGGCTTTGTAGATGAGAGTAGTTTGATTTCTTGACGTGCAGATGCAGCACATTAATAATAGGCTGACTTTTGCTCTTTTTGTTTTCAGGATTCAGAGTCATAAATCTGTTTTATCCAGGAACTCTTTGAGCGTGAGGTGAAAGTTGGCGCCACATCCTGCGCCGTGATCCTCCTTCTGCAACGCCAGCATTTTGCCAAACAGTCATCAACGTGGATATTTCCTCATCCGGCTTTAAAAACCGCTTAAACAACATTTCACCATTACCTTGTCTTCAGAGAATCAGTCACAGGAGAAGAGGATTAACTGTCTTTTTATGTTTATGCTCGGCAAACTGTAGCAACTAACACAGTAGCATCGTTTCTGCGTGTCGGACCTTTTAATGCGAGCAAACCAGAGCTCTGTGGACGATCTCAACACAGCTGACGAGGGTCCAAACGTCGTAGCAGCACAATACAGGTCACCTGGATACACGCTTGAGTGCTCTGCTTGGGGTTGTATGTGTGTGTGTGCCTTATTGTGTGCGTGTGTCTCAATCAGCAGCTGTAAATGAAGGCTGTGTTCAGTGGGGGGAAGCAGTGAAGGAAGGAGTCCTTAATGAAACCTGAAACAGCAAAGTCGCTTCACCAGTATGCCTATTAGTGCTTTCTCTGTGTGTATGTATAGGAGTGACAATACACATCTAAATAAATAAATGTAGCTGGCTGAAAGGAGAACAGACCAAATTTTATGTGTAATAAATAATGTTTACGGTCCTAATATCATTCCACTGCTAAAGATGAATTTGATCTAAACTAGTGTTGTTATTTTTAACGAAATCTACAAAATCACCGACACTAATCAACACACTCTGGTGTTTCTTTATGTGACACTTATTTCCAATACCTTTCAGTCCGGATACAAATCACTGTGGCTCTCGGCGCACATAATCCACACACGAGTAAAGAGTGCATCTGTATGGTCTATTTTAAGCCTCGGATTAGCACCAATGTGGTGGTCAGCCGAGTGTTTACAACCACAGGAGGATGTACAGTACGTGGGATTGTTTGGAAGTAAACCGCAATGCCCAGGTATCTTTATCACATAGGGACATCGCACACGGTACAGCCGATGTGACTCGCTGGGGTGTTTCGTATCGTTTTTGGATGGCGGTGCACGTCTCCATCTTCCATTGAATTTGTTGCACCATGATCACCGGCTTTATCATTTAATCCAGACTTTCTTTTGGCAAGACTCGGTTGCCATTGTGGTGCTATTCAAACACACTCCATAACATACAGAAGATGAGGAATTATGTATTTATATTCAAGTGGCAAATCTTTGGCCTCTCGTCTAGTACAGATGCAGAAATCTGCCGTCTTTGTGGTTTTCTACTGTATGAAATGGACAAAGACATCCAATTCATTTCCCCGACTCGTCTATATTCTATGTTTACTCATTCTGAACAACACTAAGCTTTACCCTTTATGTTTCTCTCACGGTCCCATTAAATTATCATGGATGGTTGGTTGGTTTGATTCCTTTGTTTGCTCTGGAGTGAGAAACGACACCCTCACGAACCAGCCACACCTAAATGTTGTGCCATCATGTGAACAAATACAATTCAAATTGTACTTTACGGCTGTCATTGACAACATTCCTGTATCTGCTGGTCTTTATCCTCATTCTTTAATGATGTTATGACTTGCAAATGTTTGTAAAATGATACTGAAAAGTGTTTTTGACCACAAAATGAATAAATGTTCTTTATGTTGCACGTCTCCACCTGTCCACTTTGTTGTGGTTTATAGTCACCGTATTCTGTTTTGACAGGTTTTTTTTTAACACAACATATCAGCTATTTTTCATAGCTGTATGCTACCAGTTGAATTTGCCCCTATTACTTTTGTGTACAATATGATCCAAGCACTTGAAGACAATCAATACTTTTTACAGGCTTGACACAGCAAATCATTGCAACTTGCACCATAAATCTGGTTAATTTGTACAGACGGATGCCGTTTCTGCGGAAACTGGAAATTCAAACTGGGAAACCAACGTACCCAAGAGGTCAATCTTTAAAAATAAATAAAAAAAGAAATTACAACTTTTTCAATATTTAAGTCAGTCAGTATGAATAGTCAGAAAACAAGGCAAGTTTATTCAAATGGCTTTATTAAGACTTCAGGCATCACACAAACACATGCAAACGCACATAAAATAATGCAATAAAAATATATAGAACAGAAGCAAAGCAATTATTTTTATTCCTGAAGCACTTTAAAAACACCACAGTGCACCAAAGTGCTGTACAAATAGAATAAATAAGATGTAAAAGTGCACAGTTTACATGTTTACATACAATAGATCAGATGCAGACAATAGAAATAGAATAAACACAGTTAAAATTTTAAAAAGGATCAAAACATGGGTAACATTAAAGCCATTAAAGAGATGGTGTCACATTGTGTCGAGGGCCTCAGTTTGGTTTTTAAAATCAGACGGGGAAAGGGCGTGTCTGATGGAATATGTGAAAACATAGCTGATGATGAAAATAAAGTAAAAGCTTTATTAAGATAAAATATATGAAAAATCTATTGTTTAATTGGAAAGCCTGAGGAAATGACAATGTCTTAAGGCCTGATTTAAAAGAAGTAAGTGCGTCAGCAGGAAGTTCGTTCCACAGATGAGGAGCGTAGGAAAATAAAAGCTGCTTCACCTTGTTTCTTCTGACTCTGGGAACACTGAGTAAACTTCTTCCTGGGGACCAGGACTTCTGGTCTGGATCTTTTATATTCTGCCAGTAAATCTGAGATGTATTTAGGCCAGAGCTCGTTCAAAGCTTTATAGACCAGAAGTCAGAAGTGGATCCTTTGACACAGGAAAAATGTGTGTCAAATAGAAATAAGTTGTTCAGACTTTTTGATATTGAGATGCTTTTATTCTCTTTGCATTCAGTCCAATGTCACAACAAGAGGTTGCTCCAGTCAACAACATAATTTTCAGTTTGCGCACTGCAGCCGCACTGTCAACAGACTATGGGATGCCATGTTTCCAATGAAAAAGACTGTTGAAACATTCTGTTCATGTGTCCAGCTTGTGAGAAGATGCTCATGGTGCCTGCTTTTATATGAGTTGCAGCGTCATTTACCGTCAGAGATTGATGTGAAGCTCAGAGCCTGTAATGATTTACCCAGACATCAATATGTGCTTAGCCCGCTGCCCTCTCCAAACCTTTCCAGTCTCTTGGTTTTAGAAAATAACGACATGAATGGCAGGAGTGAGGTTGCTGGGTGTAAGGTTGTTGGCTGTCTAGATCATTTATGGTTTTGTTGTTTGGGTACTTATTGCTTTGCAGTCTTTTTAACCTTCTATTTCCAAACTGTGTCTGGTTTCAATCTGTCATATCAGGATACGACGTAAACGACACTGTAGCTGTTTAACCAAACAGTTCCTTCTAAGATGGAAGGGAGTCATAGAAAATAATCTCTTCGATATATTTTTTCTTTTATCGCCTTGTAACGTTTCCTATTTGTTTTGCGTAAATTTGTAATGCTTGAGTCACCGGACTGATACATGGAGTTTCCGTAGTGTAGTGGTTATCACGTTCGCCTAACACGCGAAAGGTCCCCGGTTCGAGACCGGGCGGAAACATACTTTGATTTTTGCAAATTTCTCCACATGTGAGATGAATAAAGGATATCTTATCTGATCTGATCTTATCTTATCTTAAACAATGGGATATTGTGTCTCAATATCGCAGGAGTGAGTCAAAAGCTTATCAGTGAATAGGAACTGACAATAGCACCAATACTATACTGTATAATAACGTATATAACAATCATAATCATGACTGTCTGTTTGTTCTTTATTCTTTATTTGTATGTCAGCATCATTATCAAACCACTCCTCCATGCAGTTAGTCAGCAGTAGTCAGTTTGACCAATCATCTGATTATAATTAGGTTCAAAGTGGAAAAACTAAAATAAATCAGATCATGATTTACTCTAAAACAGACAAGTTTTTAAGGAAAGAGTCTGAAAGCCTCCCAAAATCTTTGACTTGACCTATGGCCTCAAAAATCCTACATTTGATTATACAAGATGTTTGATAGTTTCTGCATTAGTTACAAAATGCCCCCACCCCAAAAAGTAGCCTAAATCAGCCAAATCTAATTGAGTAAAAGACTAGAGTCTGCATGCACATGTGCACGTGTGAGAAAACGTGACTGTAACTGGAAGCAAGTGAAGAAAAAAAAATTGCAAATTGTGGAAATGGATGTCCAAGTAATGCAACACAAAATGCTGAATAGACAAGAAAGTTGGGCAATATTAAGATTTAATGTGAAGTACAGCCTCAACATACTTGAGCCATATGTTCTCATAAGATTTTCTTTTTTCCAACGACAATCAGTATGTTCCAATGGCCCAAAAAAATCTTCTTTTTTGGATATGTTTACAATATCCTTAAAACCATTTCTTCAGTGTCTGATCTGAACCATCTTCAGAAGGTGCAGAAGGGATTTGAACAACTTGTTGCCATGACGTTCTCAACAGGAAGACACAAGGTGGTGGAGGGGTGGGAGCAATATTTATTGGTCAATGACAGGAACTGTTCAAATACAACTGCTTTGGACTCACAATTTCACAATTCCAGATGAGAAAACAAGATATGGGACAACAACTGGTCCTGTAGAGTCGGTTTTCTGTAAGAGAACAAACTCAGGGGATTGTTGTCCACAGACTAATTTTATTTATGACCAAAAACTGAATCCTTCAATTTTCAAGGTAAGAAAATGAATTTAAATGTTCATAAGTCAGTGGATATTGATAAATAACCTCAGCAATGTTTAAATCTGGCTTAGAATAATCCAGAGCTATGTGAAGAGGATATGTGCCAAAATGTAGTGATTTGAAGGAGAATTTTTTTTTTAAAGAATTCTGAACAAATTTCAGCTGATCAAATAGTTGTGCTTCTGCAAAAGTTGTAAACAGAACTGCAGTCATGCCACGTTTCATGGGGGGGCCTTTGTAAAGGTTGCACCGATGCAGGAACAAAATGGCCTGTTTGCATAGGTTACACCACACACTGTGTGTGTGTGTGTGTGTGTGTGTGTGTGTGTGTGTGTGTGTGTGTGTGTGTGTGTGTGTGTGTGTGTGTGTGTGTGTGTGTGTGTGTGTGTGTGTGTGTGTGTGTGTGTGTGTGTGTGTGTTTTAAGGATCCCTTAAATTCCAGATTAAAAATGAATAAATAAAACAGCAATAGTGAGCTGGGAAGGGGAATATCAGCACTGGGAGTCAAATTCACCCTTTGACTCTTTACCCACTGCAACATTTCCAAGCAGGAACTTTTACCAGTCCATTAATCGTTCTTTCGATCATGCACAACTATATTTCACCATTAAGTTGTTTTTGATTTATTTAGTTTTTCACCATTTAGTTTTTTTCATTTTAAAAGTCTGTGTGTTTTTTGGGTTTTTTTGGACATTAGTTTTTGGATAAAAATCTCCTTTCATCCTCCGTCTTTAATGATTGATCAAAATGTCAACATGTGTCCAGTTTGCTGTCCAAGTCCAGTCAGTCCTCTTTATTTGCAACAATTACTGCATCCATGCGTCGGGACTTTCCTCTTTTTGACATTTTAGATATGATCGACCCTTCGTCTTGAACTTCACAAACATTTCAGGAGCTGTTCAGACTTTGTGGATCTAAAAGGTACGACAGACATCGACAACATTTTGGCATAAAATCACAGAAAAAACACACTTCTTGAAGAATAATGTTGTTGTTTTTTTTTTCATTTTTCTTCTGCACTTATAGTGATTACCTTCATTTGAAGGCAAATATGACCATCCTCTCTTCCGAGAAGCTGCTTTTTGTTTCACACTTCTTAGTTGGTGAGTTTTTTTGTTTTTTGTTCTGTTTGCCTCTTGTGAACTTTACTTCTCCACGTGAAGTGGCCTGCATCCACAGGCTCAGTTTGGCTGTCACTCTGTAAGTCACAAATGAGATGGAATGTTAGATCCACTCGACAAAAGTAAGTTAGTTGGAACTAATAAATTGACAAATGATAGTACTGCTCCCGTGCATTATGTTAAAGGGATTTGTTTTCAATGTCATGACCAACTTTTTGACTCTACATTTTCTGCTGTAGTTCTACTGAGCTTGCTGGCGCTTGCAGGTCAGTGAGTTAAATTTATAGTTTCTTGGTAAAAATCTATTCAGGCTTAACCTGACGTGCTTAAATTCGAGTGGTGCACTTAGCAGCTGTCGTACGTTCGCCTTCCATTTGCAGAGTCCGGGACCATTCGGCTGGTCGGGCCCTCGCGATGTGCCGGCAGGGTCGAGGTTTACCACAGTAACTCGTGGGGAACCGTGTGTGACGACCACTGGACCATCTCGAACGCTGAGGTGGTGTGTCGGGAGCTAAACTGCGGTACTGTCATCGAGGCCAAAAAGAGTGCCTTCTTTGGACAGGGGAAGAATGAGATTTGGCTGGATGACGTTCAGTGTGTCGGGAATGAAACCTCCATTCTCCAGTGCCAACAGAAAGCAATAGGTGTGAACAACTGCGGCCACAGTGAAGATGCCGGCGTCATCTGTTCAGGTAGGGCTTAATAGAATTGTTTGATATTCCATTCACATTATTATTAAAATAATTGCTTTGACATCCACATATTTTTTTATTAATGGAGAGTTTTTGTACTTGTGGGTTCCCTTTATCAGTCAAAGCTGACGGTTACCCTTCAAAAAGGCCAGTTTGGATTAAAATGAGAAACTCTGGTGCATAGTACTAGTTTTAACAAGACTTGGACATGTATTTATTTGTTTTAAAAAGAGAAAGTCGAAATAGAAGTGCTTCATGATTACCATTTAAATTGCCATTAGCAGACAAATAACCTGCAGAGTTCCATTGACTGATGCAGAGCAGAAACCGTAGCTTAAAAGAACCAAGAAATATTTTGCTTTTAATTCAGGAGTCAGCTATCCACTCTTGTCCTAATGGTAGCTTTTCTTATGCATGTGATTTTCATTTGGCTCAAACAAATGATATGAAAAAAAAAAAACAATATGTGAAATATATGAATCGTTTAGAAGTGGGTTCTAACCTTTTTGTTCCAGATCTTAGGAGACCCGCAGGATTACGGATTGCTGAAGAACTTTGTGTATTTTATCAAATGTTTTAACGTCAGGAGCAAAACATCCTAAATTCTCTGTAACTTGCATTACAAGGTTGTTTTCGGTGAAAAGTGGAACTGTCAAAAGAAATTAGGAAGTACATCTTAGGTGGAAAAACTGCCAACCCAGCATTTATTGTAACCGGTCGTATTGATGAATCATGTGTTCACATGACCAGTTTCTCTTACTGTCAGTTAACTGCAGCAAGGCCGTTACGTTGCTGCAAATCTAAAGTCCAAGGTTCAGGAGTTATTTTTCTCTCCTCATCGACTCAGAACAAAGCATTGCTCGAAAATGTAGTTCATCGGGAAATATACAGACTTTTTAATGCAATAGCTTTACAAACTGTACACTGACAGATCCCACAATAAAATAATTCATTTTAAAGTATCACCCAGAGGTTCAACAGATGTTGAGAGAGTCTTTGTTTGGCTTGATGCAGATCTTTGGTTCTTTGGTAAAACACAAATATACAGCCAGGTGTGTCTCTGTCTCCATCATTCACACTTTGATAGAGCTTGAGATTAGACTTTTTCAAAAACTTGATCATCTGACCTGCAGAATCTTCTGTAAGGTATGTCCAATGTAGTTTTGTTCAACTGCATGAATAATCGGACAAAATGACTCTTTGCAGATTATTCTTATTTTTAATGAGGGAGCGCCGCTCATAATTTTACTCCATTGCTTTCAAGTTTCTTTAAAATCACATCTCAGTGATTTCTACGGGTGTCATTTATTTAAAGGGAAAGTGACAAATGTGTGTCAGAATATGGAAAATGAAAAAGGATAAAACAGAGTGAGATTCTTGAGCAATACAAACTAGACAAGACAGATAAACATAAAATAAACATTATATGAAATGTTGCCATTGTGATTCATGAGAGGGATTTATTGTGCTATACCAAAACTACTGTCATTTCTGTCCATCACCAGACGGCCCTTAGTTATTGTTCAATCAAATGATATGAAGTGAAAAATCTCCTCCCGTCTGCCAGAAAGAAAATGAGACACAGCAGTGGTCATAGGAGGTAGATGGGAGGAAAGGTAGAGTCAGGACACAGAAATGAGAATCTGAGTAGGACTTGTGTGTCTAGTTATTTTTACTTAAGACATTTTTTGCCTTTATAATTTGCAGAATCTCTGCGTTTGGTCAATGGAAGCAATCGATGTAACGGCAGGGTGGAAATCTTCAACACGGGCGAGTGGAAACGAGCCTGCAGCAGCGACTGGAGCAAAGAAGACGCTGGGGTGCTCTGCCGAGAAATCAACTGCGGCACGCCGCTTTTTCAGGCAGTGCCGCCAAATTTCGGAGAGGCACATGACCTCACGGCAGTCAAAGCCTACTGCTTTGGAAATGAGACCAGTATTGCACAGTGCACTTTTGAAGATGTCAAGGAAAGCTGTGCTGACGCTACTGTAGTCTGTGCAAGTAAGCCACAAATATACACCGGCGCACTTTGACTGACATCTGTTGTCTATTACTGTTATTTAATTCACTTCTGGAGTAGCTGGTAAATAAACACTCCCTAAATTAGATTTGTGTCCCCCCCCCCCCCCCCCCCCCCCCCCCCCCTCCTCCACCCTGGCAGACAATAAACCAGTTCGACTCATGAATGGGACCCACAGGTGCTCCGGCCGAGTGGAGATCTACAATGACGGCCAGTGGGGGACAATTTGCGATGATAGGTGGGGGATGCCGGAAGCAGCTGTCGCATGTCGAGAGCTGGGCTGTGGGAGCGCCCTGGAAGTCAAGTACAGGGCTTACTTTGGCAGAGGCACTGATCAGGTCTGGATGGATGACGTTGAGTGTACTGGACACGAGAAGGCCCTTGCAGACTGCCCACATAGAGGCTTTGGAGCGCACGACTGTGACCATAATGAAGACGCTGGCGTCATATGCTCAGGTAACACATACTGGGCTCTGTCTGTTGCGCCAAAGACTGCATGGCTTTTGTTGAATCACAGTCATTTCTTCTTCTTTTTTGTCTACTCTTGCCCTCCAGAGAACATCAGGTTAATCAAAGGGCCTGACAGCTGCTCCGGCAAACTTGAAGTGTACCACAATAACGGATGGGGGAAAATATGCAATAGCAACTGGGGCCAAAGAGAGGCGACTATCGTCTGTAAAGAAATCAATTGTGGCAATGCCAAGAACAACCTAGAACCTCTCAAGTACGGTGACAGTGATCTGACCGCGTATATAAGTCGATGCTCATCTGACGCGAGTTCTATCAGCCAGTGTGGACTTGAACAGCACGGAGGGGCATGTCAAGGTGTTTCAGTTTCATGTGCAGGTAAGATGTTCTGTGTGAGTACAAAATAATGACATTTCAACAGTCATGTTACATTTGAAAACAAGACAACTTGGAGAAGAAGTGTTTGTTTTTTTTATTATCAAAATAAAGTTGCAAAAATACGCTAAGTTTAAAAAGAAGAAATAATCATTAAAAAACGATGAAATATGATAATACAAAAATGAGGAAGGTGTTGCTCAAAGAGCTGATCCTGCTTTTAATTTCTAAATGTCTTCATGACTATAGTTTGGGTTTTTGAAATCTCTACATTTATGACTCAGTCAAGACTCAAAATACTTTATTTTTTTAAATACTCTAACAAACACCTAATGTCAAAAACTGTAAACACAATGCTTAGTGGAGATGAAATAGATTACACTGTCTAAATATCTAAATAGCCCAACCTGAAATCCACAGGAAGTGGTAATAACCAAAATGATTACATTTGGCAAATCAATGTTTTGTTAATTTTCCCAAATTTGTTAAATTTGTAGTAAATGATAGAAATCATATTGGTTTCATATGATCTAGAAACATAATTGAATGATATGCTATATCATCACTGAGTGAGTGAACATATTTTCAGGTGTTCCACCACTGAGGCTCGTTAACGGCACCAACCGTTGCTCCGGCCGAGTGGAGGTTCTACATGAAGGTGCGTGGGGAACGGTGTGTGACGATGAGTGGGACATCAGAGACGCTCAGGTAGTGTGCCGAGCCATGGATTGTGGAACGGCCCAGACGGCCAAATCTGGAGCTTTCTTTGGTCAGGGTAACGGAGACATTTGGATGGACGACGTCAACTGCTCAGGCAATGAAACATCCCTTGTGCACTGCCAACGTAGTTCCTTTGGCGAGAGCAACTGTGGTCATGGCGAAGATGCGAGTGTCATCTGTTCAGGTATCCTCTCGTTTATTCTTCTGTGGTGTTATTTCACAAATTGGTTTGAATCTTTGGTTTACACAAAGCTACAAGTCACTGAAAATGATTATGTCTGAAAACTCCATCCAAAGTGGACATTTGGAAAAAGTGTCTTTCCCATTTGCATGTGGTCACTCGGGGTGAGACGGAGTTTAACGTCACAGTGTGCAACAGAAGCGTCGTCAACGGCGTCGTATATGTGTGACCTGTGTTTACTATTTGGCTCCTGTGATGGCAATGTATGCCGTTAAAGCAGTGCTTGTTTTTACGCTTTTGGCTTGTTTGCGTTTACAATCACCAATGCTCCATTTTGTCGAGGAGCGAAAGCTTTATGCTCCTAGTAACACTAGTAAAACCTAGAGGTTTGACATGCTCATAGTAGCTCCGAAACAGGTTTTTATGCAAGTCTGTGTAAAAGAATTTACACATGTTTGTTATTGTTATTCTTGACAATGTAGTGGGGGAAATATCTGTTTTTATAAAAACCCGGCTATGTGTAAATGTGACCTATCTTAGGCTCTGTTTTTGAGCCTAATTTTTGCATTTTTGTTTCAGAAAAGTTTCGTGTTTTCACTGCAACATTTTGAAAACAATGTCTGTTTACACCTAGATGGCAGAAACGCTGAACACTATGTAGTTATTCCTGTAGAGCCACTAGTGGGTGCTGTTTTTTTGTTTTTGTAAAGAAACCTCACAGATAGGGCTTTTCCACCTAAAAGAACCAGGAGCTAGTTCACGGCCGGTGTCAGGACCAGTTCTTAAATGAGCACCGCCAAAGAACCGGTTCTTTTTCCATTGTCAAGTGAGAGCCACGTCATTGTGACACTCCAAAATGTCGTACGTCACTGATTTCACCAACGTAGCACTGGCAGCGCGCACACAGGAACGAGTTGACGGACTTTATTCATAAGTTTAGTCCGGGTCGCTCCATCTAGTCTGACCTGAACCCCGGATGCAGACCAAAGACCCAGAAAACATTGCGTCTCCTCGTCGATCTATTGGTGTTTTTTCAAGTCGGTCTTGTTTTAGTCTGGAGCCCCGGAGTGGCAAGATAAAAAAATCAAAAATAAATAACAACTCGTGAATGAGCTTGGGGCTTATTTTTCAACATTTCGGCATTACATAGTGAATTTCTGCTCCTTTCTCTTTATTTATGGATGTCTGAATGAAATGCTTCAACATGGAGGAATGGAGGTGTAGAATGATAAAATGCAGCTCTTCAGCCGTTTCCAATGGCAACCTACGTAAACACACTGATTAAAGTTCTCTTTCACATGAAGCCATTAAAAGGCTCATTTTATGGCTAAAACTCCAAGCTTTCATTTACAGTAGTGTGTAGTTTGTTTTTTAGTTGCTGATGAACCAAAAGTGTTGCTTCATAATAAAGTTTTGTGGGTAGAAATATATATTGGAGCGTCTCGTAGTGGAGCGCAACGCAGCCTCATGCCGGCGATATAAGACCTGGAAGTGAAGTTAGTTACAATGATGTTACCATGAAGAGCCTGAAAAAAACGACAATGGAAAACGATAAATAATCTAAATAATTCTAAATAATATATCCGACGCTGCTGACAGGGCAGCGGAGGAGCTCTGCAGCACTCTCGAGAGCCGCGGCTCCGCGATCGCTGATTAAATGATCTTGTTCTCTCGTATTATTAACTTCAGGGAGCGACTTATTATCTCGTTCCCACAAGTTATTTATTCATTCTTCTTTACAACCACTCCGGGGCTCCGTGTTCATTGTAGATTTCAGAAAGCCGGTTCAGCGTCTCTTCCGCCTTGTAGGTAGCGATAACTCCAGCGATGACCCCGCCCCCAGCTGACGACGTGTCAGGCTCCAGTCTGGCCCAGTGGAAAGACAAAGAACTGGTGCTAAGTCTGGCCCTGGCGCCGAACTAGCACCTGGTTCTTTCTGGTGGAAAAGCCCACACACATGCATGTAGAGAACAAGACGGTATAAACATTAACAATGGCGAGTGCACGGACATTTGTATGGACAGACGACAGACGTGAGATTGCTATCACGGGTGACTCAACTATAAAACTGCCAAGTCTCAGGAGAATATGGACTGCTTTGTTGTTATGTGCATGTGCAAAAAAAACTATTTACTATGGCCGTGGTGCACATGCGCAGCAGCAGAGTTTCAGAAAAGTTGCGTTTCCCCCATTTCCCCGAAGATGGAATCCAAGCATTTTCCAAAGGTTCCACTTTGGGAGTGGTTTTCAAAAAGTTGTGTTTTCAGTGGCTCCGAGCAGCGTTGTTCTGGAACTGGCCACTCAAAACACAACAAAAGTTGAGCTTTTTTGTTTGTGAACAGAGCCTTAAATTCATGGATGATAATCGAGAAACAGAAATGTTTTCACTACGTTAAATTATTCCATTTCATCACCCTGAAAATTGTGTATTTATTCTCTTAACTTTGTTTTCTAGCTACTATAAGATTGATCAATGGAACAGATCAATGCTCAGGCAGGGTGGAGTACAACCATGGGGGCCAGTGGTTCCCAGCCTTCAGTGTTGACTGGGGAATGAATGAAGCAGCAGTGGTTTGCAGAGAGATGAACTGTGGCGATCCTGTCCAGTTCCCAGGATCATTTGGTGAGGTTGGAGAGCAGAGAGGCTATAAGATCACTTGTTCCGGTAGGGAGAGCTCTCTCACGCAGTGTACACTGAGAGACTACACCAGGCCAGCTCACGTTTCGGAGGTGTCCATCAAATGTTCAGGTAAGAGCAGATTTCTTTTTCTTTTTAAGATATCTGTCGCTGGGATAGAAATAAAAATGTAGATTCTGTTTTCAATGAAGTCTCAATTGTCACTTTCAGGTAATGTGAGGTTGACTGGCGGGCCCAGCCGCTGTATTGGAAGAGTGGAATTTTATGATAAAGGCAGCTGGGGAACTGTGTGTAGTGAATCCTGGGACATAGTTGACGCAACAGTGGTGTGTCAACAGATGAACTGCGGAAGGGCGCACAAAATCACCACAATGGTTGAATACGGTCATGGCACGGGGCATACCTGGCATGACCAAATTGAATGTAGTGGAACGGAGTCCACACTGGCTCAATGTCAACAAAGGCCATACATAGACAGAACTTGCAACACCACCTCAGTTGCTGGTGTTGTCTGTGCAGGTAAAAAGAGACAGAGGAAAAAACAACAGTTTAATTCAGTAGTAAGTTATTTTTTTCTACCTTATCCATGACTGCATTTGTGGTTCATTTGACTTCACAGGAAGCTTGGAGGCTCGGCTGGCAAATGGCAAAGATGACTGCTCTGGGAGACTGGAGGTACGCCACGGTGAAGTGTGGCACACAGTGTGTGACACAGACTGGACCCTAAGCAAAGCCGAGGTGGTGTGTGAGATGCTGGAGTGTGGAAGTGCCTTCACCGCTCCCGGTGCCGCCCATTTTGGCCAGGGCACAGGATCTGTTGCGGAAGCCAATGAAGCTTGCTTTGGAAACATGACTTTTCTGAAGCAATGCTCACTTGATGGTTTCAGACCGTCAAAGTGCAGCCATGAACACGATGCTGGTATTGTCTGTGCAGGTAAAGACGTTCAGAGTCACTTTTCAGAACTCTCACATTCTCACATGGTCATACTATAAGCGTTTACGTTTGGCTAATAAAAAAAAGTGAAATACTGAGCCAGCCACATCAACTTCTGTTTTAACTTAATTGTTGAAAACATTGAGACTCAAAGAATGTGAGAAAGAACTACACGACAAATGTGTCTACTTTGCTCATTCTAAAAATGTCACCACACTTGGAGGTCATTTGGCATGGAATCAAATTCGGCAGTGGGAATTGTTTATCGCTGCCATAGACAAGAATGCTTGATATTTTCTAGAATAGAACCAAAGGATATGAAAACGTCATAGAGAGATTGTGGAACTGTTTTAGCAAACGGCTAGACACTTTGAAAAACTGGTACTTAGTACTGGTGGTTCTGTTCAGAGGTTTTGTTCTGTCAGTGTTTTTAAATAACTCCTTGAAAGGCTTTGTGGAGATTGCATTGTCTGACATAAAAACATACATCAGATGTTTGAAATTGTAAAATGAGTTTTCCCGTGGTAATGACAAGACATCCAAACAACAACTTTCAAAACGGAGGTGGTGCAGACTTAACGAAAGATTACCTGTAGCCAAAAAGAAAATTGCAGGCAAACTCAGTGACTTGGTCCAGTGACCGAAACAGAGGTGTCTTCAAGAACGTTGTAAAGAATCAGGACAGAATCAATAAATGAGTACGTTTGGTTTGATTTAAAGGAAGAAATGAAATAATAACAGTAAATAAACAAAGGAAACACAAACAAAGACACATCACAATAAATGCTTGTCTCAAAGACTGTCTTTTGCATTGGTGCTCAACATTTGTCATTCATATGTCTGCAGCACAGATTCGAATGGCCAGCGGCACAAGTCAATGCTCCGGCAGAGTGGAGATCTTCTACAAAGGACAATGGGGAACCGTGTGTGATGATGATTGGGACTTGAGTGACGCCGATGTGGTGTGCAGGCAACTCGGTTGCGGTCACGCTATTACGGCCCCTCACAGTGCGCACTTTGGCAAAGGCAGTGGTCCAATATGGCTGGACAATGTGGAATGCTCCGGCCAGGAGTCTGCTCTCGCACACTGCACACACCCTAAATTTGGAGAAAATAACTGCGGCCATGGTGAAGATGCGAGTGTCATCTGTTTAGGTAAGAGGATGAGACGACTGATCGTGTGAGTGCCAGCGATGATGTGTTGGATCACATAAAAAAAAAACGCAAACCTCTGGCCATGTGTGACCTTTTTCAGGTGCCCTGGAGAAACCTCAAATCACGATAAGTCCTGGCACTGACGTGAACTGGGGTGACAAAGTGGAAATCACATGCGCGATATTAGCCGAGCACTTGGGGGGGACTTTCACCCTGAAAACCATCCAAGGCACTTTCACAAAGGAGAAGTTTACTGAACAGGAAGCTGCAACCTTCACTTTCCCTGCTGTGAACTTCGACCAAAAGGGCTCTTACTTTTGTGAATATCAAAAGAAGATAGCCGATCGAGTCATTTATTATCCTCAAGGAAACACTGTTGATCTCTCAGTCACAGGTGATTCACTCCATAGTTTCCTGTTCAGTTGCATATGGAAATGTTTTTACACATAATCCCAATATAGATCCATAAATGTTTAAAATCTAGTTCTGCGTATGTTTTTGACAATTGATCTGTATTCTGCAGTGAAACTGGAGAAGCCCAGCATCTCTCTGACTTCCCCTCATGCGATGGTGGTCTACAGTCCCGACAAAGTGTCGGTCACCAAAGGCAACACTTTGTATGTCACTTGCTCCACTCATTCCAGATACCCCGGAGGTTTCTTCTACCTGACTAAATCAAACA
Source organism: Lipophrys pholis (assembly GCF_963383615.2). Classification (NCBI taxonomy): domain Eukaryota; kingdom Metazoa; phylum Chordata; class Actinopteri; order Blenniiformes; family Blenniidae; genus Lipophrys; species Lipophrys pholis. Next base: position 7,443,622 of record NC_137649.1, read on the forward strand.
TAAGCACTATGGAAGCAAAGCCATCATTTGGCCACATGCTGTTCTACACAGCAAACTTTGAATTCCCCTCAATGGATTACAAACACCAGGGACTGTATACCTGCGTCTACGGTCTCAACATCTCCAGCATGTCTTTTCGCTCTGCTCCTTCAAAGATACTCGAAGTCACCGTGATCTGTAAGACCAAAAGACTAAAGTGTAATGAATGGTGTTATTTCCCTCTTGTCCCCAAAATCACAGTTCTCCGCTAGCTCGTACAGCACTCTTACGTACGCCTCTGCCTTTTCCCCTTGCAGTTGGTTACGTTGGTAGAAACACGCTCTCTCGTGTATTACGTTGCGTCTGGGTATGAAGTACTCATCAAACTTTGAGAGAACCCTGTCGTAATTCTTCTTATCATCTTCCCCAGCAAACTCGAACGAGGTGAAGATCTTCTCTGCTTCGCTGCCCATCGCGTAGATAAGTGAGCAGACTTGAACCTCGCCATTTTCTTAGTTCAGTTTTGTGGCTAGCCTGTAGCGTGCGAACCTCTGCTTCCACTCCGGCCATTCTCCCGGGCTCGTGAAGTTAAACTCCGACGGAGGATTAAACTTGGACATCTCGGCTCGTTAAAGCTTTGCACCGCTTCTGACACCATGTAACGTCGTCTTGACATAAAGAAGCGCCACCACACGTACTGAACAAGAGCTGGTCGTTTATTGTACATGCTCGAATAACAGAACGGTTTCAGAGATCTCCCAGTACATCTCGCATTGTTATATGGTGCATTCACGGACCACATAGTGTGGGAAATAACACCATTCATTACATAAAGAATCCTATTATACTTGTTAAAGCTCTTCAGTTTTTTTTTTTTTCTTTGTTTGTTTTGTTTGAAAACTTTATATCCTCTTTGAATTCCAGCAACAGCCTCATCCTCGTCAGCCGTCACTGGGATTGTGGTAGTGTTTGTGTTATTGCTGGTCCTGTTAGCTGTTGGCGTCTTTGTCTGGAGAAGGAGATTTAGGGGTTCTGGTAAGACACGTGCGGGATATTATGAATTACTCTATTTAGACGTCACACAAGGTGTTGCGTCGATGTTATAATGATGTTTTCTTCTCAGGTGTCATGGTGCAGTTCAGCAACAGGTTTGGAGGAGCAATAAAACACGATACGGATGACAGAAGCAATGGAGCGCTTGATCTAAGGTAGAAAATGAGGAGCATTATCTTTATCGTTGTTCAAACATCTATGAGTGAAAATCCTTACGTTACTCTCCATATCCGCTTTAGGAATCGCAACAACCCCATATATGATCGTGGACTTAGTCACAGCTTTGAAGACAAAAACGCAGAAGAGACAGGGGATCCTGATAACGCAGTCGAGCCAGACCCCGAAGACCTGGCTGGGAGAGTGTGTTACGAGTTTGAACCTCTGGTCCTTTCCTGAAAACATCACAACTCATTTAGAAATTTCAGTGATGTGATTTTGCAGAATTTAAAGGGCAGTAAAGTGCAGTACTCGGCTGAAGTGAGAAGTTACTTCACTGCTGATCAGCAAAAAGAAGACTGGTGTTACACTTCAGCTGGTGTTGCATTGCTCTTTAGGAAGCCAAACCACACTCGGTGGCTGCATTTCATGTGTCTTTACAAACAAATAATTAGCAAATGTACAGACTTTGTGTTTCCCTATTCACATGTAGTGTATGTTAGGAGATATGTCCAGTAATTAAACCTCTAATGATATGTATTGTATATGATAGGTTGTCGTCCCTCTGACACTTTTCTTCATCATTCTTTGAAGCTTTGACTAAACCAATAGAACTAGAAGCTTAAATGTGTCTTACTTTTGGAGTGATGAAGTCCTGCTACATCTCACTTCCACCCGTATGTGTTTCATATTTACAGTTCGGTTGTGCTTCATGGTCTTGGCTAACTGATTTTTCCCGGAATTGTATGCCAATCATAGAACTAAGGTTCACCAATCATCGAAGTCCAGCTTAAAAGATGAGAACATCATCTTGACAATGATTTAGTTTGTTTTTTGTTTTATTTTGTTTTTCGGGTGTATGCAACTCCTGATCAATAAACATATGTTTCCTACATCAGCTTTCATACCGCCAAGTACCAGTTTTCACTTCATGATGTGTGAGATTTTTCCATTACATTGAAGTCATGCATTCAAAATTCCATAAGGTGATTACAAACAAAGTAAAGACACTAATCTGGGATAAGGTATATAATATTGTAATTATTCCACATGGGTGGATTCTCATTCCGTATATTGCAGAGGCAGTTCTGGCCTTGAGGTTAGCACGCTCATAATTATAGAGCCAGAACACGAAGAGACATTTTGACAAGCTCAAATTATAGATGGTTTTACTCTTGAATAGATTCATGACAGGCTTGTCCATTATTTTTATTAAACTTAGTGTTTATCAAAGGAAATGTTCAATATTTGATATCCAATACGCAACATGTTATGACATGGATCAAATCCCATCAAACATCCTAAAATGACAGCGTGGCAGTTTGTCATTGCACACCAATGAGCCACATAAATGGAACAGACCATTTAGTAATTGCACCATGGTTTCTGTTGACAAAGAATGCAGTGCCTACTTGCAAATGGAGCAAACCTTATGAAGTTCCACATCCAGGAAACGTTGTCAAGTCATTATTAGGCCTTAAACCACCCCTGGCCAGCCCACTGTCCACATGTGGCTATTTAGTTGTAGGATCAATATGAAATAACTAATGAAATGAAACTTGGTGTACTTGTTGCGTAAAGTATGACTTCTTATATCCTTTTCTTGCCTGAAAGCACAGATTTACTGCTCTTCACTGTGTTGGCCAGCAAAGCTGACCGGCTAAAATGCCAGTTTATGGTGTGTGTGTGTGTGTGTTTGTGTGTGTGTGTGTGTGTGTGTGTGTGTGTGTGTGTGTGTGTGTGTGTGTGTGTGTGTGTGTGTGTGTGTGTGTGTGTGTGTGTGTGTGTGTGTGTGTGTGTGTGTGTGTGTGTGTGTGTGTGTGTGTGTGTGTGTGTGTACTTACGTGACGTTCCAAACAGGCAGGCCCCAACAGGAATGGCGTTCTGACACATGGGTGTGTCTGTGCAGGTAAGATTTGTCCAAACCTGCTCACCTTGTCTGCAAAGTGCATTTCTGCATTTAAGATCCTGGAAGGTTTTCTGTCGCTCCACTCCTCTCTGCACTTCTGTCAAACTGTTTCTCTCTCTAACTCTCGGAGTATAGAACTAGCAGACATGCCTGTGACTCTGTATTACACCAGCGTGAGCGGCTCCACGAAGGTACAGTTCGTTGTTCTTTTGCTTCAAGACAAATGTTTACACAGATTGCTGACATCAGCAAATCATTAAGCATGTTGTTGGTTCTTTGCGCCAGTGAACTTCCGTATGCATCCAGCCAGCTTTTTCTAGGAAAATCGTGTAAATGTCATTGCAAAATATTCCATGATTGTCCGACCGTAGGAACTGAATGTCATGTTCCTCAGAACAAATACATGATTCTTTTTTTTTTCCCCCCAGATAAAAAAAGAACAAGAGAGAGTGTTGTCTGTCCTGGAATCGAAGAATATTTACCACATAAAGGTGGATATTTCGCAGAACACTGATGATAAAGACTTAATGAGGAAGTTGGCTGGGGACAATACTGCACTGCCACCACAAATATGCAACGGGGACGTCTACTGCGGAGTGAGTTTTGCACAATAACCATCAAACGAAATGATACAGTGGAATGTTTCCCTAAATTACATTTGTGGATATACGTTAGTCATGAATAAACTTGCTTTCACACTTGAGAGAAAAATATATTTGTTTCAGATGTGGATAAATGAACAGTGACATTACCACTAATTTGAACAACCTCATAATCCATAGTTGCATGCAGAAGTAGACGCCCATTGGCAACAGGTTTTAACTCATGCAGGAGCAGTCCCAGATCACACCCTCTTAACACACACACACACACACACACACACACACACACACACACACACACACACACACACACACACACACACACACACACTGGCTTCGTCAAACAAAATACTTCCAATCTATTGTTTCTAACAATTAGATTTTGTCATTTATGAGAGAGAAGGTTTTGGGGTTCATGACCTACTATTCATACAAACGCTGCCCTAACCATTCGCCATACCTTTGTGTTCAGTCTCCTTCGTGCTGACACCAAATATGAACACAGTGACAAATATGAAATGACGAAGAAACCTGTTAAATATGAAGATCATGTGCTGATTTGATCAAAATACTGATAACACCAATAGATAATAAATGCTTAAAATCTATTTTCCTGTCACTTTATTGAAGAAGACACCTAAATAAAAGGCCAAATGTTGCGTTTTCAGCGTCTCGTTACGTCACGGACACTCAAAGCACAATGAAAATTGTTCAATTGAAAATGTTGTGGTGTAGACTGGGCCTTAAAGTCACCAAAATCGTGTTTTTAGGCTCTGAGAGGAAACTTGAAACCGAATTACATGAAAAAAACACGCTGGGTTGGAGAACATGCACGCTCCACACAGAATTCTCCTGTTAATCGCTACATCTCCATGTGGCCACGTTATATAAACCCTTTAACTCATTCTCTTCCACAAGTCATGATATAATTTTGCTCAAATAGGTCTCCTGATGAGCCTTCATTATGTCTGTTGTCTGTGGGACAGAAATTGTATATCAATAGAAAACAATTTCATATCGAGTGAGCTGTCAAATTAATGTTATCAATAAATGTAAAACATTCTCTAAAAGCTTACGTTACAATACAACCGATGAATTGAATAATCTATACAACTTATTACAAAATGTGTTGAAAAACATCTCAAATAAGTAGATCTTGCTCTTTTTTTCTACTTTGTTTTTTGTCTAATTAATAATCTTTGTGTGTCTTTCAGGACTACGCTGCATTTGATGAGGCAGTCGAGATGGAGCAGCTGGAGAAGTTCCTCAAACTCAAATGATGACAAGTTCTGCGGGAAACTGAATCACATCACAATACTCACTGCATGAACAGCCACTCAGTTCAGAACTGAGTGAATTCATACTGCTATGTCTTTGATGCAAGATGCTTCAACTGCTCAAATAAAAATCCTAATTTGGTTTTATCAAGTATGTGTTGTTTTTCTTCACTTGCACTTTTGAGGGATGAGGTTTTGAAACTGGACGTGGGACATGATGGTTTCTTTGCTCAACCAAGTCGTCTTGTCAAGGTACTTGTGAAGGTTATGCCAATTGATGGGATAAAACTTTAACAGAAATGCCATTGTATAATCTGAATCTCAGAATAATACAGTAATATGTATTAAATTAAGTTTTTAAACCATGAATGAAAGAAGACCCTAGAAGTCAAAGGGAAGAGGTTTACCCAGAAGTATTCCTAGAGTCAGAAGAAACAAGGTGAACTAACTTTTAAATCCTACGCTTCACACCTGTGGAACAAACTTCCTGAACACTTGAGGACTGTTGACAGTTTCTTCTTTTACTGTAAATCAAGACTTAAAACAAAATTACTATTCCAATCCGAAATTCCAATATTACTATTCTATTTCTATGAAACAATAGATTTGACTTATTTCCTTACCTTCATCTTGATTAAGTTTTACCTTAATTATTGTGTCTTTTTTGTGCTTTTCTGACTCACTTTTTATTCACCTTTTACATCACCTTAATGATTTGATATATTCAATTGCCTTGATTTAATGTATCTTTCTTTGTGAAACACTGTGAATTGCCTTGTGTCTGAATGTTGCTGTATAGATAAATTGGTCTTGCCTTTCCACAGAGAGAAATAAATATTCAAGTTTCAAGGAAGGGCCAAATCATAGAAAGTGGCTCTTCAAAATAGCAAAACACTGCAAAGTGCATGTGTGAATGCAAGTTTTAGCGCTTTCTTTTCCTTCTAAAGATAGTGTGTGTGTGTGTGTGTGTGTGTGTGTGTGTGTGTGTGTGTGTGTGTGTGTGTGTGTGTGTGTGTGTGTGTGTGTGTGTGTGTGTGTGTGTGTCCCCAGTATGACGTGATTACAACAGGCACTCGTTCGGGCGCCACTGTGCGGCCCTGTTGGGGCCTGCTGCTATAAAATCCGTGTCGCAGGTCTATGACGTCCTCTTTAACCACTTCCCGACAGGAGGACAGGGTGCGTTTCTTCTAATCTAATCCCAACTCAACTCAATCCGCACCGTAACTCAACCATCCGAGTACACCAATGTATCGCAACACGATATTTACAATGTACAATAACCGCCCTGTTGTTTCTGTGATTTATTGCAGAACTTTTAAGTCCGCCATCCATCTAAAACCACAATGGCCGAGGAAGGGTAAGTGCGACGCTGGCTGCTACTTCGGCTTGAAACTGTTGATTTATCGAACTCTTAGGAGAACTAGTTCTGTTGAAGGTGTCGGTGAATGTGTAAACTTAAGGGTTGTTTATGTCGGTGTGCGTAACGTAGTGTTTGTATACCGAATTAGCCCTATAGCAGGTAGCTACTTAGCCGAAGCGCGGGTTCGCGTAAACGCACCATTGAAGCATTTCTGGACGATCTTGAAATATGTGCAACTATGACATCAGCTTGTGGGACTAAAGTGAACTAACTGCACACTATAAACTCCCATGATGTTAATGATGAGCACAACCCAGCATTTCTCCATCCTGAGGCGATGCATGCTACATACACTTGTGCTGCTTGTACTTCTGTAGCCAGCAATGCACTTTGTCCAATATTGGTTTTATTAACTGCTAGTATAAAATTAATTGTAACTTGAACTGAATTGAATGCACGTTTTTCAAAAGGGTTTTTATTTCCCCTCCAATGAAGTTCTTTATGTTGGGTTTCTGTTGTTGGACATGGATGCACATTTAAACCACATGTGGATCAGCTAGTAGAGGTCTGTTGTTTGTCTCCATCAGTGAACATATCCAAGGTGATTACATTGAGTTTATAACAGGCATAAATAAGCCACTGGGTTCAGTCTATCTCTGTTCATTCAAAGGGTACAGCATTTGTATTTTCTGTGTTTTAACAAGACCAGAAATTGTTCTGTATTGAAATGTGAGCAATGCACAAGTAACAAACTTTGGGCTTCAGTAAGTTGAGTGAAGGTTTATAGTTGAGCTCTCCGGGCCACAAGTGATGATTTTCTTTCTTTTGTCGGATACCCCTTCACTCTACAATGAGTGAGATCCACCATCTGACCTGCCGGAAGCTCAAGGGGAAAACGCAGGGTCATCAGCCCCCGTGTTTTTCCAAATGTAAGCCTTTTTGTGTCTCTCTGGATAGCATCGCTGCCGGAGGTGTGATGGATGTCAACACTGCCCTCCCTGAAGTGCTCAAGACCGCACTCATCCACGACGGTCTTGCCCGTGGCATCCGTGAGGCCACCAAGGCCCTGGACAAGTGAGTTTGTCATCGTGGTTGTTACCTGTTTTGAGCTGTGAAATCATTTGGCCTAACCTGCTGCTGGATTTGTTTTTTGACGTTTTTTTTTTTTTTTCAGGCGTCAGGCCCATCTCTGTGTCCTTGCTGCCAACTGCGATGAGGCAGTGTACGTGAAGCTGATCGAGGCCCTCTGCGCCGAGCATCAGATCAACCTGATCAAGGTAAAGTGTCTGCGTCACCCGGGGTTAGGGTCTTGTGTTTCAGTACATTTAGAAATCCTTCGTAAATCAATCTTGTACGGCTGTTTCAGTGATGATATTTTGGCTCCCTCTACTGAACACTGTGAGGAGATTGCCTATGTTACCCAATTTCTGTCTGAGATACAGCAGAGTACTTCACGTCGGCTTCATTTCCAATGATATGTTTTAATAAAATCGCTGTTGGTGTCTTGTGTTTATCGGCGCGCCATCTAAAATGCAGTGTAACTTCCAGGTTGACGACAACAAGAAGCTCGGCGAGTGGGTCGGTCTGTGCAAGATCGACCGTGAGGGGAAACCCCGTAAAGTCGTGGGCTGCAGCTGCGTCGTTGTCAAGGTAAATAAACGCCCGCTGGCTTTATTTGTTGCCGTCGTCCAGACCGAGCTGATTTCTTGGAAAGATTTGCAGTGAAGTGGGGAAAACTGAGATGCAGGGGTTGTATTTTGAAGGGACAAATGCCAGACAAGTGCAGGTGCTGTGCCTTGTGCCATGCAGCTGTTGATACATCCTGGCTAGATGACGGCCAGGGTACGAGCCCCGTTGTCTGCCAGTGACGACCGGGGCCCCTGAGAATGGCTACAAACCGCAATTCGTCCCCTTTAACTTTACTTTGTACAACTTGTCTGCACTGTTTCCTCATCAATATAGACCTGCACAGGGGTCATTTGAGCCAATCCGTTGCATACCTGTAGACATTACTGAAACTGTTAGAATCAGCACATTGGGAGTTTTGTGATTCGAGCACAGTTTACTAGAAAGATCAGTTTGTTATTGAAAGCTTTAGATAAGCATCGTCCAGCTCTTGGAACTTGAAGTAGCCCTCTCACCCCAAACCGTTTCTCCTCAACAGGATTATGGCAAAGAATCTCAAGCCAAGGACGTCGTTGAGGAATACTTCAAAGCCAAGAAATGAGAGGTCAATAAATCGTGGAAATAAAAGCGGCTCATCTGTGTGTTTTCTTAAAACTTTTTCTACAATCTACCCAGTTTTAATCATCTTGTGAAATATTTCACTAAGTAAAAAACGTGAATTTACTCTGAAGAACTGAGCATTGGCCTCCTGAGGTGTTTGAAGACTTGAAACTGGAGAGAATCTCCCCAAAAGTCAAGGGTTTGTAGTTTACAGGTTTGTTCTCTGAAAGGCTGCATGATGTGGCCTGAACAAATCTTAAGGTGCATTAAAACATCGGTCAGGAGCTTCCATACAAGAATTTGTTTTGAAACTGCTGCTCATGCACTGCAAACACCAAGGTACACATTGACTATGCAGAGGGATCACCTTGTTAACATGGTGTCTTCCACTTTCATTATGGTGATCTGGATTTCTGCAGATTAATTTATTAATCATAAAGTAGATCCACTGATCTTGGTAACGAAAGATGCAGAGCATTGATGACACACTTAAGCTGTCATACTGTTTACAGGCAGAGTTCAATAAATGATTTTCAGAATGTTATTTGCACTGAAACAAAGGAAAGTAGTTCTAATTGCCGTTACATAGTTCATTATGCCAGGATTGTATTTATCCAGTCCACTAAAGATCAAACTGTATTTGACCCCAGAACTAAAATGAGTTTGACACCTCGGATCTAAAAAAAACTCCACTTACCTCAGAAAACCTCAAGTGAGATACTCCAGCCTTTTTATCGGGCAAATGTTTGCTAATTTCTCTGCTTTTTTTGTTTATTTTTTCGATCAACTAACACCTGACAGTCGTGCATTATTGGATTATCCAGAGAAAGTTTATGTTTGGCAGCTGCATTTAGGTTTTTTTTTTGGAAAGTGGTGCTCATGAGAATGAAAAAAATCCAGTGACTGATTCAGCAGATTTCTGCACTGGAGGCTAGAAATGTGGTGAGGATGCGTTTCATTATGTGCAAGGATGTTAAGTCACTTAAGATATTCAATGAATACCATATTTAGGTTGATACCAACTTAAGAAATTTGAGTTTCTTAAAAAAAAAAAAAGTCTTAAAATATTTACGAAGTGGACCTAGGGGTCCCAAACGCTTGGCCTGCGGGTCAGAACTGGTCCTACAGACTCTGATCAAGACCGTAAGATGAAATTTGTCATCTCACAAATTATATTAACTGCAATACACTTATTTGACCACCAGGGGCGCGGTTTAGTTTGTATTATGTGGTGAATCATCAGGATTACTACAGATGTGTCCACTATAAAGAGAATTTCTAGATTTTGACAAGTTACGCTCATACGAACTATATTTTTCAGTTCCAGCTGCATGTGGCCAATGATTCAAACACGTGTTGGAGCTCTTGTGTTGCTCGGGGTGTATTTTGTCTCACGTTCGGACGACGAGATGGATGGATGGAAATTCTCGAGTATAATTTTCTTCACAAAAGATGCACGGGTCGTATCCATTGGATAGGATTTTCTCCTTTATATCTACATACATAGACATTTCTTAATAAAGAAAAGACATTCAAACACATTAAGGCACAACACATCATGACGCACATCTTCAAACCCTCCCCCCGGAAAGAAACCAAAATACAAAAATCCAGAGAAAAAAAGATCACCAAAAATTTCCTATCCCTTCCATGACAGAAAGAAAAAAAAAAAAATAAATCATTCACCACTTTAAGTTTATTGTAAATAATTTACACAAAATTTCTACCACAGACTGCATTGTTGTGTTGTGAGTATACCACCAGGAAGAAAACACTTCTTAGAAAAAAAAAAAAAAACCCCAGTCGTCCCAATATTCATAATGTTTGTACAGGGAAGCCTTCAAATGATTATCTAAGTGAGGATGGTTCTTCTCCAGTGACCTCCTCGAAGTACCCCGGGTGCTCGGACCACGAACCAGACCTCGGGGTAAGAAATGTTCTGACGGGCTGCGGGAGGAGCTCCTCCACGCGTTTCAGTCTGCGACGTTTCCGCCAAAGTCCAGAAGGAGGGATGATTCATCTCGAGCTCCACTGTCCTTTTCTTCACCGCCTTCAACCTCTTCTTTGATTCTTAAGACCGTAAAGAGTAAATCCAGACACACACCTCCTCAAAAAAGACGGAAAAAAACCCCAAAAACAGTTGCAGTGAAGTGTTTGTTCTTAAATAGTTATACAAAAGAAGGGGGCTGCCTGGCTGACCATGTCCATGGTAACATTGCAATGAGTCCATATTGCTTCAATAGTTACAGGTACTCAAACTCCAGTGCTTGGTGTAATGCCAGCAGGTCAGAGTGACTGGATATCCTCCAGAAAGGCATGTTGTGCTGTGGAGTGGACACACACACACAGCGTTACAAGAGAACCCAGGAGCCACCGGAGCACACAGTTTGCACACCACCACCTGGAATCATGCAAGCTACCCTACAGTAGCTTGTGTCCGCTTCCTTTCCAAGAGCACCGCAAAAGGAAAACCCATGCACTTCTAAGGAAGAGTTTGGCCATTTTGGGAATTGAACTTGTCCACTTCTGTCCAGAAGGTTGACGCCACCTTTGTTTGAGTTAAAGCGGAATTTAAAATCAATTAATCGGTCAAATCTTGTTGCATTGTTGTACGCTTGAGATTTTAAATGTAAGCTGAGAGGATGCAGGTAGGAAAGCCTCTCTTTTTTTTTTTTTTTTTATAGAAATATACATTTCTCCCTATTTTGTAAAGCAAAGTTAACGTGTTGCTTAATGCTTACCGGAGATAATTCAGTTCACTTATCCAACTCCCAGTTAGAAAGTGGAAAAGAGCCAGTCCCAAAACGATAATCCCAGCACCCTGTGCAATGATTAAAACCCAAAGCTGGAGAGGGAAACCACCAGGACTTGTAACCCTACCTGAGTCTTGTCACACCAGACAGAAACAAGCGGCATTATGTTGAACTTATAGGATCAATCAACGCTCAGTCATTGTGTATATTAGTGCATATATAAAACCAATGGCGGCTCAAGAAATTACTTATTTTTCTCTTTTTTTTCCAAGTGCAAAATATACACAGTCACCGAAAAAGCCCGTGAGACTCAAAAAGCCTGCTGTCCATACATTTTAAATAGAGTGGGGAAAAAAAAACCCAACAAAAAAAACCCAACACAAAACTGCGGCGCAGCAAAGAAAGGCAGGCTTGGTCCAATCAGAGCTCACACTGTGCTGAGTGGGCGGGGTCACGGTGAGGTTGCTGGTCCATTACCTTTTTGGCCGCCTGCTCCTCTTCCACACCGTCCCCAATTACAACATACACTACTTTCCTGCCAAACCTTTGCATTATGCGCTCAAAGCAACTCTCTTTTCCTGGAAAAAAACAAATAAACAAGGGGGAAGGAAGGAGGGTGGTGAGGTCAGAGGGGTCAGAGTTCAGGAGTCGTTTGTTTACCTGGCTGGCGGCATGCTCTTCATCCTTCCCATCGCCAATCACAACATATGTAATGTTAGTGCCAAAGCGGGAGACTATACGCTCAAAACAGCTCTCTTTGCCTGGAGACAAACAAACGGCTTTCACAGGTTTCCTTTTTTAATTAAATTTTTTTTTTTTTACTTTTCTTCTGTTGTTTAGTTTGAAATCAAACAAAAGAAGAGGCAGAACTGTGTGTGTTAGAGTCAAGACACAGAAATACACACACACACACACACACACACACACACACACACACACACACACACACACACACACACACACACACACACACACACACACACACACACACACACACACACACACACACACACACACACACACACACAAACCATTTCGCTCACTCTGATTAATCCTGACACCCACATGGTGCATCCTGAGACACACTCTGGTTCAGATAAATCAAATCAATGTGGTTCCTGCAACAGCAGACGTGCCTGAGTGTCCTCTCAGGAGCACCTCACCTTTCAGCCTCCCTCCTGTACAAACACACGGTATTCCCTTCGTCCAACACTATATCCGCCATGTGTCCAGGAGTGTATGTATGGCGACCGACCTAAGACACAGGTATCTGGAACTCCGTGCGGTTGTCATGGTAACGTGTTGTTTTGTCCATTTGAATCAGGACGTCATGAGTGCTGAAGTGGGTGTAACACAATCTAACAAAGCACACAGACACACACACGGGATGTTTTTTTTGTTTTTTTCTCATGAGAGTTTAAACGGCTTTACACACTCACATGTCCGACCTCAGACTGAGAAGGTTTATTTTCCTCACTGGCATGACTGTTGGAGACCATCGGTGTACAATGGTACGACTCCACATCAGGCCGCATGGAAAGCCAGGTCTGCCGTAGAGCGCTGAGTCATGCTTTGACTTCAGAAAGCGGTTCGGGTTTTTAAATAAACTACGGCTCTACTCTGCATCAGTGTTTAGTTGAAAAGTGTTTTTAATCACAGAACAGAGTGATCTGCTTCCCCACAAAGATAAACAAACTGCAAACAATTCAAATCTCACTAAGAACTCTTCATTCATTTCCCTTTTTTTTTTTTTATTTATAGCAAGTAGGACTGTTATGAGGAACTTGTGGTAACTTTCTGTACAAACTGAAACTGACAGTCCAAGAACAGAAATGTGAGGTTAACTAGTGAAGGTGAATGTGAACGTGAGTGCGTGTGCGTCTCTCTGTCTGTGCTGTGTTGACGTGTCGTCACCCACAGTCAGCTGGGTGAATGTGTGCTGGATTTCCCTGAATGGATTGAACGTTCATCCGTCAGTACAGGAAGCATCAAAAACACCAGAAAGTTCACAGATGTCAGAGTACCATTAGAGTCCAGTCTGCGGCCAGTTACTACTTGGAGGATGGTTTGTTTGTGTCTTACCTATTTTTGTTGCACTGTAAATGTTTTCGATGGGGAAAACGGATCCCAGACTATACAAGAGGACTTTAGCCAGCGCCGGTATGAGCTGCGTCGTGGTCACCAGCACATTTACACAGTTACTCCTGCGGGACACACACACACACACACACTGCATTATGCAAAGCTCGAGTGAGAAGACACATCGGTTTGGATTTCAAGCGTCTAACTTGTGACCTAAGAAATTATTGAAGGAGACTATTTGATGCCTTTTTAAAAAAAAAACAACAACAACAACATGTCGTGTCACCTGGAGCTGATGATAGACAGGGACTTAAGTGCGTGGGTGAGCCAGGAGTCGGTCAGGGCCTCCACCTCGGCTCTGAGCTGCAGCCAGGCGTCTCTCTTGGCGGGACCCAGCAGGCCTGAAACGCAGCACCGGCTTCTTTAATGCATGAGCAGCGTGCGAGGATCAGATCAGCGGGAAAACTGAGATCATATATTTCTCTGACACGTCGCCGATTAGTATCAGTGGTAGCTCTTTTATGAAGAGTATAACTGGTGGAATACAAAAAAAAACAAAAAAAAACTTGGAATAATTAGAAGAGGAATTTATTTCTCGCATATACAACTAATACACAGTGAAATTTGTTGGCTGGACTGGGCGGTTTTTATTTTTTTATTTTTCCAGGATTCGTCCCCCACACTCCAGGTCAAGCGCTTAACAGCCCCAGAGTGATTAAATAACTCAACAGTATCACCCTCTAAGCAGCCATGGTAACCGGTAAACTCATTTCTCATTGGCTTACCCCCCACATTGTTTTTGTACGTGCTATACAACTCTTTGACTCGTCGGTAGCGGAAGGCCAGTTTCCTCATCCAGTCGACGCCGCCGCGGACCCCCGTAGCCAAGCAAAGGTTGGCGCTGGTTGCAGCTGCATGGAAGCCATCAGTTGCAAAACTGTAAGTACTGTCAATAATAATGATATGTTTTATTTGAAAAATCTGCTCTGGTAGAACAAAAAAGATCAAATTGTTATCAGTATTATTTAATTACATGTCACAGGTGCAAACATTTATATATGGAAAGAAAAATGCCAGTTGGTTATATGTGGCATTCTTTTAACAGAGGATTTATAAGATAATTGTTTATCAATTCCATATTTTACTGAAAATACCAAAAGCACAATTTCAATGAAAAACAGTGAAACGTTGACATTTAGTAAATTGTTCAAAGCAATAATCACCTTAAGTCCTGACCATTGTCGTCTGATGACACATCATCAATATGTACCTGATCACATTCCTGTACACACAAAATAACAAATTAGATGAGACAATAATGGAAAAACAAGCACCGATTTTACAGTGAACCTGGCGTGTGTTGTCATATTACGCCACTAGAGGGCAGCATTAACATATAACAGATTCAGAAACTTTTGCAGTATTGTGTAAACGCTCCAATAACTTCAGATGATGCTTTAAAGGTTTTGCTTGGGTTGATCTCACAGTTGTTTCTCACCTCCAAATCATTAAAGAATAAGTGGGTATCCGCCAAGTTGAAGATCATCTCCTCCATCCTTAGACCCAGCGTGACGGCCATGGGAGGGTCCTGAAAGTGGAGGAAAGCGACGTTGCTACATCAACACAAACTCTCACAAATCTCTTTATACTTTTATACAGTTTGTAAATTTCGGAATTCTCCAAAATGTGTTTGGCTTTACAAGATTTCCCAATTTACACTGCCGCCGTCCCCCACCGCTGAGGAGTTGGTACATTCCTCTCATCACAGCAGATGCTGACAGACAGGTTGCACTTGTCCTGTCCCATCAACATTCCTAATATTTGCGGGGGGGTGAGGGGGGGGGGGGGTGAGTAATGTGTCTCTTTATGTGTGTACTGCAGGGAGTAGGTATCCTCAAAGGGAAACGCTTGGATTGTACATAGTATGTGAATGGTTTGTGTGTGTGTGTGTGTGTGTGTGTGTGTGTGTGTGTGTGTGTGTGTGTGTGTGTGTGTGTGTGTGTGTGTGTGTGTGTGTCCGGGGAGAGCACACAGCCTGCCCTGCCAACCCGGGGGCTCAGCTGCAAAAACCATCATCTGTGATAGGTCAGCGAGGGTCGACAGCTTGCCGCACGATTCGCTGACGCTGTCAGACGACCAGAATAGAAAGAAACTAACAGGAAGGAGAGTGAAAGTGAGCGAGCGAGGCACACAGACATGGCGGGTGGGAGAGATAGAGACGCAGGCCGCATTCCTGAGTGTGAAAACATGCATAGGAAAAGACGGGAACGTTCCACGAAGTTGAATGTTATTAAGTGTTTAGGGATTATTAAAATCCACCGGTTGCTCGTAGTGATGGCAGCAGGCTTCGAACTGCGTTTCTTTGCCTGCTTTCCTGTCAGTGGCGGAGACAGGAGGCACTTTAGTTCGTCTCTCAGGTAGTGATTATGTTGGCGGCGGGCCAAAAGAGAGTTACCGACTGTGTGCTTTGGACTCCTTAAAAGCTGAGGTGGCTTTTTTTTGTCAAGTTCAATCAATCACACAGAGCTGCAAGTTCTCCTCTGAGCTGGCAGAGTTCCCCCGAAATAATTCCCTTCTTTACGTTTGCCGTTATTATTTGAGCTCTGGAAACTCAACACTTTATTATTCGGTTAGAGCAACTCGGTGAGAAATGAGGAGTGTGACGTGTGTGTGTCTGCTTGCCCACGCCGTGGACTCAGTATTAAGGAGCGACGACCTCAAGGCCCGTGTAAAGGGGCACTTAAGACTCTGTGTTTTATTTGTCGGTAGTGTAAACACTATTTTGCTTATATGCTGTGGACAAACATGGCCGCTTTCATGCAAATATTTAGACGCATATCTTAGATTTTTAATGGTAAAAACTTGCACGTTTATGTTGTTGAAAGTGTCAAGTTAAGCATTAATATAAGTGGACGTATTGACAAGTGAGGAAAAGAGCCCAAAAAAAAAAAAACCCCAAGCAATTTGCTTTCTTAATTTAGTGTTTCTGTACAGTAAATACTAAACAAACCAAGATGACCAAACCGCATGGCCACATGTTCTCCCTTTCACATTTACACACACACACACACATACACACAGAGCAGTTTACAGCTCACCAGGGTCTCTCTTATACTCATTGAATCCCAATTGCCCAACATTTAATTCCACCGCGGCGGAGCAAGCGAGGAAGAGCACCAGCGGCCCACAAGCCCGGTATCTGTAAAAACGGCGGGGGGTTCTGACGGCTGCGTGCAAGTCTGGCTCCAAACACTCTCCATGCACACTGTGCCAGCTTTTGTTCGACTGCCAACCAGGAATATCAGAATGGATTTGAGATTCAAAACCCACACAGGCAGGCTGGTGGCTACTCCGGTGCCCACAGGAAACGACATCACCCGGTAAAAATCTGAGGCCTTGGCCGCTTAGGATGATCCCGGATCAGCGCCAGGAACTATTAAAATAAAGGGAACTATAAACAGTGTTGCTGGGATGTGAGAAGGCGAGACCACCAAATAAGTTCACAGAGAAAACTGAAATAAACATCAGTCCATGTAAGAAATTAGCACATTAAATTGTGATTAAACTAACGAAGGAGCTGAAAAGTAATAATAGGTACATTTAAAGGTCATTTTTTTTATGATGTATGTGTTCACCGTCATAAATTGACCATAACATTCTTTTGGGGTAAATGATGTAATAACAGTAATCCGCAGAGGCAAATGAAGCTTATTCATAATACGTGTGCAGAGTGAGCTTATAAAATACTGCATGAAAGCAGAATGAGGGGTGTGGGTTTGGGTTCTCAGACAGAGTGGGTGGAGCAGCTGGTTACTGTTCAAGCATTGTTTCCCTCATAGACAATGTTGTTCTTTTTTAACTTATCATTGACTCTTCTGTTGTAGGAGTATGTGAACTTCCCAGAGATAAATGCATGGACTGCCTCACATGGGTTTGTTGTTTTGTTTTTTTTTTTCTCTTGGAAGAAATAAAAAGAGACTAAATGACTTTATTCAGACCAGATTCCCATCTGGAGCACTTACTGCTAGTCTGCGTAATGTCACAATAACCTCGTGCATTTCGGCGACAGGGCATGGTGGTCTGACAAGGCAAATTTCAGGTCAAACATGCTGGCGTGGCGTTCGCCGTCAGTCATCACTCAGGTCCCGATTTGCCAGGTTCCCAAATAAAGAATAACACGACCAAATGACACTTGGTGTGCGTTTTGAAGATGATCGACTAAGAACACTAGTGTGAGTGATAACATGTGCAAACTGGTTGGGAGCCCGCGTTCGCTACGGGGAGACTGGATGGAGAGAATATAGCAAAACTAGAAGAAGAACAAGGGAAAATATCTCACAATAAAACCCTTATGAATAAAACTAGTGGGTGTTAAACTGAGAAAATGCCTCTGTCAAGCTGATTGTCCCTTTTGTCTCAGATCCCTTAAATACAAAGGCTATCAAAGGGAAGGCTTTAGGCTTTGTACATCATTTTGATGTCTAGACTGTTTAATAACATTTTTCCTCTGAGTAGCACATCAGATCACTTTATCTTTAGGAACAGGCCATGTACCACAGGCCTCCCAGATCGCCATTATTAAACTTTTTGCTCAAGAGTCCACACTTGATCCGGGTGTTTTAACGAGTTACAGTTTGGAAAAAGTTGTTGCGCGGGAGCTATTTGTATAAAATAATTTATTTGAGTTAGGGTGGGGCGATTGGGCCTTAAAAAGAAAAAAGTAAAATTTTTTAATGAAAAATTTGAGCTTCGATTCGATTTTTTTAAAAATGACTGCAGACAGCAGATATATTGTCAAAAGTGCAACTTTATTGCTGTTATTGTCCTCAGAGCTAAAATGCATATGAATAATCCCAAAATAAAAAAAGTAAATGAGGCTCATTTATTCAACAAATTCAAGTCTCTGTTCTTATCCTGTTGGATCTCAGTGCTGCATTTGATACTATAGATTAAAACATGCTGTATTTTCTCTGTAGTGAATAATGACCAGAAATAAACAATTTATTCATTCATTCATTCATTCAACATCCCACTACAGAGACCGGCACATGTCATCAGGATTAAAGGTACGACGACAAACTGATTTCTAAAGTTAAAACTACTATAATTTTTGACTAAAGTTAAACATGGAGTTCCACACGGTTCTATATTAGGACCCATACTTTTTACATTGTATATGCTTCCTGTCAGGAATATTATTGGCTCCATTAACTTCAAATGCCTAGAAGATAAACAACCATAATACACAAATCTATTTCTCTATGAAACCAGATTATACTGATCAACATTCTGAAACCAAAAGATTTTCTTAAAGACATAAAGGCTTGGATGAGCCGTAATGTTCTGCTCCTGAACTCAGATAAAACATAACGCACTATATTTGGCCCAAAACATTTGAAAGAGAACTTATCCAAACATATACAGTAGTACCACTGGATGTTATTGCTTTGACCTCCAGTACCACTGCGAGGAATTATTTTTGACCCGGACTTAATCCTTCAACTCCCACATTAAACACGTCTGCAGGACTGCGTTCTTTTACCTGCATAATGTCTCAAACATGATGACTCAGAGTGACTCTGAGAAATGAATCCAGGCACTTGTTACTTCTGGGTTAGACTATTGTAATTCCCTGTTATCAGGGTGTAGAACGGGAGGTGGAGCTTTCAGCTTTCAGGCTCCTCTCATGTGGAAGCAGCTCCCAGTTTCAGTCATTGAGGCTGATGCGGTCTCTACTTTTAAGGTTAGGTTAGGTTCAAGACTTTATTTATTTGATAAAGCTTCGGGCTGGTTCAGGCCACTCTGGACCGTTTCCCAGTGAAGCTGCTATAAGTTTAGTCTGTTGGAGACCTGCACTCAGCCTCTTTCTTTTTTCACTCTCCGTACGTTCATATTTCACCGGGACATGTAGCTCACATTCTGTTTCTCTCCTGTAGTCTGTGTTCTCTCTCTCTCTCTCTCTCTCTCTCTCTGTACGTTCGTGTGGTATTTCTGCCAGTGGAACTGTGAGTTTGTGATCTGAGCCTCTTGCTGCAGCGAGTGGATTAGCCTGCTTTCTTATGACAATCTGTTTGTTTACTTGCTGTCTCTGTCCTGTCCCCCTCCTCTCTATCCCCTCTGTCTGTCCTGTAGCCCCAACCGGAACAGCATCCAGCCGCCTCCCTCTGGTTCTGCAGGTTTCCTCCTGGTAAAATCTTGTTTTTCCTTTCCACTGTTGCCTCCGCTTGCTCAAGTGGAACAGTTGGGTGTTCCTCTGTAACAGCGCCTTGAGATGACTATGTTATTATTTGCACTATATAAAAAAATAAAAAAATTGGAATGGAGTTGAATCAGAATTCTCAGCTGAACTGGCCTCTCTCTCTACTCCCACACACAAACTCACTGGTTTCTGTTCATTTACAAAACTCTCATCAGGAAATCCCCATTACCGGAATATCTTACATCACTCTGGAATGTTTGCAGCAAAAATGTCCGTGTGCATTGTAGCAGCATCATCAGCCTCCAAAGCCGACGCCTCCCTTCGTTGCTTCTCTTATTTATGACTCTCAGCTCCTTCATTTCACCATCCTCTTCAGTACAATTAGCAGAACAAGATAATGGTACCTGCTTTTAGACATGGGATTTTTAGATATAAGTCACTTATGGTAGGATTGGTACGACATGCTGCATTATTGAACCTCTCGGATCAGATGAACGCTTCATGAAAATGATAATATTATTGCATGTTTTGGTCGGTGTAACAGTGCAAAAAGAACAGATTTTTCCCATCTGTTGGAGGCAATCCTCAGAGGTTTGCCTGTGATATCTAGATTTTGTTGCCATGTTGTGGGTCAGTTCCACAGATATATCAGATTTGTTTGACGTGACGTGATATAAAAACATTTGACTTTGCGATCTATCATCGCTCCTTTAATCCAGTCAGGTTGAAGTCGCGAGTCTTTCTTTGAACGAGTGTGCGCACTGAACATGAACCAGGAAGGAAACAGCAGTCCGAGGTAGACGGCGGCAGCGCGGTCTTACCTTTCCATATTTCTGTGCATAGGAGCCTGTGAGCAGAGAGTGGAAGACAATGATGGTCTCATCCAGATCCCACACAAACACCCTCTGTGGAGCGAAAGACAGAAAGAAGAGAGGGACAATGAGTGTTGAATTTTTTCAGATATGTTACATCTGAGCAGGCTGAAGTGTGTGTATTGTTCAAGTAAAGATACTTAGGAGAACAAATCTAGTAAAAGGACAAATACGGATTCTGCACTCATGGTTAAGTTAAAAAAAACAAATATGGATGGTAACTAATATTCCTGCTCCTCAACACAACGTTTCCTTCTAAATAGGAAATGCTGCTCTGAATCTGAAGATTGAACTACAAGTTCAACAACACAGGATGCAAAAGTTCTTATCTTAATATACCCTCTCACACACAAAGGACATCTATGAATCTAAATTGGGATAATCGTTTGTGATTGCTCATCCATTATGGTTTAAATCACTCTGGATGTCGTGAGGACGTATCATGCTCCGAAAGAATCGACAATTCCTTTCAAATGCATTCGTGAATTAAAACAAATTTGTTTTTGGTGAAAAAGGAATATGTGGGTTCCAATGTTTAAGGAGAAAATCTTAACTAGGTGCATAAAAAGTTTACATGAATACAGTGATGAAAAACTTTCTTCCCACACGTGGAGTTACAACAATATGTAAATGCGTGCCCGTGAGGACAGAGACATCTGTACGAGCCTCTCTGCACTCGTATTTTGAGACGACAGTGAACAGCGTGGCTTAAGATCAAAGAGAATACCAATATATCCACCGAGGGTTGAATGGAATATTCAGTCGGCGCTCTAAGTGCTCTGTCAGAGTGTGTTTTTAGGTCTCTTACCTCCAGGTCACTATCAGGGGGAGGGGAGGGGTTGTTTTTGCGGCCCCTGCCCCGAGACTTGGACCCCCCACTCCGGCAGGCTCGGTCATCGAGCTCTTTGATGGGCGTGGAAGGGCTCTGGACTGTATCAAAGTCCCCTAAGAGTGTATATAAACACAGGCAGGCCATTTGAAACATTTTAAAATTTAGTAGTGATCAAATATCTGTCTGAAAACTTGCACAAGCAATCACAAACTACATTCGCCGCATTGTGCCGATAGTAATGATGTGGTCTGAGCAGATCCCACAGGTGCTTTCGAGTTGTATCCACTTCAGGAAGAGCAATAATTCAGGCTTTGTACAGTAATAAGCCGTCTTGTCAGGCTTAATAATTCAAGGTAATTGGCATGACAGATCAACTTAAACGCAAGTAAGAAATGTAAACAAAAGTCACGCCGGCACTGCGACTGAGTCATGATAACATGCACATGTACGGTTTTACCAGAGGAGGGGAAAGATGGAACAGTGCAATAAATTAAACAGGTTAGGTAATCTGATGCCTCGAGCAGAGATACTGTACATACAATATTCTGCAGGAGCATACGGAGAGCGCGCGCGCGCGCACACACACACACACACACACATTCTTGCGAGCGCACACACTCCCCTAATGCCATATGCTCCCACCACCGCGTGGTAACTAGAACCAGACTCTGGGTTTCGGCTCTCATATTGTTATGTCTCAATCAGGCAGAAAGGGAGAGAGGGGGTGGATAAAGACACAAACAGAACGTGAGTGACAAAAAAACAGATACCGACTATAACTCTGGGAGAGAGAAAAAGAGCCAGCGAGGAAAAAGTGAGAAAGGCAGCAAGAGGGAAAGTGCGAGTGACAGGAAGAATGATAAGCTCCTTTAATCAGGCTTTCTGAATTTGAGCCAAGATAAACCTAAGAAAAACTGGAGAAAAAAAAAAAAGACACAGAAAAGTTGACTGTGGAGCCATATTCCTATATGCACGGGTACACTCCAGCTCTTATTTTCAGCTTTCCCCATTTTCTCTTAAGTAAAGCGCAATATTCAACGTGATTTAATGAAAGCCTCCGAGGTTAATGTAAACACTCGCTGATTTTCCAATTAGAGAGCAAGATGCCATGTAACGATGGCCCTCGTCTAAAGTTACTTCCTGTACTTCATCACGGCCCAAAGAGCGTTTTTTAACTACACAAAATGTTATTTTTAGATATTGTACAAGATTGAGAACCCACAATTTACGAGGTTAGAACTGGACTGAAGTGTTGGTAACTTCAACAGTTTCATTGTAAGCTGTGTTTTAACACAAACCTGGGTGAAGCTCAGCAGCCTGTCCGGTTATGGCAGGGGCGGGATCCTGCAGCTGGTAGGCCGCCGTGGAGCCTGTACCGTCCACGTTGTTGGAGGTCATATATGGCCCGTAAGTGGAAGCGGAATAATACTGGGCATACTGGTTTTGGCCAAACGTGTATGATGGATAATCCTGCGGGAAAAACAACAAGAATCGTGAGCGGTTAAGACAAACTGAAAGAACGGAGACAACAAGAGTCAGGGAAATGAAGATGTTGTCAGTACAAACCTCTGAGGACAATTTTTTATTTTTTTTTCCTTTTACAAACATACCTTCTTATTTCTCTAATCTTTTATCCCCTCTATTCTGTATTTTATATCTCTGAAACAATTAAAGCCTTGTGCTGCTGCTTTTTACTGACCCGGTAGAGATGGACGCTTTTATGAGTCTGCTCTCTAAACCTGTCACTACGTCCATCTCCAGGAGTCCTTATAAACTGCTGCATACCACGTGAATGTATACACACACACACACACACACACACACACACACACACACACACACACACACACACACACACACACACACACACACACACACACACACACACACACACACACACACACACACACACACACACGCACACACAAACGTGCACAGTTGTACAAACAGTTTTCAGTTTCTTGCCTTTTTTAAAGTCATATCCATTCGTTCGCATTTCTGTTTCCATTACATCAGAGATAGAAGCATTGGCTTGCATTATTATTATAGAGATTTTCTTCAGCTATACTATCTTCAAACTAACCCTTAACCAGGTATTTTTACAAAAAGTTAGTGATCCACATGATGAAGACTTGTTGTCGTCCTCACAGTGTGGCTGTTTGAACAGATTTATGTCCATGGAACATGAGGAATAGGAGTACACACACACACACACACACACACACACACACACACACACACACACACACACACACACACACACACACACACACACACACACACACACACACACACACACACACACACACACACACACACACACACACACACACACACACACAATTTCCCCTAATCCACCCACATGAGCCAAACCTTCACTTTCTTCCTGTAAACAGCCACATCTATCATAGCGAGACATTAAAATCCCCCTTTAAGCAGTTTACTACCACAATACAATTCATCATATAGACATAGGGAAATACTCAGAACAAAACACTCTTTCACAGAGACTAATTATGTGTTTCTCTCCCAAGTTTTTTTTTTTTTTTTTTTTTCTTGCTGTTGCAAGGTCGCAGCGTAATCATGTTTTATTTCTTAAAGCTCTCTCGAATGAGGGAAGCTGCTCAGATGCGTGACGGGAAAATAATTTCTGGTCCCAAATACTGCTACAATGACAAAAAAACAAACAAAAAAACTCTTTTTTTTAAACTGAACCAAAATAGCGAGAATAAATACACTGGTTTTACTCTGAGCGAAGCTGTTGGTTCAATTCATTCTAATGAGTTGTAGTATTTTACTGACCATCACACATTAATGCACTCACTCCACTCAGAGGCAGATCCATACCTGCTGTGTGGCAGTGTAGTTGGCGGGGTTGGACACTGAGTTATTGGTGGCATAGAGGCCCGAGGAAGGAGTGAAGCTTGATCCTGAGGAATGGAAAAAAAACTAAAAAAACTGGTCGAATTGTAATGTTGTGTTTGCAGTGTTTTAAGGTAACGTCTTTTCCAGCTGACCAAAATAATGCATGACCGTCCGTTCTGACCTGGCATCTGATAGGGTGAGTAGGCAGTCTGTCCAGGCTGAGGTGTGGTGAAGCCGGGGCTGTAGCTGAGGCCCGTCTGCAGAGGCGACTGACTCTGGGCCAGGCCGCTCTCTGTCTTAATGCCTGGAAGCATCACACCGAGGTCTGGGACAGAGGAAAAAAATAACATTGGCATTACAGTCCAAGCATCTGTACGCCGTGTTTGCACTGTGTATGGATGCGCTGTTGGTTTAAATTCAGAAAAGAATTGCATAATAAAATAAAAATGTACGAGACGAATGTATTTTCTGTATTTTTAATGAAAAGAATAGATCAAACACTGTTTGAATTCTGTCTTTAACCTTCAATAAAGATGACATCCAATAATGTTTCCTTTTCTCAAAATATGCACACACAAGCCCCCAGAGGGCATACCAAGAAATACTTGTTAAACGTCAACTTTAAGAGGCTGATGAATAATGTCTAAAAAATCTATTTGATTAAAAACTTATATCCCTTTTCTGTCACAATAAAATAGCAGCATTATCTCCAGTTCCTATTTATACTTTGTTGGAAAATGTAAAACTGAAAAAATTAACACAATCTTTTCTTTTTTCATTTTACACTTTATTGAAAATATCAAGTAGAACTGATAAAATATTCTGTAAATGACTGACTAGCCACTCGATGACAATGTTTGAAATTGCTTTAGTATTATGAACGCAATGCATTTTGAGAGCATACAGTTCTAAATTTATTTCTATGTATTCTCAGCTGAAATACATAATTAAATGCAAGAAGGAGATTCGTTGCAAAAGCAGCCACTCATTTTATGGATTCTCTGACCAAGATCAATTCATCATTGTTAGTTTAAAAAAATAAAAATAAAAACACTCCTGCCATCAATTCTGTATTTACATGTATGTGTATGAGTGTTAGTGAGGGAAGCAATGTGTGTTTTCGGCGTATGTCTAGATACCGTAGGTGGACAGTCCGTAAGCCTGGCCTGTCTGGGAGTAAGCGGTATAGACGGACGACTGCTGCATGCTGCTGAACTGAGGCTGGCCAGCGTACGTCGGCATTGGAGGAGCGGCTGGTGTGGACAGGATGTGAGGGTAGGGCCTGAGGGAACAGGTGGAAGCGGACAGGTGAGGTGAAGCCGCGGGGAATCGCGGCACAATGGAGCTCATTTGATTGGGGGAAGGCTGAAATAAGCGCAGATATAAAATTAGACTTACTTGGACGGGTAGAGGGGGGGAGAGTACTGGTGGGCTGAACGAGGGCTATACCCACTGCTGGTGATTACTAAAAAACAGCAAAAATAATCAGACACAACAAGGCAGAAATAGGTTACGGATGGTGTCAAGTGAAGTGTTCTGTTTTCTCTCACATTCAACAAAAACCACTCCCGAGGAGCACAATTCAAGGCCTCCAGCTTATTCGGGCTCAAACGCTGTTCCAGTAAACATAATTTGAAGCATTTTGAATGGAAGGGAGCCAAGTTTTCCCCTTTGGAGAGTACTGTAGTCCATGAAAGCCCTTTAGGCGGGCCTCATAGTAAAACACAATGTCTGTTTGTGGTCATTGAGATGTCAGAGCTGCGGCCTGACAAACACCCTGCTGCTTCTAAACCCTCTGTTTTACGTAATGATTTAGTGTGTGTTGTTTTGTGAAGGGGCTGGAGCTGTGCGCCAGTCGAAAAAAATGAAAAAAAAAACCCCGAAGACAAGTGTAAAAGTGTCTTTCTCCCTCTCTCTCGTCTCTCTGCCAGTCTTTGATGATGCAATCCAAGGACAGTGAACGAAAGCTTTCAGGGGACCGAGCACGAAGCTCGAATGGATGAAACGGTGGAGCGCGACACGCGTTAAATCTGAGCCCAAAAAGCTGAAGCATGTGCGTTACCTGAGCCTGCGTATGTGTCCAGTGCTGTGTCGCCTGTCGTAGTGACTGTATCGCTGTTGTTCATAGGCTCTGTTTTCACTTAAAGGAGAGGGGAAAGGATCAGTGTTAGGGTAAGCTGTCGGTCAGGCGTTCCATCACACTCACACGCCAAACAAAACTTACTGCATAAAAAGCAGAAAACTACCATGCACTTCCTGCATGTGAGCGACATGTTGTGTGCAGGGTTCCCATCGCTATTGAATTCCACAACTTTGAATACGACTATGCCTTAAAGGTTTTACTCCACCTCACAAAATATCATTTGTGAGGTCAGGGAAAGTATGAAAACCATCAAATGGAACAATTAAACTAAAATATATGATCATGGAAGGTAATCCGTTGGCAGATTTCCCCTGATATTTGCTTCCTTCGCCCTGTGAGAGTCTTTGACTGGTGGGAACCCTGCAAATATATATGAACTCCACACACGCTGTCAGAAAGTCACACAAGCAGAAACAACGTCACAGCAAATCAAAAATAAATCAGAGCAGATACGGTAAGAAAAATAAAATATCATCAACCAGCTAAAACTACACAAAGCCACCCCCTTCTGCATCGAATGTAAATATTCTTTGAATTCTTGGTATTGGATTCACACACATGCACCTCTGTACCATAGTCCTTGGAGCCTTGGGCAGGGGGCGGGCTGCTGCAGCCCAACAGCCAATCAGCCGTGTTTAGAACGGTCATGCTCTCACCTATAGGGGTGCAAGGTGGGAAGGTGGTGAGGATCCGAGGCACCGAGAGCCATGCAGGTCTCACATTTATGGCCATTTTGAAAAGAAGTTGTTTTACATTCGGGACATATATCGAGATACTTCATTTCTTCCTTTTGTGTCAACAAATGGTTAACAACGTTTGTTACCAGACATTAAGAGGCGAAACATCTGTCAAGCAGCACCTTCAGATCTCAGATCAAAGATAGTCAACGTGTCATTTTAAGCATAGTTCGCTATTTAGAAAGTGTATAAAGCTAAAATGTACACTTTGCAGTTTTCACATACTTTACATCCTCCATACTGCTTTATCAAAACAAATAGAGACAACCACACACACTCACATTCATGCCTATCACACTGCTGGACAATCACCAATTACCTGAAATGTATATTTTTGGACTGTGAAAGGAAATGTAGTACATGGGACAAACACACACACACACACACACACACACACATTCATGCAAACTCTACACAGAAAGGCTCAACTGACATCATGACGTGACCCCATACACTCGGTGTTTTGAAAACGATGACGGGAGCAAAGCACAACTGGTCAGTGTAGGAAACAACAATTGTTTTAAACATATCAAAATACTTTGAGATAGTTGAAAAGCTTGCGGGATTCTGTGTGCGTGTCACAGTGCAAAGCGTTATGGGATTGAGCCACTGAAATGAATCGTGTCCCATCTTGGTGCATATGAACTGGTACAACGTTCCAATTACTTTATTCACTGTTCATGTAATCTGATCCTAAAATCAGAAAGAATTCGACGAGATTAACAGTAAACCATGTAAACGCAGCTACTGAGAACATACTGTAGTACATAGTATTTGCATTTCATTGCAGCTCGACGCTCTAAAATTGTTTATCTTGCATGGTTGAGGGTGTGAGGTACTGCAGAGGCCATTTTTAGATTATATACTGTTTAGTTCTTCTCCTATGTGGGACCTGTTACACCGACTATAAAATTATTATTTCAAGTGGAAATGTTGACGGACACCCCCCCCCAGTAAACACTTGATGCTGTTTTTCAGTTCCGTTTTCGCCGA
This sequence comes from Lipophrys pholis, assembly GCF_963383615.2. Classification (NCBI taxonomy): domain Eukaryota; kingdom Metazoa; phylum Chordata; class Actinopteri; order Blenniiformes; family Blenniidae; genus Lipophrys; species Lipophrys pholis. The sequence goes on from NC_137649.1 coordinate 7,471,660, forward strand.
CCATAAAACTCATCACAGCAACCATTTGAGAGGTCCATTTAATTCAGGACAACTTCATTAATCCCTTCAGGGAGCAATTCAACCCACTGGAGAAGCTGTAATGAAGACAAATGGATTGCTATGGAGATGGCCCTGAGGCCTGAGCACTGGCTGATGTCAGGTGAGGGGAATGTTGGGTATGTAGTTTGTTTTGGCTGCGAGTGTGTAGTCCTGGCCCTGTCTGCTTTAACCATTAGCTGTGAGCTCATCAAAAAAATGATTGAGTGTGCTCTAATATGGTCTGTGTTTGCTGTTAGTCCACCCCGAGAATAACTATTTTCTCTGACTGTGTGTCCTTTGACACTTTAAGTTGACTAAAATGCGGCATCTCACTTTTTCCATGACATTACTGTAAAAGAAAAAAAAAAAAAAGAAGAAAGTGCTTTCCACTGGCTATTAAATGAGCAACAGATCAAAGAAAGGCTCAATAAAAGCTCTACATGAAGTTACATCAAACGAGCCTGTCACAACCGATTCCAGAGGACAGAGAACGAGTGAGAAGGAGATCAAGGGTGACGGAGGGGAGAAGATGAATGTGGAAAGGCAAATGTAGAGAGAAAGAGAGTGAGAAGAAGAGAGAAGAAGAGATCAGGACAAAGGGAAGAGAAAGAGAGGAGGAGGCTCGCTGGTGTTGACAACTGAGAGAGCAGTGATGCTTTAATGCTCTTGTAGAGGAAATAGTTTCCAGTGGGAGTTTGGGCTTGTGCTCAAACATACATATATACTGGGACACACACACACACACACACACACACACACACACACACACACACACACACACACACACACACACACACACACACACACACACACACACACACACACACACACACACACACACACACCGTCAGGCAGTTAGTGGAGGAGAGAAAAAGTGCTTTGCCTTGTGTTTACACACATTCTCCAGCGGTTTACTGAAGCACCGCGTGCCAGCAGGCACACGCGTGTATGTGTGTGTGTGTGTGTGTGTGTGTGTGTGTGTGTGTGTGTGTGTGTGTGTGTGTTCTATAAATTCCTGAAAAGTATTTATCTCTGCAATCCTTTGGACCGATGATTTTGCAGTAGATTTCATTACATTGCATTACACTCGTTAAAATGCTTTTTACCCAAAGCGAGTTTCAATATGTGCCGTGGGCCTGGGCTGCAGTTTAGATGACAGACAATAAATTCACAATGGAGATGCTTAATATTTGTTATATTTCTCTGGACATTATCAAATCGTAGGACAAGGTTTTGAGCTGTCGTTGTATTAATAAGGCGCTTTCCAGAGTTTAGAAAGAAAATTTGCTCTTTCATCTCATTTCAAATGATTATTCTCCCTGATCTGTGTCAAACCCAAAAGTTTGGTAAATATAAGTGATGAAGAGCTAAACATACATCTGAGAATTTCGTATTTATTATTCCCAATTTATCTAAAGATGCAGTCTCATCTCAATTTTAGTCAATTCTAAGATTTACTCCTTTTCATAACATATGCAGGCCACATTCATAGAGCACATTTTACTCAATTATTAGTTTTGCAATGTCATTAATGAACAACAAACAAATGAAATAGGGACATAAAATCTTGAGATCCCTCAAATAATTAAGGAGCTAAAAACACCACCATAGAGTAAATCTAACCATTCTGCATTGAGAACAAGGATTACTACTAAAACACTGTGACAGGTTGTGTCTCCTCACCTCCTGTGCCATTGGTAGTGATGGAGGGGCTGCCGAGGTTGTTCTTGTCCAGCTTTGAGCCCGTCGAATCTCCACCTCCCACGCGGTTATGAGGACTGGCTAGGTCCTGCATTTCCATGGACCTGACAGACGGAAGAAAAGAAAAAGAGGAAGGGGGTGGGGGGGAGGAAACGAGGTGAAGTGAAACTACTGAACGAGCGGCGGATCGACAGAAATGTGCTCTCACAGCAGGAAACTTACCACTTCCATATATTACATTAGGATCCCACAGCAAATGTTCAATGACATATACACAGAGGAATCACACACGCGCACACACACACACACACACACACACACACACACACGCAGTCGTAAACTTTATGCTTCTCAGCACCAGTTAGCTTACTTGAGCATGTGTTCAGAGGCGCTAGACGTTGTCTGTGGGCCCGCTGGCTTTTTTATGAAGTGGTTGTGTGTGTGTGTGTGTGTGTGTGTGTGTGTGTGTGTGTGTGTGTGTGTGTGTGTGTGTGTGTGTGTGTGTGTGTGTGTGTGTGTGTACACTCTTCTGGGCTCCAATACAAACCCACAGCCAGCCAGTATGCTTTAGTTTTACAATGTGTTCCACATGCATGACTGGGACCAACCAGCACACAAGGTGGTAATGGTAAACTGAGAGTGAGTGTGTGTGTGTGTGTGTGTGTGTGTGTGTGTGTGTGTGTGTGTGTGTGTGTGTGTGTGTGTGTGTGTGTGTGTGTGTGTGTGTGTGTGTGTGTGTGTGTGTTTGGAAGTGAAAGTAAGTAAGTAAAACACGAACAGAATGAAGATGCCCACTCTTGATGGAGATGAAACCAGCCTTTTGGATAATACTGTTTATTCGTTTTGGGGTAACTTGTTGGTCGACGTAACGACAACTGTTTTCTTCATCACCCGCAGAATATGTCAAGACGTGTAAGTGTTTGAAATGAAATGTCCAGCATGTGCACCGTAAGAAAACCAATGTAAACCACTCTCTTGTGACTGTTCATCACAGCTGCTGCCGCAAACCCACAATATCTGACATGTCTTTCGGTGGAAGGCATAGTTTTGACGTTGAGTCAGCGCGAGCATTAACTGCACCGTGCGTGTGTGCGTGTGTGCGTGTGTGCGTGTGTGCGTGTGTGCGTGCGCCCTGACTCATTGACTTATGCTGCCCGCAGGTTGGTCACACTTGTGCACTTGTGTGAGACTTCAAAGGTAAAAATGACAGATATGGGGGATCAAACAAATGCGGGCTTTGTGTGTGTGTGTGTGTGTGTGTGTGTGTGTGTGTGTGTGTGTGTGTGTGTGTGTGTGTGTGTGTGTGTGTGTGTGTGTGTGTGTAGCAGTTCAGGAAACAGGCCATCTCAACGCTATGGGCAGATAGCATGACCACACATGACTGCAACCCACAGTCACACTGACAGGTAGAAAAATAAAGCTTTCAGCCGATGAGTCAAAAGAGTGAAAAAGAGCTAGAATATGTAAACACTTATATAAACTCTCTTTTTCTCTCCATTTGTTTTTATTACCTTCTTACACGTATATGAAGGGAAACTATGGCCATTGTTTTTAATTCAACAATACTTTCTCATGTGTTAAAAGGCCACAAGCTGTTTTTACACAGAAGAAAAAAAAAGTTGCTCTACATGCGAGTTAAGATCTTATACAGATTAAAGGGGCTTTACAACCATACGTTGTAATACTCTCTTTTGCCTCGTGTTTTCTCTCCCTCTTGTGTGTAAAACTCAACAACCATCTAATTTCTTTTGTCTTTCAACAGCAGGAAATGATTGTGTCTCCCTCCTCGTTCTTTTTTTTTCTCCTTCCCCCTTTCCCTCCGTTTCGCTCCTCTCGGGAGGTGATGGCAGGAGTTGGTGTTTCATAAACTCCTTTCTGGTTTTCACATCATGTCTGGTCATTGAAAAAATATGCTGCATGTTATTGGGATGTAGGGCCGCACACTGTGTGATGTTAAATCAGCGGATTTAGGGTTGTAATTAAAAGTGTTTATTCCTGAATCGATCAATAAACAATAGATTAGTGCACCAAAGGTAGAAAATCCAAAATTGACATCTTTAATGTTCTCGTCCACTATGAATGGCTTTTATTTAATGGGACAGCAATATTGTTTGGTGAATATTTGTTGCTGGAGAATTTAAAATTAAAAGTTTTTTCTGATCCTTGATCAATCAAATTATTCATTAAGTCCTTAAGATTTACTGTGTTTATAAAACTTTGCTTGGCCGTTGACCTAAATTGCTATATTTTGTCATCCGTGGAAGCGTGTGTGAGAGAGTGTATGAAGTGTGTGTGTTGTTTAGACACCAAGGTCTTGGGAGGTGTTGATGACCTCATCACTGCTCGCAACTGCAACCAAACCTCACCTCTCAGCACCATGAGGATAGAACACACACACACACACACACACACACACACACACACACACACACACACACACACACACACACACACACACACACACACACACACACACACACACACACACACACACACACACACACACACACACACACACACACACACACGCAAAGACTTTTCATTGGAGCGTACCTGGTGTCTGAAGGGTCTGGAACATGAGATTCACTGTGTGATTTCTTCACCTGTACACAAATAGGAGGAAAAGAAATGTTAGCAATCACATGAAACACATCACGTTACACGAGCCGGCGCTTAACGTGTCATAAAACAACCCCATGAACGTGCATTCATGAATCAGCCAGATTACATCAGTGTCTGACAACTTGTGCAACTTCCAAGAAATGAAAATAAAATTCTTCCCTCGAGTGATGAAGTCCCACAAGTGATCTTGTGTTATTTATTTGACTTATTATTGTTTTTTATTATTCTAATAAGAAGCAAAATGCAAACATCATGATAAATCTCCGCGGCCTTGACAGAAGTGTTAACTGGCCTTTAAGTGACAGATATTGACTTTTCCTTGCTCACCCGTGACCCACTTCCATCGTGAACTCAAGAACCCTTCTCAACCCTTTAAGAGTTGAAAGGTCATGGCCGGGTCATGTCAGGTCACGGCGCATGGCCTGCTCTCCATGGTTATACAGCGGGTCACTGCGGACACTTACTTGAGCCTTGACTTTGGGTGGCGACTGAAACATTTGGTCTTGTCAATCACTGACTATTGGGGCTTTTCACTTCATTACCAAAACAGAGGGCGGGGGGGGGGAGAAGAAAGGAAACACACAGTGTCTTTCCACCGCTGCGTACACTCACTGCACTCACACACTCACACACACACACACAGGCTGGTTTTATGCTTGATGCGGTGTGTGTGTAAGGGTATGCGAAGTTGGACGGTGGACCAGTGGTTTTCTATTAAAATTCCTCGCTCTTATTTGGAACAGGAACTAATTAGAACAGTAAATGCAGGGCGGAGCGAGGGCCAATGTGTACCAGCTGCCCTATAATCACTGTGTCAACACACTGGCGAGGTGGAGGGCACGCGCGGGGTGCCAAACACACACACACGTACATATGGAAATGCACTTGGAAACCCACACACAGATAGCTAAACTCACCCAGGCAGCATATATTCAAGTCATTTGCACATTATCGCAATCACAGGTAAGTATACAGAGAAAAGTGCTGGACTCAGCAGTCACTAAACTCCAGGTATGTGGAAACTAGGACGTGTATGTGTGTGTGTGTGTGTGTGTGTGTGTGTGTGTGTGTGTGTGTGTGTGTGTGTGTGTGTGTGTGTGTGTGTGTGTGTGTGTGTGTGTGTGTGTGTGTGTGTGTGTGTGTGTGTGTGTGTGGAGAGAGGACTGTGGTGTGGTGTTATGGTTCTGATTAGAGGATCCTGCTGAGAGTGAATAAGAAGCAGCACTTAGCTGTTTAAGACAGGGTTCAAAGGTGAGCCGGTGCCCTCGTATGGATCACTTTACACACACACACACACACACACACACACACACACACACACACACACACACACACACACACACACACACACACACACGCCACTTTTATGTCACGTTTCATGCTTTGCTGAAATTTAACAAGGCTGTCAGTCACGACATCAACAGCATGGCCGTGAGAAACGGCAATCCACATGTAACGCACACGCAGCGCTACGTCCGAAAGCGGGTTTAGACACACACTGCGTGCGCACGCACACACACACACATACACACGCGTACACGTACACACACACACACACACACACTCACACACACACACACACACACACACACACACACACACACACACACACACACGAACTGGGGCTGTTTCTGCCTCAACATGATCTGTAAAAACACGAGCACACGCAGGCTTTGATCCCGAAAAGCTTTTATCATCGTGCTTCATCCATGCAGGCTTTCCCTCGCTGTTGACCGCTGCCTGAGACTCTCACCCCGCGCAAACTTTTATCTTTTTCTATCAAAAATGTATGCGTCATATTCCAAACTATTTTGTTTTAGCATTAAGGCTTTTTCTTTTTTTAAAGACTCCAAAAATATATTTTTTTTACATTCTTCCTGGTTACTTTTTGGTACATTTTTTTTCCTATCTATTTCACCATTTATAATTATTAGACACCAGTTGACAACTTTATGACGCTATAAAAGCGAGAACAACATGTCAGTGTTGTTAAAAAAGAATTGCTGTAAAATGAGAAAATTAAGATTGTCCCTTTTCTTTGTGCATTTCATGTATTTATGCAACCTGTGAAAGACGTCTTTTTTTTTTCTTCTTTTTTTTTTTTTTATAACAGAACAAAGTACCACTTAGGTGGCTATGATGCTTGAAAAACCCATTTGTGTCACCTGAACCATTTTAAATAGGCGACCTTTGACCTGGTTGGCCGGGTGACTGCTCCAGAAGACTACCTATCCAACATAGGGACTCCCTGAAGCATAAACGCAAGCATAATGATGATTTATTGAACAGAGCTATGTTTGTGACCTTTATCTCCTAATTGATGTCATATTAAGAAGATTCCTCATTTGAACTCAAACGCATTCCAAATAGAAGAACAAGATAACCTGCTTTGGTTTTAATTAATGCTGTTTCCTTGTTTTGCTCTTTTGATGTTTGTTCCTCAGCGCCGAAATGAAACTTTTGGCACGAGACGGGCATAAATACTGCTTGAGTTATTGTTTCTGGTACATTTTGAAGAGAGGAAGAGAGGAGAGGGAGAAGGAAGGAGAGAGAAAGAAGAAGAATAGCTCTATGTGTTTCTGGTAATAACCCAACCCATCTGCAACGGGACATCCGATACCGTGCACAGAGTTGCACACACAGACACACACAGACTTACACAACTGGTATAGGGTGGCTTTACGAGAATGTGGCTTACATTTGTTTTTTTGTTTGATAGAAAATATATTTTTATGTTACTAGAATAGGTTCTATTATCAAGTTTCCTTAAATAGAAATACCCCCCCAAAAAAATTCAGATAAATTGTTAATTAAAAAAAAAATCTTTATCTTAATATTACAACAAAAACAATAAAGGATAATCACTCCTTCATGATAAGAAAAACAAACAAACTCAAAAAAATATATAATCAATATCGGATAACTCAAGAAAGAGATGTTGAATTGAAAACAAACCATATTACTTGGAGTGGAGCTGAATAAAAATGTAGTTTACGTGTAAAAATAAAGTAAAATCAAAATTCAAAAGCAAGAAGATCAGTGGCATAATTGCAATGTACCAAAAAAGCTCACGCCCATTTATTATTATTATTACTACAACTTTTATTCTAATACGATGATATCAATACGCTCGTGCACAAGATCCACTGTGGAACATTTTACAGGCTTTTAAAAACACATTATCCTGACATTTCTGTAGGAGACTTACCTCAGGGTGTAATCAGTTCTTCTAGCAGTCCTATACTTCCACAAAGCATTACAGAGCTTTTTCATCCACCAGCTTCCCCACGGCCGCCACTGCGCCCTCACATCAAGAGAAACACAGCTCGGCTCTACCTGCCTCCCACTTCCAGCTCCAGGTGACACACTTTCTTGTTTTTCCTCTTGGGGTGGGGGTGGGGAGGGGGGGGGGAATATCTGTTTCTCTTTGTGTCTCGCTCTCTTTCACCCTCAACAAGCATGCAGCGGCTGGAAAAAAAAAAAGAAAAAAAAAAAAGGAAGGCACTTTGTTTTTTAAGCTACGCTTTTCTTCCTCCTCGTGGTCTCTGAGGTCAATCCATGCACAGCTCCTGTCTTCTCGACTCCAGTAATGGGGAACATTTCACTCGTCCTGTTTCCCTCCTCCTCTGCCTCCTCCCCCTCCTTTTCTCCTCTCCTCCTCCTCCTCCTCCTCCCCTCTCTCTCTCTCTCTCTCTCTCTCTCTCTCTCTCTCTCCCTCTCAGCTGTCAGTCATTACAGACTCACTCAAGCTTAAATCTAAAGCTTGAGAAGTTTTAAAAAGTTACAGATGCAAGTTTTCACTTTTGTCAGTCCATCCCCACTGCAGCCACGGATAAAGATAATTCTCACAATTCTATCGCCTGTGGAGAATTAAGAATTCGAAATGTTCCGATTCAAGTCTTGCTGGTTACTTCCGTGAAGCTGGAATAGTGAGTCTGCTCATGATGTGGATGTAGTGTCAATGTCCTGCTGTGCTGGCGAGACCATAAACTTCACACCATGCAGCTGACCCCCCTCCACCACACACACACACACACACACACACACACACACACACACACACACACACACACACACACACACACACACACACACACACACACACACACACACACACACACACACACACACACACACACACACACACACACACACACTCAATCTGTGTTAATTGGAACCACACGGGCTGCATATGTGAAGTGTAGCCGGACTGTGGGAGCGTGTAGCAGACGACGTAATCTCCCAGCAGCCGCTTGTCTGAAGATGGCACTCTTTCACTACGGTCATCCAGCTGTTATCGGGGGAGACGCACACCCAAACACACAATCGGAAACACACCTGGAGTCAAACACACACACACACACACAAGCCAACACGCTCACTCCTGAACCGGACCATGTCGGTCTCACATCGTGATGTAAATGACTATAGGAGAAAACACTTTATTATGGAAACCAATCTATTAAAATAATAAAGATGTTTGAGAATTAGGTTTATTAAATCAACATAAATCCATGTGATATGTTACATCATGAATTGCTTTCAGTAATAAAAGAATTACAGAGTAGTTACTGATGGTATTTGGTTCAAATGTGGTTAGCATGACCTCCTTCCTCACTTCATTGCTGAAACCAATAATCAAATCATTTCTGGAAGTTGTCGTATGATGAGAGCCGTCGCTCATGTCAGTTCTCAAAGGTCAGTTACATAATGTTGAAAAAGGTACTTTCTCTTCTATTAGTCTCCCTGCATGTTGTTTTCCCCTTTATTCACCAGTTTGGACACAGCGTTTCTCTCTAAGAATGACCGTGTCTTTGAGATGATGTTTTCTTCATTTTAAAACCTAAAAAAAACCAACCCAGAGCACCATGTCAAAATGATCACTGGATATTTTCACTCAGTCTTTATCAAATTTCCATGAACAAAATGTTAACAGGCTCTTTGTATAACAAGTAAGATTCTGTGACGTTCTTTTTAAAGGAGTATTTTACACCCAACAGCAAAAAACAAAAAGGTTTTCTATTGTCCTGACTGTATTACATGTCAGAGTAGGATGTCTGTCAGATCGGTGGCGTCCTGATACTTGATGTACATCTGAATTCATTTCAAGTATCGGACCGTTTGTTGACTATAAAACGTCCCCAATCAAATTAATTTAATGAACTGATCACTTTTTGCTGTCGTTTTGCCGCACTCTGACTTACTAATGGAAATGTTTCAAAACCATCGATGTCAATCTGATCATTCAACCGATATCCAAACTGCTTTATTCCAGTCACGGTCATGAGGAGCCGCAGCCGATCCCAGGAGACATCGGGCACAAGAGAAGAGCGCTTCCAGGACTAGCCGCCATTTTGCCACGCGGCAAAAGAGAGACAGTCAATCAGAGACCGTTTGGAGACACCAATTCAATTAGTACGTGTGTATTTGGACTGGGGCTGCAGTATATTAGTTCAAAATGCAATGTTTAATAATGTCATAATAAGACGTGATGAATACATAGTGTGTGATGGGGATGTTTTTGTGATTTATGATGTAAAGGACTGAGGTCCCATCCGATTGGCCAAATACTGTATGTTGGTATGCAAACATAACATATCACAATTACATGTGTATTTATTCAATTTATTCATATTAAAAATCACTTACAGTGAGTATGAGTTTAATAAATATTTGTTTAGAAATACTATTTCTTCCTAATGTATTTACATGATTTGTAGATACATGGTACATTAATGTCGCTCATCCATTAGAGGCAGGGCGTGTGTACTCCCCACACAGTGTCTAAAAACACAACTGGCTTATGAATCCAGAAATATCTTCACGGTGAGATCCTGGCATAAGCTGCATGAGATTTCCAGACTCCGCGTTGTGATCAGGCAAGAACACCGAAAGCATTTTAAATGTTAATGCAAGTATACATGACTGCAGAAAATAGCTGGGGTGGGGGGGGGGGGGGGGGGGGGGAGCAGCAAATGTACACAGGCCTGGAGACCGATTTGGAACTGGGACACTGTCTCCAACTGTGCACTGACCACCTTTTGCTCGCGCCGCGACAGCGTGCGGCCCTGTCCCACGACTTTCATCCCCAACGCCAATAAACACCTTGATTGATAGACTGTCTGTGGACCCGCGCGCATTCGCCGGGGCCTAAAGCATGTTATACGCAGATGCCGACATGCAGTGGTGCGTCTGTGCGCTGGACGTTTTGAGAGTCTATGTGGAGGACGAGCTGTCAGAACAGATTAGGGTGTTGCCGAAGTGCTTGACAACTCAAGCACTTTATTATTAGCCAGGCAAGACCCCGTCGGGAGGGGGTCGTCCAAAAACATCCCCGTTGAAATATTTTCACAGCAAGTGGAGAAGGGAGCAAGGGAGGCGTCCCAAAACATGGCTGATGAACTGCGCACACACACGTACACACTCACACAAAAAGACAGAAGAACAAAAAAAAAAATTGAAAAAAAAAAAAATACAAAGCTATAGTGTGGCATGTGGACAGCAGAGCAGTGAAGTGAGCAGAGGAAGAGGGCTGTATTGGTGCCGCTAAACACCGGGACTCAGGCGTTGGTTTTTGTTGACTTTAGAAGTGTTTTTGAAGTGTCTGACAAAAGTGTCTCGCTCCCTGTAGGAGGCCCATGAGAGAGAACTTTTTTCTTCAAGTGGAACAACAGCAGTTCATCTTTCCTTCAGACAGTCACACACAAAGGCTCGTGTAGCAGCTTCTGAGTTCACATGCACATGTTTAACTGGGCCGATCAGGGTTTTATCTGCTGGAGAAACGGAGGGAAACATATCGAATAACTGTAGACGTTCTGACTTAAATGACAAAATATTTAATTGCTATATTCAAAATGTTTTGAGTTTGATTAGTGGTTTCGATGATTGTCAAGATTGAAGACTGAAGAAGTCGCAGAGACATTTTATTTGTGTTATACTTCAATAGAATTTCCCGTCGCCCAGAGAGAAAGCGTTGCCTTGCACAAAAACAGGCACGCACCTGTGCAACGTGATCATCCAGCCATCCCTGTTTCTGACTTTGGCCGGTGATTCGACCACAAAACACCCCCGTGAAGGATGTTGCTCACCACACAAACACGAGCTCCATCTCCATCTATCCTTCACAGTTCCTTTCCTTTGCGTTCACACACACACACACACACACACACACACACACACACACACACACACACACACACACACACACACACACACACACACACACACACACACACACACACACACACACACACGCACACTCACACACGCACGCAGTCTTACCCGTTTACCTGTCCCCTGCTCAAAGCTCTCCACTCTCCCCATTTGTATGAGTGGTTATCGGCGTGGTAACTCTATCCCCTTCCTTTCATGTAAAATACATTGTGCCGAGCCTCCACCCTCAAACCCTCCCTCTTTCACTCCTCCTACACCCCCACCCCCCCGCTCCCCGGTTCCCCCAGCCTGGGGAGGTGTAAATCTATCCCTCTCTTTATGCCTCCAAAAATGCCCCTTTTTCAGGTGTAGTAGGAAGCTATAAAAGAAAAAAAAAAAAAGGGGGGGGGGTGAGAGAGTGAAAAGAAAGAACAGGGTGAGTCTGTGGAGCAGGGAAAAGGAGGAGGAGGTGTTTGGGTGAAATAGGTACTCTCCAAAAACATCTCTTTGGCTAGGTGTACCTCTCTTAGCCTCGCTGTGCTCGCAGGAATCTACCAAAACGCCTACTTATAAAATGTTCACCACCTCTGGAGCAACATTTCTGCACATAAGAAAAACACTTTATACATTTTATACACTCAAACTAAAGCAAAGACTTGTTTAGACACTTCCACTGTAGATCTCCAACCATTTTTATGAAGTTAAATAGAGTTTATTACCACAAACACAATGATTGATTGGTCAGTCTATCAACAGAAGATTGGACTGTAAAATGTTTTTTTTTTTTTTATCATTCAAAGTTAAACAGTTTTTTTTTTGTAGGGTCTGTCACTGTTGGAACTTCCCCTTTAAGAGCATTTATTTCTTCACAATCTTCACTGTACCTTATTGACTTTAGTGCTTCACAGATTATTTTTGTTTCATCAACTCGTCGTGAGTCCACATGCGAGGGGAGGAAGAGCAGCAGAGGAGAACAGGCTCCTCTTCGTCCTCCTGGCTGCACCGGTGGTCCCCATATCTGCTTTTTGAATTGGCTCCTCGTTGTCTCAGGGAGTGAGGGGATCACGGACACGATTTAATGCAGCTTTACTCAATGGACACAAATGAAAAGTCATTGATGGATGTGTGTGTGTGTGTGTGTGTGTGTGTGTAGCTGTGCTGTTAATTGCACGTTTGGCCTCGACTGCCCCTGCTCAGCTAATCTGACGAGAGTGATTAAAAAAACAACTGGTAGAAACCCAAACCAGTTCACGGCTGACCAGTCACACACAGCCACACACAGCCACACACAGCCACACACACGCACACACACACACACAGACACACAGACACACACAAACACACACACACACACACACACACACACACACACACACACACACACACACACACACACACACACACACACACGCCATCCGTCAGCATAACAAAAACAAACTTAGGATCATACAATTACATATGAAGCTTCTGAATGTACAAAACATCACATTTCAAGAGAACTTGTGTGGATAAGTGGGGGAAGAAAAGAATATACTGAATTAACATTTTCAAATCATCCTCTACAAAATTTAAAAAACTAAATCATTGGTTAATTAAGTAAAAATCAGCCATCATAAATAACTAATACACGTGACTCACCGCATGAGTCATTAGGCGCCTTCCAGCTCGGTGCCGCCTGATAGCTGTGAGCCATCAGGTCAGTCATCCAGGAAGACGTGACAATATGGGATATAATATTACAAGTTCGTCCTCAAGTAAAACTTAATGCGCTAAATCGAAATAATGCCAGGTTTTGAAGTTCCACCCACAAGTTGGTTTAAAAAATGTGAAGCTGCGAGTACGGTTGGAATAAGTTGTTTTGATAGGTGTTCACTGTCGCCGTCTAAAGCCAGTTCAAAGCTTCAAACCTCTGATGAAGCAAGCAGTAAGGCTAATTTGTGGTCTCTGGCTACAAATCCACTTTTACACCATCTGCCTGAAGGTGTTTAGGAGATGATATTCTCATTGTGATTATCAAGCCATTAACTTTGATAGTTTTTACAGGATTTTTTTTTCTTTTAAATAACAAAACAAGAGGAGTTAAAATGTGTAAACACGTTTGCAAAGTAAATCCACCGAAATGCATGAACTTGATTAAGTGAGTGGACTGGAGCAGTAAGAGCTTCTCTCTGGCTCTGAGTGACCTGAGGAAACACAACACCATCCTCCTGTAACCCCCCCCCCCCCCCCCCGCTTCCCACCACCACCACCACCACAGCCAACCCAACCGCAGCCACACAGCACCCCCTGCTCGGTCCCCACGCCGCAGCCTTCCCCTTCTGGATCCAGCAACCTCCCCGAAGCACCTTCACATCCCATCATGAAGCTGAATCAATAAGAACTCCAGTGTGAAAGAGTGCACACGCAAGTATCGCTGTGCTAAGACTCTAATGCTAAAAGAGCCTGGATATCCGCAGTGGTCAGACCTAGTGTGTGTGTGTGTGTGTGTGTGTGTGTGTGTGTGTGTGTGTGTGTGTGTGTGTGTGTGTGTGGGTGGCAGCAGCAGCAGCATCAATAATTAAAGCTAATCTCATTAGGCCTCAGATCCCTTTCAGACGCTTTTAATTAAATGATGAATGGCCTCCCAGCTGCCTGTTAAATAATGCTGCTCATGACATCACAGTGCGTGTGCATGTGAGAGGTACAGCATAAGGTAGATATCCTCAAAAAATACAAGGGGAAACATTCAGCGGATAGAAAGGTAAGGACACACACACACGCGTGTGTGTGTGTGCACACCATCTGCTCTCAGATTCAATATGCAGCTGATTATTAGAAGTTACGGCTGCCCTGTGCACCAAGGAGAGTGAACAGGAGTTGGATGTCTCAAAAGTCACAAGCTGTTCCGTCATACCAGGCCTCCAAACACCTCATATCATCTTCCTAATAAAATCACACACCAAACCATATGTCGGTGAAGAAAGAAAGCAGACTGAGGGGGAAAAGGATGCAAGTGTGATCAAATGAAAAGAGGAGGAGAGAGAGTCCAAAACGGGGACAGCGCCAAGCTTTGGGTTGTGAGGAGGGTAAAGATGGAGGAGCTCGATGGAGGAGAAGGGGGTGGGAGATCGCAGGTGGAGTCAGAAAATGAGAGCAACATGTAAGACAAGGGACAGGTAAGGGTGTCACAGCGCCTCGGGCTCCAGACAGCGAGGACGCGGTTATGAGGACACCCATAATCCCTCCCGTTTCTCACTCCCCTCTGCTCTCGTTATCCTTCCCTCCATCACCCCCACCACCACCACCACTTCACCCCACCCCCCACAACCCCCCCGAGCTCCCCACCCTCGCTCTCGGACTGGCTCTGTATCGGATTGCCGTCTTCACAATAGGCCCTGAATCATCACTCCAGCGAGAGAGACACGGGGAGAGACGAAGAGGCGGGCAGGCCGGCGGGGAAACGAGACAAAAAGAATCAAGGACACGGAGCGTCTTTGGACACCACACGCCATGGAGACGCAAAAACTGGTTAAATTAGATGGAGACATGTTTTTTTGCAACAGATTTCCATCGAACTGCACTCATGGTGCAGCACAACAGCTTCGCCTCAGAGTCAGATTATAATGTGCAGTTTTCCTTACTACACTGTCTGATGGTACCAGTATAAAATATTACAAAGTCCAATGAGTACATTTCAAGCACAACCTGGCAACGCACAGGAGTATTTGAGGTGCTTTTACACCTGCCGTTACAAGCTTGACCAACTTGTGTTTTGAGTTGCCATATCAATACTGAGCATTTTGTTCCGTGAGCATATGACATACGATCAAACGTGGTAAATTAAAGTGCCAAACTGAGGTTCAACACCCCACCGATATCCTGTCTGATAATCTCACAAACTCTCAGGAGTAGGAGCAGTGATGTACAGTATATGTTAGGAAATGCCTCATCGAGAGCGGCTTCAATCCCGCTAAGTAAGAGCCAAAACACTGCAAAATATATCATTGACCGTTAGACACCTAATAAAATGGGAAGTGATGGTGCAGCAAAGTGTGACGCTCAGTAGTTCTGGAAACATTTCGCTCCTGCCAATCGGTGTGGCGTTTGATCGGGAGCGGCACAAGTAGGTGTGAACGCAACGCGGACCAAACTACAATGGATCGATTTACAGTCGTCTCTCCAAAGAAAAGATGAATAAATGTCGACATTTTACTGAGGGAGAGCATTTAGGTGAAGCTGCTGCTGTTGTATCCAAGATAAAAAGCTGAATAATTAGAGGATGAGATGTACATTTTAGGTGTCGGTAACGACAGCAAAGGAAAAATACAGTAAGTAACAGTATATTGCTGGTGAATGTTGCTGCCTGTAGATTCTTTTTTAAGATGACTTTTTTTTTTTACAGTGTACTGTAAAGCTAATATGCGTCCCCATCATCCGTCCATCCAATATTTTCTCTGATGGGTCCAAGAATTACATTTCACAGCCTGATATGATAGCTCGCAGAAGAAAAATCTAAATAAACAAAACTTCAGATGGGTGTTTGGTACTGGTTTTTTTATTGTTTTTTTTAAACATCAAAATGTAAATTTAATCATTCAGACAAAACATCCTGAAAAAGGAGATTTCAGATCACTTTTACTAATCCAGGAAAAATGCACTGTCCTATCACTAACTGGAAAGTATTTCCTCATTGTACTAATCAAAACTTCGATTTCAGTTTCAAACAGATGCGCAAGCGATACGTGAATTTAGTGTAATAGTCTGAAAGGAAAGAAAAAAAATAACCTATTTGGTATTGAAGTGTTTAAAAAGATGCAGCGGTAGTGGAAATACTCATTAGTTAGCATTAGTTAAGTCAGCACAGAGACCCAGGTCACAACCCATCTAGTCTTGATGACCACCCCCCCCCTCCAGAGAGAGAGAGAGAGAGAGAGAGAGAGAGAGAGAGAGAGAGAGAGAGAGAGAGAGAGAGAGAGAGAATCCAATCTCCCAGCAGAGCAGCAGAGGAAGTTCTCGCGGCAGGCAGGGAAAGCGAGTTCCTCCGTAACCAAAGCACAATTGTTGCAATTTCATTTCCTTCCCAGCAAAATTAGGAAATCTGCTCTGTTTTTTTTTTTTTTTTGTGTGTAACCAATGGCAGATGAGCGTTTTCCAGAAGACGGCGTCGGACAAGAGGTGGTTCTGTGCTGTCATAAAAGCTGCCGAGAACAAAGAGTGAAGCACTTCTAGGACTTTAATAGAGACTTCTGTTTGTGTGTAATGGAGACTTTTTATTCATCTTCGCTAAGCAAATCCCAAGAAATTGAATTCTGCACCGGTGCTGGTGTGGTTTCCACAAGAATCAACTTTATTACAAAAGCTTTTATGACATCAAAATGTTCAGCGCAGAGAAATGTAACATCTGGCAATAATGTGATTTTCTTGAAAACTCTTTGAGTAATCAATAAAATGTAGAACCTTTGGCAAGATGTGCCGGGTCCTGATTGACTTTCATTAAACATCACGGCCACATTATGAGACAGCCTCCACTCGGATGACCTCAGCCATCCCACACCACAGAGAGTATATGTGTATAACAGAGAAAGAAACACCTACACACACACATACTCTCACGCAAAGCGCACACACACTGCAGACACTAAAGCACACATATCATGCGGTTTCCTGTCTGGTGCGTTCCTCGAGAAAGCCCACGCCGCTCGCTCTGGGTTTTGGAGATGGATTCTCCAGTCAGTTTGGGGGGGTTCGACTCTGTCAGGCTGCGACGGGCTCACAGGCTGTCTGTGACCCGCTGACCTCACACCTAGCCGTCTTTCCCCGGCCAGGCCGGGCTCTGACTCGGCTCTCTTATAGGAGTTATAAATTATCTGAAGCGAGGCAAAGAGCTGAATGGGCTTCGGTGAAAGACAGATGTTTTGGTTGATTCACGCATCTTAAATAAGAGCGGTGTCAAAGCAAAGAGGCTCTATGAGTGCTTTTGTGCAATTTGTGCATTAAAGTTGGAGAGTGTATTTTTTTTTTTTGAGTGTGGATGCCACTCAAGAGATCAAAAATCTGCTGTTAATTTTGTTGTTTTTTAATGGTTTAGGCCAAGAAAAAACCAAATCATAGCACCATGTTCAAAATATTGAAGGCGAAAGTTTAGAATAGGACCAAGAATTTAATTTGGGGGGTTTAAACTGAGCCTGCCAACAAAGTCTATCTATATTATTAAGACTGGTAAGTGAAAATAAACTTGTTTGTTTTACTTTTGTTGGTTCATTCATTAATCTTTATAAGGTGTGCGCAAATGACTTTTATCATTTTCTGCATTTAACGTATCCTCTTGGTCACAATGTTCTCTTCCACTTTCAACAGAATCTTATGTAGATGAGGTGGTGCAAAAGAACGAAAATACTATTATTAATCATCACATATTCTTTTTACTCATAAAGAAACATCCTCAAAGTGAATTTAAGGAAATGACCAGTTTATTATGTTTAATTTAACATTTACTTCTAATTTAGTTTTAACAATACAATGATGAGTAACAACTTCCCACTGTTCTAGACAGAACCAATCACATTTAGGGGCTACATATGGTCAGAATACGACACCAACGCCTCCCCAGACTTTTCTTGTTCAGGAATGTCCTTCCAATAAAGAGGCGATACAGGGATTTTGACTTTGCATATAATCTTACAACAGATCCTGCTGTAATCCGTTGTGACTGCATGGTTGTCTCATCTGCTCTGCTTTTTGTCTCTGCTTGTCTGATCTGGTTTTTAATATAGATGGCAAAAGTCCACTGATCCAACTTTACTGATGGAATCAACAAAAGGCTCTGAAATGTACTCAAAGACTAAAAGCTTGAAGGACATATCTGTCAATCGTTTCTGCGCCACTTCAACTTCAGAGATATTCCATCAATTAGGCCGTCTTGTCGGTTGAAATATGATTACTTGCCCATCTTTTCTGGTTCAACACTCAGCAACTGTCAGAAAATCAAAAAGTTTTTGTTTTTGGGATTGAATTCCCATCTTTACCAGGGGTCAAACCCATTTTAGTTCAGGGGTCACATTCAGCTCAATTTCATCTTGAGTGGGCCAGACTGGTAAAATAGTGCCACAATAACCTTTAAATTCCAACTTTAAAGGTTTTTTTTGTTTTGTTTTGTTTTTTGTGGCACAGTCTAGACTATATGTGGAGAAAATGTCTATAGTTTTGCAAAAACTAAAAAATTACTACCTAAAATTACTACAATATGAACATAAAGCCCAATTCTAATGAAAGATCCTGGTGCAAAATACAGTGAGATGTCCAAAAAAAGCTTCTCCTGCGTTGCATTCGCCATGTTTTTATAAACTCTCCCGGACAGCATGGGTTTGAGGCTAAAGCTGCTTTTTCATGGCAGCATCTCCAATATCTCAGCTCGGGTCTCAGTGTTGGGTTGTGTACGCTACTCTTAAGAAATTTGTTTTTAAAAAATCTGAATTTTTCAGAATTTTTTACCGTTTGTTTGGTAGCTTGACAGGCTGGATTAAAAGATTAGGGCCTTGGCGCCCTGGCCTTATGATTGATATCTCTGATCTATACCATTCAATTACATCTTTTGCTTAATTTTTAGTATAAGATATACTGATAAATAAAGATATACTGAAATCAGTTTTGATAGATAGATAGATAGATAGATAGATAGATAGATAGATAGATAGATAGATAGATAGATAGATAGATAGATAGATAGATAGATAGAAAGATAGATTTCTGCAACACTCAGCTGTCAACTAAACATAAATCTTACAAGAATCATTGTACACTAAGCTGAAATTGAAGCGCACCCCAGTGCCACAGCTCGGATGCCAGCCTCGTAGAGGGATGCCAGGAGGGGTAGCTATTACACTCTACACTCCTGTGATCTGTCCACATGCCCTGTTGCCGGGCAGATTATGAAACGACCATCCGTGACGCCAGCGCAATCTTTGTGATCAGGGTTGGGCCGTGCTCGTATTAAGCTACTGCTGCTGCATGTAAGTTTGTGTGAATGTGTCTGTATGGGGTTGTAGGGGTGAAAGAGGGGTGCAACCTGACCCTTTTCCACTTCTTACTTGCTCTCTCGCTGTCTCTCCGTCTTTCTATCGCACAGACTGGGACAGCTGCCATACTCGGGGCCTCTCCCAGTGCAACAGCGGAAAAGGCTATAGCTAAAAGAACCTTTTTCCCCCCTCTTTTTTGATCCCATTTCCTCTCCCATCTCTCTTGCTTTTTTCTTCAGGTGTCCATACATTTAGATCCTGTGAGGCTCCCTGGGGTCAACAAACGCCCTTGGCCCCCCGCCGCCCCCCCCTAAATCGAGGCTCTGTTGGATCAAGACCCACAGAGGGATGGGGTGTGGAGTTTTTGCATTTGTATAAGTATAAAGAGGAAAACATATACCAGTGATATCTTCATGATGGCCACAAATAGTCAGTTTACATTAGAATAGGTCAACCACACAGCATCATTGTTGACTTTTATCAGTGTCTCCCAAAAAAATCCCCAAACAATCCGTTATCACCTTTTCTCCAAAGCCAAACAAGCCTGTGACAACAGGTGGAATGAGACACTTAAACAAGCTAAAAGTAGCATTACCAGGCTAACCACTGTTGGCTCAGCCTCAGGCTCCTTACAGCGCTCCCCACGGACCCCAGACGGCAGGCCGGCCCTCAGCAGGCGGGCCGCCAGAGAGGACGCCTGACTATAACCCAGATGACGTGCGATGGATGTGGTGGGGAAAGGGTGGGGCGGAGGATGTAAGGGGACGGGGTACTTTAAAGGGTAGAGAGAAGGAGTGGGGGTGTCAGGTGTCAGCAGGCGACTCCACGAACCCTTGTGTGTGGGTTCTGCGCTGTTTTGTAAGTCACCAGAGAGACGCCTATTCCGATGAAGCTGTGCGAGGAAAGAACTCGCCACTTCCAGTTTAAATGTTAAACAGGAGGAAAGAATCCCCACAAAATCAATTACAACTATAGAATGATAAAAACATAATGTGGAACTGAAATTATGACAACTACACGATACGTCACATTAAATCATAGCTGAGACAAACTTTTTAGAAGGAAATTGACAAAATTCAAAAAAGATTCATTATAACTGAATTAGGGAAGAGTTTATTCATACATATTACACTCTCTACTGTACTTAAAACATGGCAGAGATCAAAAACACCATAACCTCAGTATCAGCTTGACAACCTAAGCTTGGTTGTCGCAATGCCAGTGTTTGGACCAAACACTTCAGAAGACGCAAATCTCGGCCCTATAAAACAATCTCGCTCTGTATGATTAAAATCTCTGTCCTTTCTTTGAGATCCTGTTTCCGAGCCGAACAATTAATCAATGTCTTTGAGCAGGAGCTCAAATTCACATTATAAATGATATCACCACCCTATTTAAAGAAGGTGAAGTAATTGTGGAATATGGACATCAATATTTGATATCTGGATAGCAGTGGGACGAGATGGATGCACCTTTCTTTATCTGTTTTGTGTGTGTGTGTGTGTGTGTGTGTGTGTGTGTGTGTGTGTGTGTGTGTTTTTGTAGCATGCGCGCACTGTATTTGTGAGTGGCGTGTACTCCGCTGGGGTCAGCCTGTAACCCAACACACGGCGAGTCTGACAGAGAAACACAAAAAGTAGGGGAAAAACAACATACTTCATAGGCTCTGCCCCACTTTGCGCTATTATTACTGTTGAGGGTGGCAGGTCAGAGAGAGAGAGAGAGAGAGAGAGAGGGAGAGAGAGGGGGAGAGAGAGGGGGAG